>NW_027362048.1:1213333-1820000 GCF_039654945.1 Dendrobates tinctorius | reverse complement strand
TTGCCCTGATTATGGCTGGTCCATACAATGTTAAATGTGTAACAGTACAGACACAGAGGGCTAATGGATGCATAAAGCATGTGGGAACATGATGTTTTTTAAAATTGCGTTCCCATTTTTCAGAATTTGCATATTATTAACATCTATATCCATGCTGTGATTTCCACAATGTCATAACCTTTCCTTCTTGGTGTTGTAATTTTAAAGTTGAGTGTACTTGGACCCTTATTTTTAGGGTGGAGGGGGCTAGTAAAATTTTGATTGGAGATGCTCTTTTCATTTTCCATTTAAGTCCTTAAGAATAAAAATTAAGTCTGATTTACCCTGTAACTGGAGCTCGTAAACTAACAGGTGAAATTAGTCTTCCTGGCTGCATATCAGAGCTACAAAATTGCATTACTGCTCTAGAAAATAGGAAAAATTGAGAATACTAAGTGCATAAACTGGCCAATTCATGTGTACACGGCAGCCGCGATAAGGCGACTCATTGCTTGGACCTATTCTTTTTAGGGCTCCTCTTATCGGGAGATAGCATACATTTATATGGGAAGGTAGGTTTCTGCTGTAATTAAAAATGCCTGAGGATGAGGGACGGAGAGCTCAGTCAGGGCCAATGCATACAAATATAAAAGACTGACCATTCCTTCCAAAAAGAACTCAGGTGTGTACAGATGCATATATACTAAGAGTAGCCATTTCCATATATAACTGACAAAATAAAAGTAGCACTCTATAGCTATAGCATGCAAACATGAAATGTGATTTGCATTACTGCTCTATAAAATAGGAAGAATTGAGAATAAATTGGCCAATTCATGTGTCCCCGGGAGATTATTTAATTGGCCAATTTATCCGTCAAGTATTGTCAATTTTTATTTTATTTTCTAGAGCAGTAATGCAATTCAGATTTCATACATTTCATGTTTGCATGCTATAGCTCTACTTTGTTTTGTTAGTATGTGTGGAGATAACTACTCTTTGTAAGCACCTGTACACACCTGATTTCAGTTTGGAAGTGACGGTCAGTCTTTTGATATTTTTATGTACCGTATATACTCGTGTATAAGCCAACCCGAGTATAAGCTGAGGCACCCAATTTTGACACGAAAAACTGGGAAAACGTATTGACTCAAATACAAGTCGGGTATGCACTGGCTCCTCATCCCCATCCTTGTTTGCGTGGCCTCCATGAGATATAGATAGATATCTATCTAACACTGCAAAAAAATAAAAATAAAAATCCTACTTACCTTCCTTCCCTGCGCCGGCCGATCACGTGTTCCTGCTCATTAAAGAAATGAATATTCACTCCACGCCTATGGGAGTGGAGAGGGGGTGAATATTAATTACCTTAATGTGTGTGGATACGTGATCGGCTGGCCGCAGGAGCTGCTGGAAGCTGACAGCTGCAACTGTGCGTGCTATAAGAAAAATGAATATTCATAACCATTGCAGTGAATATTCAGCTCTCTTTAGCAGCGGGCACAGGCTTTAGCCAGCACCTGCTTCCTGTGATCGGCTGCTCCCCCTCCCCCTTCTGTCACAATGACTCGTGTATAAGCCGAAGGGGGCGATTTCACCACACAAAAAAGTGTTGAAAAACTCTGATTTACCGTATATACTTGTGTATAAGCAGAGGTGACTGGATTTTCCCAAGGCCAAGCAACATTAATATCTTTACACCCAGCAATCACATGATCACTAGGTCTGGAGGAAGAAGTGCTGAGACCGATTAATATAATGTACACAGTGCTTACGCAATGGTAAGGAAGGCAGATGGTAATAAACCCTCGTACAGCTGCTATACACAATGCACAGACTTTTTACAATGTCAGTGCAGAATAGAATGCCAACCACGACAGAAGTTTAAAATCTATTAGAGGTCCAGTAGTAGTTAAAGGGGTTTTCCTAGCTAAAACTTCTCACAAATTGCTGTAAACATATAAATTGACAAATAGCTGTTACACACCTGCCCTCTGCCACTGCTTTGTCCTTTACAGACTGCAGCAGTGACATCATAACAACAGCACATATCACTGCTTGATTCAGGCAGTTTAGCAGCTTTGCTCTACAAAGCCACAGAACTCAGTGACTGGCTGCAGTGGTGATATGTGCTGTAATCATCATCTCTCCACTGCAGCCAGTTCTTTACTCAAGTGCATGTGGTTGGGAGTATGAGTAACACCCGTGTGTGGTACTTATATGTATGCAAACTTTAGAGATTATCATTGTGTTTTGTCCTGATGAAAAGGTATGATCACCTGGAAACGTGTAGACAAATAAAATCACATCTTGTCTATTGGATCCTCAGCAGCACGGGTTTTATATCCACTTTCATTTGAAAGTTTGCATACTATCAGTTTGGTAGATCTTTATTTCAAGTTAGCAAAGAGGGTTGTGACTGTCAGGAGAGCAAACCCTCCCAGGAGATCCAAACCCAGTTTTCAGAACCCTTCCTTTGTAATCCGGATAAGACTCTATTGCTCTTATTGTCATTCCAGTTTTTATCTACATATGTATACATTTGCTGGGATAAGAGTTTATCCCTGAAAACCTCTTGAGCAGAACCAACTGAATACAGAAAAACATTTTAACAGAAGTTCTATTGCAGTGGGGAATGATTTATGTGGCAATGCCCCAGGAATTGCTTACAGTAGTAATGGTCGAGAAAGTGGTACTGTCACGAACGAGTCACAGTCTCTTGCGAGATCTGGGGTCAGAAAGTGAAATCGCTGATCTTCCATTTAGCCAGTTTGTGTTTCATATTAAATGGATTTGATTTCCTTTGGTGCTGAAGAGGTTAACAATCCTTTTTATGCTGGTTACAAACTTGCAACTCCACTCTGCAACTCTTGTTCATGGCCTGGTAACTGTCTCTCCCTATAAAATCTGGTCACACCTTCTCTTCCTTGCCAGTGAAAGCTTTGCTTCCTAGCTTCTTGAAGACGCTGTGCTTAATTGAAGATTGTTGTGCTGTTTTTGGGTGTATGCTTTCCTCATTGTCCTATTCCCATTCGTAATAGCACAGCATGTAAGTTTACCAAGGAATATTTCACATTTAGTTGGTAAATTCCTATCCCCTCCCTATATACCCCTCTACATTTGGTGAGCGTTTTTTATGCTTGTTGTTCTCCGTTATCCCCGTCTGCCTTACGTGTTAATACACAAGCATTTCTGTCCAAGGTTTCCTGGGGAGCTTAGGGAATAACAGAACACTAATGCTTGTGATGCCTCACCTTTAGTTAGAGCCCCAGTCCTAGGGACGGATCACAGACCCTTTCCCTAATTACGTACAGTCACTGCATGAGAGGTTCAAGATGATATCCACAGTCCATATTGTAACTCTGCCCAGTCATCATTTGTAGTTACCAGCAGGATTACTCAGCAAAGGGCTGGACCAGATAGGATGTCAGCAACACACACTGCATACAGAAGGGAACTGTCCATCCAGAACACTCACTGCATTTACACTATAAGGATACATACAATAAGGTAAAAAATCCTAAGCAGAGTAATCCTTGCAGCAGCTGTACAACATATGAGATTTTATAGCCACACATTGTGGAATAAAATCATGAGTGGAAGCAGACTTCTGCAGGGATTAAGTGAGGGTGTGAAAGGTCATTAGTACATGTCGACAACATGTCATACAGCCCCCATCAGTGGTTTATCGGGATGACTGCAGACATAGCTCCGCCTGAAGGCTTCCCACAAGGGAATACATTCTCCATACAGCCCCCTACAGCTTTCAACAGCATAACATACCTGAATGCCCGACTCAGATATACAGAAATGGATTAGAAGAATATGTACCGAAATGGAGAAAGATCTTTTAACCCCTTACTACTTTTGCTACATAACAGGAGAAACCTCATTTAGACAAAAGGCGTTCTATATTTTGTGTTGGTTTTAAAATCAAACAAATTATCACTGGATGTGCTGACTGACTTCTGATATTGATCTGCCATGCTGTGGATGTCCGCTCTGTCCTCTGGTGATATGGTCTTATACTCAATTCTTTAATGACATTCCTCAATACTAAACTCCGCTAATTTATTTCTTTCACTTTTTTGGAACAAAAAAAAAAAAAAAAAAAAAAAAAAAAAAGGATATCTGGGTCTTTAAAAGGGTTATCAAAATGTGTGGATATTTGGTGTGGATTCTAATGTGATTTCTGCCTACGCATTGTAAGACTGGGGACATGTCACAAAGAATATGGCGCAGGCAAGAGAGGCAAAGTTACAAAATCTACACATGATTTGTGCATGTGACACGAAGAGCCTGCTGATGCAAATACAGGCCAAAAATACCGACAAATGGATAAGGCCTTACACTTCCAGGAGGAAAAATATTTTCTTCCCATCCTGAAGTTAAAATTAATAGATGTTCACTATGGCACAATAACATTTACAGTTAGTATTAAAAAGCCTCATTAGCACCATGAAACAGACCTGTGAAGTGTAAAACTTCAGCCCATTGTTTGCAGATATAAACCTGGACGTCGGTCCCTCCAATTGCAAGATATGTGCCACTCTGATCAAATACCAATGACCGCACCTGTTAAGAAAATAAAAAATGGAAATAAGAAAAAAAAAAAAAAAAAAGCAAAACGTTTCACTCAAGCTAATGACAGTCAGCACAACTGGATTTTTTTTTTTTTTTTTTTTTTTTTTTTTTTTAAGAACAATGTTATAAAAACAAAGCTAACTACAGAAAAGTATTCACGAGATCACTTGGAAGTATAACAACCTACGATTAAAGCATTAACCCCTTCCTAACATATGCAGTAATTACAATGCTAATGTCGGGTGCAAGTGTATGGAGAAGTCGCAGGAACTGAGCCGAAACCATACCCGGTGGGGGTAAATACTTGCCTCTAAAAGCAGACCACTGCTGTTTGAAAGTAAACGTCAGCTGCCCTGTCCTGCGTAAACTGCCACCATGCCTCTATTGCATTTTTTTTTTATTATAATAAGCCAATTTCATACTTCATAACTTTAAAATTCATCTTTTAATATGGTTGTATGTATTAAGCTGTGCGGAGTACATCAGATTATAATAGGATTTGTGTTAACAGGGTAAAAACAAATCTTGTGGTACAGTTTGTATAGGTGTTATATGCTTTGAAGCAATCCTTAATCTAAAAGGCCAGGTTTCACAATGGTAAATGGTGTCCTTTCGTATTCCCCTTTTAGAGCATACTCTGCAGTTTTCTGTGTTCCTCCCTTCCTTGCAGTTTGGGAAACCTCACTTAGAAAATGTTGCCCTGGTACAATACAGTCACCTTCAGAAGTACTAGGATGTTAAATGTTAGGGCCTTGATAACTATCTCCTGAAACTGAAGGAAGGTCCCCATATTGCCAGCACAAAAGCATTGCACAGGATCTATACAATGTGCATAGTCAGCTTTTAGTATCATACGTTTGCTTTTCACATGGCACTGTACGATTTCAGGACCTGATTGAGAGATCTACACAAGAAACCATGCAGCTGCTGCATCGGGGAGCCCGTTGTCAGCCACAGCCTGACTCGCCACAGAGAAGTCAGAAGGGGTTTATTAGATCTTGGCCTTTCTGATCACTGCATACACAGAGCCAATGTGAATGATGTTACATTTTTGTTCTATTAAAAGCAAGATTTATACGGATATCCTGTGTTATCTTTATGGGTTTTATGCTCCATTTTTTCTGTGTGTTTATACACAGAGCCAAGACAGCTCTGTATATAACGGTGTAGGAAGTGCGGACATAGTTTCCTCTTCTGGACCCAGTAATCCTGTGAAAGCTGTGTGCAGGGAGGAAGGAGGAGCTGTATTTTGTAGTTTGCTATTCTTTTTTATTGTGTGGGGTAGTGGACTAATGTTGGCTGTTTCACAACCTGTTAAACTTTTCTGGCTCATGTAACTTTTGCATTTTGCACTTTTATCCTTCTATATGTAGCTTCCCTAACTGTTCACAATAACAGTCATTTTGACCAGGGGCGCTCAAACGTTTACCTGCCACTGCATTTATTCTTCTTTGCAGGATCAAGCTTTTAACTTGCACTTGCGCATTACACAGTGAACAAGGTTTATAGAATGATTTCTTTAAGTATCCCCGAATCTATGCAGTGATATGGCTGACCAAACCATGACTGTTTTTAATGAACAATGTGAGGGCTGTAGATCACAAGCATCCAGTATTGACTGTCAGCCTTTTTCCCTTATAGGCTTCTCCAGAATGCAGTGTAGATGGAGGAATAAGCAAAGTCTTTGCAAGTTTACGTTGGACATTTTTTCTGAAATTGTTCCACAAATTCTTAGACGCAGTTGTTCACAGATTGGTGTACCACTGACCATCTTTGCTTCTCAGAGACCATCTATCATTCTATCATTTATTTTTATACATTCATGAGATTCTGCTGAAAATTAAAGCAGTGGTCTGAAGGCAAGGTAAATTTCCTTTATCTATTTAGTGCCATAATCTAAACTATTTTTCAATAGATTTGCATTAAAAATTCTCTACCGTTCTCTAACCGCACCACAGTGGAGGTTATATGGTCCAACAGTTTTATTATTCTGGTCATTCCAGACACAGATACCATTTTTTTTTTTGTTTTGCAAAACAGTTTGACACTGAAGTTTTACAGTGACAGAAAGACTGTTAGACCCTGCTTATTGGTCACAACAGGCCACTGAACCTGACAAGACCCAGAGATCATTGCTTGACCTGTAGTTACCATGATAATTATCGTCGCCCCAGGAGCTCCCTCCATCTCACAACCATCTAGATTTAGCGGGTGCTGTGCATTGCAGCACTTAGAGGGTTAAATAACTAGGCTCAGTGCCGGCACCAACCTTGCATGTTGCTGCAAGAGCTTGGTTGTCCGTAAGCAGAGTTTCTGCAGTGATTGCTCGGGGCACAGCTCATGTGTTAGGAGACATACTGGTGCATCTATATGCATGAATACCTCCCCAAATAGGAAATTCCATTACAATCAATGTTAGCAAGGTGTTAAAGAGGACCTGTCGCTTCAATTTACCAATCCAAATCATTTGGATAGTCCAACAAAATCAGTTTCGTTACATGCCAAAACCTTAGTAAAGTACTCCCGCCATACCTTTGTAATTGGTCCCTGAATTTTCCCGTGCCATTTGCTAATAAGTACAGTAGAGTGAGTCTTCAGTGAAAACTTGACTCCAACGTTTTGATTCTTGCTCACGGAGAATGGCTAACAATCATAGAAGAGGGACACACTGCTTTTAAGAGCAAGCTTTCCAAACCTTGCACCTGCTTGTTAATGACTAACTAGTGCAAGCACATAAAAGTGCACTCTCTTTGCTATGATTTCCATTGCACTACTAGTGAGAAGTGATGTCGGAATGTGATGACATAATGTAGCACTACAAGCCTTGCAACTGCACAGGATTTGTAACTACACTATGGAGCCGAGCCAAGATGACAGCAGCGAAGTTTACTTACTGGGCAAGGAAGAAACAACGACAATGTATTGAGTATGAGGAGGGATATGAAAAGTAGAAGGAAAAAGAAAAAAAAAAAAAAAAAAAAAAAAAAAAAGATTCTGGCCAAAAGGTTCATGAGAGTAAAGTGAGGTGGCCGGTTCATTTTATCATAGACTATCTGTGGACTGCACATAAACACTTGTAAGCTTTCATACCTGGTATCCTTCTTCTAGCTGCAGTGTCTTAAAGTTCTTTAGCTTCCGTAAATCCCACAGTTTGACACTGGAATCATCAGCTGCAGTCGCCAAATAATAACCATTTTCTGAAAATGCCACACATGATACAGGACCAGAATGTCCAGGAAAATTGGCCACATTTGATCGTTCCTGATAAACACCATAGACAGAACATTAATGAATTGTATTTATGCCTACAACGATCCAAACAAAATGTGCACAATCTATACTAAAAAGTAGACTGTGCAGATTCATTTCTCACACAAACTAATTGAACTACAAAGCAAAAATCGATGTGATACCCAACACATTTAGATTTACTAAAGGGGTTCTCTAGAGATTTAATAAAATGGCCCCCTCAAGCTATTCAAACTTTAGCCCATCCTAGTCACGTCACGGGCTGTAGTATGAAGAAGCACAGCTTCTGAGACCTGTGTCACCTGACAGAGGAGTTGTATCGTGGGCAACCATACCAGTTAACTATTGTAGAAATGTGTGACAAGAAGAAAAAAAAAAAAAAACATCCTAAGCTAACTGAGCATAGAAGTCTGGGGCTGGAGAAAAAAAAAATCCTTTTTGCGCAGTCAGCCAAGCAATTTATTTCCACTCCTGTGGCACACCTCTCCAGCAGCTTAGGTATGTGTGCATGTGATACAGTTCATCTGACAGTTGAGACACAGCAGGTCTTATGAGTGGTATTTCTTCATAGTGCCAGCCTGTTCAGACACATGAACGGGATAGGGTACCAATTGAATTACGTGATGGGCTATTACCGTATTTTACTTTCTTGGATAATCCCTTTAATTAGCTGCAGAGAATGAGAAAATGTTTAAAAGGTGTTGTCCACTACTTTGATACTAATGAAATATCCTTAGGACACCCAGCTTCCCCACAGAACAGCTGTTATGTCTGGCAGGAGCCAGAAGTAAACAGTGCTCATATTAAGACAACTCCATATACTGTTTAATAGCTACAGTTGCAAAGAACTGCAGCTCAGATCCCATTCAATTGAATGTGCTTAGGTACTGTTAGGGCTAGAAATATTTGGACAGACAAGTTTTGACATATTGAAGCTACAGTTCTATAATCAATGTTATATTGATAATACTCAAATTGAAGCAAACTCCAAATCAATTACAGGGCATTTAAAGCCTAATTGGAATAATGGTTTAAGAATTACAGCTCATTAATAAGTAGCTACTTCTTTTTAAAAAGCTACAAAAAGTAATTGGACAGTTATCGCTAAAGCTCTTTAAAAGGGGCTGTCCACTACTAGGACATTCCTCTCTCAATCTGAATGCTTGGCACTGAAATTAAAAACCCTTTATAATCTCTTCCCGTGCCGCTGCCATTCCAGCGGTGTCGGCACTTATGTGGTTGTTGTGACACGTGAGCCCTGCACCCAATCAGCTCTGACGTCACTCTCTGTCTTCAGACAAATCAATCATCAAGAGGTAATAAGAGTTGTGGCTGTGCGCACTATTCCTCTTGATTCTTTTACGCAGTTAGTCCTATTTGTAGACTTTACTGTGCAATTTTCTGATGAAATGACATTTTAAGAGGGTGTTGTCTGACACTTTTTCATGTAGGAGTGGTTTTAAAATAAAAAAACTGAGGCAGCTTCCACCATAAATCCAGCAGTTGACTCTAGGAAGTCTGCACTGACTTTGGAAGCCACATATGCACATGCAGAAGCGATACTTTAACTATTTACGGTGACATTACCTTCAAATCCCAGATCTTAATTTGGGAGTCCATTGTCCCTGTACCAAAAATTAGTCCATCAGGATGAAACTGAGCACAGGTAAGAGCTGCAAGAAAAAAAATCCGGGTTCAAAAGGTTGTCCGGTGGAGGCAAAGCTAACTATTGATAGGATTAGTGAGAACTTAATGAGAGGTGGGGGGGGGGGGGGGCTGAGAGCTGGGACTCCGACTGACTTGCACAACAGGACACTTATCTCTCTCAGAATGGAGTGCACATGCCAAACGGCAATTCCATATGGAGCTGCCAAGCTCAGCTTTTTTTCGTTCAGTGCGAGTACCAACAGCTGGGTTGGGTTGATCGAATAGCTTCGGGTAAGTCCTTATCCGAATAGCTATAGCATTTCCCAAACAGCTGCATCGGGAACCCAGATACCTGGAGCACTCCCAATAATCAGCTGTTTGGCACCGCAGCTGCATGTGTCGCAGCTGTGTGACAGTCACAGCTCATGCATGGACAGCCTAGTTTTCACCCAGGAGCTGGATAGGTGAAAAAGGGTTGTCTGGTCAAAACAAGTTAAGCACAAGTTCAGAAAATTATCTTAGAAATCAAGCAGAAAAAAAATCATGTTACCACATCCTGAAGTTTCATCTGTCACTTTGGTCAGAACACGTCCTGCATGAATGTCAGAGAATGCCCAGTACTGAAAGATTGGGGGGGGGGGGGAAAAGGGACAATGAAAGAATATTTTTACGTCTTTACATGTTAACAAAATAGATTTCTGCAGCATTCTTAAAGAAGACCTTTCACTGTTTTTTTATTTTATTTAAAAGTAACACTCCAGTGTTTTTTTTTTTTTCCGGTGTTGGAGTCACGCTTTAAATGCAAGTCCCTGCCCCCCAGCTCTGGAGTCGTCACTATTTTTCAGCGCTGTACCAGTCCCAGTGTGCCATCTTGTGAGAGCAGCTTCTGACTGGCCGGAAATCAGAATTTACTGTATGCCACAAGCTCTCAATGTAAGTCTGAGAGCCAGAACGAGACTAGACTTACAAACGAGCTAATTTACACTGATTAGTGAACTCCGCACAGCTCCAGCAAACATTGGAGCAGTGGGCAAGTCACTTTTCTCCAGAGACAGATAGATGTGACACTGGAAAAGGATGAAGACTGCAGCAAACAAGTATGAGACAGGGTAGGGGAATTGCATTTAAAGCACCACTCCAGCGGTGCAATAAAAAAAAAAAAAAAAAAAAAAAATATGCAGGCATGGTGCTTTAAACAGAGTACCTTCTCTAATTACTGCAGCTCCACTAACAGTTTTATGAAAACCAAGCAGGTGGAAAGGTGTATGTGAGGCTGTGTGCGGAATTCCCGCGGATTTTATGCATTTTTTGCCACATTTTTTTCGCAGCGAACACGCATAAAATAAGCAAACCATTGAGTTCAAAGGCATTTTGCACATGCTGTGCTAATGCTGCGTATTTTTCCGCGGTGGAATCGCAACGTGGAAAAATACGCAGCAATGCTCATTGTTTTTGCGGTATCGCGGGAATTCCACACACATAGGGATGCATTGATCCGCTCACTTTACGCATGTGGCTATGCTCACCATGCGCAAAGTAAGCGGATCATGTGCGGATGGTACCCAGGGTCTGGAGGAGAGGAAACTCTCCTCCAGTCCCTGGGTGCCATATCCCTGTAAAAAATAGAATTAAAACAAAAAATCGTGATATTCTCACCTTCCGGCATCCCCAGGCCTCAGCGATGCTCCCACCAACTCCCGTTCCCAGTTATGCCTTGCGACAATGACATGTGATGACGTAGCGGTCTCGCGTGATGCTACGTGATTTGGGGTCATTGTCGCAAGGCATCGCTGGGAACGGGACTTGCTGGAGCATCGTTGAGGCCGGGGGACGCCAGAAGGTGAGAATATCAATTTTTTTTTAATTATTTTTAAAATTATATCTTTTACTACAGATGCTGCATAGGCAGCCTCAATAGTAAAAAGTTGATCACACTTGTCAAACACTGTTTGACGAGTGTGACCAATCAGTTTTTCAAGCGATGTTACAGATCGCTTGGAAAACGCTAGTATTCTGCAAGCTAATTACGCTTGCAAAACACTAGTTTTTTGCGGGAATTACGCATGCGGATTTCTCGCGGCAGGGAGTTGCGGAATTGCTGCGGCAATTTCTGCGGCAATTCCGCACGTGTGCACAAAGCCTAAAAGTTTGGTCCCACTGTGAAGCACAGAGCGCCTGTACTTTGTTTCAAAATTAAAGCAACTGTTAGCACAGAAAGACTTTTGAGACGGAGTGTCACAGAAAAAATAAAAATAAAAATCGACAACTGTTCTAGAAACAGTAGCAATTAAGGGAGGCACCCAGTTTAAATAAATAGAAAAAAAAAAAAAAAATACAGTGAGGTCCTCTTTAAGAAATGGGTGGACTGCATGTGCAATCATTTTTTAGTTACCTACTTTACTTCATGCATTGTGCCCGAATCCCTTCCTGATGCATATCTGTCACACATCAAGCGCAGGCTGAAGTAATGACAGGCACCGTCTGCACGAGACCCAAAAGGCGCCGGCTTTCAGGGTGTGTGCACACGGTGCGGATTCTGCTGCGGATTTGCCGCTGCAGATCTGCAAGAAGAGTACAGTATAAGGTTATTCAATGGGTTTTAAAAACCGCAGTGCACGTGCTACGGATTTTTCCACACGGATTTGCTGCAGTTTTAAATCCACAGCATGTCAATTCTTTTTGAGGATTCCGCTGCGGTTTGAAACCTGTTCCATTGTCCTGGTGTCAAACCTCAGGGGAAAACCGCAGGCAAATCTGCAGGTAAAACGCAGGTCATTTTACCTGCGGATTTACCTGCAAATGCGCGTGAAAAAATCCACAGCTCAATCCGCACTATGTGCACATACCCTTAAAGGGAATCTGTCACCCCTTTTTTGAGATATCATATAATGATATTCAATTGTGTGTCACATAAGGATTCTCTTAGTACTTTTGCTTCCCCCTGACCCTGCACCTTTCATGCATAAATACCTTTTTTATATCGGTTTAGATGTATGTAAACTGCGGCTGTCCGGTCCGCTGGGCGGGGCTTATTCAACTGCTCCCCCCTCCCTATCTTGCTCTACGCATTTCTTGTGTAGAGCAAGACAGGGAGGGGGGGGGGAGCAGTTGAACAAGCCCCGCCCAGACCGTGGCAGTTTACATACATCTGAACCGATATAAAAAACTAGATTATGGCCCGATGCTATCGCATCGGGAGGATGCGATAGCATCACACCTCTTGCCATGTTAACCCTCAACACACACTCCTCTCACCTTTCACCATCTCCACTTACTCTTTCACTCCACATACGACCCCTTCTCTCACACTCACGCCGTCATCGCCGCTGCTCCACGATCCCCAACATCATCTTCCGCCGGCGCCATCCTGGATCCAGACATTGTCCACGCCGGCGACATGTTCTTGCGGCGACGCCATCTTGAGTATCGTGAAATCCCGCGATACTCAAGATGGCATCGCCGGAAGAACATGTCGCCGACGTCTGGATCCAAAATGGCGTCGGCGAAATCTCGCGAGTTTTCGCCGACGCCATTTTGGATCCCGACGTCGTCCTCACCGGCAACATGTTCTTGCGGCGACGCCATCTTGACTATCACGGGATTTCGCCGATCCAAAACATGTTGCCGGCGTGGAGGACGTCTGGATCCAGGATGGCGCCGGCGGAAGAAGATGTCGGGGATCGTGGATCAGCGGCAATGACGGCGTGAGTATGAGAGACGGAGTGAGAGAAAGGGTCGTATGTGGAGTGAAAGAGTGAGTGGAGATGGTGAAAGGTGAGAGGAGTGTGTGTGTTGAGGGTTAACATGGAAAGAGGTGTGCGGTGACGTCACCGGTTACAACTGGACGGAAGTTGTTACAACCGGAAGCTGCTTAGGGCATTTATTATTATAGATGTATTTATGCATGAAAGGTGCGGGGTCAGGGGGAAGCAAAAGTACTAAGAGAATCCTTATGTGACACACAATTGAATGATATCTCAAAAAAGGGGTGACAGATTCCCTTTAAAGTGTAACTACTGTTTCAGGAGAACTTGCAGCAGAATGTCTATGCTGTTTTCAACTCCTCCCTCATCTCCCCACTCCATAGCTAAAAATGCAACAAAAAGTGATCAAAAAGGTCACATTGTACACTAAAGCGGTATCAAAAACTTTAGCTTGCTATTTAAAAAAAATAAATAAGCTCATACACAGGTTCATAGGCAACAAAATAAAGTTACTGGTGTCTGAAAATGGTGACTTTTTAACCACACATGTAGTTGAATATACTTTTCTATGTTGTATATTACTGTAATTGCACGGAACTGGAAAATCTTGTTGCTAGGTCATTACCATTACTTAATGAACACTGTAAAAACAAAACCTAACGACCTGCTGTAATCACTCCCTGGCACACTGATTGGCATCCCACTCAGCAGCATGTGTGAACTGAGCAGCCTGTCAAAGTGCCAGGGTGTGATTACATTGCCCCAACACGAAGAGAGCAGTTACAGGGGAGGGCGGATATAGATTTATTCTTTCCATCTTTCCATGTAGTCACTGCTCCACTAACATAGCCTAAAATGATTCCAACACCATTTACCTGCACATTAACCCTATATCTGCAGGCAAGTTGTGTTTGAGATGACAAGTTCCCTTTACTTAAAGGGAAGGTGCCGCAATTTTATATAATTTGCAAAAAAATAGTAAGTTACAAAACATGTTGTTTCAGCAAATGTTGTACTAACCAGGATTTATGGTTTGTTTGTAATAATGTTTTCATGTAGCCACTGGGCGCTGACATCTTGATTTGCAGATCTGTGGAGGACACATACAGTCTGCAAATATGGCTGTCCCTGCACATAGGAAACTGCGGTCGGCTTCCGACCGCACATTGCAGCCTCAGTAGCAGAGAACTGGGCACGCCCCTGTGGGCTGCACCATTCACTGCTGTAGGTGTGGCTGGGCGCCATTTTACTGTAGCCCAGTGCTATCTGCTGAGCTCCACTTACCCTCTATCACAGGACCACTTGTGGCATAACGGGTCCTGTGTTGTGAGGAGAGGCTGAAGAAAAGGAGAAGGTGGTCAGCAGAGGAGAGAAGCGCTCACTGGAGCCGGAGGATGGAGAGTGGTGAGTGCGGGTGACTTTCATCTATGCTCCTCTGTACTGCTTACTCCAGGCTCAGCCCTGTGCTTCCAGCTCCACTGTCCTCCTGCTCTGTCTCCGCCTCCTCACACACAGCCCCAGTGATCTCCGGTAATCTGACACCTTTGCTTTTATGGCTGTCTGAGGAGGACAGTGACTTATACAGCCCATAGTCTTGTGTATAATTGGGGGGGGCTGGAAGTTTCACCAGTGTGGGCATATCTGTAATACTGTCTGCTGAGCCGTGCATCTAATCCTCTTCTGTGTGATACTGCCTGCTGAGCCGTGCATCTAATCCTCTTCTGTGTGATACTGCCTGCTGAGCCGTGTATCTAATCCTCTCCTGTGTGATACTGCCTGCTGAGCCGTGTATCTAATCCTCTCCTGTGTGATACTGCCTGCTGAGCCGTGCATCTAATCCTCTTCTGTGTGATACTGCCTGCTGAGCCGTGTATCTAACCCTATCCTGTGTGATACTGCCTGCTGAGCCGTGTATCTAATCCTCTCCTGTGTGATACTGACTGCTGAGCCGTGTATCTAATCCTCTCGTGTGATACTGCCTGCTGAGCCGTGCATCTAATCCTCTTCTGTGTGATACTGCCTGCTGAGCCGTGCATCTAATCCTCTCCTGTGTGATACTGCCTGCTGAGCCGTGCATCTAATCCTCTCCTGTGTGATACTGCCTGCTGAGCCGTGCATCTAATCCTCTTCTGTGTGATACTGCCTGCTGAGCCGTGTATCTAACCCTATCCTGTGTGATACTGCCTGCTGAGCCGTGTATCTAATACTCTCCTGTGTGATACTGACTGCTGAGCCATGTATCTAATCCTCTCCTGTGTGATACTGACTGCTGAGCCGTGTATCTAATCCTCTCCTGTGTGATACTGCCTGCTGAGCCGTGCATCTAATCCTCTTCTGTGTGATACTGCCTGCTGAGCCGTGCATCTAATCCTCTTCTGTGTGATACTGCCTGCTGAGCCGTGTATCTAATCCTCTCCTGTGTGATGCTGCCTGCTGAGCCGTGTATCTAATCCTCTCCTGTGTGATGCTGCCTGCTGAGCCGTGTATCTAATCCTCTCCTGTGTGATGCTGCCTGCTGAGCCGTGTATCTAATCCTCTCCTGTGTGATGCTGCCTGCTGAGCCGTGTATCTAATCCTATCCCGTGTGACACTGCTCTCCTGAAATACTCTGTGCTGCTGTCACTCTGCTCCCAGAATCCTTGCTGCCTGCCATCCTCGGTGACCGAAGACCCCATTCCTCTCCTCAGATCCCGTCCTGGCGATGTGTGAAACCGAGGGGACAGGGGCCTGATGTATGGTGGAAGGAGCAGGGCGACAGCAGCACAGAGTATTTCAGGAGAGCAGTGTGCTGGTCTGTGGGGGGCGCCCTGTTCGGTGCCAGGGATTGTACAAAGAGCGCTGTGTTTTATTCACATGGATGGACCGTCTGCTTGTCTGCTCCACAGAAATCCAGGAAACATGTCTGCTGATTGATGGCCTGTTCTGATCCAGACTTTACATGCAAAGACAGTCAGTAACTTTGCAAGCCCCATCAAAATGGCTGCTCACTGTGTCTATAGATGTCATAGGTTTTTGTGCCAGATTTCAGTAGCTGCTCCCCCTAGTGTTAACAAGTGGAAATGCCAAACTTTTTAAAATTATTTTTCATATTTTGCAAAATTAAAAACAAACGATAATATTTTTTAAGAAAATGTAAACATTAATTCTTTACATTTTTTCAATTGCTGAAAAAAAATTTTTTGGATGGCACCTTCCCTTTAAGGAATGTAAATGACTCATTTAACCATGGAGGGCGCACAGTTTTAAGATAATAAATTCACTGGGCCTCTTTTTGAAGGCTATGACTATCCCAAACTCCTATTCTGTGTATTTTATGGTCTCAAATATTTGAAAAACTGCAAAGGTATTATTGGGATGCACTGGTCTCGTACGTTTGGCAACTGGTCTCTCCCCCATTCTCAATATCCCCAAAGTGTTCTAAGATACAATGTCAAAACTCAGCTCATTTTTGCAAATATGACAATAAGGAGAATCATTACTTTCCTTTATTTCCACCTTTGTCCTCCAAACTGATACGTATTCAGCGTATTTACTATGAACTAACGTCTCAAAAATAAGCGTAATCACGACAATTGAAATTAACTAGCATGACTTCTGCTGCTACACTCCACATTGGAACGTTTTCAGCATGTAATCTGAGTCAGCCTTGTGTCATATTCGGATAAAGCAATTGTCGTTTTGGCTCATTAAATCAATCAATCAATCAGTGAATGCACTGTGCAACGCCCTGTGTGCTGCAGGAATTCCCCGGTTTCAGGCCAGGGAGCGGAGAGTACGTATAGCATACATAGTCCCAGCCAGTGGGCACAGCCTTGCTGTCCATATATTAATAAAGAGTGAGGCTGTGCCCACTGGCCATTCGCATCACTGGTTGGGCTGCTGCTGAATACATTTGGAGCCACTGTCATTAAAAATGAACATCTTAAGCGTTAAAAAAAAAAAAAAAAAAAAATAGAGCAAGGATTCCTGAAAGTGAAGATATTGTCTCTACTTGGCCCTCATTTTAACATAGAATTCGTCTAAGATTATATGAAGAGACAAGGATGTGTGCAAAACCACATCCACAGTAGATCTGCGCTTTAAGATGTTTAGAACAACCTCCCTACAGAGTTCCTTCAAAAACAGTGTGCGGTAGGGAATATATTAAACAAGTGAACTCGATTATTCTAATTGAAAAATACATTTATAATCAAAAGGAAACAAACGTGCATATATTTTAACAAACTATAGTCTCCTTTGTTGGTTCGTAGCTATTGATAATTATTCAGAAGTTTAATTAAATTCATCTATAGGTTTCAAATAAAAGTAGGTCAGTGTCAATACAGGCAAATCAAAAGAAAACGTTGTTTTGGCCTTACACATACATAAATTCATTGTACTTTAGATCTTGGTCAAAAAGATGTGTATTAGGGGGGTGGAAAGGATAGTGTTTCAAAAAAAAAAAAAAAAAAAAAAAAGTGGACAAGTGTACCAAAGACAAAAGGTCTATCACACCAAATATTGTTGTGATTTATTCTGGCCCAGACGTCACCTCTCTGCTGTCCAGAATCCCAAAGTGTCTATCAGCCATATCCTCCTTCTCCTCTCGCTTCCTCAAACTCAATGTAGACAAATCTGAACTCATCATCTTTCCTCCATCTCACAGATCTTCTTTACCAGACCTAGCTATAACAATTAATGACATCACACTTTCCCCAATACCAGAAGTCTGCTGCCTCGTAGTAACCTTTGACACTGCCCTGTCCTTCAAACCGCACATCCAAGCTCTTTCTACCTCCTGTCGCCTCCAGCTCAAAAATATTTCCAGAATCCGTCCTTTCCTCAACCCTCAATCTACTAAAATGCTTGTGCATGCCCTCATCATCTCCCGCCTCGACTACTGCAACATCCTTTTCTGTGGTCTCCCTGCTAACACCCTCGCACTTCTCCAGTCCATCCTTAACTCTGCCGCCCAACTAATTCATCTCTCTCTTCGCTACTCCTCCACTTCTCCCCTCTGCAAATCTCTTCACTGGCTCCCATTCCCTCAGCGTATCCAGTTCAAATTACTAATTCTGACCTACAAGGTCATTTATAACCTGTCTCCCCCATATGTCTCAGAACTAATCTCTCGATACCTTCCCTCACGTAATCTCCGGTCCTCCCAAGACCTCCTTCTCTCCTCCACACTTATTCGCTCCTCACCCAACCGCCTCCAAGACTTCTCCCGAATAGCCCCTATTCTCTGGAATTCTTTGCCCCAAAAAGTCCGACTATCAACCATTTTTGGAAACTTCAGACAGAACCTGAAAACCCACCTCTTCAAGAAAGCCTACAGCCTGCAATGACCCCGCTACCACCTCTTCTCTCACCACTACCGGTGATATCACCTCAACCAACACCGGAACTGCTGCAACCCACCAACCTACTGTCTCCTTCCCCACCATCCAGTAGCATGTAAGCCCGAAAGGGCAGGGTCCTCTCTCCCCTCTGTATCAGTCTGTCATTGTTAGTTTGTTTACTGTAAGTGATATCTGTAATTTGTAAGTAACCCATGGTGCTATATAAATAAATAATAATAATTTAGACTTCTCTTTAATTTATTCACTTTCCTAATTGTAAATATACATATACCTCTCGGCTTATATTCAAGTCATATACCTGGGGGTCAGCAGGGGAGGGGGAGCGGGGGTGTCACAGATCATACTTACCCCGTCCTGGCTCGGTCTCTGCAGCCCCCCCGCTTCTCCACGGTCTCCCTTCCTTCAGCGGTCACATGGTACCGCTCATTAAACTCATGAATATGCACATATTTATGAGTTTAATGAGCGGTAATACATGACCGCTGAAGGCAGGAAGGGAGACCGTGGGAGAACGGGACTGCAGAGCCCGAGCTAGGACGGGGTATGTATAGGCTACAGTCACCTGTCCCCGGTCCAACAGTGCTTGCTGCTGTCTGATGTGTCCTCTTGTCAGTGACATTCAGACAGCAGAGGGCGCGGTGACGTGGTTAGTGCGTGCCCTGCCCTCTGCTGCCTGAACGTCACCGACAGAGGACGTGGCAGACAATGGCGGCCGGCGAGCAGAGATGGACGCAGGATAAGCGAATGTTTCAGGTGCCGGGTCCTGAGGCAGCGGCGACACCGGCACTTGGCACCCAGCGACGGAGAGGTGAGTATGTCATTTTTTTATTTTAATTTGCAGCAGCTGCATATGGGGGCATAATGTATGGAGCATCTTATGGGGGCATGATATATGGAGCAGCATATGGGGGCATAATCTATGGAGCATCTTATGGGGGCCCACATATGGGGGCATGATATGTGGAGCAGCATATGGGGGCATGATATGTGGAGCAGCATATGGGGGCATGATAAATGGAGCATGTTATGGGGGCAGCATATGGGGGCATAATATATAGAGCAGCATATGGGGGGCATAATCTATGGAGCAGCATATGGGGGTATCATGTATGGAGCATCTTATGGGGGCCACATATGGGGGCATGATATGTGGAGCAGCATATGGGGGCATGATATATGGAGCATCTTATGAGGGCAGCATATGGGGGCATAATATATAGAGCAGCATATGGGGGGGCATAATCTATGGAGCAGCATATGGGGGTATAATGTATGGAGCATCTTATGGGGGTACAATATATGGAGCAGCATATGGGGGCATAATCCATGGAGCATATTATGAGGGAAGCATATGGGGCCATGATATATGGAGCAGCATATGGGGCATGATATGTGGAGCAGCATATCGGGACAACATATGTAGCATCTTGTGGGGGCAGCATATGGGGGATTAACCCCTTAACGACCGCCGATACGCCTTTTAATGGCGGTAATTAAGGGTACTTAAACCACAGCGCCGTTAATTCACGGCGCTGTGATTTAAGTGAATAGCGCCCCCCAGTGTCGGATTTTCTCCGGGGTCTCGGCTGCCAGGGGTAGCCGAGACCACAGAGAACATGAATCGGTCGGTTTTTACCGACCCCCGCTTTTGCGATCGCCGTTATTAACCCTATAACGGCGACCGCAAAAAAAAAAAAAAAAGCCGCGATCTTACATTTAATTTCTCTTTCCTCTGATGTGATCGCACATCAGAGGATAGAGAAATAGGGTCCCCGATCCCCCCGGTCCCCTCCCGGTACCTCGTCCCCTCCCGGTAGTCCCGCGCCCGCCGGCGTCATCCGATGGGCGCCGCCATCTTGAAAATGGCGGGCGCATGCGCAGTGCGCCCGCCGGGAATCTGCTGGCTCCGGCTGGCAGATTCCATTCATTATTTTGATCACTATGATAAACGATCATAGTGATCAAAATAATAAAAATAGTACCTAACCCTCCCGTTTATCACCCCCTTATATAGGCACACAATGAAATAAAAAAAATATTTTTTTTTTTCAGTTTTCCATAAGGGTTAGGGCTAGGCTAGGGTTAGGCTAGGGCTAGGGTTAGGGCTAGGGCTAGGGCTAGGGCTAGGGTTAGGGCTAGGGTTAGGGCTAGGGTTAGGGCTAGGGTTAGGGCTAGGGTTAGGGCTAGGGTTAGGGCTAGGGCTAGGGCTAGGGCTAGGGTTAGGGCTAGGGTTAGGGCTAGGGTTAGGGCTAGGGTTAGGGCTAGGGTTAGGGCTAGGGTTAGGGCTAGGGTTAGGGCTAGGGTTAGGGCTAGGGTTAGGGCTAGGGCTAGGGTTAGGGCTAGGGTTAGGGTTAGGGCTAGGGTTAGGGCTAGGGTTAGGGCTAGGGTTAGGGCTAGGGTTAGGGCTAGGGTTAGGGCTAGGGTTAGGGCTAGGGTTAGGGCTAGGGTTAGGGCTAGGGTTAGGGCTAGGGTTAGGGCTAGGGTTAGGGCTAGGGTTAGGGCTAGGGCGAACTAGGATTTGAATTAGGATTAGGGATTAGGGTTGGGATTAGGGTTAGGGGGTGTGTTGGGGTTAGGGTTGGAGCAAGAATTGAGGGGTTTCCACTATTTACCAACTTTGGGGGTCTAAAAATTGGGGTCTAAAAAATCACTTTTGTGGAAATAAAAAATACTTTTTATTTTCACAGCTCTGCGTTTATAAACTTCTGTAACGCGCTTGGGGGTTCAAAGTGCTCACCACACATCTAGATAAGTTCCTTCATGGGTCTAGTTTCCAAAATGGGGTCACTTGTTGGAGTTTTCCACTGTTTAGGCCCATCAGGGGCTCTGCAAACGCAACATGATGCCCGCAGACCATTCCATCAAAGTTTGCATTCCAAAATGGCACTCCTTCCCTTCCAAGCTCTCCCATGCACCCAAACAGTGGTTCCTCCCCACATATGGGGTATCAGCGTACTCAGGACAAATTGCATAATAACTGTGGGGGTATGATTTCTCCTGTTACCCTTGTAAAAATAAAAATTTGGGGGCGAAAAGATCATTTTTGTGGAAAAAAAAATGGATTTCTTATTTTCACGGCTCTACGTTATAAACTTCTGTGAAGCACTTGAAGGTTCAAAGTGCTCACCACACATCTAGATAAGTTCCTTAATGGGTCTAGTTTCCAAAATGGGATCACTTGTTGGAGTTTTCCACTGTTTAGGCACATTAAGGGCTCTCCGAACGCAACATGGCATCCCATCTTAATTCCAGCCAATTCTGCGTTGAAAAAGTCAAACGGTGCTCCATCCCTTGCGAGCTCTGCCGTGTGCTGAAAAAGGGGTTTACCCCCACATATGGGGTATCGGCGTATTCAGGAGAAATTGTACAACAAATTTTGTGGTTGATTTTCTCTTTTAACACTTGTGAAAATAAAAAAAACTGGTTCTGAAGTAACTTTTTTCCAAAAAAAAGTTAAATGTTAATTTTTTCCATCCACATTGCTTTCGTTCCTGTGAAGCACTTAAAGGGTTAATAAACTTCTTGAATGTGGTTTTGAGCACCTTGAGGGGTCTAGTTTTTAGAATGGTGCCACTTTTTGGTATTTTCTGTCATGTACACCCCTCAAAATGACTTTTAATATGATGTGGTCCCTAAAAAAAATGGCTTTGTAAATTTTGTTGTAAAAATGAGAAATCGCTGGTCAACTTTTAACCCTTATAACTTCCTAACAAAAAAAAATTTTGCTTCCAAAATTGTGCTGATGTAAAGTAGACATGTGGGAAATGTTATTTATTAAGAAATTTATGAGACATCTCTCTGATTTACAAAATTTTAAATTTTTTTGCCATATTTCTGTTTTTTTCATAAATAAACACAAGACTTATCGAAGAAATTTTACCACTAACATGAAGTACAATATGTCACGAAAAAACAATCTCAGAATCAGCAGGATCCATTAAAGCGTTCCAGAGTTATAACCTCATAAAGGGACAGTGGTCAGAATTGTAAAAATTGGCCTGGTCATTAAGCTGCAAACTGGCTCTGTCGCTAAGGGGTTAATATATGGAGCAGCATATGGGGGTATAATGTATGGAGCATCTTATGGGGGCATAATCCATGGAGCAGCATATGGGGGCATAATCTATGGAGCATCTTATGGGGCAGCATATTCTATGGAGCATCTTATGGGGCAGCATATGTGGCATAATCTATGGAGCATCTTATGGGGCCATAACCTTTATGGAGCAGCATATGGGGCATATTATTCTAGGGAGCATCTTATGGGGCCATTATTAACCTTTGTGCAGCATTATATGGGGTGTATTTTGTATGGAGCATCTTATGGGGCCCATCACGAACTGTATGGAGCATTATATGGGGCTCCTGATTCAAAATGGCTATTCAAAAACATTTAACCTACTGATGTCTCAATTAATTTTACTTTTATTGGTATCCATTTTTATTTTTGAAATTTACCAGTAGCTGCTGCATTTTCCATCCTAGGCTTATACTCGAGTCAATAAGTTTTCCCCGTTTTTTCTCGCAAAATTAGGGGGTCGGCTAATACTCGAGTATATACGGTATACATAGGGCTGTGGATTTGGCCACCCAAACCTCTGACTCCAACTCCACAGCCATGAATGTATACATGTATATATACACATACATATATATCAGTGATGAGATCTCATCTCCCGAGATATTGGTACCGAGATCTCCATCTGCACATGCACCGCCAACCCCAAGCTGCACAAGTTAATTAATGTGGATTTTGTAATTTTTTAAATGCATTAGCAGAATTCTGGATTGCAAGCTGGTTTCTAGTCTGATTTACATGTTTTCATTACATCCTTAAAATATACATTAGATTGAGGTAATAATAATGGGCTTTTTCTGGTTGGGTATTAGGGCAAGCACTCCTGTTATGCTTGTAGTCTTTAACCCCTTCACCCCCAAGGGTGGTTTGCACGTTCATGACCGGGCCAATTTTTACAATTCTGACCACTGTACCTTTATGAGGTCATAACTCTGGAACGCTTCCATGGATCCCGGTGATTCTGACATTGTTTTCTCGTGACATATTGTACTTCATGTTAGTGGTAAAATTTCATTCAAATAACTTGCGTTTATTTGTGAAAAAAATGGAAATTTGGCAAAAATTTTGAAAATTTCGCAATTTTCCAACTTTGAATTTTTATGCCCTTAAATCACAGAGATACGGCACACAAAAAACTTGATAAGTAACATTTCCCACATGTTTACTTTACATCAGCACAATTTTGGAACCAAAATTTTTTTTTGTTAGGAAGTTATAAGGGTTAAAAGTTGACCAGCGATTTCTCATTTTTACAACACCATTTTATTTTTAGGACCACATCACATTTGAAGCCACTTTGAGGGGTCTATATGATAGAAAATACCCAAAAGTGACACCATTCTAAAAACTGAACCCCTTAAGGTGCTCAAAACCACATTCAAGAAGTTTATTAACCCATTAGGTGCGTCACAGGAATTTTTTTGAATATTTAAAAAGAAATGAACATCTAACTTTTTTTCACAAAAAAAATACTTCAGGTTCAATTTTTTTTATTTTACCAAGGGTAACAGGAGAAATTGGACTGCAAAAGTTATTGTGCAATTTGTCCTGAGTACGCTGATACCTGATTTGTGGGGGGGAACGACTGTTTCGGCGCATGGCAGAGCTCAGAATGGCAGGAGCGCCGTTTGACTTTTTCAATGCAAAATTGGCTGGAATTCAGATCGGACGCCATGTCACGTTTGGAGAGTCCCTGATGTACCTAAACAGTGGAAACCCCCTACAAGTGACCCCATTTTGGAAACTAGACCCCCCAAGGAACTTATCTAGATATGTGGTGAGAACTTTGAACCCACAAGGGCTTTACAGAAGTTTATAACGTACAGCGGTACAATTAAAAAAATCATATTTTTTCCACAAAAATGATCTTTTCACCCCAATTTTTATTTTCCCAAGGGTAACAGGACCCTAAAAGTTATTGTGCAATTTGTCCTGAGTACGCTGATACCCCACATGTGGGGGTAAACCACTATTTGGGCGCATGGCAGAGCTCGGAAGGGAAGCAGCGCCATTTGACGTTTTTGGCTGGAATTGAGATCAGACGCCATGTTGCATTTGGAGAGCCCCTGATGTGCCCAAACAGTGGAAACCCCCAATTATAACTCCAACCCTAACCCCAACACACCCCTAACCCTAATCTGAGCCCTAACCCTAGCCCTAGCCCTAAGGCTGTGTGCACACGCTGCGGATTTTGCTGCGGTTCCGCAGCGGTTTTGGCTGCTGCGGACCTGCAGCAGTTTCTGCTGCGGTGTACAGTACCATGATTCCCTATGGGAATCAAAAACCGCAGTGCAGACGGTGCGGAATTTTCCGCGCGGATTATCTGCGGTTTTCAATCCGCAGAAAGAATTGACATGTCAATTCTTTCTGCAGATTCTCCTGCGGTTTACCATCTCCTCTATTGAGTAGATGAAAAACCGCAGGACAAAACTGCAGAGCAATCCGCAGGTAAAACCGCAGGTCTTTTGACCTGTGGTTTCACCTGCGGATTTTACAAAATCCGCGCGGATGAATCCGCACCTAATCCGCAGCGTGTGCACACAGCCTTACCCTAACGGGAAAATGGAGATAAATACTTTTTTTTAGTTTTATTATTTTTCCCTAACTAAGGGGGTGATAACGGGGGGTTTGACTTACTATTTATGGCGGTTTTTATGTTTGGCGGCTGTCACACGCTAAAAGACGCTTTTTATTGTAAAATAGTTTTTGCATCACCACATTTTGAGAGCTATAATTTTTCCGTATTGTGACCCACTGAGTCATGTGAGGTCTTATTTTTTGCGGGACGAGTTGACGTTTTTATTGGTACCATTTTCGGGCACGTGACATTTTTTGATCGCTTTTTATTCCTATTTTTGGGACGCAGAATGAACAAAAACCAGCGTTTCATGAATTTCTTTTGGGGGGGGTGCGTTTACACCGTTCCGCGTGCGGTAAAATTGATAAAGCGGTTTTATTCTTCGGGTCAGTACGGTTACAGCGATACCTCATTTAGGTCGTTTTTTTATGTTTTTGTCGGTTTTATGCAATGAAAACTATTTTATATAAAAAATAATTTTTGCATCGCTTTATTCTGTGAGCTATAACTTTATTTTTTCGCTGATGATGCTGTGTGGTGGCTCGTTTTTTGCGGGACAAGATGACGTTTTCAGCGGTACCATGGATATTTATATGCGTCTTTTTGATCGCGCGTTATTACACTTTTTGTTTGGCGGTATGATAAATCATTATTTTCTGCTTCGTTTTTTATTTATATTTTTTAAGGGGTTCGCTAAAGGGGTTAACTAATGGGACAGTTTTATAGGGCAGGTCGTTACGGACGCGGCGATACCTAATATGTGTACTTTTATTGTTTTGTTTTTTTTATTATTTTCAAAAAATGAATTTATTGGGGAATATTTTTTTTTTTTTTTTTACTAATTTATTTGGCGATTTTTTTAAATTTATTTTTACATTTTTTTTAAATTTTTTTTTTACTTTATTACATAGTCCCAGGTGGGACATCGCTGATCTGTCACATCACAGATCACTGTGACAGATCAGCAATCTGTCACAGGCATTGAAGAAGACTTCCTCTTGCCTGCGCTTTGCAGGCACTGAGGAAGCCAGCTTCCTCAGGTCCCCGAAGGCCCCCGTCGCCATCTTGGATTCGGGGGCCTGGAGGATAGGAGCCCCCCGCAGCAGCGCTGCACATTGCGCTGCCGTGGGGGGCTCAGGGAAGCACGGAGGGAGCCCCCTCCCTGCCGATGCTTCCCTTTAACTCCCGGTACACCGCGATCATGTTTGATCGCGGTGTGCAAGGGGTTAATGTGTCGGGGGCGGTCCGTGACCGCCCCTGACACATAGTGCCGGGTGTCAGCTGTGATAATCAGCTGACAACCGGCCGCGATCAGCGGCGCTCACCACGTGGGCGCCGCTGATCGCGGTAGACGTACTATCCCGTCCACGGTCATACGGGCCCGGGTACCGTGGACGGGATAGTACGTCGGATGTCAGGAAGGGGTTAAAAAAACAATCTAAATAACTAATAGTTAAACTAGGTATGATAACCATGGTAAGAAGACTTCCCTCCGAGATTACACAAACCCCTTTTTTTTATCACTGTACTATCCTATAGGGAAATCTTATCATGGCTTTATCCACCTATATAAAATTAAACAGTTTATTTCTTGTTGGGTTTGGTATAAGGTGCTTTAATACGAGAGGTGATGCATTTTGGTGCAGATTTTATATGCGGATTTCTAAACTAAATTGTGCAGTGTTTCTCATTCATTAATGCATGCATTTTTATTGTGGAAAAGCACCACAAAGCACTGCCAAGTCAGAAGTTTAACTTAAAAATGTGAGGTTTCCATCAAAATTAATGGGCAATATCTTCAGTAAAATGGAGTGTTTCCACAATAGAAAAGGATGGAATTTCCGCATGGTTTCTGTCCACTCTACACAACCAGAGGGAAAAAAAAACCCAAAAAAAACACACAAACAAAAACACAGCAGGTGTAGGTTAGGTTAAAATAATTCTTCCCTTTTTTGGTAAGGGGACAGTCATAATTACTATATTCTTCTACATACAGTAAATGAATTATATTTTTACATAGTGGGAATCCAGAGCAAGCCTTAGAATCACTAAAACCAGTAATGAAGTAAGGCTTGCAAGTGAGACCAAAAGCAATAAAAAAAGGATTTTGGCGTTATGTCAAAAGCAAAAGAAAAGTCAAAGATGCTATAGGATATTTACAGGATGAAAAGGGTGAAGTGTTCAAAAATGATGAGAAGGCTGAATTTTTTAAAATTTGCATTTTGCATCTGTTGTTTTCTAAGAAATCAATTGTAACCTTATCTGATCTACACTGTGCTACTGAAGAAATAAAAGAATCCACACTATCTATAAACAGAGATGGTTAGGGAACACAGCCAATTTAAATGAATTTAAATCTCCTGGTCCAGATGAATTACATCCTAGGGTACTTAAAGAGTTAGCAGAAGAAATTGTAGATCACTAGCCAGAATCTTCGAAAAATCCTGAAGAACAGGAGAAGTCCCAGAGGGGAAAATGTTGTCCCCCATCTTCAAAAAAAGAAGATGGAACCAGGAAATTTACAGACAGTGAGCCTCCCTGCTATACTAGGAACGATCTATGAACAAATTATTAAACTGCACGTATGCAAGTACTTGGATAACAATAGAGTAATTAACCAGAGCCAGCATGTGTTTTGTACCAAATAAGTCATGCCAGACTAATCTACCGTATGCATTTGTGTATAAGCCGACCCCCCTAAATTTGCCACAAAAAAAATGGGAAAACTTATTGACTCGCGTATAAGCCTAGGATGGAAAATGCAGCAGCTACTGGTAAATTTCAAAAATAAAAATAGATACCAGTAAAAGTAAAATTAATTGCGACATCATTTTTGAATATCCATATTGAATCAGGAGCCCCATATAATGCTCCATACAGTCCATGATGGCCCCATAAGATGCTCCGTACAAAATACGCCACATATAATGCTGCACAAAAGATAATAATGCCCCCATAAGTTGCTCCATAGAACATGCCCCATAAGATATTCCATAGAATATGCCCCATAAGATATTCCATAGATTATGCCCACATAAAATGCTCCATAGATTATGCCCCATATGCTGCTCCCTCCATAGATTATGCCCCATATGCTGCCCCATAGATTATGCCCCAATATATCGCTGCTGCAAATAAAAAAAAAATGACACTCACCTCTCGTCGCTGGGGGGCCCGGTGCCAGTGTCCTGAGCAGGCAGTGACAGGTTCTGATGTCACTGCTGGCTCAGGGCCCCGGCACTGGCGATATTTACTACTCCCCGCTCCATGGCTGCGCGTCGCTCTGTCTGCCGAGTCCCTCCATCAGTGACGTTCAGGCAGAGGGCGCGGCGCGCACTAACTACGTCACTGCGCCCTCTGACCTGAACATCACAGACAGAGGACGCAGAGGAGAGGACAGCAGCACGCAGCGATGGACCGGGGACAGGTGAATATAGCTTATACTTACCCCCTCCTGGCGCGGTCTCTGCAGCCTCGCTTCTCCCGGTCTCAGGCTCCTTCCTTCAGCGGTCACGTGGTACCGTTCATTAAAGTCAATATGCACATATTCATGACTTTAATGAGCGGTACCATGTGACCGCTGAAGGAAGGAGCCCAAGACCAGGAGAAGCAGGGGGGCTGCAGAGACTGCGCCAGGAGGGGGTAAGTATGACCTGACACCCCTGCCGACCCCCTGGTATATGACGTATAAGCAGAGAGGGGGACTTTCAGCCCAAAAAAATGGGCTGAAAATCTCGGCTTATACGCGAGTATATACGGTAATTTACTTTTACAATTGAATCACTGACTGGTTGGATCAGGGAAATGCGGTAGATATAGTATATCTCTACTTCAGCAAAAAACATTTGATAAAGTATCTCATACTATCCCTATTTAAAAAAAAAAAAAAATGACCAAGTATGGGATTGACAAGGGTACGGTTAGGTGGAGTTATAAGTGGCCCAGTGATCTACTCAAACAGTGGTAATAAATGGTTGCACATCGAATTGGAAGAGTGTTTTTAATGGGGGTACCACAAGGCACTATCCTGGCCCCAGTGCTGTTCAACATTTTTATAAATGATCTAGAAAAGGGCACTGAAGGTAAACTAATCAAATTTGCAGACCATGCAAAGCTAGAAAAGGTAACTAAAGGCCTCGTCACACAGCGAGATCGCTGATTTTGTGATGCATCAGCGATCTCGCAAGCAATCTCGCTGTGTGTGACACGTATCAGCGACCGCCCCCCCCCCAAGCCGGGTATCGCTGATCGCGCATGAATGTCCTGGGCCGTTTTTTAATCGTTAGTCTCCCGCTGGCCAGCAAGCATCGCTGCGTGTGGCAGCAGGAGAGCAACAATCAGCGAGCTCCCAGCGCTGTAAGCAGACGCTGGGAGCTGGTATCCAAGTTAAATATTGGGTAACTAAGCGCGCGCGTTGCTTAGTTACCCGCTGTGTACTTGGATACCTGCATGCTGGCGCTGGGAGCTGGTATCCAAGGTATTTACCTTGGATACCAGCGTCCTCGCTGGTCCCGATCACTGGTGAAATCT
Source organism: Dendrobates tinctorius (assembly GCF_039654945.1). NCBI lineage: Eukaryota > Metazoa > Chordata > Amphibia > Anura > Dendrobatidae > Dendrobates > Dendrobates tinctorius. The sequence goes on along the minus strand of NW_027362048.1, from coordinate 1,790,306 downwards.
GCCTGTTTGGCAGCTCACCAGCGATCATGTCAAGGTTGTATCGTTGTCGGGATCGCTGGTGCATCGTTTAGTGTGACACGGCACCTAAACACTACAGAAAACAGAGAAAGGATTCAGAAGGATCTAGATAAGCTTGAACAATGGACAGCAACTAATAGAATGACATTAAAAAAGGGAGAAATGCAAGATTCTACATCTGGGCAAGTAAAACAAAAATTACATCTACGGAACTGGAGGAATAGAACTAAGGAACAGCATAAGGAACAGCATGTGTGAAAAGACTTGGGTATACCAAGATCACATACTGCATGAGTCAACAGTGTGATATAGCAACAAAAAAGCCAACACAGTTCTAGGATGTATTAAGAGAAACAGTCTCGATCACGTGAATTATCTCCCTCTACTCCTCCTTGGTCAGGCCTCATCTGAAATACTGCATCCAGATCTAGGCACCACATTTTAAAAAAAGATATTGAAAAACTAGAGCAAGTTCAGACAAGAGCTACCAGGATGGTGAGTGGACTGAAAAGTATATCCAACAAGGAACTGTTGAAGGATCTGGAAATGTTTAGCTTGAAGAAAAGGCTAAGGGTCCCGTTACACGCTTCAATGTCCCAGCGATCCCACCAACGATCCGACATGGATGGGCTCGCTGGGACATAGTTAGCTGATCGCTGGTAAGCTGTGTCAGACTCACCAGCGATCAGGACCAGCCAGCAAGCTGGTATCCAAGGTAAACAGCGGGTATCTAAGAGCCGCGCGGCTCTTAGTTACCCTCTGTTTACCCTGGATACCAGCTCCCAGTCACTGATCATTGGTCTCTTGCTGTCACACGCAGCAATGTGTGCTGCCCAGCGGGAGACCAACGATAGAATTATGGCCCAGACCATTAGGCAATGATTAACGATCAGCCAACTGATCGTTGCTACATGTCACACGCAACGATGTTGTTCCGACAAACTGGTGAGGTTGCAACGATATCGTTCACAATATCGTTGTAACGGGGCCTTAACAGGAGACTTAATAGCTGTCCACAAATACCTGAAAGGATGTCACAGTGTAAATGGATCATCATTATTCTCATTTGAACATGGAAACACAAGACGCAATGGAATAAAACTGAAAGGGAGAAGTTACATATTAGAAAAAACTTTTTGACAGTGAGGGTGATCAATGAGTGGAACAGGCTGCCATGAGAGGTGGCGAGCTCTCTGTCAATGAAGCCTTCAAACAGAGACTGGACAGACATCTGTCTGGGATGGTTTAGCGAACCCTGCATTGAGCAGGGGTGTGACACGATGACCCTGGAGGTCTCTTCCAGCTCTAACATTCTATGATTTTATGATAGTGGGATAGATTGAGGTTAGAATGGCCCATCAGCTGTAAGATTTTGAAAATAAGGCTTCCATCAGCAAAATAAAAACCTCAAAAAGATATTACCTGGTCATCTGAGCAGCTCAAAAGGTAGTCTCCAGTTGCATGCAGACTCAGACCAGTGACTGCTCCTTCATGGGCTTTTAGCACTTGAACACAGGAGGACTCTGGCACGGACCAGACACGTATTGTCGAGTCAGGTGAGGCCGAAAACACCAACTCCTAAGAAATATGATTCAACATACGCAGGAAGCTAGTCACATATATTGCAAACTAATATACTTCTCACTGCACCGGATCAGAATAGATCAAGGTGTTAATTTAATGTCAAGGCTCCTTACCTGGGAAGGATGAAAGACAACATTGGTGACTTTCTTAGCGTGGCCTTTAAGAGTTGCAAGGATCTGCTGAGAAGAAGCATCAAACACCACAACACTCTTATCAGCCCCACCTGTAGAAAAAAAAAAAATATATGTATCTAACTTTGCAGTATAATTTAACAAAACGATTTATATAATGACAATGTAATTAGACGTATACAAAGCATTTAACCTTTGTTTTTTGGAGCGGCCCGGATAGAAGTAGAGTAATGTCACACAACACTGAGGTCATGGTGGCGCACTGCATCTAATGATATTCAATTGTCTCACATTATGAAGTACCGTGACTGCAGCACAAAATTACCAATGTTTCTACATGTACTGAATTTTCTGTCACTGGTCAAAAATGGCACGATATTCATTTGCTATAAACTTCAATGCAAGTTGCATGCAATTACACGAGCCGCTGTGCTCAGTGATTGGTTGCTGGGGGGTTCATTTACTACTTTTTTTTTTATTTTGAGCACTGTAGACCCCATCAGCGATCAAAATGAACCAATAGGAAAAAATCTCCCATTGTTGCCGGGTGCAGGCCGGCAGATGTCGGTGGGCGCACTATGCATGCGCCCACCATTTTCTCCTGGAAGACAACGCTGGCCGCCTGGGGGACTTCAAGGGGGTATGCATGGACACCAGAGGTACCAGAGGGGGGGTTGGGGATGATGGGAAGGTGATTGGGGAACCCTACTTCTCTCTCCTCTGAGGTGCGATCACATCAGAGGAGAAATCAAATGGAAAAATCAGACTTTTTTGTGGTCCCCGTTATACCATTAATTACAGCGATCACAACACCGGGGGCTGGTAAAAACCAACCCGAATCATGTTCTCTGGGCTAGCCGAGATCCCGGAGAAATCCCAACGCTGGGGGCACTGTAATCTTAAACCTCAGCGCCATTAAATAGTAGCATTGTGGTTTAAGTACCCTTAACTGCCGTCGTTAAAAGGCGTATCAGCAGTCGTTAAGGGGTTAATACTACATCTATATCTCATGTTCTGATGTCATACGCCTTCCTTCCTACATAAACATAACTCTACCGTCCCTACTTGTTGTTGGAGATGCGAGAAATAAAAGGTGACCTACCCCATTTGTTTTGGTTATGCCTAAATATCAAATATACAAGGTTTCTGGAAAAATGTTAGGTCCCTGATCTCCAGGTCCCCTTGGGTCCAAAAACAGGATTTTTGGGTTGCTTACCGTAAAATCTGTTTCTCGGAGCCTTCATTGGGGGACACAGAGACCATGGGTGTATGCTGCTGCCACTAGGAGGCTGACACTATGCACAAAAAAAGGTTAGCTCCTCCTCCGCAGTGTACACCCCACCGACCGGCAGGGAATTCCTCAGTTAGTGAGAAAGCAGTAGGAGAAGTAACAGAATAGATTGAAAACAGAACAACTCAACTGTAACCAAATCAACCAAAGTAAGAACAGGAATTGTAGAACATGGGAGGGTGCTGTGTCGCCCAATGAAGGCTCCGAGAAACAGATTTTACGGTAAGCAACCCAAAAATCCTGTTTTCTCGTTCGCCTTATTGGGGGACACAGACTATGGGACGTCCCAAAGCAGTCCCTGGGGTGGGAAACAAACTTCCATCAGGCCAGTGGACTCACCACCGCTGCCTGCAGAATCCTTCTACCTAGGCTGGCGTCCGCCAAAGCGTAGGTGTGGACCATGTAGAATTTCACAAACGTGTGAATCGAAGACCAGGTTGCCGCTTTGCAAAGCTGCAGCGCGGAGGCTCTGTGACGTACCGCCCAGGAAGCACCCACTGCCCGGGTAGAGTGCGCTCTGATCCCCGGAGGGGCCACTCGATGCTTAACCCGGTAGGCCTCCAAAATTGCAGATCTGATCCAGCGAGCAATAGTAGCTTTGGAAGCCGGGTGACCTTTCCGCGCCCCATCTGGAATGACGAAAAGAGAGTCTGTCTTTCGCAAGGAAGACGTCCTAGACAGACTCTCATCGCCCTGACCAGATCCAGCTTGTTCAGGGACCGCTCCCGAGGATGAGTTGGATTCTGACAGAAGGACGGCAGAACAATATCCTCATTGAGGTGAAAGGAGGACACCACCTTCGGAAGAAAAGAGGGCGGAGGCCGCAGAACTACCTTGTCCTGGTGAAGTACCAGAAAAGGAGAGCGGCAAGAAAGAGCCGCCAATTCCGAAACGCGCCGGATGGAGGTGATGGCCACCAGAAAGGCTACCTTCCAGGAGAGAAGGGAAAGGGAGACTTCTTTGAGCGGTTCAAAGGGAGAACCTTGCAGAACCTCAAGAACCAGATTAAGATCCCATGGATCCACGGGCGCTCGATACGGAGGAGCCGTGTGAGCCACGCCCTGAAGAAAGGTTTTGACCTGAGGGCGCGAGGCCAAAGTCTTCTGAAATAAAATGGACAGCACCAAAACTTGACCCTTCAAGGAACTGAGAGCAAGCCCCGCATCCAGCCCTGCCTGAAGAAATGCCGGAACGGAAGGGAGCGAAAAGCACATAGGCGCAATGTTATTGGCCTCACACCAAGTGAAATAGGCCTTCCAAATACGGTAGTAAACTTTGGAAGATGATGTCTTCCTGGCTCGGATCATGGTATGAATTACACGACCGGAGAATCCTGCTCATTTCAAAACCTCGGTCTCAACAGCCACGCTGTTAAATTGAGCGGCCGAGAATTGGGGTGGCAAATCGGACCTTGAGAAAGCAGATCTGCCCTGTCTGGAAGCTTCCAGGGGGCGTCCGCGAGAAGGTTGACAATGTCCGCGAACCAATACCTTCTGGGCCAATTTGGGGAGATGAGAATGACTGGAATTCTTTCTGCTTTGATCTTCAACAGCTTGGGAAGAAGAGGCAGGGGAGGAAACAGGTAGGGGAGCTCGAACTGCGACCAAGGAATGGCCAGAGCGTCGGCGCCCACTGCGAGAGGATCTCGAGCTCTGGATACAAACTGTGGGACCTTCCTGTTGAGGCGGGAAGCTAGCAGATCCCCAACGACTGCAGAGCTGAAGAAAAACCTCCGGATGTAGGGACCACTCTCCTGCCGCGAGACCCTCGCGGCTGAGAAAGTTGGCGGCCCAGTTGTCTACGCCGGGAATGTGTACCGCGGAGATTGTCGGTACCGAAATCTCTGCCCACTGAAGGATCTTGGACACTTCTGCCAGGGCTGAGACACTCCGTGTCCCTCCTTGGCGGTTGACATATGCCACCGCTGTGGCATTGTCTGTCTGAATCCGGACTGGCAGGCCCCTGAGGAGCCTCTCCCAGTGGACGAGAGCCAGATGGATCGCTCGTATCTCTAGGACGTTGATTGTCAGGGCTGATTCCTGAGTCGACCAACGACCCTGAACAGTGTGATGGCAGAACACTGCACCCCAGCCGAGGAGGCTGGCATCCGTTGTTACAATCTGCCAGTGAATGTGAAGAAAAGACCGACCCAAGTTGATAAGAGGTGACGTCAACCACCAGTTGAGTGACCGCTTGACCCGGCATGAAAGACGTACAGGGCGATCCAGGGACAGAGCAGACCTGTTCCACCGCGACAGAATGGCGTGCTGGAGAGGTCTGGCGTGAAATTGGGCAAAGGGAACTGCCTCTATCGCCGCCACCATCTTTCCCAGGACCCTCATAGCTGTTCGGAGGGACGGAAATAGTGTGGTCTGCAGCGATCGTACATCCTGCTGCAGGGAAAGAACAGTAGGCCCAGAAACACAAGACGTTGAGAAGGAATCAGACAAGACTTTTTCCTGTTGACGATCCACCCGAAATTGGAAAGGGTGTCTAGGACGATCGTCAAACTTAGGCGAGCCTGTTGAAAAGAGGAAGCTTTTATCAGAATATCGTCGAGGTACGGAAAAAGAACGAGACCTCTGATCCTCAACAAGGCCATCAGCACAGCCATGATCTTCGTGAAGACTCTGGGTGTGGTGGCGAGACCGAAGGGCAGCGCGACGAACTGGTAATGTTCCTGGCGAATCGCAAACCGCAGGAACTTCTGATGTCCGGAGAATATGGGAACATGTAGATAGGCATCTTGGATGTCTATTGAACACATGAATTCCTGCTCCTCCATGGAAGCAATTACCGAACGAACCGACTCCATCCGGAAGTGGCGAAGGCGTACTCTCTTGTTGAGAAGCTTGAGATCCAAGATAAGTCGGACCGCCCCGCCTTTTTTCGGCACCACAAAAAGGTTTGAATAAAATCCTGTGAACCACTCCGAGACGGGAACGGGCACAATCACCCCGGAACTGAGGAGAGAGGTGATGGCCGTAAAGAACCCCGGAATCAAGGCTGGATCCTTTGGAGGACGGGATTCGAAGAAACGATTCGGTGGAAGAGAAAAACTCTATCTTGTATCCTGATGATACAACGTCCCTGACCCAAGCGTCCTCTACTGAGGCCAGCCAAACCTCCCTGAAGAAGAGAAGTCGACCTCCCAATCGGAAGGGACCCTCGGGAGTTCGACGATAGTCATGCAGATGTAGACCGTCCAGACCTGGATCTGGATGGTCTGCCCTGGGAAGAGTGGGAACGCCAGGAAGGAGTGGGTCTGAAGGAAACTTTCTATCTTGGCGCGCCTGCGGTCTTTGTTGGTTGGATGGGTTCTCCGCCATATTGAAACGGCGGAAAGCCCGAAAGGGTCGAAACTGACGCCTTAGTGGAGGTCTGCGAGGCTTAGACTGAGGGAGAAGGGAACTCGTGCCTCCGGTGGCGTCCTTAATAATCTGGTCCAATTGGGATCCAAAGAGGCGTACTCCATGAAAAGGCAGATTAGTAAGAGACTTCTTAGAAGACAAGTCCGCCTGCCAGGCCTTGAGCCAAATTGTATGTCGGATTGCCACAACGTTGCTTGCCGCCTGAACCGCGCAGGATGCGGCATCCAAAGAAGCACAAAGCAAATAATCCCCCGCATGGGAAATCTGATTGGCGACATCGGCCAATCGCTCTGGTTGTGCTTTATCTAGGATGCCCTGACGAAGATCCTCTGCCCAAGTCGCTATGGCTTTTGCTGCCCAAGACGAAGCAAAGCTTGGACATACCGCCGCTGAAGCCGCTTCGAAGGCGGACTTAGCTAGGGATTCTATAATCCTATCATTAGAATCCTTTAGAGCCGCCACGCCTGAAAGCGGGAGAACCGTGTTATTAGAAAGTCTGGACACGGGCGGGTCCACCGAGGGAGAAGCAGCCCAGTTGTCCGTGAGCTCTTTAGCAAACGGGTACAGTACGCCGAGACGCTTTCCTCTTTGAAAGAGTCGGATCTTGTCATTCCCTGGTAAAAATCTTTCCAAACTCGGAATGGAAAGAAAATACCCTGGAGGGTGTTTCCGCCCGTCTGAACGAAACCTCCTGATCTGAGGATTTCGCAGGGGGGTCAGCAATCTCGAAGGTCTGGTGAATCGCTGCAATGAGGTTCTGCACCGTAACCTTCATGTTCGCATCCTGGTCCGAATCCAGCTCTAAAATCCCCTCAGAAGACCTATCCGAGAATGCTTCACCTGACTCGGGAGAGGAGGCCCGGGAAGGAGGCTGCTGAGACGGACTATGCGGTGAGATGGGACGAGGGGAGGATTCCGGCTGGAGATCCTGCCTGGGTCTTTGGCGACTAACGCTGGCTGACTCAGACGGAATCTCTTGAGGCCTGCTGGACCTTGCAGAAGTGTCCAGGGGCAACTTATCCAGAGCGGCTACCAGGGACTGAGACACCCTGGTGAGGTCTGCCACTGATTGAGAAAGATGAAGCCCAGCCAGGCATGGGGGGTTCACTCTCACATGGGGCCATAGATGGCTCATGGGCGGCGTCAGGCTAAATTGGATTGCTACAGTCCAGGCAGAGGGGAGTGGACTGACCTGAGGGAAGTTTGGATTGCAAGAAGATCACGCAAAGTACTTGACTAGAGTGCAGGGGGGAGCCGTAGAGCGGGCACGATCAGATTTAAAGTTAGCCATAGTGATAACTGAGGTAGTGCCGGAAGGTTGGGGGACAGAAGGCAGAGGAGGGTGTCAGTCTGCAGATGCAGCCCTACTCACAGTCTGGTGTCCCCAGAGACAATGCTATCCGGCTTGTCTGCAGGTCAGAGCGAAATCGGGCTGACGGGCCCAGAGAGCGATATCCGGCTGACAGAACGGCGTCCGGCTGACAGGATGGGAAGATGGCGACCGCCTGAGAGGAATGGGAGAACGCGCGCTTCCAGGGGAAGAAGGGCGGCGTTAACTGCCAGGCTGAAGGAGGCACCGCCCGCTCGCTAAGAATAGGCTGTGGTGCAAGAAGGAGGCGGTGGGAGGGCCTGGAACGGGCGGGAGAGAAGCCCGCTTAGAAGAAAGGGGCAGGAGGCGTGGACGCGACGCAGAAGGCCTGAAATGAAGCCGGGGCCTAAATTAATAGCGGCGGCCGCCTGTCAGCGCGGAGGTCCCGCAGCGCTGCCGCGGCAACCGCTCTGCAGAGCGCCGTTGCCATCTGCTGGGCCCAGGACTGAAGGCGGGGGGAAAAACGCCGGGCAAGGCCCCTTCTGACGCCAGGGCCAGGAGTAATTGCGGCGGCCGCAGTGGCCGCTTTGAATAAGATTGGAGCCGCCGAGATGCCCATCTAGGGATGAGGAGGACGTGACTCGACCCCCATACTTACCTCCGTCTGGCAATCAATAAAGGTACCTCAATATCCCACGCTGTCTGTCTTCTGTAGTGTCCGCGTCTCATCCAGACCGACAGGCTCTGGTGGGCGAGTGGGTGGGAGACGGGGAGCGAGGACCATCTGGATCGCTGGCACGCATCCGTGCTGAGCTCTTGGTCCCGCCGTAGAGACCTATGAGGATACGGGGAGGCAGTACATGCCGTACTCCTAGTCTCTTTGTGGGAGTACAGCTGTGACTCTACACACTGTATCCCTCCAGAACCTGAAAAGGAACGACGCACATCGAGGTAGATATGGGTCTAATGAAAGACCCGTGTCCACCTCCTACTGACACTAAGCTAAACTGAGGAATTCCCTGCCGGTCGGTGGGGTGTACACTGCGGAGGAGGAGCTAACTTTTTTTGTGCATAGTGTCAGCCTCCTAGTGGCAGCAGCATACACCGATGGTCTCTGTGTCCCCCAATAAGGAGAACGAGAAATGTATTTACTCAATATACCACCATTTCAACTAGGTTGTAAAAAGTTAAAAAGCTTCTATTACACATAATGGCTACCAGAGTTTTGATAGCCTGTAAGTGGAAGTTGGTTCATCTCCATCAAATACTGAACTTCAGCTGCGAATACAAAATATCTGTGGTGTGGAATACCTTACATCTAAGCTGAATAACACTAGAGCATTTCAACGCAGTTTAGACACTTTGGGACACGTACTGGGTTCAGAGAGACTATTAAGGTAAGTGTACTGGCAATTAGTGTCATGAGTCATAAGTATGGTTTTCATCTCTTCCCTCCTTACCTTCGGTCTCAGTTTTTGTTTAATCAACATACTGAATAAACTATATCTATCATCATGATCACACCGATCTGACGGGTCTGATTCCGCAGTAATTTTTACAGCACAAAAACAAAGCCCCAAAAAGAAAACAATTGATGAATTGAGATTTGTTTTTCACCACTTAAATCACACTTTCAATGTTTTCTTTGTCAGTACATAACATAATAAAATGAATGCAGTCAAAGCAATAAGTCAAAAATTAAAACGTTATGGCTCTTGAAAAAAAGAGGATTAAAGTAAACCAGTCATGTGAAAACACACTACTAATCTGCAGATATGGGGGTTAATCTGCAGGCCAATAGCTTGCTGAACCTGACCAGCACAGGCACTTCAACCCACTGATGCCAGAAGGAAATTAGCTTTATTCCACCCAACAACGTTCAGGTTCTAGGCATATGGGTTGCGCCGATTCAGTCACTGCACAGTGTATAGAGGAAGCTGTAACCAAGCCCCCGACACTGACTGACAGCGGCTCAGCGATTGGGATGGCTGTCAGGTTCAGAACGCTATTAACCTGAAAATTAACCCCATATCTGCAAGTTTATAGCATTTTTTTCAAATTACTTTCCCTTTTATAAAAATAAAAAAGTGCAAAAATAGAAAATTGCTGTCATGAAATGGTTAATACGATAGTTCAATGAATGCAGCGGTGGGTTTCCAAAATTATTAAACTGAGCTTCAGTACCAAGACAAGTTATCAAACTTAAGGTTATTCAGTTTGCTGTTGAACAGCCACGAGACATGCAGCATCGGCGACTCGAACATATTTTTCGAGCACACCAAAGACACTCTCTTAGGGCACCGTTACACCTAGCGATGCACCAGCGATCGCGACCAGCGATATGACACGGTCAGGATCGCTGGTGCATCGCTAGGTGGTCGCTAGTGAGCTGCCACACAGGCAGATCTCACCAGCGACATCGCTGGGGACGGGGATCGCTACTTACCTGTCAGACGAGGGGATCCTGCGTCCTCCCGCCCGGCTCCACGTGTCGCTCGTCGGCGCCACAGGAAGCGCCGCAGGAAGTGACCGACGAGGAATGGTCCAGCAGCTTCTCGCTCGATCAGCGATAACCAGTGGGGGAGCCGGTCGGAGGCAAGTATCACATGCAGCGATATCGCTAGCAATATCGCTGTAACGTCACAAAATCGGTGACTTTACAGCGATAGTGCTAGCGATATCGCAGTGTGTAACGGGGGCTTTAGAACCCGAGCATGCTAGGATAACACCTTATCAGAGCACGTTTACTCATCACTACTTCTAGTCTTTGTTGGTTCAATGGCTCTATAATCCTTTGAGGGCACAGTGCATCCCTTTAGCTAAGCCAGTGTTCAAGACTTTTTCACTTGAAACGCATATGGCAATATTTCTTATACACACCACCAGATAGTATATGTTTTGTCATCTGATATGTCCACCTTTTTGTCTTTTCTACAAGTTTTAAAAGGATTTGCCAATAAAGTTTGTTGAATTTAATTAATTGCCCGGTGTGTTGCGCTGGATCCCCTTCCATTTCCTCACAGTAGTACAATGCAGGATGTACTATAGATTTTTTTCAGAAGAATTTGGGAAAGTTATGAAATTGTCTGAAAATCTCTGTTCTTGTTCTTGGCTTTTAGCTGAGATGAATCTGTGCTGCCCTTTATGTACATGCTCAGTAGTGATCAGTGCTGTGGAGTCAGGCAAGTGTCCTATAAATGTCTGTTCTGTCCCTGATCTTGGTTTTTAGCCAAGATGAATCTGTGTTGCTCTTTATATACATGCTCAGTAGTGACCAGTGCTGTGGAGTCAGGGACATGTCCTATAAATGTCTGTTCTGTCCCTGATCTCGGCTTTTAGTTGAGATGAATCTGTGCTGCTCTTTATATACATGCTCAGTAGTGACCAGTGCTGTGGAGTCAGGGAAATGTCCTATAAATGTCTGTCCTGTCCCTGATCTCAGCTCTTATGAGATGAATCTGTGCTGCACTTTATGTACATGCTCAGTAGTGATCAGTGCTGTGGAGTCAGGCAAGTGTCCTATAAATGTCTGTTCTGTCCCTGATCTCGGCTTTTAGTTGAGATGTATCTGTGCTGCCCTTTATGTACATGCTCAGTAGTGAGGCAGTGCTGTGGAGTCAGGGAAATGTCCTATAAATGTCTGTTCTGTCCCTGATCTCAGCTTTTAGTTGAGATGAATTTATGCTGCCCTTTATGTACATGCTCAGTAGTGACCAGTGCTGTGGAGTCAGGGAAATGTCCTATAAATGTCTGTTCTGTCCCTGATCTCGGCTTTTAGTTGAGATGTATCTGTGCTGCCCTTTATGTACATGCTCAGTAGTGAGGCAGTGCTGTGGAGTCAGGGAAATGTCCTATAAATGTCTGTACTGCCCCTGATCTCGGCTCTTAGTTGAGATGAATCTGTGCTGCATGTTATGTACATGCTCAATAGTGATCAGTGCTGTGGAGTCAGGAGTCAGGGAAACGTCCTATAAATGTCTGTTCTGTCCCTGATCTCGGCTTTTAGAGGAGATGAATCTGTGCTGTGGAGTGGGAGTCAGGAAAATTGAGGAGTCGGAGGTTTGGCTTAGCCCTGGTACAGACGTCAACTTTAGAATGAAACGTATGTATGGTGCTCTAATTGTAGAGAACAATATAATCTAAAGCGAACAAAGCACGGCACTCACAACACAAGCTATGGATTGACTAGGCCTTAATGATAAAAATGACTTGTGGAAATGTACCATTTTGCTTCTCTGTGCATTAGAGCTTTATGATAATACACATCTGTGAAAGGAAGTGGGACCTGCTCTAAACCGGCAAAACAAAGTGCCCCTTTATCTGAATCATGTTTATTCAGATGTATTGATCCATTACCAGTTTCAACAGATTTTAAATTCTCACTAAATATTTTGCTCATGGTACCTATTGTAACGGGGTTTACCCAGGCTGGGGTACCTCTTTCAGTACCACCCCGTGTTTTCGGAGGTCCGCTCTGCGTTGGCTGGAGTCTGAATGAATGACGCTGGCTGGAATTCCTTGATTACATGGGCGCATATAAAAGATCACTGCTTCTCCACGTATTTCCAGTCTGACAACACTTTACTCAAAGGACACAGAATATATCACACAGATACAGAGGGCAGGCCAATATAAAAGCGGCAGGCCAGACATGCATTACAAAAGCCGCAGGTGGCCAGAGCCTGCCGATGTTTACTGTGGGAATTACAAAGGTGGGGGGAGGGCGGACAAAAGGAGAATATCGTGTCCCCTCTGCCCAGGGGCGCAGCCTGTGGGCTGATGCATTAGGGACGTGCATCTCACATAGAACCTATTATACATACATATAACTGCACAACATATTCTGGGTGCTAAGTGGTTCTGTAACACATAACACCTATGATCTTACTAATGTAAAAAAATTTTTTTACACGGCCAAAAAGATCACATATCTTACTTTTACAAATAATGAAGTGCCGTACTTTATGTTCTGTACCTCCTGTTCTGAAATGACGGCCAATAAGACCAAAATTACAGTTATGAGCAGTGTCCACACTTAAAGTTGCCTGAAGCAATAGAGTGTTTTAGCCTTTTATTAACCAAGTTAAAAGATCCCACCCGCAAGACATGTGCCTGATCTCTGTAGAGCCAGTTTTGATGAGGTAGAGTTGAGTTCCCTTTAGCTGTGTAATTGAGCAGGGAAAGTGGGCACCATATTATAGCCTGAAAAGGAGCTGGTTACATGAAAGCTACAATTATGTCAAGAGTAGAAGAGTTGAAAAAGAATTAGGTGACCCTACAGCAAGAAGGCCATGGAGAAGTGAATGTCTCTCCATGTCTCCTTTTCTTACGAGGTAGGGCTGGTAACAGTGGGGTAACGCAACACTGTTCTCCCTCCTTTAAAGGTAATAGGGTGACGTCTTTCCAACCCAAAAGGGAAAGGGGAAAAATAAAATATACCTGCAAAAGCAAGCAAGTCTGTCTCCATTGGCTACTAAACTAAAACGGATTAACTTCAGGAGGGATTTATTTGGCAGGAGAAGTACTAGACTAATTATACCTGGCAGCCATTAGCTCATGATACGGTGTAATACAATGGCATGGACACATCCTAAGAATCAACATAATCAGAAGTGTATACGAGTGCCATTTTGTCAACAATAAAAAGGAGTGCAGTGTCTGATTTTATTAATAGGAAATCCAGGAAAAGGCCAACACACTTTGAAGTCTATACCTTCTCAGAGATTTTTTTTTTTTTTTTTTTTTACTTTTTCAAGTCTCAAAAAAATATAGTGGCACATGTCAGCTCAGGTCAATACAGAGGTATTCTCTCCTAGAAACAATGCTTTAGGGTATGTGCACACGGTGCGGATTCTGCTGCGGATCCGCAGCAGATTTAGGTGCGTTGTACAGTACCATTGTTTTCAATGGTAAACTGTAAAACGCTGTGCACATGCTGCGGTTTTTTCCGCACGGTTTTGCTGCTGTTTACAATCCACAGCATGTCAATTCGTTAGTACAGAAACGCTGCAGTTTCACACCTCATCCATTATGAGGTGTGAAACCGCAGGGCAAAACCACAGGCAAAACCGCAGATAAACCGCAGGACTTTAGTCCTGCGGATTTATCTGCGGTTTTCACTACAAAATCCACAGAGGCAAAAAATTCTGGGTGCACATACCCTTATAGAATGAACAATGCAGTATTTATGGCCTTAGAAATATGGATTCCTCACCTGTAAGGGTTTTGTTTGTATCTGTTGGACACAGATCCAAAGCCAAGATGCCAGGAACACTTGCACTGTGTAAACCCTGAAAAAAATAAATATGGATGAAAAAGATTAGTGTTATTAGTAATTTGGTATTTACGAACACAATGACAGCACTACAGGTAGAGGGGGAGTCTACTAACTGGGATATTAGAGAAGAAATGGTAAATACTACAGGACGCAATTTTTCACATTTGCATGGCATAGATGCCTAACCCCCTTTCCAACATCGGGCGTAAATTTAACATGCGATTCTGGCGATGACTGGGATCACCGACTGCCCATCGGTGATCGCGGGTCACCGATGGGTCGGCATGACGATCAGAGGTCTTCTGCAGACCTCTATGGTTGTCAATGCCAGATTGCTATGAGCATCGCCTGGTGATCGGTGCGCATAGAAAGTCAGCAATTCTGCTACATACAGGTGACCTGATCTTCATCTGAATGTAGCAGAGCCCATCGGGTTATGGCAGCTTTAAGTCTCCCATGGAGACTATTGAAGCATGCCAAAGGTAAAAAAAAAAAAAAAAAAAAAAAAAAAAAAAAAAAAAAAAAAAAAGTTTTTAAAGATATTAAGAAAAATATAAAAAGTTCAAATCACCCCCCCTTTCAAATAAGACAAAAAAAAAAAAAACAAAACATACACATATCTGGTATTGCCACGTTCAGAATCGCCCGATTAATATAAAAAGAATTAAACTGATCGCTAAACTGTGTAATGAGAAAAAAAATTTAAAACCGCCACAATTGTAATTTTTTGGTCGCCGCAACATTGCCTTAAAATGCAATAACGGGTGAGTAAAATATCACATCTGCACCAAAATGGTATCATTAAAGGTATGTGCACACGTTGCGGATTCGCCTGCGGATTTGCAGCGGATTTGGCCCTGCAGATACGCAGCAGTTTTCCAGGGGATGTACCGTACTATCTTATCCTATGGAAAACAAAAACCGCTGAGCACATGCTGCGAAAAATTCAGCGCGGAAACACAGCGATTTATTTTCCACAGCATGTCAATTCTTTGTGCGAATTTTGCAGCGTTTTTACACCTATTCCATTCTAGGAATCCGCAAATGTAAAAACGCAGGTGAAATCTGCACTAAATCTGCAGGTAAAATGCAGGCATTTTGACCTGCGGATTCTGCAGATTCCGCACAGAAAAATCTGCACCCAAATAAGCCCTCACCCAACCTGAGATCATGAAAAATGAAGTCGCAATGGGTATCTGAAATTGGTGCATTTTTTTTAAACAAATTTTGGAATTTCTAAGGCTAGTTTCACACTAGTGTTCTTGGGTGCAGCGAAGGGCCGCCGCTTCGCTCCGCCCCGGCCGCGCCCCCTCCAGTCAGCTCCTCCTAGGATCGCTCCCTGCATCAGGGCGCTGGTAACTAACGCACACATCGGGATTCTAAGGGACGCAAGTCCCTTGGATACCCGATGTGTACGTTAGTTACCAGCTGATTGCTGGTCTCCCGCCTGTCACACACAGCGATGCGTGCTGGCCAGCGGGAGACCAACGACCAAAGAAAAGTCCAGGGCTTTCCTACAGCTTTCAGCGATACCGGCAGGGGGGCCGATCGCTGTCTCACACAGCGATCTCGCTGGTGAGATCGCTGTTGTGTCACAAAACTTGTGACTCAGCAGCGATCTCGCTAGCGAGATCGCTGTGTGTGACGGGGCCCTAAAAGTCAAAGATCATGAAGGGGTTAGACACTTACCACATGAGAAGAGACTTGATGATATTTGCTGAGCTCCTCAGGCTTGACCAGATCCTCTGGGACTGTCTTACCACGCTGGAAAAATTAAAATAATTTGTGTACAAAAATTATTTAGCTATACACGTGTGGGGCGCTTATAAAGCCCTTCATGCTGTTGTACATTTGACAACTTTTATTTTTTTTAAACTTGTCTGTTGCTTGTCTAACTCCAATTGTCTCAATAAAAATTGTTATTTGTTATACAGTTTGTGGTGATCCTTACATTTACATGCTACTTTTACCTCTTATTTTTTGGCATGTGGATGGTGATCCCACATATTTACTCATTGGTAGTGTCCTCAGTTTTTTGTGTCTTGAGCCCTTGAACCCTCAGTAGTGAGGCAGTGCTGTGACGTTGGAGTTGTGAAGACAGGGAAATTGAGGAGTCGGAAGCTTGGCTTACCGAATCCACAGCCCAGCTCATCAGACAAATCTGCTTATTTCACATATTGGACTGATCATTCTCAAGTCATGTGTAAAACTTGTAAACTCTATTCAGTGAAGACAGAGTTTGAAAAGAACCAACCAACCGCCATTTCCATTGTCAGTCCTGGGAAAAGCACCAACTGCAACCTCCTAGCTCCATACTGGGAAATATCCAACTGCCACCTCCTATCTCAGTAATGGAAAATATCCAACTGAAGTCTATCTCAGTACTGGGAAAATCTATGGAGAGGAGAGGTGGACATTGAGGAGCAACAGGTAGACAAAGACATTCTGCTGTAAGCTCTATACAACCAACTGCCATCTCGGAAAGGCTTCATTCACACATCAGTACTTGTATGGCAAAACCAGGAGCGTCTCCATAACACAGAACAGGTGCAATCTTTCTATTAGGCCGGGGTCACACTTGCCAGTGCAATGTGAGAAACTCGCAAGTCTCTCGCATCAATACCCGGCACTGCAGGGTATTGATGCAAGAGACTCTCTCAAGTTTCTTGCATTACACTCGAAAGTGTGACCCCGGCCTTTACTTTTCCTCTGATTGATATACTCCTGAATTTGGCTTTGAAGTACAGATGCAAAATACAAAACAAATACGGCCATGTGAAGGAGGACTAATGGGAAGGTCTGTATGAAAAAGTAAAACTTAAACAGAATTTTGTTTATTAATATTTCACTACGCTTTTTTTTTTTTTTTAAATTTCATGGTAAAAGGAGTATAATCACTCAAAACGACAACTCGCTCCGTGAAAAAAATAAAAAGGCCCTCATACAGAAAAATAAAGTTAAGGCTCTAAAAAGTGGAAGGAAAAAAATGAAAACACAAAACCATAACATTTGAAAGTTAAATACATTTACACTTTAATAACAAAGGAACGTGCAAAGAAAAATAAAGAAAGCAATTTATGCTAAAATAAATATATCAGGTTAAACTTTAACACTATCCCCAAAAGCTACTTTCTGAGTCCTATTACATTCTAACAAACAGAACTGACGGGGCATTATACAAAGAAATACGGATGCATTGCAGTGCATTATATGTGTAACCAATATCATTAAAGGTTAACATTTCCTAGTGGAACTAGAAGTATAACAGAATAAAATAAAGGGGAAAAATAAAAACGAAAAATAAACCGGTTTGAAGAAAAAGGCAGTTTACATACACAAAAATAAATACACAACTGATATCAGTCACGCAACTCCCCAGAATAATATAAGGCTAGCATTGCTGAATTTTATTCTCGTGCACCCATAAAATGGTAGTCAAATCATCATGCAAAAACAAGCCTGTAAACCGCTGTGTAGGTAACTTTTTTTTAATAAATAAATAGCTGGAGCCTGAAGATGTTAAGATCTTTCTTAACCTCACATTGGAACGGATAAGATTCCTGTGGAACTTAGAGGTTCCCTAACTCACATTTTAATTGCGGCTAGATTAACTCTAGCGGCTAAATGGAAAGATCAGAATGTACCTACTATTAGAGAAGTGGTTGAAAGAATTAACGTAAATTGTCAACATGAATTATCTTTGGCTCAGTCCTTAGCAATTAAGAATAGAATATCCTGGATATGGGATCCCTGGTTAGACAGTCCTATGTCCACCTCATGTCATTGAGACAGGACAAGAATTAGAAAAGTAATGGTGAAATCTCCAGCTCCTATGTGACCATGTACATGTTAAGATTGGGTGCAATTATGGCGTAACAGTTCATATTGCCTCCTTGTCCAATACATTATGTTTACTGCTTAATATTGAAAAGTTAACATACAATACATGATTACTTGATGGAAAAAGAGATCACAGCGCTATTGCTATATTGCACAGATATCCTCTGCTAGTTATGTGGTTCCGCCAACCATGCTGGCAGGTGGCTGTTTGTATTGAATTTTGAAAACTTAAAAAATTCTTGGAATATAAAAAAAAAAAAAAAAAAAAAAAAAAAGGATCTTTCCTTACCTTCTTACGCTCCGTCGTGAGCACTGTTGCTTTGTCCTGAAGCTGAATAAAGATGAAAATATAAAATCATAAGCACAAAAAAGCAACCATTACTGTACACGATTTTGATTAACCAACAGTTTCAGATACATTTACCTTTTGTATGATTTCTGTTGACATTCCCACCAGTTCTCCCAAATCCATTGCCTCTGCTGAACCCTACAAGGGAAAAAATGCTGCTCAGAAATGATGCAGTCACATAAGGGGCACAAATACCTACATTAGCACATATACACTTACTGCTACACCTGCTTGCAGTGTAGGGTTGGTCTGCACAGAAATACCAGCTTGTGGTTTTAGGGTAGCCAAAGCTATAAAAACAAGAAGGGAAAAATAAATTAAAAAGTGGCATATCCAACATTCATTTTGCATCATCTAAATGACCCCTTCACCCCCGAACCTGTTTTCACCTGACCCTTCCAAACTTTACAAATATGATCACTGTCACTTTTGTCAGAGACACCGCACTGAACTTGCTCACTGAGCCAGTGCGCGTGTCCTGAGTAAAGCGAACAGTGCTCAAAGCTACCTGTGGAGCGGGCAGCAACCGAATAGATGCGTACTTCAGAGCCGCAGGACCTGAAGCACGTGACTGCTAGAGGCGTGGCCTAAACTCCACAGAGCTAGGAGCTGCAAGACAATTCCTAGCAGAGTAACTGCGAGACAAAGTTACCAAGGGCATAGACAGGGAGAATAGTCAGGACGTAGCCAATGAGTCACAAACAGATAGCTGCAAGGTACCAAAGGGGGCGAGCAGAGAGTAGTCAGGTCACAGGCAATGATTCATACACAGATAACAACGCAGTACAAAATCAACAGGCAAACTCACAACGGGAAACAGAGCCGGGTCAGAACCATATAAACAAGCTATAGCAACAAACAGGCACACGGGGGTCAGCACACTAGGCCAAAGGCAAAAGTATAACTGGCAGGGATTGAAGCTACCCAGGGGTTTATGAAGCTCTCCCAGAACCAGAAAGAGGCCACAATCATTAACCCCAAGTGTGCAGGTCAAAACCTGCACAGAGCTCCAGACATTAACCCCTGGTGTGCAGCTCAAAAACCTGCACTGGGATCTTGACAAATTTATGTGGTAATAACTATGGAACGCTGTAACAGATCCCAGTAATTATGAGATTGTTGTACTTCACCGTTGTGGTAAATTTTTGCTTGATACGATTTGAGGTAATTTATGAAAATATTACACTTTTTTTTGGGAAAATTTTCCTTATTTTCAAACTTTGAATTTGTATGCCTTTTATCCTTCTAGGTTCTGAAGAGAAAAAAAAAAATATCAGAAATTCCCACACTCAATCCCACAACAGGGCATTCAGAGGGGTCAATTTAGGTGTCCCTCCATTCGTAAACCCTAAATCTGTGGGTGTACCCTGAGGTATTGTCTAAATTTTAGCTTCCCTTGAAAATAAGCAGAGATTCATCTATACAGGTGTCCCTTTGGGGGCTGTATGCCTCAGCAAATTTTTGGCTGAAGTAGTCAACTTCAACTATCGCGCAACTTTTTAGACTATCAAAGTTTGTATCGTCTTGAGGTGGACTCTGCACATCACTATAAAGCTAAAAAAAATTTGATTCAAATTGTGTCCTTGTCATGGTAATACTGAATACCAGTGTCCTGTACAGTATTATCAAAGATCTGATTTTCTGACTATGCCATATGCAGCACAATGTCCCAAAATGACAGCATGTCTGATGGATTTAAAAAGAGTCCATATGACGTATGAAGAAGTAGGATTTTAGGTGAAACACTGATTGGCAAATTTGTCTGGGCCTCCATAAGACTTATTATAACCTAAATGAAGACTCTCTTGAAACAAAGTCAATGGTCAGTGAAGCCTGTAGCGTCAAACTGGATTCCTGAGCTGCCATGAAGTCAGCAATAAAAGGATGATAATTTTCTTGGGGGGGGTGTGGGGGGGTGGGAAGTGGACTCTATACAGGATCAATTGCTGAAGGAGGTGCACAAATCCTAGGGTGCTTTGCTGGGGGTCCCTCCTCACTAGATGAAGATGAAAGTAACATTTTCCTCACTGCCTGAATCTGTGCCAGAGGCAAAGAGAGCGTATGCTTCCTATGCTTAAATAGCATCTGCCTAATAGGTCATTTTTATTTTTTTCTTCTAAACACATGGGATGTGTGTACGTGGAGCTTTTACACATGTATTGCATTAAGAGTGTATAAAGGCTGACACTATGCAAAACAAGAAAATTAGCTCCTCCCCGGCAGTATACACCCACCGACAGGCACCGAGCACCTCAGTTGGTGAAAAAGCAGTAGGAGAAGCAACGAGAAAACTCTAAACATATGTACCAACCCAACAAGGGACTCCAAGACCCAACACGGTACAACTTAAACAGGGAGGGTGCTGTGTCCCCCAATGAAGGCTCCAAGAAAGAGATTTTACGGTAAGAACCAAAAATCCATCTTTCTTTATCACCTTATTGGGGGACACAGATTACCATGGGACGTTCCAAAGCAGTCCCAAGGGTGGGAACAGCAAAAAAAGGAACGAAAGAATCGGAAAAAGGCTTAGGTCGGCCGGTGAGCCGCCGCCTGCAGAACCTTCCTACCAACAACTGCATCAGACGAGGCCTGGGTATGAACCCTGTAGAACCTCGCAAAGGTGTGCAAGGACAACCAGGTTGCGGCCTTGCAAATTTGCATGGCCGAAGCCTGGTGACGAACAGCCCACGAAGCCGCCACAGCCCGGGTGGAGTGAGCTCTTACCCCCGGAGGGGACAGTTTTTCCTGAAGTCGGTACGCTTCCAGAATGGTAGAACGAATCCAACGAGCGATCGTGGATTTGGATGCCGGAAGTCCTTTCTGGCGACCTTCAGAGATGACCAGCAAGGAATCAGACTGACGAAAGGAAGAGGTCCTGGCGAGATAAACACGCAGGGCTCTAACTACGTCCAGATTAGTTTAAGATTAACACACTGGCGCCAGTCCACTTGGACAGAGAAGGTAGGTCCACTATTCCCAGATGCAGCTGGTGAATAACAGGCTCTGTGCTGGTGCCTGTTTAAAAGAGCTAAAGCTGATAAGAAAAGAAATACACCGCGCTATGCTGGGAACTGAAAAAAATATAATATAACTGAGTACTTACTTGCTGGTATGTGAAAAAAATCACGTGGTGGTGGATGTATAGCAGTATTCTGAGACTATTCACCTTGTCATAGATGTATATATTTGGATGCCAAAACTGCTGAATAGATAATATAGGGTTAAATGGGGGTGAGCCCGTTAGTATGTTACAGAGGGAAAAAAAAATAAAAAAAAAAATAAAAAAAAATAAAAAAATAAAATATGAACTAATCTTGATTTACTCACTTAAGGAAATCAGAACCATATAAAATATATGCTGTAAATGTAGCCAATGCCAAATATTAAGATTGGAATGTTGCAGCCTTCAGAAACAGGCTGCAACATTCCAATCTTAATATTTGACAAGGTGAATAGTCTCAGAATACTGCTATACATCCACCACCACGTGATTTTTTCACACACCAGCAAGTAAGTACTCAGTTATATTATATTTTTTTCAGTTCCCAGCATAGCGCGGTGTATTTCTTTTCTTATCTAACTACGTCCAGTTTGTGGAGAGACTTCTCAAGCGGATGAGAGGGAGCCGGACAAAGATGGGAGAGTGATATCCTCATTGATATGGAAAGAGGAAACCACCTTTGGAAGAAAAGAAGGAACGGGCCTGAGGACGACCTTATCCTGATGGAGAATCAGGTAAGGGGAACGACATGACAAGGCCGCCAATTCAGAAACTCTTCTGATGGATGTAATGGCAATCAAAAAGGTGTCCTTCCACGAGAGAAGGGACAAAGGAATGTCCTGGATAGGCTCGAACGGCGCCTTCTGGAGAGCGCTAAGAACGAGATTGAGATCCCACGGGTCTATCGGCGAATGATGAGGAGGAGCCACATGGGAGACCCCTTGGAGAAAAGTTTTGACCTGTGGTAGAGAAGCTATCTCTCTTTGGAAGAGGATAGAGAGAGCGGAAACCTGGCCCTTGAGCGTACTGAGGGACAGACCCGCTTCTAAACCAGACTGAAGAAACCCAAGGATAGATGGGATAGAAAAGGACATTGGGAAGACTTTTTTTATCATCGCACCAATGGAAAAACGCCTTCCAGTACCTATGGTAGATGCGGGAAGAGGCTGGTTTCCTGGCTCTGATCATAGGTCGAATAACCTGACTGGACAAACCTGATTCCTTCAGGATTGCGGTCTCAACGGCCATGCCGTCAAACTCAGAGACTGAGAATTCTCGTGGTAAAGGGGGCTTTGCGAGAGAAGGTCTGGACGGTCTGGAAGCCTCCAGGGGACGTCCGCGAGCATGTTGACCAGTTCCGCGTACCAAGGCCGTCTTGGCCAATCTGGAGCGACAAGAATCACTGGTACGCCTTCTGATTTTATCTTTTTGACCACTCGTGGGATCAAGGCCAGAGGCGGGAACAGATATGGAAGTTGAAACTGGGACCACGGAATCACCAGAGCGTCGCACGCGATGGCCAGAGGGTCCCTGGACCTGGCTACGAACCGCGGCACTCTGTGGTTCATCCGAGATGCCATGAGATCGACATCCGGGGTACCCCAACGGTGGCATATCTGATCGAAGACTGTGGGGTGCAGGGACCATTCGCCGGACGCTAGGCCCTGACGACTCAGAAAGTCGGCTGCCCAATTTTCCACCCCTGGAATATGAACGGCGGAGATTGCCGGAACGTAACGTTCTGCCCAGCGGAATATCTTGGCCACTTCCGACATTACTTGCTTGCTGCGCGTGCCCCCTGATGGTTTATGTATGCTACGGCCGTGGCGTTGTCCGACTGAATACGGACCGGCTTGCCGGAGAGGAGAGGCTGCCAGTGAAGAAGGGCCAGGAAGATTGCTCTGATCTCCAGAAGATTGATTGAGAGGAGAGTCTCCTGTGGGTTCCAGCGTCCTTGGGCCGCTTTCTGATGGAACACGGCTCCCCATCCCAGAAGACTGGCATCGGTGGTGATGACTTGCCACCGAGGCGGAAGGAAGGACCTCCCTTGGAGAACTGACGCCGGCAGTAACCACCAAGTGAGAGATTGCCTCACTCTGAGAGGGAGCCGAATAGGACGGTCCAAGGACATCGTGGTCTTGTCCCAGGCTGAAAGCAGAGACAGCTGGAGGGGGAGAAGATGAAACTGCGCAAAGGGCACTGCTTCCATGGAAGCCACCATTTTGCCCAGAACCTTCATGCAGGACCGAATGGGAATGGGAGATGGCCTCTTGAGAATTCTGATGCCCTTGGAAAGAGCCGCAATCTTTTCCCTCGGAAGAAACACTCGGGCTAGCTCCGTGTCGAATTCCATGCCCAGAAAGGTCAGACGCTGAGTGGGGATCAGAATGGACTTCTCCCTGTTGACTTGCCAACCGAGGCGGCCGAGAGTGTCCAGAGTGATCTGAAGACTCTGGAGGCAGTCCTGACGAGACGAGCCCTTGATCAAAAGATCGTCCAGATAAGGAATGATGAGAATCCCTCTGGAGCGAAGGATGGCCATGACAGTTGCCATCACCTTCATGAAAACACGGGGCGCTGAAGCTAGGCCGAAAGGAAGAACCGTGAACTGATAGTGGTTTCCCTGAACCGCAAAACAAAGATACTTCTGATGTTGCACACAAACCGGAATGTGCAGATAGGCGTCCCGAATGTCCACAGAGCAGAGGAATTCCCCGGGCTCCATGGAGGCAATCACCGACCGAAGAGACTCCATTTTGAAATGAAGAATCTTCACGTGGCAATTGAGCAACTTGAGGTCCAGAATTGGACGAAGGGAGCCGTCTTTCTTCAGGACTACGAAGAGATTTGAGTAAAACCCGGAAAACCGTTCGTTTGAGGGAACGGGAACAATCACTCCGGCGGAAAGAAGGGAGGCAATGGCCTGGAGAAACCCCAGAGTCTGGGACCGCTGTCGCGGAGGCCGAGACCGGAAAAAACGTCTGTTCGGGGGAGAAGCAAATTCGATCTTGTAGCCGGATGCGACAATTTCTCTTACTCAAGCGTCGACAACAGACAGCCAAGCATCCACGAAAAAGGAAAGTCTGCCTCCCACCCTGGAAGAACTTCCAGGTGGGGGGTGACCCGTCACTTGGAAGAAAACCTGCCGTAACTGGTGCCTGAAGCCCTGGAATATTGTCCTATAGATCTCCAGCGGGGAGCTGGTTTGTAGGATGACTTTTTCTTCCTCGCTCTCTAGTGGCCGATGAGCGATCCTGCTGACCAGATCTGTCCGTGGACGAGAAGGGCCGAAAGGGCCTAAACGGGCGAAAACCCCTTCTATTAAGGAAACGTCGAGGGTGAGACTGGGGAAGAGAGGTGCTTTTACCACCAGTGGCATCGGAGATCAGCTGGTCCAGCTTGGCTCCAAAGAGTCTAGAACCGTGGAATGGTAGATTAGTAAGGAACTTTTTTGAAGTGGTATCCGCATTCCATGACTTTAGCCAAAGAACTCGGCGTATAGCTACTATGTTGCTATTTGCCCTGGCCACGCACCCGGCTGCATCCAAGGAGGCGGCTAAAAGGTATTTACCCGCATGGTTAATCTGATCTGCAAGATCTGCCAACTCGTCCTGAGGAGCTGTTGCCAATATGCCCCTGCGAAGGATTTTTGCCCAAGCGGATATGACTTTCGCTACCCAGGCTGATGCGAAAATAGGACAGAGGCGCCGGATGCCTAAAAAATTGACTTAGCCAGAGATTCGATCTGCCTGTCCGTAGGATCTTTAAAGCGATGCCCCATCTGGTAGGGATAGCACCGTTCTGGAGGCTATCCGGGAAACCGGGGGATCCACCTCAGGAGCCTTGGCCCATTTTGTGAGCAGGTCTGCCTCAAAAGGGTACAACACGTCTAAGTACTTGCGGCCTGAGAAACGTTGCTCAGGGCGCTCCCAGTGTTTGGCCAAAGTAGTATCGAAGACTTTGTGATTGGGAAAGGTCCGAGACAGAGGTCTTGCTCGTTTAAGGAGTACAGAGCATTCCTGAGGGGGAGCCTTGTCCTGCTTAATTTTAAGGGTTTGAAAAATAGGCGAAATGAGACTATTGACTATGTCCCGCGTTTTAGAAACATTGTCTGCCTCTGAACTCGATTCCGACTGAGAGTCATCGCCAGACCTGGAGTCGCCATCGGAGGAAGGAGAATGCAATCTGACAGGCTCAGAGGGACCCTGCGAGCTAGAGGACGAGGTAGACAGAGCCCGCTTCCTAGAGCTCCTGCTTTGTCTGTCTCTAGGAAGGTCGCGGTCAGGAGCGGACGACTCACCCCAAGAGGCGGTCGGCGCGCAGGTGGCAGTAGACAGCTGTGGAAGTCGTTCCAAGACCTGGACCAGTGACTGGGAAACCTTAGTCAAGTCAGAGACCGACTGAGACATTACAATGGCCCACTCCGGGGGAGGTTGAGCGTCCTCGGCCCGAGACTCTGCGTGCTCCTGGGATGCAGACATAGCGGAAGGACTGCAGGACGGGCAAAAGGGGGACGGGCGACCCAAAGCCCACTTCTTCTTACAGCGCGCATAGGCGTAATGAGTAGCGGTGGGCCTGAAGCAGAGATCCCTTGAAGGATTGGGCATAAGTAAAAATGCGTTGAGAGACCGCAATAGGTCGTGCGAAAAACTGCAGAGGGGAGCTAATTAGCACCACAGTGTAGAGCCTACCCAGATTCAGATGAGCAGCCGAATGCTGAAGTGTCCCCCAAACAGCGCAGGAAGAGAGATGAGGAACCAGGAAACACCCGATTAGGAAGGAGGGGCGGAGCTTTGCAGCCGTGCCGCGATTGGAGAAAGGCGGAGGAGGCTGGAGTAACAAAGCGAAAGGAGCCCTGTGATGGTGTAGAAAAGGGCGCGCAGGAAAGCGCGCTCAGAACAGAGGAGAAGCGCGCTGAGGCGCCCGAACGAAAGTGAAACTGACCCGGACTCCGGACGCCGCAGCCCCGCACTGCCTGAACCGGTAAAGCCACTCCGGGGGGGGGGGCGATATAAGCGCCGGTATGATACTGCGCTGATGGCGACGACTTCCCCTATGCTCACTGACCTGTCCCCCTCTCACCGGAAAGGAGACGGGCAGCTGAGAGGCCGGCGCGCGGCATGCAGAGGAGAAGGGGCGGGAGATTCAAATCTGGGATGCAGAGGTACGCTGGCTGGCAGGCAGCTGGGTATGATGTGGGGCCTGGAGGGATCGTACAGGCACTTACCTGACGTCCCTGAAGAGGCTGTCACAGGGGCCCACGGCGAAAGCCACTGGGGAAGATCCTCTATGCCCACATCTTGCAGAAGACGGCGTAGACCTCCTGCGACCACCGTCTTCCTCTCAGCCCTGTCCAGAGAGAGGGGTGAGGAGGGTAATTGGCAAGGACTAGCCACCGGTCCACAGCCCCTAGCACCGGAAGGTGATAGGGCCAAAGTCCTGCCTGCGGAACTGAGAGGTGCGATGTGGGTGACACCACACTGCTCGCTCAGCCGCCTGATATAGGAAATCAGGGTGAAGCTACACCCTGTTTCCTGACGGAGAACCTGAAAAATAAAGCGAAAAAATTAAAAGGTTCGACTGGAAACCTAAAAGAAAAAAGGGATATTAAGAGCGGATCTGGGGAGATCCCGGTCCACCTCCTACAGACACTAAGCACAAATTGAGGTGCTCGGTGCCTGTCGGTGGGTGTATACTGCTGGGGAGGAGCTAATTTTCTTGTTTTGCATAGTGTCAGCCTCCTAGCAGCAGCATACACCCATGGTAATCTGTGTCCCCCAATAAGGCGATAAAGAAAAAGGAAACATTTAGGAGAACAAAAAAAATTAGAAGTAAAGAAAACTTGTATATTAAAAAAATAATAAATTAGTGACGCTCATTACACTAATGCACTACCTGTGAAGTTACTATTTTTTTCTGCAAAAGAAAAAAATCGGATGTTACCAACACTACAACATCTGCTCCTCCAATGCCCTACCTACCACCCTACATACAAAGCTACACCGTACTGTTTTTTTTCCTACAAGAATATTGGACATCATAAACACTGCACGATCCACTAGTCTACTTATAGGAGAAAAAAAAAACAAAACAGGAAAAGTCCCATGGCAACAAATGATTAGTAATACTGATCATAATACTGCGATAGCAAGAAGTGCACGTTGGTAAAGCAAAAAAAAAAAAATAAAAAAAAAAATGGAGCACCAATTCTCAGCTCAAAACGCAGTTGTGGGATAAGATGCGGGATGTGCACACGTAGAGTGCACCCAAAACAAAAGTTAATCAAAAATGCAATTGGGGAATGAGGCGAGCTAGAACAGAGATCAGGAACTGCTGCTGCAATCAAAGATCAGTCACAGAGTAGAGCACAGCAGACCGCACATAAGACTGGATGCTCTGGATCGCAGCCATTGGCCACCAATTATCTCTCACAGGTACACAGAGGGGTTATACAACAATTATACACGCCAGATCTGAGGGAAATATGGCATGCAGAACGGCATTCATTTTAAGTCAAACCTTTTGGCACCTACTGGTCAGTAACTATTGACTAGCCTATCTGTGCTAAAAGAGTTAATTAACAGATGTGACATTGCAATTACCCCATCCCTTTGGCGATTGGTGCTCTTGTATTAAATATTTTGGCACATACATTTGCTGCATTCGATTTTTTTTTCAAAACCTTATTGCTAACACTCTTTGATTGGATGGTCAAAATTGCCTGGCCAATCACCAGAATCGCCGGAGGGGATTTACAGCCCCCTGTGGCAATGTGCAGGGAAGGTCTGCTGTCAGAGACGTCCTTATTCTGTCACTGGGTATTTCAGGGTGGTGGCTGGAACTTGCAGCACCGTACATATATGGCAAATGTCACAAAGGTCTTAACAAGATGAATTTATTTCTTATCCCTGAGAAACAAGGCTCTAAAGAACCCAGTGTGAATGGAGTGGTGGTCCAGCAGGCACACCACTTCTATCATTCTTAGGCAATGTTCATATTACGTTTTAGTCTATGGTCCGTGGCTTCCTTTGAGCTTACATCTGGAAAATTACAGTCAATGTCTTCGCAAAAATGCCCAAATCCTGTGTTCCAATGCTTCAGAAGAAATCATGATTGCTTAAATGCAATATGAACATAGCATAAAAACAGGATTTTTGGTTGCTTACTGTAAAATCTGTTTCTCTGAGACTTCACTGCGGGACACAGGAACCATGGGTGTATGCTGCTGCCACTAGGAGGCTGCCATTATGCAAATAAGTTAGCTCCTCCTCCGCAGTATACACCCCACCGACTGGCGCTCGATCAGTTAGTGAGAAAGCAGTAGGAGAAGCAATAGAATAGAGAACAGACAACTCAACTGTAACCATAATACCCAAATCAAACAACAGAATTTGAACATAGGGGGGTGCTGTGTCCCCCAATGAAGGCTCCGAGAAACAGATTTTACGGTAAGCAACCAAAAATCCTGTTCTCCATCGCTTCATTGGGCGACACAGGAACCATGGGACGTCCCAAAGCAGTCCCTAGGGAGGGAAAAGCAAACTTCCATTAGGTCAGCGGACTCGCCACTGCCACCTGCAAGATCCTTCTTCCTAGGCCAAAGCATAGGTGTGGACCCTATAAAATTTTGCAAACGTGTGAACGAAGACCAGGTTGCAGTCTTACAAAGCTGCAGCGCGGAAGCCCTGTGGTGCACCACCCAGGAAGCGCCCACTGCCTTGGTGGAGCGAGCCTTAACCCCAGGAGGGGGCAATCTGTTCTTGACCCCATAAGCCTCTAAGATTGCCGATCTAATCCAGCGAGCAATAGTCGCCTTGGAGGCCGGCAGGCCTTTTTGCGCACCATCTGGGATGACGAAAAGGGAGTCAGTCTTCCGGAACGCATCAGTTCTAGCCAAATAGACCCTCGTCGCCCTGACCAGGTGTAGTTTGTTCAAGGAGCGTTCCAGGGGATGAATTGGAGCCGGGCAAAAAGAAGGTAGAACGATGTCTTCATTCAGGTGGAAAGCGGATACCACCTTGGGAAGGAAGGACGGTGGAGGCCACAGTACCACCTTATCTTTGTGGATCACCAAGAAAGGAGGTCGACAAGAAAGGGCCGCCAACTCCGAGACGCGCCGTATGGAAGTAATGGCCACGAGAAAGGCCACGTTCCATGAGAGAAAAGATAGAGAAACTTTCTTGAGAGGCTCAAAGGGGGAACCTTGTAGGCCCTCTAGGACTAGATTGAGATCCTAGGGATCCACGGGAGCTCGATACGGCGATGCTGCATGGGCTGCCCCTGCATAAATGTTTTGAGCTGCGGACAAGAGGATAGCGTCTTCTGGAAAAGAATGGAAAGCGCCGAAACTTGACCCTTTAGAGAACTAAGGGCCAGACAAGCATCAAGGCCCACCTGGAGAAATGCCAAAACCGAAGGGAGCAAAAAGGACATAGGCGGAATGCGATTGGACTCGCACCAACGAAAATAGGCCTTCCACGTTCGATAGTATATTCTGGAAGACAATGGCTTCCTAGCCCGGATCATTGTGTGAATTACCCGATCTGAAAAGCCTGACTTCTTCAGAACCGCGGTCTCAATGGCCACGCCGTCAAATTGAGCGACCGAAAATTGGGGTGGTAAATCGGACCCTGAGACAGCAGATCTGGTCTGTCTGGAAGGGTCCAAGGAGCATCCGCGAGAAGGTTGACGATGTCTGCGAACGAAGACCTTCTGGGCCAATCTGGTGCAATGAGGATGACTGGCACCCCTTCTGCCTTGATCATCTTCAACAGCTTGGGGAGAAGAGGAAGGGAAGGGAACAGATAGGGGAGCGCAAACTGTGACCAAGAAATAGTCCAAGCATCGGCGCCCACTGCGAGGGGATCGTGGGCCCTGGATACGAACCGTGGAACTTTCCTGTTCAGACGGGACGCCATAAGGTTCACGTCTGGAGTGCCCCACCGAAGGCAAATCTGATGAAGACCTCCTGATGCAGGGACCATTCCCCTGCCTCCAGGCCCTCGCGGCTGAGAAAAGCGGCGGCCCCATTTTCCACCCCGGGAATGTGTACCGCGGATATCATTGGGACTGACACCTCTGCCCAATGAAGGATCTTGGATACCTCGGCCAACGCCAAGGAACTCCGAGTCCCTCCCTGGTGGTTGACATATGCCACCGCTGTGGCATTGTCCGTCTGAATCCGAATTGGCAGACCCCTGAGCAGCTTGTCCCAATGAAGCAGGGACAGGAAAATTGCCCGTATCTCTAGGACGTTGATCGGGAGGGTAGCTTCCTGCGTTGACCAACAACCCTGGACGGTCAGATGGCGAGACACGGCACCCCAGCCGAGAAGACTTGCGTCCGTCGTCACCACTTGTCAATGTACCGGAAGGAAGGACCGACCCTGGCCGATGAGAGGTGATATTAGCCACCAATTCAGGGACAGTCTGACCCGAAACGAGAGTCAAATTGGACGATCCAGGGAGGAGACAAACCTTTTCCACTGCGACAGAATGGCCTGCTGAAGCGGTCTTGAGTGGAATTGGGCGAAGGGAGTCGCTTCCAACGTTGCAACCATCCTCCCTAGGACTCTCATGGCTGATCGGAAGGAAGTGAGACGGGGCCCTGAAGCAAGCGAACATCCCGCCGAAGAGTAACTCTCTTGTCCTCGGGAAGACCCTTGCCTGACGAGTGTCGAAAAGTATGCCTAGAAACACAAGACGTTGTGTTGGGACCAGGCAGGACTTTTTTCTGTTGATGATCCACCCGAATCGGGAAAGAGTGTCGCAAACTATGGTCAGACTTTTGAGAGCCTGGGGCAAGGACGGAGCTTTGATGAGGATGTCGTCGAGGTAAGGGAAGAGCACGAGACCTCTGATCCTCAAAATGGCCATCAACGCTGCCATGATTTTTGTAAAAACCCTGGGGGCATTGGAGAGACCGAACGGCAGGGAGACAAACTGGAAGTTCTCCTGATGGATCGCGAAGCGCAGGAATTTCCGATGACCCAGAAAGATTGCGACATGTAGATATGCATCCTGAATGTCTATGGAGCACAGGAATTCTTGTGCCTCCATGGAAGCGAATACTGAACGAAGGGACTCCATCCTGAAATGTCGCAGGCGGACCCTTTTGTTCAGTAATTTTAGATCCAGAATGGGCCGAACTGTGCCGCCTTTTTTCGCACTACGAACAGGTTTGAATAGAAACCTGTGAAGCGTGCTTTTTCTGGTACAGGAACAATCACCCCCGAACTGAGGAGAGGCGATGGCTGTAAAGAAGCCGGGAACCAAGGCGGGGTCTTTTGGGGGCCGGGATTCGAAGACTCGATCCCGAGGGCGAGAAACAAATTCTATTTTGCATCCTGAGGATACAACTTCCCTGACCCAAGCATCTTCCACCGAGGCAAGCCAGACGTCCCGGAAGGCAAGAAAGCGGCCGCCCACCTGGAGGGATGCGCCGTTTTTTTGATGCCAGTCATGTGGAGGAAGACCTTCCAGGTCTGGTCCTGGTGGAGCTACCTTGAGAGGAATGGGAGCACCAGGAAGGAGTGGGCCTGAAGGAAACTCTTTTCTATCTTGGGGCGCTTGTGGCCTCTGCTGGTGTGAAGGCGACTCTGTTGTCTTGAAGCGATGAAAGGGCCGAAAGGACTGAAACTTACGTTTCGGAGGAGGCCGACGAGGTTTTGACTGGGGAAGAAGGGAGCTTGTGCCCCCGGTGGCATCCTTAATAATTTGGTCCAGCCTGTTGCCGAATAGGCGTGATCCTTGAAACTGTAGGCTGATTAGGGACTTTTTTGAATATAAGTCCGCCTGCCAGGCCTTAAGCCAAACTGTGCGCCGAATAGCCACCAAGTTGCTAGATGCCTGAGCTGCGCAAGACGCGGCATCCAGGGAGGCAGAGACCAAATATTCGCCTGCGTGCGAAATCTGTTCGGCGAGGTCCGCCAGTTGCTCTGGCTGGTCTCCAGCCAGAATGCCTTGGCGGAGATCCTTAGCCCATTTGGCTATGGCCTTAGAAGCCCAAGTAAAAGCGAAGGCCGGGCTTAGCACAGATGCCGCCGCTTCAAAAGCTGACTTCACAAAGGATTCTATGACTCTGTCATTAGGGACTCCTAGAGATGCTCCACCAGAAATCGGAAGGACCGTGTTGTTAGATAATCTGGAAACCGGCAGGTCCACGGCCAGAGAAGCTAACCAGTCTTGATGAGCTCTGGCGAGAAAGGATAACACGCCAAGGCGTTTTCCGCTTTGAAAGCGCCTGGTCGGATTTTCTCTCTGGACAGAATCTTTTGGAACTCCGAATGAGGAGCGAATACCTTGGAAGATGGTTTAGACCGTCTGAAGGAAACCTCCTGGTCCACGGGTGAGTCTTTGATAATGAAGGACTAGTTGATTGGCTCCAATGAGGCTCTGAACCATATCCCTCATATCAGCGATTTGGTCCGAATCCAGCTCCAAAACATCCTCAGAGGGCACATCCGAGAAAGCCTCGCCTGGCTCAGGAGAGGAAGATCGGGACAAGGGAGGCCGCTGGGACGGACTATGGGGCGATACGGAACGGGAAGAGGACCCGGACTGGTGCTCCTGTCTGGATCTTTTGCGGCTATTATTAGCAGGCTCAACCGATGCTTCCTGTGACCTGTTGGGTCCTGCGGAAGCCTGCAGTGGCAACCTATCCAGTACGGACAATAGAGTCTGAGACATCCTGGTAAGATCCGCCACAGATTGACAGAGAGGAAGCCCACTCTAGGATAGGGGCCTCACCCTCACTTGGGACAACTGGGGGCTCTTGGGCGGTGGGTTCAATGAGGTTGCTGCAGTCCTGACAGAGGGGAAAGGACTGACCTGATGGAAATTTGCATTTACAAGAAGAACATGCAAAGTGACTGACCACCACGGAGGAAGAGGAAGTTGGAGGACGAGAGCTAAGAGGTTTAGAACTAGACATTGTGAGCTAACCCACGGTTAGGGGACGGAGAGCTCAGGAGGGTGCCAGTCTGCAGTGCAGAGCTACTCACGGAACCGGTGTCCTGAAATGACTTCCAGTAAGGGCTGCCCAGCTCGCTTGTATATGCGGGTCCCGCAGAAGGAAAAAGGTGACCAGCTCACAGGCTGAGGAGAACAGAGCTGCCTGAGGTAAAAGTATGTGCTCCTGAACGCGGTGGGCGGTAATTAGCTCACTGTGGTCGGCAAGAGGGGGGCGGAGCTAACCGTTCTCCAAGGAGTACAAAGATGGCGCTGCTAAACGCCTATAGGATGACAGGGGAGTGGGAGGGGCCATGCGCCGCCTCCAGACCCTTAATGAAGCGGTGGGCGGCGTAAGATGGGTGGGTGTAAGAAGGGGGCGTGGCCTCGTCTCAGAACAAGGCCCGAATAGAAGCCGGGGCCTGGATTACCAACGGCGGCCACCGGAGTACGCGGAGGCATTCCAAATGGGACACTGCCGCGGCACTAAGCAGCCTGATACAACCCAGGGACGGAGAATTCAGGTGACGCCGCCCAGCGGAACATGAGTTATCTTTGCCCCAAACAGTGATTCCTTGATACCGTTCCCCACCGCCCAGGGAGCCAGGAAAAACACTATTGCCAGGGGGTTCAGACTGCAGATACTTACCTTTCGTAGTCTTGTCCTAAGTCCATTCTCCCTAAGAACCTGAGGAAAAAAAAGGTACCTCGTTATCCCGGTGAAGAAATCAGGATGTCCCTAAGGAAATCCCCTTTAGTGGACGTCCGTGTCTCCATCGACCAACAGGTTCTGGTGAGAGAGTGGGTAGGAGACGGGGACCAGGATCGTCAGGTTCTTGATCCTGCCGGGTAGACGTATGAGGATACGGGGTGGCAGTACACGCTGTACTCAGTCTCTTTGTGGGAGTACAGATGTGACTATTCACTCTGTATCCCTCCGGAAACCTGAAAGGAAACGACGCACACTGAGATAGATAAGGGTCTAATGAAAGACCCGTGTCCACCTCCTACTGACACTTAGCTAAACTGATTAATCGAGCGCCAGTCGGTGGGGTGTATACTGCGGAGGAGGAACTAACTTTCTTATTTGCATAGTGTCAGCCTCCTAATGGCAGCAGCACATACCCATGGTTCCTGTGTCCATGGTTCCTGTGTCCCCCAATGAAGCGATGGAGAAAGGGAAACTGACAGCTCACCCCCCAAATTAGTTATATGCCTATGCAGTCGTTTCAAAGACAGTTACAGTAATACCTTTACATGGCCAATGCATTCCTTTGCTATAGAGAAAACGGCTTCTGAACAGATATGCCACATGAGCAGTAAGGCCAACCAGTGGCTGCCAATGAGCTGCAGTTCTCATACTTTCCTTGGAAGAAAGTATCAGCAACTGCCGATTGATAGACCGCTTAAACACGTAAGCCTGGATCACGCGGGCCTCGGCAGACCAATTGCCGGATCACAAGTTGAAAATCTTATTTTTATACTGGGGAATGCAATAATATTTAAGAAGAGTTTGTTCAAGTAGTTGACAACCCTTTTAATGTTTTGTGCAATACAAAGAGCAATCATTACAGCTTAAACTGATCAATTATGGCAAGTTTTACTTGGAAATGGCCTTTAAAAGCAAAAACCCATGTACCTTCACGTGCAGCTGTTACTTCCTTATTAAGACGGGCTATGACACGACAGGCAGCATCATGCTGGTAGAGAGCGTGGGAAAGTTCCTGGCGAGTAGTCTGCAGCTGCTGCCGCAGAGTGAAGCTATGAAGCATTACTGCATCCTAAACATGAGAAGTAAAAAGAAAAAAAAAAAATTATATAAAATATAGGAAGTCAAACAAAAACACAATCACAGACAAGAGGAAGCCACGCCAGTTGTGTTATCAAGAGTAATCACATACACAAAAATACATAGTAACCTTCCATTCTCTTCACTTAGGGTGGTTTCACATTAGCGTTTCAGGGCGCAGCGACGGCCTGCTCACAGCCGCCGCTAAGCCCCACCTCCTCCGGTAGCTCCGCCTACCGGCGCATGACGCTGCATGCGTCCCCTATCTTTATCACTGGGGACGCAGGCCGTGAGCAGTATGCGCTTGGCGGTGCATGCGTCCTTTTGACGGTGCGCCGACCAGCGCCAAACGCAACCTGTTGCAATTTGGTTGCGCTCGGCGCACCGTCAAAAGGACGCATGCGCCGCCAAACGCATACCGCGCACGGCCTGCGTCCCCAGTGATAAAGACAGGGGACGCATGCAGCATCACGCGCCGGTAGGCGGAGCTACCGGAGGAGGCGCGGCAGGGGTGAGGCTTAGCGGCGGCCGTGCGCAGGCCATCGCTGCACCCTGAAACGCTAATGTGAAACCACCCTTACTCTGTAAATAGAGATGCATTCAACAGTACAGTATGAGAAAGGCATTTCAGTTACAAGATAATAAGTTGCCAATCCAAATGACCTTCGAACACTGGGCAAAACTCACCCACTCATCCTGCAGTGACTTGAGGATCGCTGGGATACTTGTAGCTGAAGGTGGCTTTGGACGAATTGGGTGAGCAACTAAGGGAGGAAGACGGGAATGCAAGATTCAACTAGTTATCTCCACATACTGAAATGATTAATTCATGGTGAACCCGGTTTATTCCGTACATGTAGCTATGGTAAACAGTAATCCCAATATACAGTTGACATCAACTTTATTCATTCTGATTGCAAAATAAGTTTATTCGCAAAATGCACAACTTCTCTGCTCTTTGCAATAAATCAATGACACAAACAATATACATAGCTCAATAAAAAACAAATGGTTTCTCCAAATTCACAAATGCAGGCTTAGAGTAATTCACTTCCTTCATGACATGGGCCTTTAGTACTTAGAGCCCC
Organism: Dendrobates tinctorius; assembly: GCF_039654945.1. Lineage (NCBI taxonomy): Eukaryota > Metazoa > Chordata > Amphibia > Anura > Dendrobatidae > Dendrobates > Dendrobates tinctorius. Next base: position 1,754,310 of record NW_027362048.1, on the reverse strand, counting down.
ACTGGCTTTTAGGATTAAGGTACTGTCACACTTAGCGATGCACCAGCGATCCCGACCAGCGATATAACGCGGTCAGGATCGCTGGTGCATCGCTAAGTGATCGCTAGTGAGCTGCCACACAGGCAGATCTCACCAGCGACATCGCAGGGGTCGGGGGTCGGTACTTACCTGTCACACTAGGCGATCCTGACGTCCTCCCGCCCGCATCCACGCTCGTCTCTCCACAGGAAGCGCCGCAGGAAGCTGACGACGAGAAACGGTCCAGGACGTTCTCGCGCGATCAGCGATAACCAGCGGGGGAGCGGGTCGTAGGTAAGTATCACACACAGCGATATCGCTAGCAATATCGCTATAACGTCACAACTTATAGCGATATTGCTAGCGATATCGCTTAGTGTGACAGGCCCTTTAGGATAGTGTTTGAGGAATCTTAGACCGTTACTCATGGGTAATGGCTTGCATGTCACTAAAATTCTTGTATTTCCATGCAGCAACTGTGTTTAAATCCCAGTAAAGATTTTCTATGGGTTCAGGAGACCAACAGCCACACCAGAATCTTCCAGAACTTTATCTGAAACTAAGCCTTGGCGACCTTTGAAATCTGCATACACTCATTGTCCTGTCGAAAGGTCTAATGACACCCAATCTTTAGCCTTCTCACAAGAAAAACAGGGATTTTTAGTTGCTTACAGTAAAATCTGTTTCTCTGGGCCTTCATTGGGGGACACAGAAACCATGGGTGTATGCTGCTGCCACTAGGAGGATGACACTATGCAGAAAAAAGTTAGCTCCACCTCCGCAGTGTACACCCCACCGACAGGAAGTAGGATGATCAGTTAGTGAGAAAGCAGTAGGAGAAGCAATCTGTAAATGAGATAAAAACCACAGAAATCCACACTAACAATATTATACAGTAAACCGAGCTGTTCAACTTGGGAGGGTGCTGTGTCCCCCAATGAAGGCTCAGAGAAACAGATTTTACGGTAAGCAACTAAAAATCCTGTTTTCTCTAACGCCTTATTAAGGGACACAGAAACCATGGGACGTCCCAAAGCAGTCCTCAAGGGGAGGGAGCAGCAAATAACTCCATCAGGACGAGGGAGTCACCCTCGTCACCTGCAAGGTCACCTGCGAGGTCTTCTTTACCCCGACCGGCACTTGCCGAAGCTAGGCATGGGTTGTGAAAAACCTTATGGACCTGTGGAGGACATATCATCGCACTGCAGAGGTTCCAGGCGAAGGCCCAAAGAGTACCGCTGGGTGGACACCCACTGCCTGGGCAGGGTGCGTCGTACTGAAAAGAACGCAGTCCTTCCTGAGCCAGCAACCCTACTAATGTCGACCAGAAGATTCCGCGATCCAACGCTGACCTGGAGGCCAGAGGACCTCTATACTTCAAGCCTGAGCTTGATAAGTACCGTTGCTGTGGCCAGGTAGCCTGATGAGAGAGCGCCACGAAGGAAAATCTGAGGTGGACGAAAGAAAGGGAATCCAGAATGATGGAGAGTGGACCACTGATCCACAAGAAGAGCACCACAGCTGGTACAGAGTCTGAGACCCTAGGAGTGGTGGAGAGCCTGAAAAGGGAAGGCTACCAACTGAAAGGAAAATGAACCCGTCCGTTGCAAAGCAGATATCGCCAAAGCCCTGAAGAAATCAGGACCTGGATAAGAGCTTCATGGAAAAAAAAAAAACATAAGATTCACAGGAGGCAAAAGCTGAACAAAGAAAAATGTTCTTCCTGAGAAAAACAAGGATGAGCTCAATCCTAGATCCCGAAAAGGCACGCTGAGGAAAATGCGCTGAAGAACGACAGGGTGCAGCCTGAGGAAGGAGAGCGCTTGTCCTTCCGGTGACCTTCTCAATAATTTGGCCTGTTGGAGCCACCCGGAAGGAACGGAAGTTGGTGTGAAACTGAAAGCCAAATGGACCCCTAGATGGGAACGATTAGGCGAAAACCAAGGTCCCTATGCAAGAAAAATCTTTTGGACAGTGAAGCCGGTCATATCTTCCGACCGGCCTCCAGGAAGAATGCTCTGATAAGCAAGCTAGGCCACGTGTCTATAGAACCTTGCAACACGGGTTGAGACTAAGGCAGGTCACGATATAGCGGCGGGTGGTTTGAAGGTTGACCTTGCCAACTACTGTGTGAATTCGCCATTGGTATCCCTGAGGGATGCACTTCTGAGAGAGGAAGGACCGTAGTAGAAGACTTGGAACCGGAGGGTTCGTAGTCACAGAAGTAGTCTAGTTTGCAAAACGCTCGGGAGAAAAGAGATATACCGAGGCGTCCCCTTGTTTGGAAATGGCTGAAATCCGTTCTGTGAGAAAATGGAAAGACCTGAGAGCAGGGCACTGAGAACCTGCTAAAGAGTCGAACAATGAAAACTTACTGAATGGAACCTGGGGATAACCTGGATCCCATCGCCGCGATGTTGGCTCAGGATGGCTATGAAGAGACAACTGATTGCTCGACTAAGCCGGTAGAACGAAGACTACTGGATGACCTTGCAGACTGAGATCAAAAGGAAGATAACCCAGCCTACAGGGATGAGGGTGGATATGGAAAACTAGTCCAGCTGGACTTAGAAAAGAGATTAGTCGAGCAAGGAACGTCCATGTGTAAGGAAGGTTGGCTCTAGGTAGATTAAATAGACACCCGAAGACAACTAGGCTGACGAAAGGCAGGTCAATCCGTATGACGAAGTAAACGACTGAATCCATACTGGACCCTCTGGAGAATGGAGGAACTGCGGTGTGTAGACCCGCTTGCGTAAGTCTAAGACAAGAAGCGCTCGAGGATAACATAGAAAAGATACAATTGTAGCTGAAGGAAGAAACGCGTCATCACCAGACTTATCCTTGGATCCAAGACTGGAACAGCTTTTACCCTGGTTGATGCTTGCCCAGAGTCAGATCCCACTCCTGTCTGAGGTCGAATACTCTTTCCCGTCACGGTCAGAAGTCCCATGTCTGCGCTGCCGGAGGCTTTACCTGGCGTCTGTAAGAAAGAATAGGTAAGTTCCGACAGATAAGTAGCTTAGGCATTGTGGTAGCTTGAAGGCCCTTAGGACAGACTAGGACCTGTAAACTACTATTGGCCAAACATAAAGATAGGCGTAACACCGGCAGTAAAGACAGCCTGCGGACAGTACTGTAAAATGATCAGAAGGTGTGGCAAAAAAAAAAAAAAAAAAAAAAACTCCTGTGGAGCAACTCACACTTGGGGTCCAGAGCATGCCGCAGACAAACCGCGATCAACCGTACCTGACACGAGAGTGTGTGACCCACCTGAAGGTGGAGTATCCAGTTATGTTGCTACCGAGATCCGCTCTGTGGTAGAGATCTGCTCCGTCTGAACATGGTAATGCTTACGTTTAACTGTTAACAAACCACAGAGGTAATTAAAAATGAAATATGCATCTGAAAGGTGTGTTTGACTCACCTGGAAGCGGCCTGTAACCGCAGCTGCAGCCCGTCAGGCGCAATAAATGCCGGCACCTCACCACGAGTGGTGATTAGACGGGAGCTTAGGCAAAGGCTGCAAAAGACACAGAGGAACGCGAGAGAGGACGCTCCTGACTCACCTGAAAATGAGACAGTGGAGCCGGACCGGTGTAGTAGATGGACCTCGGGTACGTTTGAGTTACCAGAAAGACGGCATGTATTGACAAACATTTCTGGTAGAGGCCCATCCAAGTGCTCAATAAGGGATAGAATACTGCTGCAATAGAACGCGAGAAACTTGAAGGCTAGAGCGTCTAACTCACCTGAATACAGTACCGAACACCAGTACCACTGAAGCAGTGAACTTCGGGCACGTCTCCACCGTAATACTTCGAACTACTGTACCTGGTAGGTGGTGCTTTTGAAGCCTGTATAGCGGATATAGCACAGCTGCAATCGGCTCTATGTATCCTGTGAACAAATCAGCGTGGAGAGAACCCGGAGAAGGGTATAGGAGACAGCCCTTTCTGTGCTGCGGTGCGGTCTAGGCCTGGATACCTGACGGCATTATGCAGAATAACGGCTTCTGTGTAGCTGTCTAGGTCTGAATACCTGACGGCATTAGGCAGAAGAACGGCACCTGTGTTGCGGTCTAGGTCTGGATACCTGACATCAGATCGAATAACGGCTTCACGTGTAGTAAGCCGTACTACGAAGTCTGTAGTAAAAGTAGATTCTGACCAGTCAATTCTTCTGACGGTAGAACCGTAGGCCTGGGATCAGAAAGACTAACTCTACTCTCTGTTGTGTGCTATGGTTCCAACTTCTGGACCTGCGAGCTGTGGTCAGCTTCTTTATCCACTGAACCATAGCGGACAATTGCCGGGTAACACGGACTTCTATCCAGCTGGAAGGCCGGCCTAAACACTGTAGATGTGAATAGATAGAAGCCGCATATTATTCTGCTTAGAGCCGTATGAAGCCAGCGTCCGGAGGGGGCTGCAGAAAAAGGGAAGGGCGAGTGCCTGTGGGCAGTAGATGTGGGAGCAGATGCTATGCCAGGGCTCCAGCACCTTTATGTGTGAAGCAATGGCTGAGTGGTGCTCTGCTGAAATCAAGGCACATATGTGCAATGGCCGAAAAACCCAACAGCTGAGACAGAATCAGAGGAAAAAACGTGCGAGTAAAACCTTCTACCAAATCAAACACAGAAGACAGCAGCGTGGCTCTACAAGGCTCTGTGTGCCATGACACCAGACATACTGATGTACTAGAGGCTGTGCGGCAGAAGATTACATTTACGCCAGTAAATTACACGACTCCAGAGTACTATTACGGCAGTGACTGTACAGTTCTAGCGTACAATTACTTCAGAGACTGTACGGCTCCAAAAAAACCATTACGTAAGTGCTGTACTGCTCCAGAGACTGTACGACTATAGCGCCTATCACGTGAGACGCAATTGCTAAGATGGATTCTCTGCTCCGACACCGTACCTACGGAATTGTGGCCCTGCTTAATTATTCTATGAGGAGCTTATACTCCGCAATGTCCCTGATTCAGCTGAAGGGAGCTAGGTAGGAAACAGTTGGTCCTGTCCGGTGAAGATACTAACCGTGACCCACGTTGGGAAAATACGACCGCTGTGGTGGATGCCGACGCAGGGAGGATGCCGAGCTCCAGCAGAATAACGGCTTCAAGACATATGACATTTTTCAAGTGAGAGCAAAACTGTGCGGTGACGAGGACCGCGCTGCCCGCAGGCAGGATATAGTCATCCCCATGGCCGCTCAGAGCCCCCACCTGCCCGCATCAGAAAGGTCGCGCTGTGCAAAACTCCACTCTGCACAGCGTAAACGGGGGCGGAGCTAACCGTCCGCTCTGGGAGCAGTAAGATGGCGGCGAGGATATCCTCTCTGCGCCACAAGGGAAGACAGCCGGAGGGCGGAGCTTGCACCAGGAGCAGCTGAGGGGAGACGGCGGGAAAAAGCCTGCCCGAAACGAAAGGACGAGGGCGGAGCTGCCGCAAACTAGGCCGCAATTGAAGCCGGGGCCTAGACTAGACCCAGGAGACCGCCAAAGGGGGGGCGGGATCCCCTGGATCCTCCCAGAAAGGTAGTCGGGTGCGGGGGGGGGGGGGGGGGGGGGGGGGGGAGAGGTGGGGCGGGAGCCCCGCGCTGAGGAGAGCAGGCTGCTGCCCACTGTCGCCTATACTGCTGAATAGGGAATCAGCTGAGGGAAGCCTGGAGCACACAGCACTCAGCGAGGGAAGGCGAGGGAACTGCCAACCTCGGCAGGGAATCAGCTCCCCACATGAGCGGACGGAGAGCAGCCAGGGATAGGGGAGGGCTTTCCTCTTCTTTACGTATCTTCTTACGTTTACCTCTTTCCCTGTGGTGTCAGACGCCTGGAAACTTGGTTAACCTCATGCTGCCCCAACCCCCCTACTTACAATGTATGAAACTGAAAGTGAAAATGTGTTGCAAATTCTTAGTAGTAAAGCTCCTCCTCTAGACTAGATCATACTAGGTGTGCGTCTTCCAAGCATCTCACAGCTGCCTGCTACTCAGAAGAGGAAGACTGTAAGAAGTATTATCCTTTCAACAAACTTTGCATCAGTTAACTGTGAGTACATGAGGAATAATAACAGTATTACTGACCACTATATCAGTTGTACGACCTGGCAATAATTTTGTACAATTGTTTTTAGGAAAAACAATTGTCATTTGGATTGTGAATGCAGAATTAAAAACCTGAGAATGTCAAACAAGCATCACATTAAATCAGCTGTATTTGAACATTTCACCATCACTCAAGATAGAAAACATTATGTTTGTCAGTGTATGACAAATGATCCAGACGAAAACAAATGCTGTGAAGCCAAAATGAGTGCATGTTCAGGCAAAGATAAAAATGCTCCTACCAGAGCTTCTAATCTAAAGAGACATTTACAGCGCTTTCATCCAGAAGTACTGAAAGCAGTGGATGAGAAAGACTGCATCCAAACCAGTGAACCAGTGCCCAGCTCTTCCAGCCAAACAAAGGAGCAGAGAACTTTGCAGCCATCAGTTGCAAGATATTTTGTCAGTGACAAAGTTACTGTGACAATGACAGTAGATACATTTAAAAAACAGATCATAGAGCTTGTTGTAAAGGATAGTGTGCCTATTTCATTATTTTCACGACCAGCTTTTATGTGTCTGAATGGGGAAATGGCCCACAAGCTTGGTGTTTCTCTGGAGAGAGTATTAGAAAATTAGTAATCGAAGAAGCTTTTAAACAAAAGGAAGAACTTAAAAAAACTCTCAAGGGACGCTTTCTGTTTCTTAAAATGGATGCCTGCAAACGTCACAGAGTGAACTATTTTGCCATCAATGTCCGATTTGTTTGTGACAAAAATGAAATAGTTACCAAGACATTGGCAGTAAAAGACACCAAAGCTCATCACACCAGTGAGTTTCTCCAGGTCTTGGTGGAAAAAGGTTCTGCAAGACTATGAACTTAAAAAAGAGCAAGTTCTTTCTGTCGTAACTGACAATGCTTCAAATATGATAAGTACTATTAAGCTAATGAATGAGAGTAATGATGGTGACCAGCAGCTAGAAGAACATTCTGGGTCCACAGACACAGAAATGTTTGAAATAGAGGAACACAGTATTGTAACTGAGGAGCAAACTGAAGTTGCTTCAGATGAACAGCAACATGATAGTTTAGATGATCTTGTTGAAACTGTGTCAATATGTTCTTTCATTCATCACATGCGCTGTGTTGTGCATACGCTACAGCTGGCTATAAGAGACAGTCTGCAAGAAGGACATGCTGCTGCACTGATTTGCAAGGTGAGAAAATTGGCTACTGTTGCCAGAACCCCTAAAGTTGACTCAATTTTGAAGAGACGTGCTGGAAAAGGGGCAATTATTGATCAAGCCACACGATGGGGCAGTACTTACTTAATGATTCAGCGCTTGGTTGAACTGAAAACCTTTCTTGTAGACATGGCTAACCCTCAACTGACACTAAATGAAAGTCAGTGGAATCAGGTGACTGAGCTGGAAAAATTGCTAGAGCACCCATTTACAGTGACTAAAAAATTACAAGCAGAGGACTTAACTCCAGGTATTTTCTTAAAGGAGTGGAAGAACCTGATGTTTCGCCTGTCCCAAAGAGGAGGGTTAATTGCAAGTGGCATTGCTACATCAATGAAACGGAGAGAGGAGCTACTATTACAAAATAACATTCTTTTGGCAGCTGTTTATGTAGACCCAATGCATCGGATTCTTCTAGATGATCAACAGCTAAGTAAAGGAAAAGAAGCTCTGTTTGAAATAGCAGTAAGGATGAAAGGGTTGCAGAACAGTCAGGAGGAACAAGAAGAATTTGGTCGTCCTGCCACATCTTCACCCTCATCATCAACTGATGAAGAATTTAATTTCGAAAAATATTTGGATCACAAGGACCGTGCAAAGCTTTCCCGCATAGAAGAGTCATCCCCATCAAGGAACACAGCCAGTACATTTCAGCAGAATTTTTCATGTGCACTAAAAGAAATTGAGAAATTTGACCGTTCATCAAAAATAACAGTGCAACAAGCGATTTCCTCTGTATCCTGACATTGTCAGAGATGTTGCCCGAGTGGTTACTGCTTTGCCACCAACACAAGTTAGTGTAGAGAGGTTGTTCTCTGCTCTCAAAATAATTAGATCAGATTTGAGGGCATCCATGAAGGAGGATCTGACAGAGGCAATACTTTTTCTGAGGACAAATTTATAGATTTCTTCTTATTAACTGCATCAAAGTGTTTACTTACAGTTTAGAAAAGTTTATAAAAGTTATTTGCTATATTCTAATTGTATTCTAATAAATGTAGTTTTTGCTCTAAGTGGTCTGATTACTTATATGATGGTGAGAAACTGAATAAGCACGATGTTTAATATTTTACAACAGTAAATTTGTTGTTATGAATTGGCCATTTATGAAGGAGTCGGAGTCGGAGCCTGATAAAATCCAGGAGTCGGGGTCGCAACTGTGGCTTACCGACTCCACAGCCCTGGTCTAATGAAAGACCCGTGTCCACCTCCTACTGACACTAAGCTAAACTGATCATCCTACTTCCTGTCGGTGGGGTGTACACTGTGGAGGAGGAGCTAACTTTTATCTGCATAGTGTCAGCCTCCTAGTGACAGCAGCATACACCCATGGTTTCTGTGTCCCCCAATAAGGCGATAGAGAAACATGATTGATTATCCTAGGATTTCCTGATATCTGAGTGCAGCGTGGAGGACAGGACGGATTCAGGTTTCCCATGCCAGAAAACACAGATCAGCGCCAGAGCATCACTAAGCTTTACTGTAGGAAGGGTGCTCTCATAGCACATGCTTAATTTCTCCTTCAGACATCCCGCTGATCCATGGCCATGAAAAGTTTCCGTTTTTCTTCACGGCTGCAGAGGACCTCACAGTTTCTAGAGCTTATTTATATGTTTTGAGCATATTGGAGCAGACTTTTCTTGTTTTTTGGGTCAGAAGTGTCAGGCACATAGACATTCAAATTTACTATGCATCTTACTGTGCACACTGCATACCTGCTGCCACCAAATCTTGCTGTAGGTCTTTTGCAGTCACACAACGGATTTTGACTACCTGCCTCCTCAAAATGTGTAGTTTTTTCTCTCTGCCACGTCTAGGTAGTTACTTTAGGTTTTAACTGGTGAACCATGCTTTCCAGTGCATCTCTGGAGCCTTTTTTTTGTATCAGTTTCCTTAATTTCAACAAGGCAATGATCACTCCTCTTAGGCCACTTTCAATATGTACTCAGTATTTTACATCAGTATTAGTAAGCCAAACTCAGCAGTGAAAAAAAAAATCAGAGGTAAAGTATAATAGAAACATGTCACCACTTATGCATTTTTCACCCACTCCTGGTTTTGGCTTACTAATGCTCATGTAGAACACATACCAAATAGTCAATGTGGCCTTAAAGGAACTCCGTAATCAACGAATAACTGTTCAAACTAAGTCTCGCCATTTGGTGCTTCCTGGCTGGGCCAATCATTTACATACATCTTCCCCACTATTTCCACCCCCACCACTTTTCTTTGGTTGATAGCACTGACTTCCAACGGCCAGAGAAGGGTGGAGAGTGTGGTGAACAAGCAGGTGGGAAGGTGTATTTAAATACTGTAGCAAAAAAAAAAAAAAAAAAAAAAGTGGTTCTCCAGCGATTATGGAAAACAGGTAGGTATAAACTTCATTTTTTATGCATAGAATCGTAGAGTTGGAAGGGACCTCCTGGGCCATCTGGTCCAACCCCCTGCTCAAAGCAGGATTCGCTAAATCATCCCAGTCAGATGTCTGTCCAGCCTCTGTTTGAAGACTTCCATTGAAGGAGAACTCACCACTTCTCGTGGCAGCTTGTTCCACTCATTGATCACTCTGTCAAAAAGTTTTTTCTAATATCTAATCTGTGTCTCCTCCCATTCAGTTTCATCCCATTGCATATTTAAAAGTCCTACATGTCTGCATGACACAGTGCAGCACTACAGAAAAAAACCTCTGTCCTATGCTGCAATGGGGGCATAAAAATCACCCCGACAGACCACGAACCCCCGCTTCATACACACTACCACCACTCACCAACAAGAACCACCACCACCAGAATGGAAGAGGAGGAATATGATATAGCTCACATCAGCACTTTCTTTGTTTAAGGCATAATTTACAGATTTAACCTGGAGATCAGATTGCAAAAGATCAGCCTCATGTTAATATTGTAATTCCTGATTTGTGACTGGACTATGGCTACTTTACCAATGAATGTTATTTTTTTTCTCTTGTGTAACCTTTCTTGTCATAGTAAATATACAGTGTCAGGCTGCAATTTGGCATCTCCCTTCAAAGGTACCAAAAGGTGTGAAATGTCTCCAAATCTGTGTGCTCTCAGGAAGGCCCCCAGGGGTCAGAGACCAGGAAAACAATCTTTTCTCAGGATAACATATGTGTGACCTTTGAGAAGAGCTGCAGCCTGAAAACATACTATGACCCTTGCGAGACCTACAGCCTACGGACAGATGCTAGTTAACTGCCGGCGATACATACACATATTTTCACTACACAATCATCAACATTAACAGAAATAAACACTTGAAATACATCACTGTTTGTAATGACTCTATAAGAGTTTCTCTTTTTTAACTGAAGAACTGAAATTACTTTTTGATGATATTCTACAGTATATACTTGAGTATAAGCCGACTCCCCCTAATTGTGCCACAAAAAACTGGGAAAACTTATTGACTCGAGTATAAGTCTAGGGTGGAAAAGATGCTCCATATATTATGCCCCCATAAGATGCTCCATATATTATTCCCCCATAAGAAGCTCCATAGATTATGCCCCCATAAGAAGCTCCATAGATTATTCCCCCATATGCTGCCCCCATAAGATGCTCCATAGATTATTCCCCCATATGCTGCCACCATAAGAAGCTCCATAGATTATTCCCCCATATGCTGCCACCATAAGAAGCTCCATAGATTATGCCCCTATATGGTGCCCCCATAAGATGCTCCATACATTATGCCCCCACATGCTGCCGCTGCATTTAAAAAACAAAAGACAAAAAAAAAAAACATCATACTCACCTCTCCATCGCTGGGGCCAGGTGCCGATGTCACTGCTGGCATCTGACCTGAGACTATGGCTGCTTGCTACTGTGTGGCACGTCATCTGTCAGCGACGTTCAGACTGCAGGGGGCGCAGCGCACACTAACCACGTCACCGCGCCCCTCTGCTGTCTGAACGTCACTGACAGATGACGTGCCAGACAGCAGCAAGCAGCCATGGACGCAGGACAGGCGAGTATCGCTATACTTACCCGTCCTGGTGCTGTCTCTTCAGTCCCCAGCTTCTCTGCCATCTCCATTCCCGCCTTCAGCAGTCACGTGGTACCGCTCATTAAAACTCATGAATATGCGCATATTCATGAGTTTTAATGAGCGGTACCACGTGACCGCTGAAGGAAGGAAGGGAGATCGCAGAGAAGCTGGGGGCTGAAGAGACAGCGCCAGGACGGGTAAGTATGACCTGACACCCCCGCCCCCCCTCCCTGGTGTATATGACTCGAATATAAGCCGAGAGGGGGACTTTCAGCCCAAAAAATGGGCTGAAAATCTCAGCTTATATTCGAGTATATACGATAATTTTGTGAGAAGCACCTGTATCTGTCTGGACTATGGCGGCTCCGTGCAGTGTATGCAGCTGACAAGGTGCTTCAGATTGTGGTGAGCTGACTCTCCTTGGTCCCTCTCCTTTATTATTTAAATGATTGGCCCTGCTGTGAAGCACTTATACTTCGTTTCAACAGTCATTCTGTGCTGACAGTTCCTTTAAAAGAGACTGTCAGCACAGAATAATAGTTGAAATAAAGTACGGGTTGCCCGGTGCACCATGGCGAGGCCAAACATTTCTATAAACCTTCCCACCTGCTCGTTTTCCTTCTATTTCCATCTTTCTCCTTTGATTGACAGCTTTGGCTTCATACAGCCACAGAAGGAGGGGGGGGGGGGGATGGAAAATAAGCAGGTGGGGAGAAACAAATAAATGGCCCCACCATGAAGCACAGAGTACGAGTACCTTTACTTGGTATGAACAGTTCTTCTGTGCCGACAAAGTCCCGTTAAACTTTTTTGACCACTCTCTCGACAAACAAGGAATATTAGTGACCTGAAGGCTGTTGCCAATGAAGAATCGGCCAAGATTCCTTTAGAAAGCTATCATAGGCTAATGCCTGGCTATAAATTATGTTTGCAGTAGATCATAATAGCCAAAGGTGCTCTACTAAGATGTAAAAACATGCGTCATATAACTGCTTGTTATATTAGCTCTTTCAGGCTAATTAAATTGTTCTTCTTTCACTGGTTTATTACAAGTTTTGCTTATAACCCTACTTAGTACATTAACAGTAGCAATGAAAAATGTTTAACCCCCATTGCTAAACAAAAGATATGTGTCCAACATTGGGTTTTAAAGATTGGTCACAAAATTGTACAGCCAACACAGGAACAAAACTGACCTTTAATATCAATCAACTGATCTTCACTCAGTGGTTGATTAGTTACTGGATCTGTCCCATTTTCAGCCAGATATTTCTCAATGAGACGCCTATCAAAGACATGACCCGACAGTGGAGAGATACAAGGACGATCTGTGACCTCATTACTGACTATAAGAGGAAAAATAATAAAAAAGTTTAATACAGAAATATTTATACATACACAAATATAACTCAGGAAAGGAATTTGAAGCCGTCAACAGTCATTGGCCTAATGTTCTCTTATTAAGTGCCTACATTCATGTTCTATTTCTTCTTAGGGGTCCATTCCGCATGCAGTTCTATGCTGCAATCCCTTTACACCCAAACCTTCGTCACTGTTCACTTGGGGCTGTATGGTTGGGCTCAACAGCTGAGCATGGTTCATAAGTGGAAGACGACGGCTGTGTTACATAGCCGGCATCCGCCACTAACAGCAGTGGCTGAAGTAAGCCCCAAACCAATCGCTGCTGTAAACCAGACGCCCGTCAGTCACTGACACATTCGCAGGGAGCTGATGGGTTGCCCCTGCAGTCAGGGCTCTGTCGAAGGCCTCCATGACTTTCCTAACTTTCAACCAAAACAAAAGAACCTTTAAAACTACTAGTTTTATTAGATAAAAGAAATTTTCAAAGACACCAAATATCACCCTAAAAATGCCCTATGTGACCCCTAGATCTGGGTCTACCTAACAGGTACCCATATAATAAAAGAGAATTGGCTCCCCTGCTATACGACAGCTGTCCCAATGTGACACTGAGAATCCCTAAGGCAGAATTGAAAATCAACAGGGAACACAATAGTCATACAATATGAGAAAACCTGCATAGTAGATAGACCGGAAGAAATTGAGCAAAAGGAGAAGGGTAGATATAGGCTTTTCCTGTAAAATATTTTACAAGAATAATGATGGCACCTAATGCATTTAGAAACATTGGACAATATACTCACAGCACCCTATTGGCAAAGCGAATAATGCAGGACAAAATGTCTAATATTGTATTCGATGTATGCCTGTATACAGGGGAATTACATTAAAGGGAATCTGTCACCCCATTTTTTGACTATGAGCTGCCGGCACAGCCATCAGGGGCTTATCTACACCATTCTGTAATGCTGTAGATAAGCCCCCGATGTAACCTGAAAGAGAAGAGGGAAAAAAAAAAAAAAAGATTATACTCACCCTGGCGTCCGGCGCCTCCCATCTTCTAACGGTGACGTCCTCTTCTTTGCTGCCTGTCGTGGCTCCGGCGCACTGCTCTGTCCTGTTGAGGGCAGAGCAGAGTCCTGCAGCGGGCAGGCGCCGGGAGAGGTCCGGCGCCTGTGCACTGCAGTATTCTGCTCTGCCCTGTTGCCCTGGGCAGGGCAGTGCGCCTTCGCCGGAGCCACGACAGGCAGCAAAGAGGACATCACCGTTAGAAGATGGGAGGCGCTGGACCGCAACACCCATTGGACCAAGACCGGACCACCCCACCGGTGAGTATAATCTAACTCCTTTTTCTTCTCTTTCAGGTTACATCGGGGGCTTATCTACAGCATCAGGATAGTTTCACACTAGCGTTTGGAGGCGCAGCGCACGCTCGGCGCGAATCTCAGCCCCCTGCCGCGCCTCCTACGGTCAGCTCCGTCTATGGGCGCATGCGACCTGCGTACCCTATCTTTAGCATTGGGTACGCAAGGCCATGCGCAGGTATGCTTTTGGCGGTGCATGAGTCCTTTTGATGGTGCGCCGACCTGCGCCAAACGCACCGTGTTGCGTTTTGGTGCGCCCGGCACACCGTCAAAGTTGCACATGCGCCGCCAAAAAGCATACCTGCGCACGGCCTGTGTACCCAATGCTAAAAATAGGGCACGCAAGTCGCATGCAGAGGCATGCGCCCATAGGTGGAGCTGACCGGAGGAGGCACGGCAGGAGGCGGAGCTTCACGCTGAGCGTGCGCTGCGCCTCCAAACGCTAGTGTGAAACTAGCCTTACAGAATGCTGTAGATAAGCCCCTGATGTTGGTGCCGGCAGCTCATATTCTAAAAAAGGGGTGACAGATTCCCTTTAATAAGTCTCACCACAGCCCACTCTAAAGACTGAACCCATTCCCCATACGTGTATTCACAACCAGAAGAGTACAAATAGCCTGATTAGATATCAATGCTTCTATAGATCCCCTGAGCTAAAGTCATTAGTGCTCATTCCAAAGAAAGAAAAAAAAAAAAAAAAAAAAAAAAAAACACAACAACAACAACCAGGCATCATAACCTCATAAGACATACAACATATGGAAACATGAGTATCATCTCTGTATCACTGTATAATCAATCACTGAAAGTCTCTATTAAATGAACAGCATGCATAAATGAGTGTATCAGATAGGTATAAACAGTAATGTTATTCACATGCTATGACCCCATACTCGATGTTAAACCACATAAAATGTCAGTGTAAGGCCGGTTTCACATTTGCGCTTCAGGGCGCAGCAACGGCCTGCGCACGGCCGCCGTTAAGCCCCGCCTCCGCCGGTAGCGCCGTCTCCGGGCGCATGACGCTGCATGCGTCATCTATCTTTATCACTGAGGACGCAGGCCGTGCGCAGTATGCGTTTGGCGGCGCCGGCGTCCTTTTGACGGTGCGTCGACCAGCGCCAAACGCAACCTGTTGCAATTTGGTTGTGCTCGGCGCACCGTCAAAAAGACACAGGCGCCGCCAAACGCATACTGCGCACGGCCTGCGTCCTCAGCGATAAAGATAGGGGACGCATGACGCGTGCAGCGTCATGCGCCCGGAGGCGGAGCTACCGGCGGACGCTCGGCAGGGGGCGGGGCTTAGCGGCGGCCGTGCGCAGGCCGTCGCTGCGCCCTGAAGCGCAAATGTGAAACCAGCCTAAATATCCCTAGCCAGATGACATCAGCTAGCAAACATTCAAGAAATTATACATACTTACCGTAGATATAAAGTGCTTGTGCTTTGTGCATAAACATGATACTGTAATCACATATAGTGGATCGGGGGTACCAACCTCCGCTGTTAGGCAAGACCTAGATCTAGGGGTCACATAGGGCATTTGTAGGGTGATAATGTAATTTTGATAAAAATGTATTTTCTTTTATCTAATAAAACTAGTAGTTTTAAAGGTACTTTAGTTTTTTTTGCTAATTGATAACTTTTAATACAATTTATAAACATTGTTGAGACTTTCCAAGCAAAGTAGATCTGATTTCATGAAAACTCATGCTAGGTGAGCATCTAAAAACATTGCGGAATTGTACATTTTTGGTGCATTTTTCGCTGTTTGTTTTCATGGGGAACCTGAGAAAAATGCATGGTAAAACACAGTGTGGAACAAAAGCTTTATTGTGCTAAAAAAACAAAACAGAAATCAAAACAACAAAAAAAAAAAACCTTAAAATCTGTATAAAAACTATAATCAGAAGATTGTTATGTTGTATTACAGTGTAGTTACCAACAGAAAATATGCTAATAGAAAGGCAGAATATAGAATTAGCAGATAACTGGAAGGTAAAATTGGAGCCTGCGGTTGTCCATAAATGGGATAATAACCAGATGAAATAGGGTGACCTGTTAATTACAGAACAAGGATCGAACAAAGCTTGAACTTCACTCATCTGCATCATTGCATGTCCTCACTAAAGTATTATGCACTTAGCTGAGACTTTTTTTTTTTTACTGCTCTGTGACCACTTTAAGCCGGGAGAGATGGGCACACGGTAGAACAAGCAGGTAGTCAGCAACCAGTGTTTGCTGGAGTCACTTTTCAATGCAATTCTATGAAAGCCTTGTTCTGACTAATAGAGGACATGCAAAGCTTGTGAACGTTACCTCTTGACTTCCAGTAAGAAGTTGTGGTCACAAGATGGCGATGCAGGACCAGGGCAGTGCAGGGAAGAGCTGAGATGAGGTATGGTGAGTATAATATTAGGGTATGTGCACATGATCATTAAACGCTGTGGGTTGGATGTTGTGTACACGTCCAGCTGTTACAGCATTGTGGATCAGATTTCAAGAAATCCTATGCCCACTATGCGTCCAGAGACGCCTGCGAGTCACGTCTTTCCAGACCACAGCATGTCTATTTATCTTGCAAAGACGCAAGTATCCTCAAGATAAATGTCACCAGTGCAATGTATTGGAAGTGGTGAATCAGCACGGTTCAACGAGTACACGCTGATTCACCTGCATTCGATAGCCGGCAGCGCTTTGGACGCAGCGGACATGCAGTGAATGGAGAGACTTGAAGCACATGCAGCTCTTCTCCTGTCACTACCAGTCATGACAGTCAGGGGAATCGGGGTGACACTTTCCGGAATGAGAAATGCATCTTGTCTCTAGGACCCTCACCTAGTAAACAGTTATTGATCATAAAAAAGTTTTAAGGAAACACCTTTAAGTAGATTATTAAAGCTAAGGCCGGTTTCACATTAGCGCATTTTATGCGCACGCACGGCCGGGGGTAGCTCCGCCCCCGATCCGGCTCTCTGCCCGGCGTGCCCGCCCCTTGCCTGTAGCGCCGCCTCCTAGCAGACGGCGGCGCCTGCGATCGGCGCACCCTATCTTTAGCATAGGGTGCGCCGATCGTGCGCAGGTCGTGCGCTAGTTGCGCTTTGACCTGCGCTGCGCACTTTTGACGGTGCGCCAAAATCCAACTTTTCGGATTTTGGCGCGCACGGCGCACCGTCATAAGTGCGCAGCGCAGGTCAAAGCGCAACTAGCGCACGACCTGCGCACGATCGGCGCACCCTATGCTAAAGATAGGGTGCGCCGATCGCAGGCGCCGCCGTCCGCTAGGAGGCAGCGCTACAGGCAAGGGGCGGGCACGCCGGGCAGAGAGCCGGATCGGGGGCGGAGCTACCCCCGGCCGTGCGTGCGCATAAAATGCGCTAATGTGAAACCGGCCTAAAGTGTAAACACAAGATATTTATCTGCACACCATTGGCAGATCAGGCTAAATTTGACAAGATCTGAAGAACTAACATCTGTGGATGTCACACACTTGAAAAGAAACCTGTCAGGTCCTGGATTCCCTTTGTGAGATAAAATGGAGCATGTTACATGTAATAGGCAGCATCCAGAGTACACATTTGTCACAGGCAGCATTCAGAGATCAGAAAACTGTTGGAATTGTGCTGCTCCTTTCTAGTGTTCAGCAGTCATGGCTGCAATTGTGTTCACGGTGCAGTTCACTGACATCCTGCTCAGCATCATTAACCCCTTCCTGACATCCGACGTACTATCCTGTCCATGGGACCCGGGCCCCTATGCCCATGGACGGGATAGTACGTCTACCGCGATCAGCGGCGCCCACGTGGTGAGCGCCGCTGATCGCGGCCGGGTGTCAGCTGATTATCACAGCTGACACCCGGCACAATGTGTCAGGGGCGGTCACGGACCGCCCCCGACACGTTAACCCCTTGCACACCGCGATCAAACATGATAGCGGTGTACCGGGGGTTAAAGGGAAGCATCGGCAGGGAGGGGGCTCCCTCCGTGCTTCTCTGAGCCCCCCACGGCAGCGCAATGTGCAGCGCTGCTGCGGGGAGCTCCTTTCCTGCAGGCCCCTGAATCCAAGATGGCGACGGGGGCCTTCGGGGGCCTGCAGGAAGCTGGCTTCCTCAGTGCCTGCAAAGCGCAGGCATGAGGAAGCCTTCTACAGTGCCTGTGACAGATTGCTGATCTGTCACAGTGATCTGTGATGTGACAGATCAGCGATCTGTCACAAGACAGTGATGTCCCACCTGGGACTATTTAATAAAGTAAAAAAAAAAAAAAAAAAAAAAAAGTGTTAAAATAAATTTTAAAAAAATCGCCAAATAAATTAGAAAAAAAAAAAAAAAAATATTCCCCCAAATAAGTCCATTTTTTGGAAAAAAAAAAAAAAAATAAAAGTACACATATTAGGTATCGCCGCGTCCGTAACGACCCGCCCTATAAATCCAAATAAATCCATTTTTTAGAAAAAAAAATAAATAAATAAAAGTACACATATTAGGTATCGCCGCGTCCGTAACGACCCGCCCTATAAAACTGTGCCATTAGTTAACCCCTTTAGCGAACCCCTTAAAAAATAAAAAAACGAAGCAAAAAAATAATGATTTATTATTATACCGCCAAACAAAAAGTGTAATAACGCGCGATCAAAAAGACGCATATAAATATCCATGGTACCGCTGAAAACGTCATCTTGTCCCGCAAAAAACGAGCCGCCAAACAGCATCATCAGCGCAAAAATAAAAAAGTTATAGCTCGCAGAATAAAGCGATGCAAAAATAATTATTTTTTATATAGAATAGTTTTCATTGCATAAAACCGACAAAACATAAAAAAAACTACCTAAATAAGGTATCTCTGTAAGCATACTGACCCGAAGAATAAAACCGCTTTATCAATTTTATAGCATGCGGAACTGTGTAAACACACCCCCCCCAAAAGAAATTCATGAAACGCTGGTTTTTGTTCATTCTGCGTCCCAAAAATCGGAATAAAAAGTGATCAAAAAATGTCACGTGCCCGAAAATGGTACCAATAAAAACGTCAACTCGTCCCGCAAAAAATAAGACCTCACATGACTCGGTGGGTCAAAATACGGAAAAATTAGAGCTCTCAATATGTGGTGATGCAAAAACTATTTTTACAATATAAAGCGTCTTTTAGCGTGCGACAGCTGCCAAACATAAAAACCGCCATAAATAGTAAATCAAACCCCCTGTTATCACCCCCTTAGTTAGGGAAAAATAATAAAATAAAAAAAAATGTATTTATTTCCATTTTTCCATTAGGGCTAGGGTTAGGGCTGAGATTAGGGTTAGGGGTGTGTTGGGGTTCAGGTTGGAGTTAGAATTGGGGGTTTCCACTGTTTGGGCACATCAGGGGCTCTCCAAATGCAACATGGCGTCTGATCTCAATTCCAGCCCATTCTGAGTTGAAAAAGTCAAATGGTGCTCCTTCCCTTCCAAGCTCTGCCATGCACTCAAACAGTGTTTTACCCCCACAGCCTACTCCGGTCAAATTGCAAAACAATTTTTGGGGTCCAATTTCTCCTGTTACCCTTAGGAAAATAAAAAATTGGGGGCAAAAATATCATTTTTGTGGAATAAAATTATTTTTTTTATTTTCACGTCCGAGCGTTATTAACTTCTGTGAAGCACTTGGGGGTTCAAAGTGCTCACCACACATCTAGATAAGTTCCTTAGGGGGTCTAGTTTCCAAAATGGTGTCATTTGTGGGGGGTTTCCACTGTTTTGGTACATCAGGGGTTTTCCAATCGCGACATGATGTCCGATCTCAATTCCAGCCAAAAACGTCAAATGGCGCTGCTTCCCTTCCGAGCTCTGCCATGCGCCCAAATAGTGGTTTACCCCCACATGTGGGGTATCAGCGTACTCAGGACAAATTGCACAATAACTTTTGGGGTCCTGTTATTCTTGGGAAAATAAAAATTGGGGTGAAAAGATCATTTTTGTGGAAAAAATATGATTTTTTAATTGTACTGCTGTACGTTATAAACTTCTGTAAAGCCCTTGTGGGTTCAAAGTTCTCACCACATATCTAGATAAGTTCCTTGGGGGGGGTCTAGTTTCCAAATTGGGGTCACTTGTAGGGGGTTTCCACTGTTTAGGTACATCAGGGACTCTCCAAACGTGACATGGCGTCCGATCTGAATTCCAGCCAATTTTGCATTGAAAAAGTCAAACGGCGCTCCTTCCATTCTGAGCTCTGCCATGTGCCGAAACAGTCGTTCCCCCCCACATATCAGGTATCAGCGTACTCAGGACAAATTGCACAATAACTTTTGCAGTCCAATTTCTCCTGTTACCCTTGGTAAAATAAAAAAAATTGAACCTGAAGTATTTTTGTGAAAAAAAGTTAGATGTTAATTTTTTTTTTTTAAATATTCAAAAAAATTCCTGTGATGCACCTAAAGGGTTAATAAACTTCTTGAATGTGGTTTTGAGCACCTTAAGGGGTGCAGTTTTTAGAATGGTGTCAGTTTTGGGTATTTTCTATCATATAGACCCCTCAAAGTGACCTCAAATGTGATGTGGTCCTAAAAATAAAATGGTGTTGTAAAAATGAGAAATCGCTGGTCAACTTTTACCCCTTATAACTTCCTAACAAAACAAAAAAAAATTTGGGTTCCAAAATTGTGCTGATGTAAAGTAAACATGTGGGAAATGTTAGTTATCAAGATTTTTGTGTGCTGTATCTCTGTGATTTAAGGGCATAAAAATTCAAAGTTGGAAAATTGCGAAATTTTCAAAATTTTCGCCAAATTTCCTTTTTTCCCACAAATAAACGCAAATTATTTGAATGAAATTGTACCACTAACATGAAGTACAATATGTCACGAGAAAACAATGTCAGAATCACCGGGATCCATGGAAGCGTTCCAGAGTTATGACCTCATAAAGGGACAGTGGTCAGAATTGTAAAAATTGGCCCGGTCATGAACGTGCAAACCACCCTTGGGGGTGAAGGGGTTAAAGGCAAACAGATGAAATCAACTGAACAGTGGCATGACTTGTCAGTGCTGCAGCCGCAACAACTGGTAACAGTACTAGCACCTCTAGCAAGCTCTGTTTTTTCGGACACAGGGAAACTAGTCCTGATAGGTCTTTCCACTACTATGAATCATCTTTTAAAAAAAAAAAAAGGTGATCAATATTAAAGTGATGGTAGGGAAGAGATCAGCACATCCATTGATCAGCCATTAAGAATTCATGGTGGATATAGAGATTTTGGCAATGATCACTAAGGAGCATAACAAAACTGCCAGAGATGGGCTCAGACCCCAACATTCAGACATTTATCACCTAGCCTAAGGACACCTCAGCAATATAAGACTACTGTGAAAACCCTATAAGATTAACAGCAGATGTTACTAGGAGAAGCCGGCAGCAAAGACAAAACTCCACCTCAGAGGCTGGCAGATGCTGTGGGGGTGTACATACATACACAGGGCATGGAGCCTCCTAAGAGCAGGGCTCTGCTACTTCCCACTAGTGGGCTAACTACACAGAGATGCACTGCAGCAGGAGAGGGGGCGCTATACAGAGGCACAGACACTTACTAAAGCACGTGAGAGACATGGTGCTCAGCTCCGCGCCGCGCTCTTACGGCCGCTCTCCTTCCGACAAGCAAAAAGAATAGGAAACAGTGCCGCCAAATAGCACGAAGCCACCGTGCTCGCGTCTTCCGCTTCCGCTCCAAAGCAGAGCACTTCCGGGTTAGGGTAGCATGTCTGGGCCCCTGATAGGTATGACGTCACGTATCTCGGCGGTCATGTGGCAGGCTGAGGGATAACGGGAAGATTGCGTCTACATTGGAGTTGGTCCTGTGAGGGCCTCCTTCTAGGAGCTCCGCTGTAGACGGCTCCCTGGTGAGGGGACAAAAGATGCTGCAGCGAGGTCCTCACAGGAACCACTCTTATCTACACGGCTCCCTGGTGAGGTCCTCACAGGAACCACTCTTATCCCACAGCTCTGGTGATGTCCTCACAGGAACCACTCTTTTTAAGTCCACGGCTCCTTGGTGAGGCCCTCACAGGAACCACTCATCTACACGGCTCCTTGGTGAGGCCCTCACAGGAACCACTCATCTACACGGCTCCCTGGTACGAAGCTGAAGTCGGTTTCTTATTCGTGCCCGAATAAGAAACTGAACGAATAAGAAACCAACTTCAGCTTCGTCTCCCTGGTGAGGTCCTCACAGGAACCACTCTTATCTACACGGATCCCTGGTGAGGTCCTCACAGGAACACCACTCTTATCCCACAGCTCTGGTGATGTCCTCACAGGAACCACTCTTTTTTAAGTCCACGGCTCCCTGGTGAGGCCCTCACAGGAACCACTCATCTACACGGCTCCCTGGTGAGGCCCTCACAGGAAGCACTCTTATCTCCATGGCTCACTGGTGAGGTCCTCACAGGAACCACTCATCTACACGGCTCACTGGTGAGGTCCTCACGGGAACCACTCTTATCTACACGGCTCCCTGGTGAGGTCCTCACAGGAACCACTCATCCCACAGCTCTGGTGAGGTCCTCACAGGAACCACTCATCTCCACAGCTCACTGGTGAGGTCCTCACAGGAACCACTCATCTCCACAGCTCACTGGTGAGGTCCTCACAGGAACCACTCATCTCCACAGCTCACTGGTGATGTCCTCACAGGAACCACTCTTTTTATCTTCACGGCTCCCTGGTGAGGCCTTCACAGGAACCACTCTTATCTCCACGGCTCCTTGGTGAGGTCCTCACAGGAACCACTCTTATCTACACTGCTCCCTGGTGAGGTCCTCACAGGAACCACTCTTATCTCCACGACTTCCTGGTGAGGTCCTCACAGGAACCACTCTTATCTCCACGGCTCCTTGGTGAGGTCCTCACAGGAGCCACTCATCTCCACTGCTCACTGGTGAGGTCCTCACAGGAAGCACTCTTATCTCCACGGCTCCCTGGTGAGGTCCTCACAGGAACCACTCTTATCTCCACGGCTCCCTGGTGAGGTCCTTACAGGAACCACTCTTATCTCCACGGCTCCCTGGTGAGGTCATCACAGGAACCACTCTTATCTACACGGCTCACTGGTGAGGTGACCGGAGATAGGTCCTCACAGGAACCTCGCTTAACTAGATGTCTGACAGCATCGTTGGCGCTAACCATCTGTTGTGAACACGTTTGACCTGGCTTCTGAGTTTGGGCTTCCTCTGGTGGTTACTGCTGGTAATGGAGCTGGTTTAGCTGACAGAAGTCAATCACCTGAGCAGGATGATTAGAGGTCAGGTGTTACAGACTGGGGAGATTTAAGTGAACAACCTTCCCTCAGCTCTTGCCGGTGATTTGGTTTGCTTCCTGAGCATATTTTGAAGTCTGCTTGTCTCCTGCTCTGTCCTGCATCTTTCAGATAAGTTATTTGTCTTCTTGAATCTTTTTTTGCATTGGATCCATTTTTGCTTGTCTCTGATTTTTGCTTAGGCTTAGTTAATTCTGTGGCTGTGCCGAGGCGTCTAGGGCATCGTAGGTACGTCCCACGGCTAATTCTAGTTGTCAGTTTAGGGTTCTGAAATTCGCTAGCTACCAACCTCTCTGGTTGCCTAGTCAATTCCCCGTTATCCTCTTCAGTTACCTAATCATAACACCATCTTAGTAGTTATTTCAAAACTGTGCGGAAGGGTGCAGAGGTCCTTCAACTGTGCCCACTCCGTATGCGTGAATTCCACCACGTCTGTACTTCCAAAAACATACTGATGAAAAATTTAGATTGTGAGCCCCATTGGGGACAGCAAAGATAATGTGTGCAAACTGTAAAGCACTGTGAAATATGTTAGTGCTATATGAAAAACAATAAACATTATAAAATAAAGATTAAAGTACTGCGTTGGCCCAGGCTATGCAAAAGGACATACTGCACCAAGGCTCGACGCTGGTGCCACAGTCGCTGCAACATGTGCACAGTGGAATTCCACCGTGTTGGCACAGCGCATAACAAATGGTTAACCGGTAGGTCGAAAGACCTCTAGCGATGCAAGTCGATGACCTACGGGGTGCGATCGTCAGAAGTGAGCACACAACGACCGTGCTTTCTCCAGTAGCACATCCAAAAGTAATGGCAACTGGTACTGGGGGGACTGTGACGGCCATGAGCTTTTGGAACCTGTCTATATTCACCAGATGGAAAGGCATCATTTCCGTGGCCAACAAATTGGAGATGGTGGTATTCAAGCTCTTAGATTTGGCATGTGTAGGAGGACCACAACTTACGTGACCACAACTGCGGGACCGAGGTCTGGATGCTGTAAAATAGAAAAAGGGGAAGGCATATTTTCAACTCACCATTTATGTAAATATAGCCTCCATAGTAAGATGCGGTGTACTGACTCCAACCCGACAGCTTGATGTTGAGATTAAAACATGAGTTCTAATGATAACATTTAAAATAAAAAAATCATAATGATAAAATAAAAAGTGGGAGAAGAAGGAGGGAAGTGAGGGGGAGGGGAAATTAGGACATCTGTCTACACGTTTCGAGGTTAGGGCTTAGAGATGTTCTAATTCCCTCTCCCCCTCACTTCCCTCCATCCTTCCCCATATTTTATTTTATCATTATAATTTTTTCATTTTAAATGTTATCATTAAAACCCTTCACGATATGCGCCGTACATATACGGCGCAGGTCGTGTCTCCCCCTTTGATGTGGGTTCCGACGCTGAGCTCACATCTTTCCCGGCACATGTCAGCTGTTTTGAACAGTTGACATATGCCTCTGACAGCGACATTTAACTCGCGCTTACTGGAAGCGCGCCGGAAATCCCACTCATCTGTGACCTTGTCACGTGATCGCAGGTCAACGATGGGTTGGCATGACAACCAGAGGTCTCCAGCAGACCTCTATGGTTGTCATAGCCGGGTTTACAATGTGCGCCGCCCAGTGGTCAGCACTTATAGCAAGTGAGTGTTTCTGCTACATACAGGTGATCTGATCATCGCCTGTATGTAGCAGAGCCGATTGGACGACTGCTGCTTCTAGTCTCCCATGAAGACTATTGAACCGGGCAGAGAGGAAAAAAATAAGATTTTATAAAACAAAAAAAGTTTAAATCACCCCCCTTTTGCCCCATTCAAAATAAAACAATAAAAAAATGAAACTTATACATATTTGGTATCGCCGCGTTCAGAATCGCCTGATCTATCAAGCTCCAAAAATAATCTGATCGGTAAATGGCGTAACGAGAAAAAAAGTCAAAGCGTTTGTTTGGTTACCACAACATTGCATTAAAATGCAATAACGGGTGATCAAAAGATCTTATACACCCCAAAATTATATAATTGAAAACTTCAGTCCGCCATGCAAAAAATAGGCATTGACTCAGCTGCACATCACGAAAAATGGAGACGCTACGGGTATCGGAAAATGACACAATTTTTTTTTTTTTCATCTTTCATAGAATCATAGAATCGTAGAGTTGGAAGGGACCTCCTGGGCCATCTGGTCCAACCCCCTGCTCAAAGCAGGATTCGCTAAATCATCCCAGTCAGGTGTCTGTCCAGCCTCTGTTTGAAGACTTCCATTGAAGGAGAACTCACCACTTCTCGTGGCAGCCTGTTCCACTCATTGATCACTCTAACTGTCAAAAAGTTTTTTCCAATATCTAATCTGTGTCTCATCCCATTTCTTCTAGTCTTTCCTTGTGCAAATGAGAATAAAGATGATCCTTCTACAATGTGACAGCCCTTTAGATATTTGTAGACAGCTATTAAGTCTCCTCTCAGTCTTCTCTTTTGCAAACTAAACATTCCCAAATCCTGCAACCTTTCCTCATAAGACAGGGTTTGCAGACCGGTCACCATTCTGGTCGCTCTTTTCAGAACTTGCTCCAGTTTGTTGATGTCTTTTTTAAAATGTGGTGCCCAAAACTGGACACAATATTCCAGATGAGGTCTGACCAAAGAGGAGTAGAGGGAAATAATGACTTCACGTGATCTAGACTGTATGCTTCTGTTAATACATCCTAGAATTGCATTTGCCTTTTTTGCTGCTGCATCACACTGTTAACTCATATTCAGTCTGTGATCTATTAGTATACCCAAGTCTTTTTCACACGTGCTGTTGCTTAGCCCTATTCCTCCCATTCTGTATATGCTTTTTTTGCCCAGATGTAGTACTTTGCATTTTTCCCTGTTTAAAACCATTCTGTTAGTTGCTGCCCACTTCTCCAGTTTATTTATATCTTTTTGAATCCTCTCTCTCTCTTCTCTAGTATTAGCTATCCCTCCTAGCTTTGTGTCATCAGCAAATTTAATCAGTTTACCCTCAATTCCTTCATCTAAATCGTTGATAAAGATGTTGAACAATACAGGGCCCAGGACAGAGCCCTGTGGTACCCCACTTGAGACATTCTTCCAAATGGATGTGCAGCCATTTACGACCACTCTTTGTGTCCGATCTCTAAGCCAGTTATGAATCCACCTAACAGTTGCCTTGTCCATTCCATACTTAGTCATTTTTTCAATAAGGACTGTATGAGAGACTTTGTCAAATGCTTTGCTGAAGTCAAGATATACTATATCTACAGCATTTCCTTGATCCACGCAATCAGTGATTCCGTCATAGAAGGAAATTAAGTTAGTCTGACATGACTTATTAGTTACAAACCAATGCTGACTCTGGTTAATCACTTCATTCTTATCCAGGTACTGACATACATGTTGTTTAATAATTTGTTCAAAGATCTTTCCTGGTATAGAAGTCAGACTCACCGGCCTATAGTTGCCTGGGTCCACCTTCTTCCCCTTTTTGAAGATAGGAACAACATTTGCTCTTCTCCAGTCTTCTGGGACTCCTCCTGTTCTCCAAGAATTTTCAAAGATTATGGAGAGGGGTTCAAAAATTATAGTGATTTGAAAAAACCACTATATTGTAATCCGAACGCTGCTAACTTCTTCTTATTATTATTAAGTTGATTTCCGCAATTAATACGGCCCGAACCGCTACACGCACAGACTCCGTTGAGGTGTCGTTTAGAAGCCAGCGTCCACGAGAGGTGTACTAAGTATTTTTCGTGTCGATCGGATTTGTAGTTTTTGCGCAATTTGCGTTTGAAAATTTTTTTTCCCGTCATTGGAAAGCACTGTCTCAATGCTTTTCAATGGGAAATGGCAAAACGTGCCCTGAGGCGATTGAAATGGCAGTTAAGGTCATTGATATGCACAGGCACACCCAGTTACTATGCCAACGCCTACGAACTTCACTTGACCCCCAGGACAGAGCTTCTGCCACATAATATCAGCTCTTAAAGCGAAACCCACAGCACAAATGCAGAAGAAGCCCAGTGAGCCAAACTAGCTCTTAAAGGGCCGACGCGCCAAAGTGATTGTTAAAGGGCCGGTGCACCGAAATGAGTCTTAACGGGCCGAAACGCCAAATTGAAAGCTGAGTGACCCCAGGCTCCAAATCGGAGGCTGAGCCACCCCGGCCTTAAAATCGGAGGCTGAGCCACCCTGGCCTCCAAATCGGACCCAGAGTGGCCCCGCCCACCAAAAACGGACCCAGAGTGGCACAGCCCACCAAATCGGACACTGAGTGGCCCCACCCACCAAATCAGACCCTGAAGGGCCCCGCCCACCAAATCGGACCCAGAGGGGCCCTGCCCACCAAATCGGACCCTGAGGAGCTCCGTCCACCAAATCGGACCCAGAGTGACCCCGCCCACCAAATCGGACCATGAAGGGCCCCGCCCACCAAATCGGAAGCAGAGGGGCCCCGCCCACCAAATCGGAAGCAGAGGGGCCCCGCCCACCAAATCGGACCCTGAGGGGCACTGCCCACAAAATCGGACCGAGAGAGGCCCCGCCCACCAAATCGGACCCAGAGTGGCCCCGCCCACCAAAATGGATCCAGGGGGCTCCACAAAATCAGACCCTAAGGGGCCCCACCCACAAAATCGGACCCTGAGTAGACCCGGCCACAAAATCAGACCCTGAGGGGCCCCAACCACAAAATCTGACCCTGAGGGGCCCCGGCCACAAAATCGGACCCAGAGGGGCCCCACCCACAAAATCGGACCCTGAGGGGCCCCGGCCACAAAATCGGAACCTGAAGGGCCCCGGCCACAAAATCGGACCCTGAGCGGCCCATCCACAAAATCGGACCCTGAGGGGACCCAGCCACAAAATCGGACCATGAGGGGCCCCGCCCACAAAATCGGACCCTGAGGGGCCCCGTCCTCAAAATCGGACCCTGAGTAGACCCGGCCACAAAATCGGACCCTGTGGGGCCCCGGCCACAAAATCGGACCATGAGGGGCCCCACCCTCAAAATCGGACCCTGAGGGGCCCAACCAACAAAATCGGACCCTGAGGGGCCCCAGCCACAAAATCGGACCCTGAGGGGCCCCAGCCACAAAATCGGACCATGAGGGGTCCCGGCCACAAAATCGGACCCTGAGGGGCCCCGGCCACGAAATCGGACCCTGAGGGGCCCCGGCCACGAAATCGGACCCTGAGGGGCGCTGGCCACATCGGACCCTGAGGGGCCCCAACCACAAAATCGGACCCTGTGGGGCCCCGGCCACAAAATCGGACCATGAGGGGCCCCACCCTCAAAATCGGATCCTGAGGGGCCCAACCAACAAAATCGGACCCTGAGGGGCCCCAGCCACAAAATCGGACCCTGAGGGGCCTCACCCACAAAATCGGACTCTGAGGGGTCCCGGCCACAAAATGGGACCCTGAGGGGCCCCGGCCACGAAATCGGACCCTGAGGGGCCCCGGCCACGAAATCGGACCCTGAGGGGCACGGGCCACAAAATCGGACCCTGAGGGCCCCCAACCACAAAATCAGACCCTGAGGGCCCCCAACCACAAAACCGGACCCTGAGGGACCCCAACCACAAAATCGGACCCTGAGGGGACCCAACCACAAAATCGGACCCTGAGGGGCCCCGGCCACAAAATCGGACCCTGAGAGACCCCGGCCACAAAATCAAACCCAGAGGGGCCCCACCCGCAAAATTGGACCCTGAGGGGCCCCGCCAAAAAAATCGGACTCTGAGGGGCCCCACCCACAAAATCGGACCCTGAGGGCCCCCAATCACAAAATCGGACCCTGAGGGGCCCCAACCACAAAATCGGACCCTGAGGGCCCCACCCACCAAATCGGACCCTGAGGGGCCCAGCCCACAAAAACAGACCCTGAGGGGCCCCGCCATCAAAATCGGACCCTGAGTAGACCCGGCCACAAAATCAGACCCTGAGGGGCCCCAACCACAAAATCGGACCCTGAGGGGCCCCGGCCACAAAATCAGACCCCCTCAAAATCGGATCCTGAGGGGCCCAACCAACAAAATCGGACCCTGAGGGGCCCCAGCCACAAAATCGGACCCTGAGGGCCCCGCCCACCAAATCGGACCCTGAAGGGCCTCGCCCACAAAATCAGACCCTGAGGGGCCCCGCCCTCAAAATCGGACCCTGAGTAGACCCGGCCACAAAATCAGACCCTGAGGGGCCCTGGCCACAAAATCGGAACCCCTCAAAATCGGATCCTGAGGGGCCCAACCAACAAAATCGGACCCTGAGGGGCCCCAGCCACAAAATCGGACCCTGAGGGCCCCGCCCACCAAATCGGACCCTGAGGGGCCCCGCCCACCAAATCGGACCCTGAGGGGCCTCGCCCACAAAATCAGACCCTGAGGGGCCCCGCCCTCAAAATCGGACCCTGAGTAGACCCGGCCACAAAATCAGACCCTGAGGGGCCCCGCCCTCAAAATCGGACCCTGAGTAGACCCGGCCACAAAATCAGACCCTGAGGGGCCCCACCCACAAAATCGGACCCTGAGGGCCCCCAATCACAAAATCGGACCCTGAGGGGCCCCAACCACAAAATCGGACCCTGAGGGCCCCACCCACCAAATCGGACCCTGAGGGGCCCAGCCCACAAAAACAGACCCTGAGGGGCCCCGCCATCAAAATCGGACCCTGAGTAGACCCGGCCACAAAATCAGACCCTGAGGGGCCCCAACCACAAAATCGGACCCTGAGGCGCCCCGGCCACAAAATCAGACCCCCTCAAAATCGGATCCTGAGGGGCCCAACCAACAAAATCGGACCCTGAGGGGCCCCAGCCACAAAATCGGACCCTGAGGGCCCCGCCCACCAAATCGGACCCTGAGGGGCCTCGCCCACAAAATCAGACCCTGAGGGGCCCCGCCCTCAAAATCGGACCCTGAGTAGACCCGGCCACAAAATCAGACACTGAGGGGCCCTGGCCACAAAATCGGAACCCCTCAAAATCGGATCCTGAGGGGCCCAACCAACAAAATCGGACCCTGAGGGGCCCCAGCCACAAAATCGGACCCTGAGGGCCCCGCCCACCAAATCGGACCCTGAGGGGCCCAGCCCACAAAAACAGACCCTGAGGGGCCCCGCCATCAAAATCGGACCCTGAGTAGACCCGGCCACAAAATCAGACCCTGAGGGGCCCCAACCACAAAATCGGACCCTGAGGGGCCCCGGCCACAAAATCGGACCCTGAGGGGCCCCACCCTCAAAATCGGATCCTGAGGGGGCCAACCAACAAAATCGGACCCTGAGGGGCCCCAGCCACAAAATCGGACCCTGAGGGGCCCCGGCCACAAAATCGGACCCTGAGGGGCCCCAGCCACAAAATCAGACCTTGAGGGGCCCCAGCCACAAAATCGGACCCTGAGGGGCCCCAACCACAAAACCGGACCCTGAGGGGCCCCAACCACAAAATCGGACCCTGAGGGGCCCCGGCCACGAAATTGGACCCTGAGGGGCGCTGGCCACAAAATCGGACCCTGAGGGGCCCCAACCACAAAATCAGACCCTGTGGGGCCCCGGCCACAAAATCGGACCATGAGGGGCCCCACCCTCAAAATCGGATCCTGAGGGGCCCAACCAACAAAATCGGACCCTGAGGGGCCCCAGCCACAAAATCGGACCCTGAGGGGCCCCACCCACAAAATCGGACCCTGAGGGGTCCCGGCCACAAAATCGGACCGAGGGGCCCCAACCACAAAATCGGACCCTGAGGGCCCCCAACCACAAAATCGGACCCTGAGGGCCCCCAACCACAAAATCGGACCCTGAGGGCCCCCAACCACAAAATCGGACCCTGAGGGGCCCCAACCACAAAATCGGACCCTGAGGGGCCCGGCCACAAAATCGGACCCTGAGAGACCCCGGCCACAAAATCAAACCCAGAGGGGCCCCACCCACAAAATTGGACCCTGAGGGGGCCCGCCCACCAAATCGGACCCTGAGTGGCCCCGCCCACCAAATCGGACCCTGAGGGGCCCCTCCCTCAAAATCGGACCCTGAGAGGCCCCGCCCACCAAATCGGACCCTGAGGGGCCCCGCCCACCAAATCGGACCCTGAGGGGCCCCGCCCACAAAATCAGACCCTGAGGGGCCCCGCCATCAAAATCGGACCCTGAGTAGACCCGGCCACAAAATCAGACCCTGAGGGGCCCCAACCACAAAATCGGACCCTGAGGGGCCCCGGCCACAAAATCGGACCCCCTCAAAATCGGACCCTGAGGGGCCCCAACCACAAAATCGGACCCTGAGAGGCACCGGCTACAAAATCGGACCCTGAGGGGCCCTGAACACAAAATCGGACCCTGAGGGGCCCCGGCCACAAAATCGGACCCTGAGGGGCCCAACCCACAAAATCAGACTCAGTGTCCCCGCCCACCAAATCGGACCCAAAGTGGCCCCGTCCACCAAATCGGACCCTGAGGGGCCCCGCCCACCAAATCGGACCCTGAGGGGCCCCGCCCACCAAATCGGACCCTGAGGGGCCCCGCCCACCAAATTGGACCCTGAGGGGCCCCGCCCACTAAATCGGATTCTGAAAGGCCCCAACCACAAAATCGGACCCTGAGAGACCCCGGCCAGAAAATCGAACCCAGAGGGGCCCCAGTCACAAAATCAGACCCTAAGGGGCCCTGGTCACAAAATCGGACCCTGAGGGGCTCCACCCACAATATCAGACCCTAAGGGACCCCAGCCACAAAATCGGACCCTGAGGGCCCCACCCACAAAATCGGACCCTGAGGGGACCCACCCACAAATCCAGACCCTGAGGGGCCCCGGCCACAAAATCGGACCCTGAGAGACCCCAGCCACAAAATCGGACCCAGAGGGGCCCCAACCACAAAATCAGACCCTGAGGGTCCCCAGTCACAAAATCGGACCCTGAGGGGCCCCACCCACAAAATCAGACCCTGAGGGGCCCCAGCCACAAAATCAGACCCTGAGGGGCCCCAGCCACAAAATCGAACCATGAGGGGCCCCGCCCACAAAATCGGACCCTGAGGGGCCCCGCCCTCAAAATCGGACCCTGAGGGGCCCCGCCCACCAAATTAGACCCTGAGGAGCCTCACCCTCAAAATCGGACCCTGAGGGGCCCCAGCCACAAAATCAGACCCTGAGGGGCCCCAGCCACAAAATCGGACCCTGAGGGGCCCCACCCACAAATCCAGACCCTGAGGGGCCCCTGCCACAAAATCGGACCCTGAGGGGCCCCAACCACAAAATCAGACCCTGAGGGGCCCCGGTCACAAAATCGGACCCTGAGGGGCCTCACCCACAAAATCGGACCCTGAGGGGCTCCAAATCGGACCCTGAGGGGCCCCAACCACAAAATCGGACCCTGAGAGGCACCGGCTACAAAATCGGACCCTGAGGGGCCCCGAACACAAAATCGGACCCTGAGGGGCCCCGGCCACAAAATCGGACCCTGAGGGGCCCAACCCACAAAATCAGACTCAGTGTCCCCGCCCACCAAATTGGACCCTGAAGGGCCCCGTCCACCAAATCGGACCCAAAGTGGCCCCGCCCACCAAATCAGACCCTGAGGGGCCCCGCCCACCAAATCGGACCCTGAGGGGCCCTGCCCACTAAATCGGATTCTGAAAGGCCCCAACCACAAAAAACGGACCCTGAGGGGCGCCACCCACAAAATCGGACCCTGAGAGACCCCGGCCAGAAAATCGAACCCAGAGGGGCCCCAGTCACAAAATCAGACCCTAAGGGGCCCTGGTCACAAAATCGGACCCTGAGGGGCCCCACCCACAATATCAGACCCTGAGGGACCCCAGCCACAAAATCGGACCCTGAGAGACCCCAGCCACAAAATCGGACCCAGAGGGGCCCCAACCACAAAATCAGACCCTGAGGGTCCCCAGTCACAAAATCGGACCCTGAGGGGCCCCACCCACAAAATCAGACCCTGAGGGGCCCCAGACACAAAATCAGACCCTGAGGGGCCCCAGCCACAAAATCGAACCAAGAGGGGCCCCGCCCACAAAATCGGACCCTGAGGGGCCCCGCCCTCAAAATCAGACCCTGAGGGGCCCCAACCACAAAATCAGAACCTGAGGGGCCCCAGCCACAAAATCAGACTCTGAGGGGCCCCACCCACAAAATCGGACCCTGAGAGACCCCGGCCACAAAATCGAACCCTGAGGGGCCCCAGTCACAAAATCAGACCCTGAGGGGCCCCGGTCACAAAATCGGACCCTGAGGGGCCCCACCCACAAAATCAGACCCAGAGTGGCCCCACCCACAAAATTGGACCCTGAGGGGATCCGCCCACAAAATCGGACCCTGAGGGGCCCCGCCCTCAAAATCGGACCCTGAGGGGCCCCGCCCACCAAATTAGACCCTGAGGAGCCTCACCCTCAAAATCGGACCCTGAGGGGCCCCAGCCACAAAATCAGACCCTGAGGGGCCCCAGCCACAAAATCGGACCCTGAGGGGCCCCACCCACAAATCCAGACCCTGAGGGGCCCCTGCCACAAAATCGGACCCTGAGGGGCCCCAACCACAAAATCAGACCCTGAGGGGCCCCGGTCACAAAATCGGACCCTGAGGGGCCTCACCCACAAAATCGGACCCTGAGGGGCTCCAAATCGGACCCTGAGGGGCCCCAACCACAAAATCGGACCCTGAGAGGCACCGGCTACAAAATCGGACCCTGAGGGGCCCCGAACACAAAATCGGACCCTGAGGGGCCCCGGCCACAAAATCGGACCCTGAGGGGCCCAACCCACAAAATCAGACTCAGTGTCCCCGCCCACCAAATTGGACCCTGAAGGGCCCCGTCCACCAAATCGGACCCAAAGTGGCCCCGCCCACCAAATCAGACCCTGAGGGGCCCCGCCCACCAAATCGGACCCTGAGGGGCCCTGCCCACTAAATCGGATTCTGAAAGGCCCCAACCACAAAAATCGGACCCTGAGGGGCGCCACCCACAAAATCGGACCCTGAGAGACCCCGGCCAGAAAATCGAACCCAGAGGGGCCCCAGTCACAAAATCAGACCCTAAGGGGCCCTGGTCACAAAATCGGACCCTGAGGGGCCCCACCCACAATATCAGACCCTGAGGGACCCCAGCCACAAAATCGGACCCTGAGGGGTCCCACCCACAAAATCGAACCCTGAGGGGACCCACCCACAAATCCAGACCCTGAGGGGCCCCGGCCACAAAATCGGACCCTGAGAGACCCCAGCCACAAAATCGGACCCAGAGGGGCCCCAACCACAAAATCAGACCCTGAGGGTCCCCAGTCACAAAATCGGACCCTGAGGGGCCCCACCCACAAAATCAGACCCTGAGGGGCCCCAGACACAAAATCAGACCCTGAGGGGCCCCAGCCACAAAATCGGACCCTGAGGGGCCCCGCCCACAAAATCGGACCCTGAGGGGCCCCGCCCTCAAAATCAGACCCTGAGGGGCCCCAACCACAAAATCAGAACCTGAGGGGCCCCAGCCACAAAATCAGACTCTGAGGGGCCCCACCCACAAAATCGGACCCTGAGAGACCCCGGCCACAAAATCGAACCCTGAGGGGCCCCAGTCACAAAATCAGACCCTGAGGGGCCCCGGTCACAAAATCGGACCCTGAGGGGCCCCACCCACAAAATCAGACCCAGAGTGGCCCCACCCACAAAATTGGACCCTGAGGGGATCCGGCCACAAAATCAGACCCTGAGGGGACCCGGCCACAACATCGGACCCTGAGGGGCCCCACTCACAAAATCGGACCCTGAGGGGCCCCACCCACAAAATCGGACCCTGAGGGGCCCCAACCACAAAATCGGACCCTGAGGGGCACCGGCCACAAAATCGGACCCTGAGGGGCCCCGGCCACAAAATCGGACCCTGAGGGGCCCCGCCTATAAAATCGAACCCTGAGGGGCCCCAACCACAAAATCGGAACCTGAGGGGCCCCACCCACAAAATCGGACCCTGAGGGGCTCCACCCACAAAATCGGACCCTGAGGGGCCTCGGCCCCAAAAATCGGACCCTGAGGGGCCTCAACCACAAAATCGGACCCTGAGAGGCACCGGCTACAAAATCGGACCCTGAGGGGCCCCGAACACAAAATCGGACCCTGAGGGGCCCCGGCCACAAAATCGGACCCTGAGGGGCCCAACCCACAAAATCAGACTCAGTGTCCCCGCCCACCAAATTGGACCCTGAAGGGCCCCGTCCACCAAATCGGACCCAAAGTGGCCCCGCCCACCAAATCAGACCCTGAGGGGCCCCGCCCACCAAATCGGACCCTGAGGGGCCCCGCCCACTAAATCGGATTCTGAAAGGCCCCAACCACAAAATCGGACCCTGAGGGGCGCCACCCACAAAATCGGACCCTGAGAGACCCCGGCCAGAAAATCGAACCCAGAGGGGCCCCAGTCACAAAATCAGACCCTAAGGGGCCCTGGTCACAAAATCGACCCTGAGGGGCTCCACCCACAATATCAGACCCTAAGGGACCCCAGCCACAAAATCGGACCCTGAGGGGCCCCACCCACAAAATCGGACCCTGAGGGGACCCACCCACAAATCCAGACCCTGAGGGGCCCCGGCCACAAAATCGGACCCTGAGAGACCCCAGCCACAAAATCGGACCCAGAGGGGCCCCAACCACAAAATCAGACCCTGAGGGGCCCCAGCCACAAAATCAGACCCTGAGGGGCCCCACCCACAAAATCAGACCCTGAGGGGCCCCAGCCACAAAATCAGACCCTGAGGGGCCCCAGCCACAAAATCGAACCATGAGGGGCCCCGCCCACAAAATCGGACCCTGAGGGGCCCCGACCTCAAAATCGGACCCTGAGGGGCCCCGCCCACCAAATTAGACCCTGAGGAGCCTCACCCTCAAAATCGGACCCTGAGGGGCCCCAGCCACAAAATCAGACCCTGAGGGGCCCCAGCCACAATATCGGACCCTGAGGGGCCCCACCCACAAATCCAGACCCTGAGGGGCCCCTGCCACAAAATCGGACCCTGAGAGACCCCGGCCACAAAATCGGACCCTGAGGGGCCCCAACCACAAAATCAGACCCTGAGGGGCCCCGGTCACAAAATCGGACCCTGAGGGGCCTCACCCACAAAATCAGACCCTGAGGGGCCCCACCCACAAAATCAGACCCTGAGGGGCCCCAACCACAAAATCAGAACCTGAGGGGCCCCAGCCACAAAATCAGACTCTGAGGGGCCCCACCCACAAAATCGGACCCTGAGAGACCCCGGCCACAAAATCGAACCCAGAGGGGCCCCAGTCACAAAATCAGACCCTAAGGGGCCCCGGTCACAAAATCGGACCCTGAGGGGCCCCACCCACAAAATCAGACCCTGAGGGGACCCACCCACAAATCCAGACCCTGAGGGGCCCCGGCCACAAAATCGGACCCTGAGAAACCCCGGCCACAAAATCGGACCCTGAGGGGCCCCAACCACAAAATCAGACCCTGAGGGTCCCCGGTCACAAAATCGGACCCTGAGGGGCCCCAGCCACAAAATCAGACCCTGAGGGGCCCCAGCCACAAAATCAGACCCTGAGGGGCCCCAGCCACAAAATCGAACCCTGAGGGGCCCCGCCCACAAAATCGGACCCTGAGGGGCCCCGCCCACAAAATCGGACCCTGAGGTGCCCCACCCACAAAATCGGACCCTGAGGGGACCCACCCACAAATCCAGACCCTGAGGGGCCCCGGACACAAAATCGGACCCTGAGAGACCCCGGCCACAAAATCGGACCCTGAGGGGCCACATCCACAAAATTAGACCCTGAGGGGCCCCGGTCACAAAATCGGCCCCTGAGGGGCCCCACCCACAAAATCGGACCCTGAGGGGCCCCACCCACAAAATCAGACCATGAGGGGCCCCACCCACAAAACTGGACCCTGAGGCATCCCGGCCACCAATAAAAACCCTGAGGAGCCCAGGCCACCGAATCGGATCCTGAGGGGCCCCACCCACCAAATCAGATCCTGAGGCCAAAGTGGCCCCTGAGAGGCACCCACACTTAAAACAGATCCTGAGTTGAAAGTCTTGCAGGGGCAGCAGGCAAGTCTCTTAAAGGGGCAGCCCGGGCACCATTTCAAACCACTATCTGTACTTCCTTCAGGAAATACACATCTAGTTCTTCTTCTTATTATTATTATTATTAAGTTGATTTCCGCAATTAATACAGCCAGAACCGCTACACGCACAGACACCGTTCAGGTGTTGTTTCGAAGCCAGCGTCCACGAGAGGTGTGCTAAGTATTTTTCGTGTCGATCGTATTTGTAGTTTTTGCGCAATTTGCGTTTGAAATTTTTTTTTCCCGTCATTGGAATGCACTGTCTCCAATGCTTGTCAATGGGTAATGGCAAAACGTGCCCTGAGGCGATTGAAATGGCAGTTGAGCTCATTGATATGCGCAGGCAGACCCAGTTACTATGCCAACGCCTACGAACGTCACATGACATCCCAAGGACAGAGCTTCTGCCACATAATATCAGCTCTTAAAGTGAAACCCACAGCACAAATGCAAATCTAGCTTCATCACATGACACATGCCCCTGAGATAGAATGTGCGACAAAGTGGATTTAGAAGCCCAGTGAGCCACCCTGGCTCTTAAAGGGCCGACGTGCCACAGTGATTCTTAAAGGGCCAGCGCACCGAAATGAGTCTTAAAGGGCCGGCATGCCAAATCGAAAGCTGAGTGACCCCGGCCTCCAAATCGGAGGCTGAACCACCCCGGCCTCCAAATCGGAGGCTGAGCCACCCTGGCCTCCAAATCGGACCCAGTGTGGCCCCGCTCAAAAAATCAGACCCAGAGTAGCACAGCCCACCAAATCGGATCCTGAGGGGCCCCGCCCACCAAATTGGACCCTGAAGGGCCCCGTCCACCAAATCGGACCCTGAGGAGCCCCGCCCACCAAATCAGACCCTGAGAAGCCCCGCCCACCAAATCGGACCCAGAGTGACCCCG
Source organism: Dendrobates tinctorius (assembly GCF_039654945.1). Lineage (NCBI taxonomy): Eukaryota > Metazoa > Chordata > Amphibia > Anura > Dendrobatidae > Dendrobates > Dendrobates tinctorius. The sequence continues at coordinate 1,715,979 of NW_027362048.1, read as the reverse complement.
CCCACCAAATCGGACCCTGAAGGGCCCCGTCCATCAAATCGGACCCAGAGTGGGCCCGCCAACCAAATCGGACCCAGAGGGGCCCCGCCCATCAAATCGGACCATGAGGGGCCCCGCCCACCAAATCGGAAGCTGAGGAGCCCCGCCCACCAAATCGGACCCAGATTGACCCCGCCCACCAAATCGGACCCAGATTGACCCCGCCCACCAAATCGGACTACCGAGGAGCCCCGCCCACCAAATTGGACCCAAATTAACCCCGCCCACCAAATCGGACCCAGAGGGGCCCCACCCACCAAATTAGACCCTGAGGGGCCCACCCTCAAAATCAGACCCTGAGGGGCCCCACCCTCAAAATCAGACCCTGAGGGGCCCCAGCCACAAAATCAGACCATGAGGGGCCCCAGCCACAAAATCGGACCCTGAGGGGCCCCAGCCACAAAATCGGACCCTGAGAGACCCCGGCCACAAAATCGGACCCTGAGGGGCCCCACCCACAAAATCAGACCATGAGGGGCCCCACCCACAAAACTGGACCCTGAGGCATCCCGGCCACCAATAAAAACCCTGAGGAGCCCAGGCCACCGAATCGGATCCTGAGGGGCCCCACCCACCAAATCAGACCCTGAGGCCAAAGTGGCCCCTGAGAGGCACCCACACTTAAAACAGATCCTGAGTTGAAAGTCTTGCAGGGGCAGCAGGCAAGTCTCTTAAAGGGGCAGCCCGGGCACCATTTCAAACCACTATCTGTACTTCCTTCAGGAAATACACATCTAGTTCTTCTTCTTATTATTATTATTATTAAGTTGATTTCCGCAATTAATACAGCCAGAACCGCTACACGCACAGACACCGTTCAGGTGTTGTTTCGAAGCCAGCGTCCACGAGAGGTGTGCTAAGTATTTTTCGTGTCGATCGTATTTGTAGTTTTTGCGCAATTTGCGTTTGAAATTTTTTTTTCCCGTCATTGGAATGCACTGTCTCCAATGCTTGTCAATGGGTAATGGCAAAACGTGCCCTGAGGCGATTGAAATGGCAGTTGAGCTCATTGATATGCGCAGGCAGACCCAGTTACTATGCCAACGCCTACGAACGTCACATGACATCCCAAGGACAGAGCTTCTGCCACATAATATCAGCTCTTAAAGTGAAACCCACAGCACAAATGCAAATCTAGCTTCATCACATGACACATGCCCCTGAGATAGAATGTGCGACAAAGTGGATTTAGAAGCCCAGTGAGCCACCCTGGCTCTTAAAGGGCCGACGTGCCACAGTGATTCTTAAAGGGCCAGCGCACCGAAATGAGTCTTAAAGGGCCGGCATGCCAAATCGAAAGCTGAGTGACCCCGGCCTCCAAATCGGAGGCTGAACCACCCCGGCCTCCAAATCGGAGGCTGAGCCACCCTGGCCTCCAAATCGGACCCAGTGTGGCCCCGCTCAAAAAATCAGACCCAGAGTAGCACAGCCCACCAAATCGGATCCTGAGGGGCCCCGCCCACCAAATTGGACCCTGAAGGGCCCCGTCCACCAAATCGGACCCTGAGGAGCCCCGCCCACCAAATCAGACCCTGAGAAGCCCCGCCCACCAAATCGGACCCAGAGTGACCCTGCCCACCAAATCGGACCCTGAAGGGCCCCGTCCATCAAATCGGACCCAGAGTGGGCCCACCAACCAAATCGGACCCAGAGGGGCCCCGCCCATCAAATCGGACCATGAGGGGCCCCGCCCACCAAATCGGAAGCTGAGGAGCCCCGCCCACCAAATCGGACCCAGATTGACCCCGCCCACCAAATCGGACCCAGATTGACCCCGCCCACCAAATCGGACTACCGAGGAGCCCCGCCCACCAAATTGGACCCAAATTAACCCCGCCCACCAAATCGGACCCAGAGGGGCCCCACCCACCAAATTAGACCCTGAGGGGCCCACCCTCAAAATCAGACCCTGAGGGGCCCCACCCTCAAAATCAGACCCTGAGGGGCCCCAGCCACAAAATCAGACCATGAGGGGCCCCAGCCACAAAATCGGACCCTGAGGGGCCCCAGCCACAAAATCGGACCCTGAGAGACCCCGGCCACAAAATCGGACCCTGAGGGGCCCCACCCACAAAATCGGACCCTGAGGGTCCCCGCTGACCAAATTGAACTCTGAGGGGCCCCGCCCACCAAATCGGACCTAGAGTGGCCCCGCCCACCAAATCAGACCTAGAGTGGCCCCGCTCACCAAATCGGACCCCGAGGGGCCCCGCCCACCAAATCGGACCCCGAGGGATCCCGCCCACCAAATTGGACCCCGAGGGTCCCTGCCAACCAAATTGGACCCCGAGGGGCCCCGCCCACCAAATCGGACCCCGAGGGATCCCGCCCACCAAATCGGACCCCGAGGGTCCCTGCCAACCAAATTGGACCCTGAGGGGCCCAGCTCACCAAATCGGACCCAGAGTGGCCCCGCCCACCAAATCGGACCTAGAGTGGCCCCGCCCACCAAATCAGACCAAGAGTGGCCCCGACCACCAAATTGTACCCTGAGGGGCCCCACCCACAAAATCGGACCCTAAGGGGCCTCACCCACAAAATTGGACCCTGGGTCCGATTTTGTGGCCGGGGCCCCTCAGGGTCAGATTTTGTGGTTGGGGCCCCTCAGGGTCTGATTTTGTGGCCGGGTCTACTCAGGGTCCGATTTTGTGGGTGGGGCCCCTTAGGGTCTGATTTTGTGGAGCCCCCTGGATCCATTTTGGTGGGCGGGGCCACTCTGGGTCCGATTTGGTGGGCAGGGCCTCTCTCGGTCCGATTTTGTGGGCAGTGCCCCTCAGGGTCCGATTTGGTGGGCGGGGCCCCTCTGCTTCCGATTTGGTGGGCGGGGCCCCTCTGCTTTCGATTTGGTGGGCGGGGCCCTTCATGGTCCGATTTGGTGGGCGGGGTCACTCTGGGTCCGATTTGGTGGACGGAGCTCCTCAGGGTCCGATTTGGTGGGCAGGGCCCCTCTGGGTCCGATTTGGTGGGCGGGGCCCTTCAGGGTCTGATTTGGTGGGTGGGGCCACTCAGTGTCCGATTTGGTGGGCTGTGCCACTCTGGGTCTGTTTTTGGTGGGCGGGGCCACTCTGGGTCCGATTTGGAGGCCAGGGTGGCTCAGCCTCCGATTTTAAGGCCGGGGTGGCTCAGCCTCCGATTTGGAGCCTGGGGTCACTCAGCTTTCGATTTGGCGTTTCAGCCCGTTAAGACTCATTTCGGTGCACCGGCCCTTTAACAATCACTTTGGCGCGTCGGCCCTTTAAGAGCTAGTTTGGCTCACTGGGCTTCTTCTGCATTTGTGCTGTGGGTTTCGCTTTAAGAGCTGATATTATGTGGCAGAAGCTCTGTCCTGGGGGTCAAGTGAAGTTCGTAGGCGTTGGCATAGTAACTGGGTGTGCCTGTGCATATCAATGACCTTAACTGCCATTTCAATCGCCTCAGGGCACGTTTTGCCATTTCCCATTGAAAAGCATTGAGACAGTGCTTTCCAATGACGGGAAAAAAAATTTTCAAACGCAAATTGCGCAAAAACTACAAATCCGATCGACACGAAAAATACTTAGTACACCTCTCGTGGACGCTGGCTTCGAAACGACACCTCAACGGAGTCTGTGCGTGTAGCGGTTCGGGCCGTATTAATTGCGGAAATCAACTTAATAATAATAAGAAGAAGTTAGCAGCGTTCGGATTACAATATAGTGGTTTTTTCAAATCACTATAATTTTTGAACCCCTCTCCATAATCTTTGAAAATTCTTGGAGAACAGGTGGAGTCCCAGAAGACTGGAGAAGAGCAAATGTTGTTCCTATCTTCAAAAAGGGGAAGAAGGTGGACCCAGTGTCATGTCGGACGCTGTTCACACCACAGCGTCCGGCAGGCAGAGGTAGTTCCACCTCCAGCCACTATAGCCTCAGTGGCGCCGGCCTGATCTTCAGGCTCTCGGGGGTTAATCCTGCTGGAGACCAGGTTGGATGGTTAGTCACGCCCACGGTCTTTAAATAGTCATGCTGGCCTATGGGCGTCGCCGATTATAGCTTGTGTTTCATACCAAGTGGTTCCGGTCTGGAGTGGAGGTGTTGCAGAGAGAGAGAGATTCGTATCTTGTGTCGTATGATCCGTCGTTATCCTTTCTCCTTCCCATATTTGTGTTTAGTTGTGCCCTGTTCACATTACTGTATATTCCTGTGTGTGTGCGGCGCAGTGCAGTTTAAGTTCTCCCTGTCTGTCATTATTTGTGTGGGAGCTTTGGTGGTTTGTCTCCTCACTGGGTGGAGGGTGGAGGGTTAAGTGCAGGGCTGAGCAGGAGATAAGGAAAGGTCGGAGGCTCAGGCATTTGCACCTTCAGCAAAAACCCTGAGTTGAGGGTCAGACAGGGTTTCCCCTAGTGAAAGGGACACCACAGGGGCCCCGGGTATTTCTGCCTTAGTTGTCCTAAGCCCCGCGTGACATTATAATCGGCCCACATTTTTCAGGAGTCCATGGATTCCATGGATTCCATAACCCGCCAGTTGGCGGCGCTGTCCTTACAGGTCTCCGAGTTGAAAGGGGCAGTTCAGCAGCAGGGCCTGGTAGTAGCGAAGGTGCAAACGGCATCTGCAGGTGTCGGTGCAGAGCCGAAGATCCCGCTGCCAGAACGATTCTCAGGGGAACGCAGCAAATTTGTCATATTTCGGGAGGCCTGCAAGTTATACTTCCGCATGCGCCCGGTCTCCTCAGGTAATGAGGCTCAGCGGGTGGGCCTGGTGTTATCATTACTGAGTGGGGACCCCCAAGCATGGGCATTTTCCTTACCAGCTGACTCTGCTACATTTCATTCTGTCGATAATGTTTTTTCTGCACTCGGGCTCATTTATGATGATCCCGACAGATTAGCTCTAGCAGAATCTAAAATCCGCGCCCTCCGTCAGGGGGAACGTATGGCGGAAGACTATTGCTCCGAATTTCGCCGTTGGGCAGTAGACACACAGTGGAACGACCCAGCGCTGCGGAGTCAGTTTATTCATGGGGTTTCAGGAAGAGTTAAACAGGCACTCCTGATGTATGAGACTCCTGCATCGTTGGAGTCTGCCATGAGTTTGGTTATACGTATTGATCGCCGTTTGCGTCAGGGGGCACAGGAGACGCTACCCCTGGGGGAAAGCAGGGGTGCAAGTGTGGTTGCTGCAGGTGAGCCCACTGAACCTATGCAAATTGCGGGGGTGTCACAGGTTAAGTGTCGCGTCCCTGGGTTCACGAAGCCCGGAGCATGTTTTTACTGTGGTAAAAGGAATCATTATGTTAACGCTTGTCCTGTGCTACAGAAGAAGGTCACACCGGCGGAAAACTACTAAGCTCAGTGGGTATGGAGGAGACCCAACTGAGCGTATGCATATCCTCCATGATGGTATCTCAATGTATGCTCCCTGCCAAGGTTATTATCGCGGGCAGAGAGCTACCAATATCAGTGTTTGTGGATAGCGGTTCCGCCACCAATCTCATAGATGAGGAGTTTGCACGCACTGCCGGGTTTAAGATCGAAAAACTCCCTCATCCTATTCAGGTGGTTACCATTAATGCCGCTCCCCTCCCTCAGGGGGAGATTACGGAGTTTGTGGCTGAGGTGAAACTCCACATTGGGGTCCTACATTCGGAGTGGGTTACATGTAGGGTCCTCCGTAATCTCCCAGCACAAATGGTCTTGGGTTTTCCATGGTTGTCCAGGCACAACCCAGTGATTGATTGGAAAACTCAGGACATAGTCCAATGGAGTGGTTTTTGCCAGGACAATTGCTTGGCCACATGTGTGTCCGCCGTGACGCCCAGCCTTCCGGAGGCTTTGCAGGATTTTGCGGATGTTTTCTCTGAGAAGGGTTGCTCAGAACTGCCTCCATATAGAGCCTATGACTGTGCGATTAGGTTAAAACCCGGGGCCAAATTACCTAAGGCTAGGATGTTTAATATTTCTGGTCCAGAGAGACAAGCTCTGAAAGACTACATCGCGGAGAGTCTGAGCAAAGGACACATCCGGCCTTCGTCCTCGCCTGTAGCAGCGGGGTTTTTCTTCATTAAGAAGAAAGATGGGGGGTTACGGCCGTGTCTGGATTTCCGGGAGTTAAACCAGATTACGATCCGTGATCCATACCCTATGCCTTTGATCCCTGATTTGTTCAACCAGGTGGCGGGGGCAAAGTGGTTTTCCAAGCTTGACCTCAGGGGGGCGTATAACCTCATAAGGGTCCGTCAAGGGGATGAGTGGAAGACTGCCTTTAACACTCCTGAGGGTCATTTTGAGAGCCTGGTTATGCCATTTGGGTTGACAACCGCGCCTGCTGTTTTCCAACATTTTATTAATGACGTGTTTGCTCATGTCCTGGGGAGATTTGTGATTGTATACCTGGATGATATCCTCATTTATTCGAGCGACCGGGACATTCATTTAGAGCATGTCAGGCAGGTGTTACAGTTGCTCCGTGAGAATAAGCTCTATGCTAAGCTGGAAAAATGCTTATTTTTTGTTCAGGAGTTGCCTTTTTTGGGATATATTGTGTCCGCCGCAGGGTTTAAAATGGACACCGCTAAGGTGCAAGCGGTGCTACAATGGGAAAGGCCTGATAATCTGAAAGCGCTCCAGCGGTTCCTTGGGTTTGCTAAATATTATAGGAAATTTATAAAACACTTTTCTACTATAGCCAAACCGCTCACGGACATGACAAAAAAAGGTACCGATCTGACTAGCTGGTCTGAAGTGGCGATACGTGCATTTGAGCGTCTGAAGAATAGTTTTGCTTCAGCCCCCATCCTGGTGCAACCGGACGTGTCTAAACCTTTTGTGGTGGAGGTTGATGCGTCTGAGGTGGGAGTGGGGGCAGTACTGTCACAGGGCTCATCTTTGAGCGATATGCATCCATGCGCCTACTTCTCCAAGAAGCTGTCGCCGGCCGAACGGAATTATGATATCGGCAACAGGGAGTTGTTGGCCATCAAATTGGCTTTTGAGGAATGGCGACACTTCTTGGAGGGGGCGGCTCACCAGGTCACAGTCATCACCGACCATAAGAACCTGCTCTATCTTGAGTCGGCCAAACGTCTGTCTCCTAGGCAGGCCCGCTGGGCATTGTTCTTTACACGTTTCAATTTTCTGGTGACTTACCGTCCCGGGGCTAAAAACACCAAGGCGGATGCCTTGTCCAGGTGTTTTCCGGGGGTAGAACCTCGGGAAGAGCCGGTACCCATCCTCCAGGAAGGTGTAGTGGTTTCGGCTCTCACGACTGAGGTAGAGGCGGAGATTGCCGAGGCCCAAGAGGAGGTACCGCCAGGACTTCCCGCCAACAAATCATTTGTACCCCTTCATCTTCGTCTTAAGGTGTTGAGGGAACATCACGACTCAGTACTGGCTGGTCATCCAGGGGTTAAGGGCACCTTGGAGCTGGTATCGCGTTGTTTCTGGTGGCCCAAAATCCGGCAGGACGTGGTCTCGTACGTGGCAGCTTGCATCACGTGTGCAAGGGCCAAGTCGCCCTGAGCCCGTCCTGCTGGCACGCTACAGCCTCTGGGGGTACCTAATAGGCCATGGACAGAAATCTCCATGGATTTTATCACTGACTTGCCAGTCTCGGCGGGGAACACGGTCATCCTGGTGGTGGTTGACCGATTTTCAAAGATGGCGCATTTTGTCTCATTGCCCTCCTTGCCCAATGCGAAGACGTTGGCTCAGGTGTTTGTGCAGGAGGTGGTCAGACTCCACGGAGTTCCGTCGGACATAGTATCTGATAGGGGAACTCAATTTGTTGCGAGGTTTTGGAAAGCTTTTTGCTCACGTTTGGGGATCAAGTTGTCACATTCATCTGCGTTTCATCCACAGTCAAATGGTCAAACTGAGCGCATGAACCAAAATCTGGAGCAGTATTTACGATGCTTTGTGTCCGACAACCAAGAGGAGTGGTCTACTTTCCTTCCTCTGGCCGAGTTCGCGTTAAATAATCACCGTCAAGAGTCATCGGGAGAGTCTCCGTTCTTTTGTGTTTACGGTCAACATCCTCAGTTTTGTACCTTACGCCAGGGTGACTCGGGGGGCGTCCCGGAGGAGGACCAGCTAGGAGCTCAATTATCATCAGTCTGGAGGAGGGTGAAACAGCGATTGTTGGGCATGAGTGCGAGGTACAAGCGGGTGGCTGACAGTAGACGCGTGCCAGGTCCGGACCTGTGTGTGGGTGAATGGGTGTGGTTAGCGACTAAAAATATAAAACTCAAAATTCCATCTTTAAAATTGGGTCCAAGGTTTATTGGGCCTTTTAAGATTGCTGCCATCATTAACCCAGTTGCTTATCGGTTGGAACTTCCTGCGGTGTACAAGATACACAACGTGTTTCACAGGGCTTTATTGAAAAAGGTGGTAGGCTCTGTAGACACGACGCCGATGCCACCTCCAGTCATGGTGGATGGCGATTTAGAGTTTGAGGTCTCCAAGGTAGTGGACTCTCGAGTAGTGCGCCGTACTCTTCAGTATTTGGTACACTGGCGGGGGTATGGTCCGGAGGAGAGGTCTTGGGTACCAGCCTCGGACATACATGCAGATCGGCTGGCCAGTTCTTTTCACCGTCGTCACCCGGACAAGCCGGGTCCTATGAGTCTTGAGGGTCCGGAGGTCCCTCGTAGAAGACGGGGTAATGTCATGTCGGCCGCTGTTCACACCACAGCGTCCGGTAGGCAGAGGTAGTTCCACCTCCAGCCACTATAGCCTCAGTGGCGCCGGCCTGATCTTCAGGCTCTCGGGGGTTAATCCTGCTGGAGACCAGGTTGGATGGTTAGTCACGCCCACGGTCTTTAAATAGTCATACTGGCCTATGGGCGTCGCCGATTATAGCTTGTGTTTCATACCAAGTGGTTCCGGTCTGGAGTGGAGGTGTTGCAGAGAGAGAGAGATTCGTATCTGGTGTTGTATGATCCGTCGTTATCCTTTCTCCTTCCCATATTTGTGTTTAGTTGTGCCCTGTTCACATTACTGTATATTCCTGTGTGTGTGCGGCGCAGTGCAGTTTAAGTTCTCCCTGTCTGTCATTATTTGTGTGGGAGCTTTGGTGGTTTGTCTCCTCACTGGGTGGAGGGTGGAGGGTTAAGTGCAGGGCTGAGCAGGAGATAAGGAAAGGTCGGAGGCTCAGGCATTTGCACCTTCAGCAAAAACCCTGAGTTGAGGGTCAGACAGGGTTTCCCCTAGTGAAAGGGACACCACAGGGGCCCCGGGTATTTCTGCCTTAGTTGTCCTAAGCCCCGCGTGACACCCAGGCAACTATAGGCCGGTGAGTCTGACTTCTATACCAGGAAAGATCTTTGAACAAATTATTAAACAACATGTATGTCAGTACCTGGATAAGAATGAAGTGATTAACCAGAGTCAGCATTGGTTTGTAACTAATAAGTCATGTCAGACTAACTTAATTTCCTTCTATGACGGAATCACTGATTGCGTGGATCAAGGAAATGCTGTAGATATAGTATATCTTGACTTCAGCAAAGCATTTGACAAAGTCTCTCATACAGTCCTTATTGAAAAAATGACTAAGTATGGAATGGACAAGGCAACTGTTAGGTGGATTCATAACTGGCTTAGTGATCGGACCCAAAGAGTGGTCATAAATGGCTGCACATCCAGTTGGAAGAATGTCTCAAGTAGGGTACCACAGGGCTCTGTCCCCCAGCCACAAAATCGGACCATGAGGGGCCCCGCCCACAAAATCGGACCCTGAGGGGCCCCGCCCTCAAAATCGGACCCTGAGTAGACCCGGCCACAAAATCAGACCCTGAGTAGACCCGGCCACAAAATCAGACCCTGAGGGGCCCCAACCACAAAATCGGACCCTGTGGGGCCCCGGCCACAAAATCGGACCATGAGGGGCCCCACCCTCAAAATCGGACCCTGAGGGGCCCAACCAACAAAATCGGACCCTGAGGGGCCCCAGCCACAAAATCGGACCCTGAGGGGCCCCGGCCACAAAATCGGACCATGAGGGGTCCCGGCCACAAAATCGGACCCTGAGGGGCCCCGGCCACGAAATCGGACCCTGAGGGGCGCTGGCCACAACATCGGACCCTGAGGGGCCCCAACCACAAAATCGGACCCTGTGGGGCCCCGGCCACAAAATCGGACCATGAGGGGCCCCACCCTCAAAATCGGATCCTGAGGGGCCCAACCAACAAAATCGGACCCTGAGGGGCCCCAGCCACAAAATCGGATCCTGAGGGGCCCCACCCTCAAAATCGGATCCTGAGGGGCCCAACCAACAAAATCAGACCTAGAGTGGCCCCGCTCACCAAATCGGACCCCGAGGGGCCCCACCCACCAAATCGGACCCCGAGGGTCCCCGCCCACAAAATCAGACCCCCGAGGGTCCCCGCCCACCAAATCGGACCCCGAGGGATCCCGCCCACCAAATCGGACCCCGAGGGATCCCGCCCACCAAATCGGACCCCGAGGGGCCCCGCCCACCAAATCGGACTCTGATAGATCCCGCCCACCAAATCTGACCCTGAGGGGCCCCGCTCACCAAATCGGACCCTGAGGGGCCCCGCTCACCAAATCGGACCCTGAGGGGCCCCAACCACAAAATCGGACCCCGAGGGGTCCTGGACACAAAATCGGACCCTGAAGGGCCCCAACCACAAATTCGGACTCTGAGGAGCCCCACCCACCAAATCGGACCCTAAGGGGCCCCGCCCACCAAATCGGACCCTAAGGGGCCCCGCCCACCAAATCGGACCCTGAGGGGCCCCCCACCTAATTGGACTAAGAGTGGCCTCGCCTACCAAATCGGATTCTGAAAAGCCCCAACCACAAAATCGGACCCTGAGGGGCCCCACCCACAAAATCGGACCCTGAGGGGCCCCAACCACAAAATCGAACCCAGAGTGGCCCAGCCCACCAAATCGGACCCTGAGTGGCCCCACCCACAAAATCGGAAACTGAGGGGCCTCACCCACAAAATCAGACAAAGAATGGCCCCCGCCCAGCAAATCGGACCCTGAGGGGTCCCACCCACCAAATCGGACCCTGAGGGGCCCCGCCCACCAAATCGGACCCTGAGGGGCCCCGCCCACCAAATCGGACCCTGAGGGGCCCCGCCCACCAAATCGGACCCTGAGGGGCACCGCTCACCAAATCGGACCCTGAGTGGCCCCGCTCATCAAATTGAACTCTGAGAGGCCCCGCTCACCAAATCGGACCCTGAGGGGCCCCGCCCACAAAATTAGATTATGAGTGGCCCCGCCCACCAAATTAGACCCTGAGGGGCCCCGCCCACCAAATCGGACCTTGAGTGGCCCCGCCCACGAAATCGGACCCTGAGGGACCCCGCCACCAAATCGGATTCTGAAGGGCCCCAACCACAAAAACGGACCCCGAGGGGCCCCAACCACAAATTCGGACCCTGAGGAGCTCCACCCACCAAATCGGTCCCTAAGGGGCCCCGCCCACCAAATCGGACCCTGGGGGGCCCCGCCCACCAAATCGGACCCTGAGGGGCCCCCCACCTAATTGGACCAAGAGTGGCCCCACCTACCAAATCAGATCCAGGGGGCCCCACCCACAAAATCAGACCCTTAGTGGCCCAACCCACCAAATCGGACTCTGAGAGATCCCGCCTACCAAATTGAACTCTGAGGGGCCCCGCTCACCAAATTGAACTCTGAGGGGCCCCGCTCACCAAATCGAATTCTGAAAGGCCCCAACCACCAAATCCAATTTGGTGGGTGGGGCCCCTCAGGGTCTCATTTGGTGGGCGGGGCCCCTCAGGGTCCTATTCGCCCGCCCACCAAATCAGACCCTGAGGGGCCCCGCCCACCAAATTGGACCCATAGGGGCCCCGCCCACCAAATTGGACCCTGAGGGGCCCCGCACACCAAATCGAACCCAGAGGGGCCCGGCCACAAAATCGGACCCTGAGGGGCCCCGGCCACAAAATCAGACCCTGAGGGGCCCCACCCACAAAATCGGACCCTGAGGGGCCCCGCCCACCAAATCAGATCCAGAATGGCCCCCGTCCACCAAATCGGACCCTGAGGGGCCCGGCCCACTAAATCGGATTCTGAAAGGCCCCAACCACAAAATCGGACCCTGAGGGGCCCACCCACAAAATCGGACCCTGAGGGGCCCCGCTGACCAAATTGAACTCTGAGGGGCCCCACTCACCAAATTGGACCCTGAGTGGCCCCGCCCACCAAATCGGACCCTGAGTGGCCCCGCCCACCAAATCGGACCCTTAGTGGCCCCGCCCACCAAATCGGACCCTGAGTGGCCCCATCCACCAAATCGGACCCTAAGGGGCCCCACCCACAAAATCGGACCCTGAGGTGCCCCGGCCACAAAATCGGACCCAGAGGGGCCCCACCCACAAAATCGGGCCCTGAGGGGTCCCACCCACAAAATCGGACCCTGAGGCCAAAGTGGCCCCTGAAAGGCACCCACAGCTAAAACGGATCCTGAGTTAAAAGTCTTGCAGGGGCAGCAGGCAAGTCTCTTAAAGGGGCAGCCTGGGCACCATTTCAAACCACTATCTGTACTTCCTTCAGGAAATACACATCTATTATTATTATTACTATTCAGTTGATTTCCGCAATTAATACGGCCCGAACCGCTACACGCACAGACTCCGTTGAGGTGTCGTTTCGAAGCCAGCGTTCACAAGAGGTGTGCTAAGTATTTTTCGTGTCGATCGGATTTGTAGTTTTTGCGCAATTTGTGTTTTCCTGTCATTGGAATGCTTTGTCTCAATGCATTTTAACGGGAAAATGTTGCCATAGGGAAAACATGGGGCAGTCGTGAGGTGGCAGTTATGCTCATTGATATGCGTAGGCCAGGGCTGGCGTCAGCACCCGGGCAAGTGCCGGGGCCCTGGCGAGATGGGAGGGCTCACTCCCGCTGTCTGGGATACCCGTCGGCCGCCACACCCCCCATGTACTGACCCCATCCTGCACCCTCCACGAGGGACCCACGCAGTGACGCAGCCCCTTAGGCTGACTGCAGACGACTTTTTAGCCCTGCGGATTTCTTCCATTTTTCCTGCGGTTTAATTGCGGTTTTTGTGCGGTTTTCCCCCTGCGGATTTGGTGACAGGGGAGCGGGAAAACCGCACAAAAGAAGTAACATGCTGCGGATTTTGTACCGCAGGAAAAATCTGCAGCATCTGCACAGCGTTTTTTTTTTTTTTCATTGATTTTAAGGCTACTGTACATCACAATGCGGATATGCAGCGTTTCTGCGCGGTAAAATCCGCTGTGGATCCGCTGGATATCTGCATCGTGTGCACACAGCCTTAGGGCCAGCAATGATCATCGCTTCCTTCGGCTGTAATCTTGTGTGCAGTGCCGACACAGGACCTGTGATTAGGTCACAGGAGGGGAGGAGTCAGGGGTCACATGATCAGGGCGGCTGCAGGACTCTGCTGTGCTGGTCGCTTTCATTATGGTGCTGGTCTGGATGGATGAGGTAACGTTTATGTGTGGGACAGTGGGGTCAGGGAGGGGTTTAACAAGGTGGATGTAGCAGAGCCGTGTGTGTACTTGTGTGGCGTCAGGAGGGGTTTACAAGGTGGATGTAGCAGTGCCGTGTGTGTACTTTTTGTGGTGTCAGGAGGAGGGGTTTAACAAGGTGGATGTAGCAGAGCCGTGTGTGTACTTTGTGTGGGGTTAGGAGGGGTTTACAAGGTGGCTGTAGCAGAGCCATGTGTCTACTTGTGTGGGGTCAGGAGGGGTTTTTCGAGGTGGATGTAGCAGAGCCGTGTGTGTACTTTGTGTGGGGTCAGGAGGGGTTTACAAGGTGGATGTAGCAGAGCCGTGTGTGCACTTGTGTGGGGTCAGGAGGGGTTTTACAAGGTGGATGTAGCAGAGCCGTGTGTGTACTTGTGTGGGGTCAGGAGGAGGGGTTTTACAAGGTGGATGTAGCAGTGCCGTGTGTACTTTGTGTGGGGTTAGGAGGGGTTTACAAGGTGGATGTAGCAGAGCCGTGTGTGTACTTGTGTGGGGTCAGGAGGGGTTTTCAAGGTGGATGTAGCAGAGCCGTGTGTGTACTTGTGTGGTGTCAGGAGGGGTTTACAAGGTGTACGGAGCAGAGCCGTGTGTGTACGAGGTGTACGTAGCAGAGCCGTGTGTGTACGAGGTGTACGGAGTGAAGCCGTGTGTGTATGGAGCGGAGCCGTGTGTGTACCAGGTGTACGGAGCGGAGCCGTGTGTGTACGAGGTGTACGGAGCGGAGCCGTGTGTGTACGAGGTGTACGGAGCTGAGCCCTGTGTGTACTGAGCTGAGCCGTGTGTTTATGGAGCGGAGCAGAGCCGGGGGTGTACGGAGTGAAGCCGTGTGTGTATGAGGCATACAAAGCGGAGCCGTGTGTGTACGAGGCATACAAAGCGGAGCCGTGTGTGTACGAGGCATACAAAGCGGAGCCGGGGGTGTACGAGGTGTATGGTTGGGAGCATTTATACCTCCCGAGTCCCAACCGTCCCGGATTCAGCGAGACAGTCCCGATTTTGAGAGAGAGACTGCCCCAGCCGGGAGCATACTTTCCCCGCGGGACACAGGAGTACACAGCAGAGCCCCAAGGAGCAATTTAAAACTTGCACGTAACGTTCTACCGGAAGTGATGTGCTGGAAGCTGACCAGAAATTAGGTCATTTCAGTAGGAGATTGTGACGGAACCATGGAGGCACTTCAGGGATTGCTTCAGATCCATCACTGTGTCCTCCTCAGACAGAGCGGACAGCGGGATCAACTTGGAATCGGGGATGTCGGCCATGTGAGCGGATCATGATATGTCCTGCACCAGGAGGCTCAGGTGGGCACTACAATGGGAGCTGGGCTGCTATGGTATCTTTATAGAATATTTCTTTCTCTGTTTCTTTCTCTCTAATCTTTTTTTTCTCTCTCTCTCTGTTTTCTTTCTTTCTCTCTCTGTTTTCTTTCTTTCTTTCTTTCTTTCTTTCTTTCTTTCTTTCTTTCTTTCTTTCTTTCTTTCTTTCTTTCTCTGTTCTTTCTCTCTCTCTCTAGCCCCACCCACCAAATCGGACCCTGAGGGGCCCCAGCCACCAAATCGGACCCTGAGGGGCCCCGGCCACAAAATCGGACCCTGAGGGGCCCCGGCCACAAAATCGGACCCTGTGGGGCCCCACCCACAAAATCGGGCCTTGAGGGGCCCCACCCACAAAATCGGACCCTGGGGCCAAAGTGGCCCCTGAGAGGCACCCACAGTTAAAATGGATCCTGAGTTGAAAGTCTTGCAGGGGCAGCAGGCAAGTCTCTCTTAAAGGGGCAGCCCGGGCACCATTTCAAACCACTATCTGTACTTCCTTCAGGAAATACACATCAAGTTCTTCTTCTTATTATAGTGGTTTGAAAAAACCACTATATTGTAATCCGAACGCTGCTAACTTCCTCTTCTTCTTCTTCTTATTTTCCAGTTGATTTCCGCAATTAATGCGGCCCGAACCGCTACACGCACAGACTCCGTTGAGGTGTCGTTTCGAAGCCAGCGTCCATGAGAGGTGTGCTAAGTATTTTTCGTGTCGATCGGATTTGTAGTTTTTGCGCAATTTGCGTTTGAAAATTTTTTTTTCCCATCATTGGAATGCACTGTCTCCAATGCTTTTCAATGGGAAATGGCAAAACGTGCCCTGAGGCGATTGAAATGGCAGTTAAGCTCATTGATATGCGCAGGCATACCCAGTTACTATGCTAACGTCTACGAACGTCACATGACATCTCCAGAACAGAGCTTCTGCCACATAATATCAGCTCTTAAAGCGAAACCCACAGCACAAATGCAAATCTAGCTTCATCACATGACGCATGCCCCTGAGAGAGAATGTGCGCCAAAGTGGATTTAGAAGCCCAGTGAGCCACCCTGGCTCTTAAAGGGCCGACGTGCCAAAGTGATTCTTAAAGGGCCGGAGCACCGAAAAGAGTCTTAAAGGGCCGGCGCGCCAAATCGAAAGCTGAGTGACCCCGGCCTCCAAATCGGAGGCTGAGCCACCCCGGCCTCCAAATTGGAGGCTGAACCACCCCGGCCTCCAAATCGGAGGCTGAGCCACCCTGGCCTCCAAATCGGACCCAGTGTGGCCCCGCTCAAAAAATCAGACCCAGAGTGGCACAGCCCACCAAATCGGACCCTGAGGGGCCCCGCCCACCAAATCGGACCCAGAGGGGCCCCGTCCACCAAATCGGACCATGAGGGGCACCGCCCACTAAATCGGACCCAAAGTGGCCCCGCCCACCAAAATGGACCCAGGGGGCTCCACCCCCAAAATCAGACCCTAGGGGGCCCCACCCACAAAATCGGACCCTGAGTGGGCCTGGCCACAAAATCAGACCCTGAGGGGCCCCAACCACAAAATCAGACCCTGAGGGTCCCCGGTCACAAAATCGGACCCTGAGGGGCCCCACTCACAAAATCAGACCCTGAGGGGCCCCAGCCACAAAATCAGACCCTTAGGGGCCCCAGCCACAAAATCGAACCCTGAGGGGCCCCACCCACAAAATCGGACCCTGAGGGGCCCCGCCCACAAAATCGGACCCTGAGGGGCCCCGCCCACCAAATTAGACCCTGAGGGGCCCCACCCTAAAAATCGGACCTTGAGGGTCCTCGCCCACAAAATCGGACCCTGAGGGGCCCCGCCCTCAAAATCGGACCCTGAGGGGCCCCGTCCACCAAATCGGACCCAGAGGGGCCCCGCGAACCAAATCGGACTCTGAGGGGCCCCACCCACAAAATTGGACCCTGAGGGGCCCCACCCTCAAAATCGGACCCTGAGTGGCCCAACCAACAAAATCGGACCCTGATGGGCCCCACCCACAAAATCGGACCCTGAGGGACCCCAACCACAAAATCGAACCCAGAGTGGCCCAGCCCACCAAATCGAACCCTGAGGGGCCCCACCCACAAAATCTGACCCTGAGGGACCCCACCCACAAAATCGGACCAAGAGGGGCCCCGGCCACAAAATCGTTCCCTGAGGGGCCCGGCCACAAAATCAGACCCTGAGGGGCCCCACCCACAAAATCGGACCATGAGGGGCCCCGCCCACCAAATCAGACCCAGAATGGCCCCCACCCAGCAAATCGGACCCTGAGGGGCCCCACCCACCAAATCAGACCCTGAGGGGCCCCGCCCACCAAATCGGACCCTGAGGGGCACCGCTCACCAAATCGGACCCTGAGGGGCCCCGCTCACCAAATTGAACTCTGAGAGGCCCTGCTCACCATATCGGACCCTGAGTGGCCCCGTCCACCAAATCGGACCCTGAGGGACCTCTCCCACCAAATCATACCCCACCCACCAAATCGGACTCTGAGAGATCCCGCCCACCAAATCTGACCCTGAGGGGCCCCGCTCACCAAATTGAACTCTGAGGGGCCCAGCTCACCAAATCGGACCCTGAGGGGCCCCGCCAACCAAATCGGACCCTGAGGGGCCCCGCCCACCAAATTGGACCCTGAGGGGCCCCGCCCACCAAATTGGACCCTGAGGGGCCCCGCCCGCCAAATTGGACCCTGAGGGGCCCCGCCCGCCAAATCGAACCCAGAGGGGCCCCTGCCACAAAATCGGACCCTGAGGGGCCCCTGCCACAAAATCGGACCCTGAGGGGCCCCTGCCACAAAATCGGACCCTGAGGGCCCCCGGCCACAAAATCAGACCCTGAGGGGCCCCACCCACAAAATCGGACCCTGAGGGGCCCCGCCCACCAAATCAGACCCAGAATAAACCCCGCCCACCAAATCGGACCCTGAGGGGCCCCGCCCACCAAATCGGACCATGAGGGGCCCCGCCCACCAAATCGGACCCTGAGGGGCCCCGCCCACCAAATCGGACCCTGAGGGGCCCCGCTCTCCAAATCGGACCCTGAGGGGCCCCGCTCACCAAATCAAACCCTGACGGGCCCCGCCCACCAAATCGAATTCTGAAAGGCCCCAACCACAAAATCGGACCCTGAGGGGCCCCGGACACAAAATCAGACCCTGAGGGGCTCCACCCACAAAATCGGACCCTGAGGGGCCCCAACCACAAAATCTGACCCTGAGGGGCCCCGCCCACCAAATCAGACCCTGAGGGGCCCCGCTGACCAAATCGGACCCTGAGGGGCCCCGCTCACAAAATTGATCTCTGAGGGGCCCCGCTCACCAAATCGTACCGAGGGGCCCCGCCTACCAAATCGGACCCTGAGGGGCCCCGCCCACCAAATCGGACCCTGAGGGACCCCGCCCACCAAATCGGACCCTGAGTGGCCCCGCCCACCAAATCAGACCCAGGGGGCCCCACCCACAAAATCGGAGCCTGAGTGACCCCGGCCACCAAATCAGACCTCGAGGGGCCCCGACCACAAAATTGGACCCTGAGGAGCCCCGGCCACAAAATCGGATCCTGAGGGTCCCCACCCACCAAATCGGACTCTGAGAGATCCCGCCCACCAAATCGGAACCTGAGGGGCCCCGCTCACCAAATTGAACTCTGAGGGGCCCCGCTCACCAAATCAGACCCTGAGGGGCCCCGCCCACCAAATCGGACCCTGAGGGGCCCCGCCCACCAAATCGGACTCTGAGAGATCCCGCCCACCAAATCGGACCCTGAGGGGCCCTGCTCACCAAATTGAACTCTGAGGGGCCCCGCTCACCAAATTGAACTCTGAGGGGCCCCGCCCACCAAATCAGACCCTGAGGGGCCCCGCCCACCAAATCAGACCCTGAGGGGCCCCGCCCACTAAATTGGACCCTGAGGGGACCCGCCCACCAAATTGGACCCTGAGTGGCCCCGCCTGCCAAATTGGATCCTGAGGAGCCCCGCCCACCAAATCGAACCCAGAGGGGCCCCTGCCACAAAATCGGACCCTGAGGGGCCCCGGCCACAAAATCAGGCCCTGAGGGGCCCCACCCACAAAATTGGACCCTGAGGGGCCCCGCCCACCAAATCAGATCCAGAATGGCTCCCGCCCACCAAATCGGACCCTGAGGGGCCCCGCCCACCAAATCAGACCCTGAGGGGCCCCGCCCACCAAATCGGACCCTGAGGGGCCCCGCTCACCAAATCGGACCCTGACGGTCCCCGCCCACCAAATCGAATTCTGAAAGGCCCCAACCACAAAATCGGACCCTGAGGGGCCCCGGACACAAAATCAGACCCTGAGGGGATCCACCCACAAAATCTGACCCTGGGGGGCCCCAACCACAAAATCTGACCCTGAGGGGCCCCGACCACCAAATCAGACCCTGAGGGGCCCTGCTGACCAAATCGGACCCTGAGGGGCCCCGCTCACGAAATTGAACTCTGAGGGGCCCCGCTCACCAAATCGTACCCTGAGGGGCCCCGCTCACCAAATCGGACCCTGAGGGGCCCCGCCCACCAAATCGGACCCTGATGGGCCCCACCCACCAAATCAGACCCTGAGGGGCCCCGCCCATCAAATCGGACCCTGGGGGGCCCCAACCACAAAATCTGACCGAGGGGCCCCGACCACCAAATCAGACCCTGAAGGGCCCTGACAACCAAATCGGATTCTGAAGGGCCCCAACCACCAAATCGGACCCTGATGGGCCCTGCCCACCAAATCGGACCCTGATGGTCCCCGCCCACCAAATCGGACCCAGAGGGGCCCTGCCCACAAAATCAGACCCTGAGGGGCCCCAACCACAAATTCGGACCCTGAGGAGCCGCACCCACCAAATCGGACCCCGAAGGGCCCCGCCCACCAACAAAATCGGACCCGGAGGGGCCCCACCCACTAAATCGGACCCGGAGGGGCCCCACCCACAAAATCGGACCCTGAGTGGCCCCACCCACAAAATCAGACCCTGAGGGGTTCCGGCCACAAAATCGAACCCTGAGGGGCCCCGGCCACCAAATAAGACCCTGAGGGGCCCCACCCACAAAATCGGACCCTGAGGGTCCCCGGCCACAAAATCGGACCCTGAGGGGCCCCAACCACCAAATCGGACCCTGAGGGGCCCCAACCACCAAATCGGACCCTGAGGGGCCCCGGCCACAAAATCGGACCCTGAGGGGCCCCACCCACCAAATCGGACCCTGAGGGGCCCCGGCCACCAAATCGGACCCTGAGGGGCCCTGGCCACAAAATCGGACCCTGAAGGGCCCCACCCACAAAATCAGGCCCTGAGGGGCGCCACCCACAAAATCGGACCCTGAGGTCAAAGTGGCCCCTGAGAGGCACCCACAGTTAAAACGGATCCTGAGTTGAAAGTCTTGCAGGGGCAGCAGGCAAGTCTCTCTTAAAGGGGCAGCCCGGGCACCATTTCAAACCACTATCTGTACTTCCTTCAGGAAATACACATCTAGTAATATTACTATTCAGCTGATTTCCGCAATTAATACGACCCGAACCACTAGACGCACAGACTCCATTGAGGTGTCGTTTCGAAGCCAGCGTCCACGAGAGGTGTGCTAAGTATTTTTCGTGTCAATCGGATTTGTAGTTTTTGCGCAATTTACATTTGAAAAAACATTTTCCTGTCATTGGAATGCATTGTCTCAATGCATTTTAACGGGAAAATGTTGCCATAGTGAAAACATGGGGCAGTCGTGAGGTGGCAGTTATGCTCATTGATATGCGTAGGCCAGATCTGGCGTCAGCACCCGGGCAAGTGCTGGGGCCCTGGCGAGATGGGAGGGCCCACTCACGCTGTCTGGGATACCCGCTGGCCGCCGCCACGCCCACCATGTACTGACCCCATCCTGCGCCCTCCGCGAGGGACCCACGCAGTGACGCAGCCCCTTAGGCTGAGTGCAGACGACTTTTTAGCCCTGCGGATTTTTCCACACAGAATGGAAGAAATCCGCAGGTCAAATGACCTGCATTTTTCCTGCGGATTTCTTCCATTTTTCCTGCGGTTTTTGTGCGGTTTTCCCCCTGCGGATTTGGTGACAGGGGAGATGGAAAACCGCACAAAAGAAGTAACATGCTGCGGATTTTGTACCGCAGGAGAACCGCGCGGAAAAATCCGCAGCGTCTGCACAGCGGGTTTTTTTTCATTGATTTTAAGGCTACTGTACTTCACAATGCGGATATGCAACGTTTCTGCGCGGTAAAATCTGCTGGGGATACGCTGGATATCTGCATCGTGTGCACACAGCCTTACTACCAGCAATGATCATCGCTTCCTTCGGCTGTAATTTTGTGTGCGGTGCCGGCACAGGACCTGTTATGAGGTCACAGGAGGGGAGGAGTCAGGGGTCACATGATCAGGGTGGCTGCAGGACTCTGCTGTGCTGGTCGCTTGTCATTATGGTGCTAGTCTGGATGGATGAGGTAACGTTTATGTGTGGGACAGTGGGGTCAGGAGGGGTTTTACAAGGTGGATGTAGCAGAGCCGTGTGTGTACTTGTGTGGGGTCAGGAGGGGTTTTACATGGTGGATGTAGCAGTGCCGTGTGTGTACTTGTGTGGGGTCAGAAGGGGTTTTACAAGGTGGATGTAGCAGAGCCGTGTGTGTACTTGTGTGGGGTCAGGAGGGGTTTTACAAGGTGGATGTAGCAGAGCCATGTGTGTACTTGTGTGGGGTCAGGAGGGGTTTACATAGTGGATGTAGCAGAGCCGTGTGTGTACTTGTGTGGGGTCAGGAGGGATTTACAAGGTGGATGTAGCAGAGCCATGTGTGTACTTGTGTGGGGTCAGGAGGGGTTTATAAGGTGGTTGTAGCAGTGCAGTGTGTGTACTTGTGTGGGGTCAGGAGGGGTTTTACAAGGTGGATGTAGTAGAACCGTGTGTGTACTTCGGTGGGGTCAGGAGGGGTTTACAAGGTGGATGTAGCAGAGCCGTGTGTGTACTTGTGGGTCAGGAGGGGTTTTACAAGGTGGATGTAGCAGAGCCGTATGTGTTCTTGGGTGGGGTCAGGAGGGGTTTACACGGTGTACGAAGCAGAGCCGTGTGTGTACGAGGTGTACGGAGCAGAGCTGTGTGTGTACGAGGTGTACGGAGCTGAGCCGTGTGTGTACGAGATGTATGGAACGGAGCCCTGAGTGTATGAGGTGTACGGAGCTGAGCCGTGTGTTTATAGAGCGGAGCAGAGCCGGGGGTGTACGGAGTGAAGCCGTGTGTGTACGAGGCATACAAAGTGGAGCTGTACATGTACGAGGTGTATGGTGGGGAGCATTTATACCTCCCGAGTCCCAACCGTCCCGGATCCAGCGAGACAGTCCTGATTTTGAGAGAGAGACTGCCCCAGCCTGGAGCATACTTTCCCCGCGGGACACAGAAGTACACAGCAGAGCCCCAAGGAGCAATTTAAAACTTGCACGTAACGTTCTACCGGAAGTGACGTGCTGGAAGCTGACCAGAAATGAGGTAATTTCAGTAGGAGATTTTGACGGAACCATGGAGGCACTTCAGGGAATGCTTCAGATCCATCACTGTGTCCTCCTCTGACAGAGCGGACAGCGGGATTGCCTTGGAATCGGGGATGTCGGCCATGTGAGCGGATCATGATATGTCCTGCACCAGGAGGCTCAGGTGGGCATTACAGTGGGAGCTGGGGTGAATGGTATCTTTATAGAATTTTTCTTTCTGTTTCTTTCTCTCTAATCTTTTTTTTCTCTCTCTCTGTTCTCTTTCTTTCTTTCTTTCTTTCTTTCTGTCTTTTCTCTCGCTCTCTGGCCCCGCCCACCAAATCGGACCCTGAGGGGCCCCGGCCACAAAATCGGACCCTGAGGGGCCCCACCCACCAAATCGGACCCTGAGGGGCCCCAGCCACCAAATCGGACCCTGAGGGGCCCCGGCCACAAAATCGGACCCTGTGGGGCCCCACCCACAAAATCGGGCCTTGAGGGGCCCCACCCACAAAATCGGACCCTGGGGCCAAAGTGGCCCCTGAGAGGCACCCACAGTTAAAACGGATCCTGAGTTGAAAGTCTTGCAGGGGCATCAGGCAAGTCTCTCTTAAAGGGGCAGCCTGGGCACCATTTCAAACCACTATCTGTACTTCCTTCAGGAAATACACATCTAGTTATTATAGTGGTTTGAAAAAACCACTATATTGTAATCCGAACGCTGCTAACTTATTCTTCTTCTTCTTCTTCTTCTTATTATTATTATTAAGTTGATTTCCGCAATTAATACAGCCCGAACCGCTACACGCACAGACTCCGTTGAGGTGTCGTTTCGAAGCCAGCGTCCATGAGAGGTGTGCTAAGTATTTTTCGTGTCGATCGGATTTGTAGTTTTTGCGCAATTTGCGTTTGAAAATTTTTTTTCCCGTCATTGGAATGCACTGTCTCAATGCATTTGAATGGGGAAATGTTGCTATAGACAAAACATGCCCTGAGGCGATTGAAATGGCAGTTGAGCTCATTGATATGCGCAGGCAGACCCAGTTACTATGCCAACGCCTACGAACGTCACATGACCTCTCCAACACAGAGCTTCTGCCATATAATATCAGCTCTTAAAGCAAAACCCACAGAACAAATGCAAATCTAGCTTCATCACATGACGTATGCCCCTGAGAGAGAATGTGCGCCAAAGTGTATTTAGAAGCCCAGTGAGTCACCCTGGCTCTTAAAAGGCCGACGCGCCAAAGTGATTCTTAAAGAGCCGGCGCACTAAAATGAGTCTTAAAGGGCCGGCGCGCCAAATCGAAAGCTGAGTGACCCAAGGCTCCAAATCGGAGGCTGATAGACCCTGGCCTACAAAAAGGAGGCTGAGCCACCCTGGCATCCAAATTGGACCCAGGGTGGCCCCGCCCACCAAATCGGACCCAGAGTGGCCCAGCCCACCAAATCAGACCCAGAGTGGCCCCACCCACCAAATTGGACCCTGAGGGGCCGCACCCACAAAATCGGACCCTGAGGGGCCCCGGCCACAAAATCGGACCCTGAGGGGCCCCACCCACAAAATCGGACCCTGAGGGGATCCGGCCACAAAATCAGACCCTGAGGGGCCCCGGCCACAACATCGGACCCTGAGGGGCCCCACTCACAAAATCGGACCCTGAGGGGCCCCACCCACAAAATCGGACCCTGAGGGGCCCCGCCCACCAAATTAGACCCTGAGGGGCCCCACCCTCAAAATCAGACCCTGAGGGGCCACAGCCACAGAATCAGACCCTGAGGGTCCCCAGCCACAAAATCGGACCCTGAGGGGCCCCACCCACAAAATCGGACCATAAGGGGCCCCACCCACAAATCCAGACCCTGAGGGGCCCCAGCCACAAAATCGGACACTGAGAGACCCCGGCCACAAAATCGGACCCTGAGGGGCCCCAACCACAAAATCGAACCCTGAGGGGCCCCACCCACAAAATCGGACCCTGAGGGACCCCAGCCACAAAATCGGACCCTGAGGGGCCCCAGCCACAAAATCGGACCCTGAGGGGCCCCACCCACAAAATCGGACCCTGAGGGGCCCCGCCCACCAAATTAGACCCTGAGGGGCCCCACCCTCAAAATCGGTCCCTGAGGGGCCCCGGCCACAAAATCGGACCCTGAGGGGCCCCGGCCAAAAAATCGGACCCTGAGGGGCCCCAACCACAAAATCGGACCCTGAGGGGCCCCAACCACAAAATCAGACCCTGAGAGACCCCGGCCACAAAATCGAACCCAGAAGGGCCCCACCCACAAAATTGGACCCTGAGGGGCCCCGCCCACAAAATCGGACCCTGAGGGGCCCTGCCCTCAAAATCGGACCCTGAGAGGCCCCGCCCACCAAATCGGACCCTGAGGGGCCCCGCCAACCAAATCGGACTTGGAGGGGCCCCACCCACAAAATCGGACCCTGAGGGCCCCCAACCACAAAATCGGACCCTAAGAGGCCCCGGCCACAAAATCGGACCCTGAGAGACCCCGGCCACAAAATCGAACCCAGAGGGGCCCCGCCCACAAAATCGGACCCTCAGGGGCCCCGCCCTCAAAATCGGACCCTGAGGGGCCCCGCCTACCAAATCGGACCCTGAGGGGCCCCGCCAACCAAATCGGACTCTGAGGGGCCCCACCCACAAAATCGGACCCTGAGGGGCCCCACCCTCAAAATCGGACCCTGAGGTGCCCCGCCCTCAAAATCGGACCCTGAGGGGCCCCGCCTACCAAATTGGACCCTGAGGGGCCCCGCCAACCAAATCGGACTCTGAGGGGCCCCACCCTCAAAATCGGACCCTGAGGGGCCCAACCAACAAAATCGGACCCTGAGCGGCCCCGGCCACAAAATCGGGCCCTGAGGGGCCCCGGCCACAAAATCGGACCCTGAGGGGCCCCGGCCACAAAATCGGACCCTGAGGGGCCCAGACCACAAAATCGGACCCTGAGGGGTCCCGGCCACAAAATCGGACCCTGAGGGGTGCCACCCACAAAATCAGACCCTGAGGGGCCCCTGCCATAAAATCAGACCCTGAGGGGCCCCGGCCATAAAATCGTACCCTGAGGGGCCCCACCCACAAAATCGTACCCTGAGGGGCCCCACCCACAAAATCAGCCATGAGGGGCCCCACCCACAAAATCGGACCCTGAGGAGCCCCACCCACAAAATCGGACCCTGAGGGGACCCACCCACAAAATCGGACCCTGAGGGGCCCCACCCACAAAATTGGACCCTGAGGAATCCCGGCCACTAATTCAAATCCTTATTAGCCCAGGCCACCGAATCGGATCCTGAGGGGCCCCACCCACCAAATCAGACCCTGAGGCCAAAGTGGCCCCTGAGAGGCACCCACATTTAAAACAGATCCTGAGTTGAAAGTCTTGCAGGTGCAGCAGGCAAGTCTCTCTTAAAGGGGCAGCCCAGGCACCATTTCAAACCACTATCTGTACTTCCTTCAGGAAATACACATCTAGTATTATTATTACTATTCAGTTGATTTCCGCAATTAATGCGGCCCGATCCGCTACACGCACAGACTCCGTTGAGGTGTCGTTTCGAAGCCAGCGTCCACGAGAGGTGTGCTAAGTATTTTTCGTGTCGATCGGATTTGTAGTTTTTGCGCAATTTGCGTTTGAAAAAACATTTTCTTGTCATTGGAATGCATTGTCTCATTGCATTTTAATGGGAAAATGTTGCCATAGGGAAAACATGGGGCAGTCGTGAGGTGACGGTTATGCTCATTGATATGCGTAGGCCAGGGCCGGCGTCAGCACCCGGGCAAGTGCCGGGGCCCTGGCGAGATGGGAGGACCCACTCACGCTGTCTGGGATACCCGCCGGCCGCCGCCACGCCCCCCATGTACTGACCCCATCCTGCGCCCTCCACGAGGGACCCACGCAGTGACGCAGCCCCTTAGGCTGAGTGCACACGACTTTTTAGCCCTGCGGATTTTTCCACTCAGAATGGAAGAAATCCGCAGGTTAAATGACCTGCATTTTTCCTGCGGATTTCTTCCATTTTTCCTGCGGTTTTCTGTGGTTTTCCTCCTGCGGATTTGGTGACAGGGGAGATGGAAAACCGCACAAAAGAAGTAACATGCTGCGGATTTTGTACCGCAGGAAAACTGCGCAGAAAAATCCGCAGCGTCTGCTGTACTTTTTTTTTTTTCATTGATGTTAAGGCTACTGTACATCACAATGCGGATATGCAATGTTTCTGCGCGGTAAAATCCGCTGCGGATCCACTGGATATCCGCATCGTGTGCACACAGCCTTACTGCCAGCAATGGTCCTCGCTTCCTTCGGCTGTAATCTTGTGTGCGGTGTTGTCACAGGACCTGTGATGAGGTCACAGGAGGGGAGGAGTCAGGGGGTCACATGATCAGGGCGGCTGCAGGACTGCTGTGCTGGTCGCTTGTCATTACGGTGCTGGTCTGGATGGATGAGGTAACGTTTATGTGTGGGACAGTGGGGTCAGGGAGGTGTTTTACAAGGTGGATGTAGCAGAGCCGTGTGTGTACTTGTGTGGGGTCAGGAGGTGTTTTACAAGGTGGATGTAGCAGGGTCGTGTGTGTACTTGTGTGGGGTCAGGAGGGGTTTACAAGGTGAATGTAGCAGAGCCATGTGTGTACTTGTGTGGGGTCAGGAGGAGGGGTTTACAAGGTGGATGTAGCAGAGCCGTGTGTGTACTTGTGTGGGGTCAGGAGGAGGGGTTTACAAGGTGGATGTAGCAGAGCCGTGTGTGTACTTGTGTGGGGTTAGGAGGGGTTTACAAGGTGGATGTAGCAGAGCCGTGTGTGTACTTTGTGTGGGGTTAGGAGGGGTTTACAAGGTGGATGTAGCAGAGCCGTATGTGTACTTGTGTGGGGTCAGGAGGGGTTTTACAAGGTGGATGTAGCAGAGCCGTGTGTGTACTTGTGTGGGGTCAGGAGGGGTTTTTCAAGGTGGATGTAGCAGAGCCGTGTGTGTACTTGTGTGGGGTCTGGAGGGGTTTTACATGGTGGATGTAGCAGAGCCATGTGTGTACTTGTGTGGGTCAGGAGGTGTTTTACAAGGTGGATGTAGCAGAGCTGTGTGTGTACTTGTGTGGGGTCAGGAGGGATTTTACAAGGTGGATGTAGCAGAGCCGTGTGAGTACTTGTGTGGGGTCAGGAGGGGTTTTACAAGGTGGATGTAGCAGAGCCGTGTGTGTACTTGTGTGGGGTTAGGAGGGGTTTACAAGGTGGATGTAGCAGAGCCGTGTGTGTACTTTGTGTGGGGTTAGGAGGGGTTTACAAGGTGGATGTAGCAGAGCCGTGTGTGTACTTGTGTGGGGTCAGGGAGGTGTTTTACAAGGTGGATGTAGCAGAGCCGTGTGTGTACTTGTGTGGGGTCAGGAGGGTTTTACAAGGTGGATGTAGCAGGGCCGCGTGTGTACTTGTGTGGGGTCAGGAGGGGTTTTACAAGGTGGATGTAGCAGAGCTGTGTGTGTACTTGTGTGGGGTCAGGAGGGATTTTACAAGGTGGATGTAGCAGAGCCGTGTGTGTACTTGTGTGGGGTCAGGAGGTGTTTTACAAGGTGGATGTAGCAGAGCCGTGTGTGTACTTGTGTGGGGTCAGGAGGGTTTTACAGGGTGGATGTAGCAGGGCCGCGTGTGTACTTGTGTGGGGTCAGGAGGGGTTTTACAAGGTGGATGTAGCAGAGCCGCGTGTGTACTTGTGTGGGGTCAGGAGGGGTTTACAAGGTGGATGTAGCAGAGCCGTGTGTGTACTTGTGTGGGGTCAGGAGGGGTTTACAAGGTGGATGAAGCAGAGCCGTGTGTGTACTTGTGTGGGGTCAGGAGGGGTTTACAAGGTGGATGTAGCAGAGCCTTGTGTGTACTTGTGTGGGGTCAGGGAGGGGTTTTACATGGTGGATGTAGCAGAGCCGTGTGTGTACTTGTGTGGGGTTAGGAGGGGTTTACAAGGTGGATGTAGCAGAGCCGTGTATGTACTTGTGTGGGGTCAGGAGGGGTTTTACATGGTGGATGTAGCAGGGCCGTGTGTGTACTTGTGTGGGGTCAGGAGGTGTTTTACAAGGTGGATGTAGCAGAGCCGTGTGTGTACTTGTGTGGGGTCAGGAGGGGTTTTACAAGGTGGATGTAGCAGAGCCATGTGTGTACTTGTGTGGAGTCAGGAGGTGTTTTACAAGGTGGATGTAGCAGAGCCGTGTGTGTACTTTATGTGGGGTTAGGAGGGGTTTACAAGGTGGATGTAGCAGAGCCGTGCGTGTACTTGTTCGGGGTCAGGAGGGGTTTTACAAGGTGGATGTAGCAGAGCCGCGTGTGTACTTGTGTGGGGTCAGGAGGGGTTTACAAGGTGGATGTAGCAGAGCCTTGTGTGTACTTCTGTGGGGTCAGGAGGGGTTTTACATGGTGGATGTAGCAGGGCCGTGTGTGTACTTGTGTGGGGTCAGGAGGGGTTTACAAGGTGGATGTAGCAGAGCCGTGTGTGTACTTGTGTGGGGTTAGGGAGGGGTTTTACAAGGTGGATGTAGCAGTGCCGTGTGTGTACTTGTGTGGGGTCAGGGAGGGGTTTTACAAGGTGGATGTAGCAGGGCCGTGTGTGTACTTGTGTGGGGTCAGGGAGGGGTTTTACATTGTGGATGTAGCAGAGCCGTGTGTGTACTTGTGTGGGGTCAGGGAGGGGTGTTACAAGGTGGATGTAGCAGGGCCGTGTGTGTTCTTGTGTGTTGTCAGGAGAGGTTTTTCAAGGTGGATGTAGCAGAGCCATGTGTGTACTTGTGTGGGGTCAAGTGGGGTTTTACATGGTGGATGTAGCAGTGCCGTGTGTGTACTTGTGTGGGGTCAGGAGGGGTTTACAAGGTGAATGTAGCAGAGCCGTGTGTGTACTTGTGTGGGGTCAGGGAGGGGTTTTACAATGTGGATGTAGCAGAGCCGTGTGTGTACTTGTGTGGGGTCAGGGAGGGGTTTTTCAAGGTGGATGTAGCAGGGTCGTGTGTGTTCTTGTGTGGGGTCAGGAGGGGTTTACAAGGTGAATGTAGCAGAGCCATGTGTGTACTTGTGTGGGGTCAGGGAGGGGTTTACAAGGTGGATGTAGCAGAGCCGTGTGTGTACTTTGTGTGGGGTTAGGAGGGATTTTACAAGGTGGATGTAGCAGAGCCGTGTGAGTACTTGTGTGGGTCAGGAGGGGTTTTACAAGGTGGATGTAGCAGAGCCGTTTGTGTACTTGTGTGGGTCAGGAGGGGTTTACAAGGTGGATGTAGCAGAGCCGTGTGTGTACTTGTGTGGGGTCAGGAGGGGTTTACAAGGTGGATGTAGTAGAGCCGTGTGTGTACTTGTGTGGGGTCAGGAGGGGTTTTACAAGGTGTATGGAGCAGAGCCGTGTGTCTACGAGGTTTACGGAGCAGAGCCGTGTGTGTACGAGGTGTACGGAGCAGAGCCGTGTGTGTACGAGGTGTACGGAGCAGAGCCGTGTGTGTACGAGGTGTACTGAGCGGAGCCGTGTGTGTACGAGGTGTACGGAGCAGAGCCGTGTGTGTACGAGGGGTACGGAGGGGAGCTGAGTGTTTATGAAGCAGAGCCGTGTGTTTATGGAGCGGAGCAGAGCCGGGGGTGTACGAGGTGTATGGTGGGGAGCATTTATACCTCCCAACTGTCCCGGATCCAGCGAGACAGTCCCGATTTTGAGAGAGAGACTGCCCCAGCCGGGAGCATACTTTCCCCGCGAGACACAGGAGTACACAGCGGAGCCCCAAGGAGCAATTTAAAACTTGCACGTAACTTTCTACCGGAAGTGACGTGCTGGAAGCTGACCAGAAATGAGGTAATTTCGGGAGGAGATTGTGACGGAACCATGGAGGCACTTCAGGGAATGCTTCAGATCCATTACCGTGTCCTCCTCTGATAGCGCGGACAGTGGATCGCCTTGGAATCGGGGATGTCGGCCATGTGAGCGGATCATGATATGTCCTGCACCAGGAGGCTCAGGTAGGCATTACAATGGGAGCTGGGCTGCTATAGTATCTTTATAGAATTTTTCTTTCTCTGTTTCTCTCTCTCTGTTCTCTTTCTTTCTTTCTTTCTCTCTCTGGCCCCGCCCACCAAATCAGCCCCCGAGTGGCCCCCACAGTTAAAAGGGATCCTGAGTTGAAAGTCTTGCAGGAGCAGCAGGCAAGTTTCTATTAAAGGGGCAGCCCAGGCACCATTTCAAACCACTATCTGTACTTCCTTCAGGAAATACACATCTAGTATTACAATTATAATGCGCCAATCACAAGTTATTCAGTTGATTTCCGCAATTAATACAGCCCGAACCGCTACACGCACAGACTCCGTTGAGGTGTCGTTTCGAAGCCAGCGTCCACGAGAGTATTTTTCGTGTCGATCGGATTTGTAGTTTCTGTGCAATTTGCGTTTGAATGGCCTCCATCCACCAAATTGGACCCTGAGGGGCCCCGCCCACCAAATCAGACCCTGAGGGGGCCCGGCCACCAAATCGGACCCTGAGGGGCCCCACCCACAAAATCGGACCCTGAGGGGACCCGCCACAAAATCGGACCCTGAGGGGCCCCACCCACCAAATCGGACCCTGAGGGGTCCCGGCCACAAAATTGGACCCTGAGGGGCCCCACCCACAAAATCGGACCCTGAGGGTTCCGCCCACAAAATCGGACCCTGAGGGGCCCCAACCACCAAATCGGACCCTGAGGGGCCCTGGTCACAAAATCGGACCCTAAGGGGTCCCGACCACCAAATCGGACCCTGAGGGGCTCCGGCCACCAAATCGGACCCTGAGGGGCCCCACCCACCAAATCAAACCCTGAGGGGCCCCACCCACCAAATCAGACCGTGAGGGGCCCCAGCCACCAAATCAGACCCTGAGGGGCCACACCCAGAAAATCGGACCCTGAGGGGCCACACCCAGAAAATCGGACCCTGAGGGGCCCGACCCACAAAATCGGACCCTGAGGGGCCCCGGCCACAAGATTGGACCCTGAGGGGCCCCAACCACCAAATCAGACCCTGAGGGGCCCCGGCCACAAAAATGGACCCAGGGGGCTCCACCCACAAAATCAGACCCTAAGGGGCCCCACCCACAAAATCGGACCCTGAGGGGCCCCACCCACAAAATCGGACCCTGAGGGGCCCCGGCCACAAGATTGGACCCTGAGGGGCCCCACCCACAAAATTGGACCCTGATGGGCCCCGGCCACAAGATTGGACCCTGAGGGGCCCCGGCCACAAGATTGGACCCTGAGGGGCCCCAACCACCAAATCAGACCATGAGGGGCCCCGGCCACAAAATCAGACCCTGAGGGGCCCCACCCACAAAATCGGGCCCTGAGGCCAAAGTGGCCCCTGAGAGGCACCCACAGTTAAAACGGATCCTGAGTTGAAAGTCTTGCAGGTGCAGCAGGCAAGTCTCTCTTTAAGGGGCAGCCCGGGCAGCATTTCAAACCACTATCTGTACTTCCTTCAGGAAATACACATCTAGTTATAGTGGTTTGAAAAAACCACTATATTGTAATCCGAACGCTGCTAACTTATTATAGTGGTTTGAAAAAACCACTATATTGTAATCCGAACGCTGCTAACTTATTCTTCTTCTTCTTCTTATTATTCAGTTGATTTCCGCAATTAATACAGCCCGAACCGCTACACGCACAGACGCTGTTGAGGTGTTGTTTCGAAGCCAGCGTCCACGAGAGGTGTGCTAAGTATTTTTCGTATCGATCGGATTTGTAGTTTTTGCGCAATTTGCATTTGAAAATTTTTTTTCCCGTCATTGGAATGCACTGTCTCCAATGCTTTTCAATGGGTAATGGCAAAACGTGCCCTGAGGCGATTGAAATGGCAGTTGAGCTCATTGATATGCGCAGGCAGACCCAGTTACTATGCCAACGCCTACGAACGTCACATGACATCCCAAGGACAGAGATTGTGCCACATAATATCAGCTCTTAAAGTGAAACCCACAGCACAAATGCAAATCTAGCTTCATCACATGACACATGCCCCTGAGATAGAATGTGCGATAAAGTGGATTTAGAAACCCAGTGAGCCACCCTGGCTCTTAAAGGGCCGACGTGCCACAGTGATTCTTAAAGGGCCGGCGCACCGAAATGAGTCTTAAAGGGCCGGCGCGCCAAATCGAAAGCTGAGTGACCCCAGCCTCCAAATCGGAGGCTGAGCCACCCCGGCCTCCAAATCGGAGGCTGAACCACCCCGGCCTCCAAATCGGAGGTTGAGCCACCCTGGCCTCCATATCGGACCCAGTGTGGCCCCGCTCAAAAAATCAGACCCAGAGTAGCACAGCCCACCAAATCGGATCCTGAGGGGCCCCGCCCACCAAATCAGACTCCGAGTGGCCCCGCCCACCAAATCGGACCCTGAAGGGCCCCGTCCACCAAATCGGACCCTGAGGAGCCCCGCCCACCAAATCAGACCCTGAGAAGCCCAGCCCACCAAATTGAACCCAGAGTGACCCCGCCCACCAAATCGGACCCTGAAGGGCCCCGCCGATCAAATCGGACCCAGAGTGGCCCCGCCCATCAAATCGGACCCTGAGGGGCCCCGCCCACCAAATCGGAACCTGAGGAGCCCCGCCCACCAAATCGGACCCAGATTGACCCCGCCCACCAAATCGGACCCCGAGGAGCCCCGCCCACCAAATCGGACCCAGATTGACCCCGCCCACCAAATCAGACCCTGAAGGGCCCCGCCCACCAAATCGGACCCAGAGGTGCCCCGCCCACCAAATCGGACCCTGAAGGGCCCCACCCACCAAATCGGACCCAGAGGTGCCCCGCCCACCAAATCGGTCCCAGGGGGCCCCGCCCACCAAATCGGACCATGAGGGGACCCACCCACCAAATCAGACCATGAGGGGCACCGCCCACTAAATCGGACCATGAGGGGCACCGCCCACCAAAATGGACCCAGTGGGCTCAACCCACAAAATCAGACCCTAAGGGGCCCCACCCACAAAATCAGACCCTGAGTGGGCCCGGCCACAAAATCAGACCCTGAGGGGCCCCAACCACAAAATCGGACCCTGAGAGACCCCGGCCACAAAATCGAACCTAGAGGGGCCCCAGTCACAAAATCAGACCCTAAGGGGCCCAGGTCACGAAATCGGACCCTGAGGGGCCCCATCCACAAAATCAGACCCTGAGGGGCCCCGCCCACCAAATTAGACCCTGAGGGGCCCCACCCTTAAAATCAGACCCTGAGGGGCCCCAGCCACAAAATCAGACCCTGAGGGGCCCCAGCCACAAAATCGGACTCTGAGGGGCCCCACCCACAAAATCGGACCCTGAGGGGCCCCACCCACAAATCCAGACCCTGAGGGGACCCGGCCACAAAATCGGACCCTGAGAGACCCCGGCCACAAAATCGGACCCTGAGGGGCCCCAACCACAAAATCAGACCCTGAGGGGCCCCAGTCACAAAATCGGACCCTGAGGGGCCCCACCCACAAAATCAGACCCTGAGGGACCCCAGCCACAAAATCAGAACCTGAGGGGCCCCACCCACAAAATCAGAACCTGAGGGGCCCCACCCACAAAATCAGACCATGAGGGACCCCACCCACAAAATCGGACCCTCAGGGGCCCCGCCCACCAAATTAGACCCTGAGGGGCCCCACCCACAAAATCGGACCCTGAGAGACCCCGGCCACAAAATCGAACCCAGAGGGGCCTCAGTCACAAAATCAGACCCTAAGGGGCCCCGGCCACAAAATTGGACCCTGAGGGGCCTCACCCACAAAATCAGACCCTGAGGGACCCCAGCCACAAAATCGGACCCTGAGGGGCCACACCCACAAAATCCGACCCTGTGGGGCCCCAGTCACAAAATCGGACCCTGATGGGCCCCAGCCACAAAATCAGACCCTGAGGGGCCCCAGCCACAAAATCGGACCCTGAGGGGCCCCACCCTTAAAATCAGACCCTGAGGGGCCCCAGCCACAAAATCAGACCCTGAGGGGCCCCAGCCACAAAATCGGACTCTGAGGGGCCCCACCCACAAAATCAGACTCTGAGGGGCCCCACCCACAAATCCAGACCCTGAGGGGACCCGGCCACAAAATCGGACCCTGAGAGACCCCGGCCTCAAAATCGGAACCTGAGGGGCCCCAACCACAAAATCAGACCCTGAGGGGCCCCAGTCACAAAATCGGACCCTGAGGGGCCCCACCCACAAAAACAGACCCTGAGGGACCCCAGCCACAAAATCAGAACCTGAGGGGCCCCACCCACAAAGTCAGACCATGAGGGACCCCACCCACAAAATCGGACCCTGAGGGGCCCCACCCTCAAAATCGGTCGCTGAGGGGCCCCACCCACAAAATCGGACCCTGAGAGACCCCGGCCACAAAATCGAACCCAGAGGGGCCTCAGTTACAAAATCAGACCCTAATGGGCCCCGGCCACAAAATTGGACCCTGAGGGGCCTCACCCACAAAATCAGACCCTGAGGGACCCCAGCCACAAAATCGGAACCTGAGGGGCCACACCCACAAAATCAGACCCTGTGGGGCCCCAGTCACAAAATCGGACCCTGATGGGCCCCAGCCACAAAATCAGATCCTGAGGGGCCCCAGCCACAAAATCGGACCCTGAGGGGCCCCACCCACAAAATCGGACCCTGAGGTGCCCCACCCACAAAATCGGACCCTGAGGGGCCCCGCCCACCAAATTAGACCCTGAGGGGCCCCACCCTCAAAATCAGACCATGAGGGGCCACAGCCACAAAATCAGACCATGAGGGGCCCCAGCCACAAAATCGGACCCTGAGGGGCCCCACCCACAAAATCTGACCCGGATGGGCCCCACCCACAAATCCAGACCCTGAGGGGCCCCAGCCACAAAATCAAACCCTGAGAGACCCCGGCCACAAAATCGGACCCTGAGGGGCCCCACCCACAAAATCAGACCCTGAGGGACCCCAGCCACAAAATCAGACCCTGAGGGGCCCCAGCCACAAAATCGGACCCTGAGGGGTCCCAGCCACAAAATAGGACCCTGAGGGGCCTCACCCACAAAATCGGAGCTTGAGGGGCCCCGCCCACCAAATTAGACCCTGAGGGGCCCCACCCTCAAAATCGGTCCCTGAGGGGCCCCGGCCAAAAATCGGACCCTAAGGGGCCTCACCCGCAAAATCTGACCCTGAGAGACCCCGGCCACAAAATCGGACCCTGAGGGGCCCCAACCACAAAATCAGACCCTGAGGGGCCCCAGTCACAAAATCGGACCCTGAGGGGCCCCACCCACAAAATCAGACCCTGAGGGACCCCAGCCACAAAATCAGAACCTGAGGGGCCCCAACCACAAAATCAGAACCTGAGGGGCCCCACCCACAAAATCAGACCATGAGGGACCCCACCCACAAAATCGGACCCTGAGGGGCCCCGCCCACCAAATTAGACCCTGAGGGGCCCCACCCTCAAAATCGGTCGCTGAGGGGCCCCACCCACAAAATCGGACCCTGAGAGACCCCGGCCACAAAATCGAACCCAGAGGGGCCTCAGTTACAAAATCAGACCCTAAGGGGCCCCGGCCACAAAATTGGACCCTGAGGGGCCTCACCCACAAAATCAGACCCTGAGGGACCCCAGCCACAAAATCGGACCCTGAGGGGCCACACCCACAAAATCAGACCCTGTGGGGCCCCAGTCACAAAATCGGACCCTGATGGGCCCCAGCCACAAAATCAGACCCTGAGGGGCCCCAGCCACAAAATCGGACCCTGAGGGGCCCCACCCACAAAATCAGACCCTGAGGTGCCCCACCCACAAAATCGGACCCTGAGGGGCCCCGCCCACCAAATTAGACCCTGAGGGGCCCCAACCTCAAAATCAGACCCTGTGAGGCCACAGCCACAAAATCAGACCATGAGGGGCCCCAGCCACAAAATCGGACCCTGAGGGGCCCCACCCACAAAATCTGACCCGGATGGGCCCCACCCACAAATCCAGACCCTGAGGGGCCCCAGCCACAAAATCAAACCCTGAGAGACCCCGGCCACAAAATCGGACCCTGAGGGGCCCTACCCACAAAATCAGACCCTGAGGGACCCCAGCCACAAAATCAGACCCTGAGGGGCCCCAGCCACAAAATCGGACCCTGAGGGGCCCCAGCCACAAAATAGGACCCTGAGGGGCCTCACCCACAAAATCGGACCCTGAGGGGCCCCGCCCACCAAATTAGACCCTGAGGGGCCCCACCATCAAAATCGGTCCCTGAGGGGCCCCGGCCAAAAATCGGACCCTAAGGGGCCCCACCCGCAAAATCGGACCCTGAGGGGCCCCGGCTACAAAATCGGACCCTGAGGGGCCCCGGCCACAAAATCGGACCTTGAGGGGCCCCACCCACAAAATCGGACCCTGAGGGGCCCCACCCACAAAATCGGACCCTGAGGGGCCCCACCCACAAAATCGGACCCTGAGGGGATCCGGCCACAAAATCGGACCCTCACGGGCCCCGGCCACAAAATCGGACCCTGATGGGGCCCCGCCTACAAAATCGGATCCTGAGGGGCCCCACCCACAAAATCGGATCCTGAGGGGCGCCAACCACAATATCGGACCCTGAGGGGCCCCACCCACAAAATCAGACCCTGAGGGCCCCTGTCACAAAATTGGATCCTGAGGGGCCCCAAACACAAAATCGGAACCTGAGGGGCCCCACCCACAAAATTGGACCTTGAGGGGCCCCACCCACAAAATTGGACCCTGAGGGGCCCCGGCCACAAAATCGGACCCTGAGGGGCCCAACCCGCAAAATCAGATTCAGTGTCCCCACCCACCAAATTGGACCCTGAAGTGCCCCGCCCACCAAATCGGACCCAGAGTGGCCCCGCCCACCAAATCAGACCCAGAGTGGCCCCAACCACAAAATCGGACCCTGAGGGGCCCCGCTGACCAAATTGAACTCTGAGGGGCCCCACTCACCAAATCGGACCCTGAGTGGCCCCACCCACCAAATCGGACCCTGGGTGGCCCCGCCCACCAAATCGGACCCTGAGTGGCCCCGTCCACCAAATCGGACCCTAAGGGGCACCACCCACAAAATCGGACCCTGAGGTGCCCCGGCCACAAAATCGGGCCCTGAGGGGTCCCACCCACAAAATCGGGCCCTGAGGGGTCCCACCCACAAAATCGGACCCTGAGGCCAAAGTGGCCCCTGAGAGGCACCCACAGTTAAAACGGATCCTGAGTTGAAAGTCTTGCAGGGGCAGCAGGCAAGTCTCTCTTAAAGGGGCAGCCCGGGCACCATTTCAAACCACTATCTGTACTTCCTTCAGGAAATACACATCTAGTATTAATGTTGTAATCCGACCGCTGCTAACTTATTCTTATTATTCAGTTGATTTCCGCAATTAATGCGGCCCGAACCGCTACACGCACAGACTCTGTTGAGGTGTCGTTTCGAAGCCAGCGTCCACGAGAGGTTTGCTAAGTAATTTTCGTGTCGATTGGATTTGTAGTTTTTGCGCAATTTGCATTAGAAATTTTTTTTCCCGTCATTTGAATGTATTGTCTCAATGCTTTTCAATGGGGAAATTTTGCCTTAGAGAAAATATGCCCTGAGGCGATTCAAATGGCAGTTCAGCTCATTGATATGCGCAGGCAGACCCATTTACTATGCCAACGCCAAAGAACTTCACATGACGCCCTCAGGACACAGTTTCTGGCAATAATTTCAGCTCTTAAAGCGAAACCCACAGCACAAATGCAAATCTAGCTGCATCACATGACGCGTGCCCCTGAGAGAGAATGTACGCCAAAGTGAATTTAGAAGCCCAGTGCGCCAAACTAGCTCTTAAACAGCCGACGCGCCTAAGTGAATCTTAAAGGGCCGGCGCACCAAAATGAGCCTTAAAGGGCCGGCGCGCCAAATCGAATGCTGAGTGACCCCAGGCTCCAAATCGGAGGCTGATCAACCCTGGCCTACAAATCGGAGGCTGAGCCACCCAGGCCAACAAATCTGCCCCGGAGTGGACCCACCCACCAAATCGGACCCAGAGAGGCCCCGCCCACCAAATTGGACCCTGAGGGGCCCCGCTCACCAAATCAGACCCAGAGTGGCCCCGCCCTCCAAATCAGACCCTGAGGGGTCCCACCCACCAAATCTGACACTAAGGGGCCCCGCCCACCTAATCAGACCCAGAGTGGCCCCGCCCACCAAATCAGGCCATGAGGGGTGCCGCCCACCAAATCAGACCCTCATGGGCCCCGCCTGCCAAGTCATACCCTGAAGAGCCCCGCCCACCAAATCGGACCCTGAGAGGCCCCATCTACCAAATCGGAACCAGAGGAGCCCCGCCCACGAAATTGGACATGTGGGGCCCCACTCAACAAATCGGACCTTGTGGGGCCCCACCCACCAAATTGGACCCAGAGTGGCCCCTCACACCAAATCAGACCCTGTGGGGCCCCGCCCATCAAATCGGACCCTGTGGTGCCCCACCCACCAAATCGAACTCTGAGGGGACCCGCCCACCAAATCGGACCCAGAGGGGTCCCACCCGCCAAATCAGACCCGGAGGGGCCGTGCCCACCAAACTGGACCCTGATGGGCCTCGCCCACCAAATCGGCCCACCAATTCAAGCCCTGAGGAGCCCAGTCCACTGAATCGGATCCTGAGGGGCCCCACCCACCAAATCAGACCCTGAGGGGCCCCACAGGCCAAGTGGCCCCTGAGAGGCACCCACAGGTAAAACGGATACTGAGTTGAAAGTCTTGCAGGGGCAGCCGGCAAGTCTCTCTTAAAGGGGCAGCCCGGGCACCATTTCAAACCACTATCTGTACTTCCTTCAGGAAATACACATCTAGTATTAATGTTGTAATCCGACCGCTGCTAACTTATTCTTATTATTCAGTTGATTTCCGCAATTAATGCGGCCCGAACCGCTACACGCACAGACTCCGTTGAGGTGTCGTTTCGAAGCCAGCATCCATGAGAGGTGTGCTAAGTAATTTTCGTGTCGATTGGATTTGTAGTTTTTGCGCAATTTGCATTAGAAATTTTTTTTTCCCGTCATTTGAATGTATTGTCTCAATGCTTTTCAATGGGGAAATTTTGCCTTAGAGAAAACATGCCCTGAGGCGATTCAAATGGCAGTTTAGCTCATTGATATGCGCAGGCAGACCCAGTTACTATGCCAGCGCCAAAGAACTTCACATGACCCCAGCAGGACACAGTTTCTGGCGATAATATCAGCTCTTAAAGCGAAACCCACAGCACAAATGCAAATCTAGCTTCATCACATGACGCGTGCCCCTGAGAGAGAATGTACGCCATAGTGAATTTAGAAGCCCAGTGCGCCAAACTAGCTCTTAAACAGCCGACGCGCCTAAGTGAATCTTAAAGGGCCGGCGCACCAAAATGAGCCTTAAAGGGCTGGCGTGCCAAATCGAATGCTGAGTGACCCCTGGCTCCAAATCGGAGGCTGATCGACCCTGGCCTACAAATCGGAGGCTGAGCCACCCAGGCCAACAAATTGGCCCCGGAGTGGCCCCGCCCTCCAAATCAGACCCAGAGAGGCCCCGCCCACCAAATTGGACCCTGAGGGGCCCCGCTCACCAAATCAGACCCGTAGTGGCCCCGCCCTCCAAATCGGACCCAGAGTGGCCCGCCCACCAAATTGAACCCTGAGGGGCCCCTCCCACCAAATCAGACCCAGAGTGGCCCCGCCCACCAAATCAGACCCTGAGGGGTCCCACCCACCAAATCTGACCCTAAGGGGCCCCACCCACCTAATCAGACCCAGAGTGGCCCCGCCCACCAAATCAGGCCCTCATGGGCCCCACCTGCCAAATCATACCCTGAAGAGCCCCACCCACCAAATCGGATCCTGAGGGGACCCGCCCACCAAATCGGACCCTGAGAGGCCCCGTCTACCAAATCGGAACCAGAGGAGCTCCGCCCACGAAATTGGACCCTGTGGGGCCCCACTCACCAAATCGGACCCTGTGGTGCCCCGCTCACCAAATTGGACCCAGAGTGGCCCTCCCACCAAATCAGACCCTGTGGGGCCCCGCCCAGCAAATCGGACCCTGTGGTGCCCCACCCACCAAATCGAACTCTGAGGGGCCCCGCCCACCAAATCGGACCCAGAGGGGTCCCGCCCACCAAATCAGACCCTGAGGGGCCGTGCCCACCAAACCGGACCCTGAGGGGCCTCGCCCACCAATTCAAGCCCTGAGGAGCCCAGTCCACTGAATCGGATCCTGAGGGGCCCCACCCACCAAATCAGACCCTGAGGGGCCCCACAGGCCAAAGTGGCCCCTGAGAGGCACCCACAGGTAAAACGGATACTGAGTTGAAAGTCGTGCAGGGGCAGCAGGCAAGTCTCTCTTAAAGTCGCAGCCCGGGCACCATTTCAAACCACTATCTGTACTTCCTTCAGGAAATACACATCTAGTATTAATGTTGTAATCCGACCGCTGCTAACTCATTCTTATTATTCAGTTGATTTCCGCAATTAATGCGGCCCGAACCGCTACACGCACAGACTCCGTTGAGGTGTCGTTTCGAAGCCAGCGTCCACGAGAGGTGTGCTAAGTAATTTTCGTGTCGATTGGATTTGTAGTTTTTGCGCAATTTGCATTAGAAAATTTTTTTCCCCGTCATTTGAATGTATTGTCTCAATGCTTTTCCATGGGGAAATTTTGCCTTAGAGAAAATATGCCCTGAGGCGATTCAAATGGCAGTTTAGCTCATTG
Source organism: Dendrobates tinctorius (assembly GCF_039654945.1). Taxonomy (NCBI): domain Eukaryota; kingdom Metazoa; phylum Chordata; class Amphibia; order Anura; family Dendrobatidae; genus Dendrobates; species Dendrobates tinctorius. The sequence goes on along the minus strand of NW_027362048.1, from coordinate 1,674,943 downwards.
ATATGCGCAGGCAGACCCAGTTACTATGCCAACGCCAAAGAACTTCACATGACGCCCTCAGGACACAGTTTCTGGCGATAATATCAGCTCTTAAAGCGAAACCCACAGCACAAATGCAAATCTAGCTTCATCACATGACGCGTGCCCCTGAGAGAGAATGTACGCCAAAGTGAATTTAGAAGCCCAGTGCGCCAAACTAGCTCTTAAACAGCCGACGCGCCTAAATGAATCTTAAAGGGCCGGCGCACCAAAATGAGCCTTAAAGGACCGGCGCGCCAAATCGAATGCTGAGTGACCCCAGGCTCCAAATCGGAGGCTGAGCTACCCAGGCCAACAAATCGGCCCCGGAGTGGCCCCGCCCACCAAATCGGACCCAGAGAGGCCCCGCCCACCAAATTGGACCTGAGGGGCCCCGCTCACCAAATCAGACCCAGAGAGGCCCCGCCTACCAAATTGTACCCTGAAGGGCCCCGCCCATCAAACTGGACCCAGAGTGGCCCCACCCACCAAATCAGACCCTGAGGGGTCCCACCCACCAAATCTGACCCAAAGGGGCCCCGCCCACCTAATCAGACCCAGAGTGGCCCCGCCCACCAAATTAGGCCATGAGGGGCGCCGCCCACCAAATCAGACCCTCATGGGCCCCGCCTGCCAAATCATACCCTGAAGAGCCCCGCCCACCAAATCGGACCCTGAGAGGCCCCATCTACCAAATCGGAACCAGAGGAGCCCCGCCCACGAAATTGGACATGTGGGGCCCCACTCACCAAATCGGACCCTGTGGTGCCCCGCCCACCAAATTGGACCCAGAGTGGCCCCTCCCACCAAATCAGACCCTGTGAGGCCCCGCCCATCAAATCGGACCCTGTGGTGCCCAACCCACCAAATCAAACTCTTAAGGGCCCCGCCCACCAAATCGGACCCAGAGGGGTTCCACCCGCCAAATCAGACCCTGAGGGGCCGTGCCCACCAAACCGGACCCTGAGAAGCCTCGCCCACCAAATCGGCCCACCAATTAAAGCCCTGAGGAGCCCAGTCCACTGAATCAGATCCTGAGGGGCCCCACCCACCAAATCAGACCCTGAGGGGCCCCACAGGCCAAAGTGGCCCCTGAGAGGCACCCACAGGTAAAACGGATACTGAGTTGAAAGTCGTGCAGGGGCAGCAGGCAAGTCTCTCTTAAAGTGGCAGCCCGGGCACCATTTCAAACCACTATCTGTACTTCCTTCAGGAAATACACATCTAGTATTACAATTATAATGCGCCAATCACAAGTTATTCAGTTGATTTGCGCAATTAATGCGGCTCGAACCGCTACACGCACAGACTCCGTTGAGGTGTCGTTTCGAAGCCAGCATTCACAAGAGGTGTGCTAAGTATTTTTCATGTCGATCAGATTTATAGTTTTTGCGCAATTTGCGTTTGAAAAAACATTTTCCTGTCATTGGAATGCACTGTCTCAATGCATTTCAAATGGAAAATTTTGCCATAGGGAAAACATGGGGCAGTCGTGACTCGATTCAAATAGTAGTTAAGCTCATTGATATGCGTAGGCACACCCAGTTACTATGCCAACGCCTACAAACTTTTCATGACTCCTCCAAGACAGAGTTTCTGGCAGATAATATCAGCTCTTAAAGCGAAACCCACAGCACAAATGCAAATCTAGCTTCATCACATGACGCATGCCCCTGAGAGAGAATGTGTGCCAAAGTGGATTTAGAAGCCCAGTGAGCCAAACTGGCTCTAAAACGGCCAACGCGCCTAAGTGATTCTTAAAGGGCCGGCGCACCAAAATGAGTATTAAAGGGCCGGAGCGCCAAATCGAAAGCTGAGTGACCCCAGGCTCCAAATCAGAGGCTGATTGACCCTGGCCTACAAATTGGAGGCTGATCGACCCTGGCCTACAAAACGGAGACTGAGCCACCCTGGTCTCCAAATCGGACCCAGAGTGGCCCTTCCCACCAAATCGGACCCTGAGGGGCCCCGCTCACCAAACCAGACCCTGAGGTGCCCCGCCCACCAAATTGGACCCAGAGTGGCCCCGCCCACCAAATTGGACCCAGAGTGGCCCCGCCCACCAAATCGGACCCAGAGGGGCTCCGTCCACCAAATCGGACCCAGAGGGGCTCCGTCCACCGAATCGGACCCAGAGGGGCTCCTTCCACCAAATCGGACCCAGAGTGGCCCCGCCCACCAAATCGGACCCTGAGGGGCTCCGCCCACCAAATCGGACCCAGAGTGGCCCCACTCACAATATCGGACCCTGAGGGGCCCCACTCACAAAATCGGACCCTGAGGGGCCCCACCCACAAAATCGGACCCTGAGGGGCCCCACCCACAAAATCGGACCCTGAGGGGCCCCACCCACAAAATCGGACCCTGAGGGGCCCCACCCACAAAATCGGACCCTGAGGGGCCACACCCACAAAATCGGAGCGAGGGATCCCGCCAACAATTCAAGCCCTGAGGAGCCCAGGCCAAGGAATCAGATTCTGAGGCGCCCCACCCACCAAATCAGACCCTGAGGCCAAAGTGACCCCTGAGAGGCACCCACAGTTAAAACAGATCCTGAGTTGAAAGTCTTGCAGAGGCAGCAGGCAAGTCTCTCTTAAAGGGGCAGCCCGGGCACCATTTCAAACCACTATCTGTACTTCCTTCAGGAAATACACATCTAGTTATTATTATTATTAAGTTGATTTCCGCAATTAATGCGTCCCGAACCGCTACACGCACAGACTCCGTTGAGGTGTCGTTTCGAAGCCAGCGTCCATGAGAGGTGTGCTAAGTATTTTTCGTGTCGATCGGATTTGTAGTTTTTGCACAATTTGCGTTTGAAATTTTTTTTTCCCGTCATTGGAATGCACTTTCTCAATGCATTTGAATGGGGAAATTTTGCTATAGACAAAACATGCCCTGAGGCGATTGAAATGGCAGTTAAGCTCATTGATATGCGCAGGCAGACCCAGTTACTATGCCAACGCCTACGAACGTCACATGACCTCTCCAAGGCAGAGCTTCTGCCACATAATATCAGCTCCCGGCCACAAAATCGGACCCTGAGGGGCCCCACCCACAAAATCGGACCCTGAGGGGATCCGGCCACAAAATCAGACCCTGAGGGGCCCCGGCCACAACATCGGACCCTGAGGGGCCCCACTCACAAAATCGGACCCTGAGGGGCCCCACCCACAAAATCGAACCCTGAGGGGCCACACCAACAAAATCGGACCCTAAGGGCCCCGGCCACAAAATCGGACCCTGAGGGGCACCACCCACAAAATCAGACCCTGAGGGCCCCACCCACAAAATCGGACTTTGAGGGGCCCCACCCACAAAATCGGACTTTGAGGGGCCACACCCACAAAATCGGACCTGAAGGGGCCCCGCCCACCAAATCAGACCTAGAGTGGACCAGCCTATCAAATCAGACCGTGAAGGTCCCCTCCCACCTAATTAGACCCAGAGAGGCCCCAACCACAAAATCGGACCCTGAGAGGCCTCGGCCACAAAATCGGACCCTGAAGGGCCCCTGCCACAAAATAGGACCCTGAGGGGCTCCGGCCACAAAATCAGACCCTGAGGGGCCCCGGACACAAAATCGGACCCTGAGGGGCCCCGGCCACAAAATCGGACCCTGAGAGGCCCCACCCACAAAATCGGACCCTGAGGGGCCCCGGCAATAAAATCGGATCCTGAGGGGCCCCGGCCACAAAATCAGACCATGAGGGGCCCCACCCACAAAATCAGACCCTGAGGGGCCTCACCCACAAAATTGTACCCTGAGGGGCCCCACCCACAAAATCGTACCCTGAGGGGCCTCACCCACAAAATCGTACCCTGAGGGGCCCCACCCACAAAATCAGACCATGAGGGCCCCCACCCACAAAATCGGACCCTGAGGGGCCTCACCCACAAAATCAGACCCTGAGGGGCCCCACCCACAAAATCGGACCCTGAGGGGCCCCGGCCACAAAATCGGACCCAGAGGGGACCCACCCACAAAATCAGATCCTGAGGGGCCCCACCCACAAAATCGGACCCTGAGGGCCCCCACCCACAAAATCGGACCCTGAGGGCCCCCAGCCACAAAATCGGACCCTGAGGGGCCCCGGCCACAAAATCATACCCTGAGGGGCCCCGGCCACAAAATGGGACCCTGAGGGGCCCCGGCAACAAAATCGGATCCTGTGGGGCCCCGGCCACAAAATGGGACCCTGAGGGGCCTAACCCACAAAATCGGACCCTGAGGGGCCCCACCCACAAAATCGGACCCTGAGGGGCCCCACCCACAAAATCGGACCCTGAGGGGCCCCACCCACAAAATCGGACCCTGAGGGGCCCCACCCACAAAATCGGACCCTGAGGGGCCCCACCCACAAAATCGGACCCTGATGGGACCCACCCACAAAATCGGACCCTGAGGGGCCACATCCACAAAATCACACCCTGAGGGGCCACACCCACAAAATTGGACCCTGAGGGGCCCCACCCACAAAATCGGACCCTGACGTATCCCGGCCACCAATTCAGACCCTGAGGAGCCCCGGCCACCAAATCGGACCCTGAGGGGATCCGGCCACAAAATCAGACCCTGAGGGGCCCCACCCACAAAATCAGACCCTGAGGGGATCTGGCCACAAAATCAGACCCTGAGGGGCCCCACCCACAAAATCGGACCCTGAGGGGCCTCACCCACAAAATCGGACCCTGAGGGGCCACACCCACAAAATCGGAGCCTGAGGGATCCCCGCCAACATTTCAAGCCCTGAGGAGCCCAGGCCAAGGAAGCAGATCCTGAGGAGCCCCACCCACCAAATCAGACCCTGAGGCCAAAATGGCCCCTTAGAGGCACTCACAGTTAAAACGGATCCTGAGTTGAAAGTCTTGCAGAGGCAGCAGGCAAGTCTCTCTTAAAGGGGCAGCCCGGGCACCATTTCAAACCACTATCTGTACTTCCTTCAGGAAATACACATCTAGTATTATTATTACTATTCAGTTGATTTCCGCAATTAATGCGGCCTAAACCGCTACATGCACAGACTCCGATCAGGCGTTGTTTCGAAGCCAGCGTCCATGAGTGGTGTGCTAAGTATTTTTCGTGTCAATCGGATTTGTAGTTTTTGCGCAATTTGCGTTTGAAAAAACATTTTCCTGTCATTGGAATGCACTGTCTCATTGCATTTCAATGGAAAAATGTTGCCATAGGGAAAACATGGGGCAGTCATGAGGTGGCAGTTAAGCTCATTGATATGCGCAGGCACACCCAGTTACTATGCCAATGCCTACAAACTTCACATGACCCCAGCAGGACATAGTTTCTGCCAGATAATATCAGCTCTTAAAGCGAAACCCAAAGCAAAAATGCAAATCTAGCTTCATCACATGACGCATGCCCCTGAAAGATAATGTGCGCCAAATTGGATTTAGAAGCCCAGTGCGCCAAACTGGCTCTTAAAGGGCCGACGCGCCTAAGTGATTCTTAAAGGGCTGGTGCACCAAAATGAGTCTTAAAGGGCCGGTGCGCAAAATACAAAGCTGAGTGACCCCAGGCTCCAAATCGGAGGCTGAGCCACCCCAGCCTCCAAATCGGAGGCTGAGCTACCCTGGCCTCCAAATCGGACCCAGAGTGGCCCCGCCCTCCAAATCGGACCCAGAGTGGCCCCGCCCTCCAAATCAGACCCAGAGTGTCCCCACCCACCAAATTAGACCCTGAAGGGCCCGACAGGCCAAAGTGGCCCCTGAGAGGCACCCACAGTTAAAACGGATCCTGACTTGAAAGTCTTGCAGGGGCAGCAGGCAAGTCTCTCTTAAATGGGCAGCCCGGGCACCATTTCAAACCACTATCTGTACTTCCTTCAGGAAATACACATCTAGTATTAAAATGTTGTAATCCGAACGCTGCTAACTTATTCTTATTTTTCAGTTGATTTCGGCAATTAATGCGGCCCGAACCGCTACACGCACAGACTCCGTTGAGGTGTCGTTTCTAAGCCAGCGTCCACGAGAGGTGTGCTAAGTATTTTTCGTGTCGATCGGATTTGTTTTTTTTGCGCAATTTGCGTTTGAAAATTTTTTTTGCTGTCATTGGAATGCACTGTCTCAATGCATTTGAATGGGAAACTTAAAACGTGGCCTGAGGCGATTGAAATGGCAGTAAAGCTCATTGATATGTGCAGGCACACCCAGTTACTATGCCAACCCCTACGAACGTCACATGACACCCCCAGGACAGAGCTTCTGCCACATAATATCAGCTCTTAAAGCGAAATCCACAGCACAAATGCAAATCTAGCTTCATCACATGACGCATGCCCCTGAGAGAGAATGTGCGCCAAAGTGCGCCCCCGCCCACCAAATTGGACCCTGAGCAGCCCCGCCCACCAAATCGGACCCTGAGCGGCCCCGCCCACCAAATTGGATTCTGAAAGGCCCCAACCACAAAATCGGACCCTGATGGGCCCCACCCACAAAATCGGACCCTGAGGGACCCCAACCATAAAATCGAACCCAGAGTGGCCCAGCCCACCAAATCGAACCCTGAGGGGCCCCACCCACAAAATCTGACCCTGAGGGACCCCACCCACAAAATCGGACCAAGAGGGGCCCCGGCCACAAAATCGTTCCCTGAGGGGCCCGGCCACAAAATCAGACCCTGAGGGGCCCCACCCACAAAATCGGACCCTGAGGGGCCCCGCCCACCAAATCAGACCCAGAATGGCCCCCTCCCAGCAAATCGGACCCTGAGGGGCCCCACCCACCAAATCAGACCCTGAGGGGCCCCGCCCACCAAATCGGACCCTGAGGGGCCCCGCCCACCAAATCGGACCCTGAGGGGCACCGCTCACCAAATCGGACCCTGAGGGGCCCCGCTCACCAAATTGAACTCTGAGAGGCCCTGCTCACCATATCGGACCCTGAGTGGCCCCGTCCACCAAATCGGACCCTGAGGGACCTCTCCCACCAAATCAGACCCTGAGGGACCCCGCCCACCAAATCGGACCCTGAGTGGCCCCGCCCACCAAATCAAACCCAAGGGGCCCCACCCACAAACTCGGAGCCTGAGTGGCCCCGGCCACCAAATTGGACCCTGAGGGGCCCCGACCACAAAATTGGACCCTGAGGAGCCCAGGCCACAAAATCGGACCCTGAGGGGCCCCACCCACCAAATCGGACTCTGAGAGATCCCGCCCACCAAATTGGACCCTGAGGGGCCCCGCTCACCAAATTGGACCCTGAGGGGCCCCGCCCACCAAATTGGACCCTGAGGGGCCCCGCCCACCAAATTGGACCCTGAGGGGCCCCGCCCACCAAATTGGACCCTGAGGGGCCCCGCCCGCCAAATTGGACCCTGAGGGGCCCCGCCCACCAAATCGAACCCAGAGGGGCCCCTGCCACAAAATCGGACCCTGAGGGGCCCCGGCCACAAAATCAGACCCTGAGGGGCCCCACCCACAAAATCGGACCCTGAGGGGCCCCGCCCACCAAATCAGACCCAGAATAACCCCCGCCCACCAAATCGGACCCTGAGGGGCCCCGCTCACCAAATCGGACCCTGAGGGGCCCCGCTCACCAAATCGGACCCTGAGGGGCCCCGCTCACCAAATCGGACCCTGAGGGGCCCCGCTCACCAAATCGGACCCTGACGGGCCCCGCCCACCAAATCGAATTCTGAAAGGCCCCACCCACAAAATCAGGCCCTGAGGGGCGCCACCCACAAAATCGGACCCTGAGGTCAAAGTGGCCCCTGAGAGGCACCCACAGTTAAAACGGATCCTGAGTTGAAAGTCTTGCAGGGGCAGCAGGCAAGTCTCTCTTAAAGGGGCATCCCGGGCACCATTTCAAACCACTATCTGTACTTCCTTCAGGAAATACACATCTAGTATTATTATTGTTACTATTCAGTTGATTTCCGCAATTAATGCGGCCTAAACCGCTACATGCACAGACTCCGATCAGGCGTTGTTTCGAAGCCAGCGTCCATGAGTGGTGTGCTAAGTATTTTTCGTGTCAATCGGATTTGTAGTTTTTGCGCAATTTGCGTTTGAAAAAACATTTTCCTGTCATTGGAATGCACTGTCTCATTGCATTTCAATGGAAAAATGTTGCCATAGGGAAAACATGGGGCAGTCATGAGGTGGCAGTTAAGCTCATTGATATGCGCAGGCACACCCAGTTACTATGCCAATGCCTACGAACTTCACATGACCCCAGCAGGACACAGTTTCTGCCAGATAATATCAGCTCTTAAAGCGAAACCCAAAGCAAAAATGCAAATCTAGCTTCATCACATGACGCATGCCCCTGAAAGATAATGTGCGCCAAATTGGATTTAGAAGCCCAGTGCGCCAAACTGGCTCTTAAAGGGCCGACGCGCCTAAGTGATTCTTAAAGGGCTGGCGCACCAAAATGAGTCTTAAAGGGCCGGTGCGCAAAATACAAAGCTGAGTGACCCCAGGCTCCAAATCGGAGGCTGAGCTACCCTGGCCTCCAAATCGGACCCAGAGTGGCCCCGCCCTCCAAATCGGACCCAGAGTGGCCCCGCCCTCCAAATCAGACCCAGAGTGTCCCCACCCACCAAATTAGACCCTGAAGGGCCCGACAGGCCAAAGTGGCCCCTGAGAGGCACCCACAGTTAAAACGGATCCTGACTTGAAAGTCTTGCAGGGGCAGCAGGCAAGTCTCTCTTAAAGGGGCAGCCCGAGCACCATTTCAAACCACTATCTATACTTCCTTCAGGAAATACACATCTAGTATTAAAATGTTGTAATCCGAACGCTGCTAACTTATTCTTATTTTTCAGTTGATTTCGGCAATTAATGCGGCCCGAACTCCGTTGAGGTGTCGTTTCTAAGCCAGCGTCCACGAGAGGTGTGCTAAGTATTTTTCGTGTCGATCGGATTTGTATTTTTTGCGCAATTTGCGTTTGAAAATTTTTTTTCCTGTCATTGGAATGCACTGTCTCAATGCATTTGAATGGGAAACTTAAAACGTGCCCTGAGGCGATTGAAATGGCAGTAAAGCTCATTGATATGCGCAGGCACACCCAGTTACTATGCCAACCCCTACGAACGTCACATGACACCCCCAGGACAGAGCTTCTGCCACATAATATCAGCTCTTAAAGCGAAATCCACAGCACAAATGCAAATCTAGCTTCATCACATGACGCATGCCCCTGAGAGAGAATGTGCGCCAAAGTGCGCCCCCGCCCACCAAATTGGACCCTGAGCAGCCCCGCCCACCAAATCGGACCCTGAGGTGTCCCGCCCACCAAATCGGACCCTGATGGGCCCCGCCCACCAAATCAGACCCTGAGGGGCCCCGCCCATCAAATCGGACCCTGGGGGGCCCCAACCACAAAATCTGACCCTGAGGGGCCCCGACCACCAAATCAGACCCTGAAGGGCCCTGACAACCAAATCGGATTCTGAAGGGCCCCAACCACCAAATCGGACCCTGATGGGCCCTGCCCACCAAATCGGACCCTGATGGTCCCTGCCCACCAAATCGGACCCAGAGGGGCCCTGCCCACAAAATCAGACCCTGAGGGGCCCCAACCACAAATTCGGACCCTGAGGAGCCGCACCCACCAAATCGGACCCCGAAGGGCCCCGCCCACCAACAAAATCGGACCCTGAGGGGCCCCACCCACTAAATCGGACCCTGAGGGGCCCCACCCACAAAATCAGACCCTGAGGGGTTCCGGCCACAAAATCGAACCCTGAGGGGCCCCGGCCACCAAATAAGACCCTGAGGGGCCCCACCCACAAAATCGGACCCTGAGGGTCCCCGGCCACCAAATCGGACCCTGAGGGGCCCCAACCACCAAATCGGACCCTGAGGGGCCCCGGCCACAAAATCGGACCCTGAGGGGCCTTACCCACCAAATCAGACCCTGAGGGGCCCCGGCCACCAAATCGGACCCTGAGGGGCCCCACCCACCAAATCGGACCCTGAGGGGCCCTGGCCACAAAATCGGACCCTGAAGGGCCCCACCCACAAAATCAGGCCCTGAGGGGCGCCACCCACAAAATCGGACCCTGAGGTCAAAGTGGCCCCTGAGAGGCACCCACAGTTAAAACGGATCCTGAGTTGAAAGTCTTGCAGGGGCAGCAGGCAAGTCTCTCTTAAAGGGGCAGCCCGGGCACCATTTCAAACCACTATCTGTACTTCCTTCAGGAAATACACATCTAATAATATTACTATTCAGCTGATTTCCGCAATTAATACGACCCGAACCACTAGACGCACAGACTCCATTGAGGTGTCGTTTCGAAGCCAGCGTCCACGAGAGGTGTGCTAAGTATTTTTCGTGTCAATCGGATTTGTAGTTTTTGCGCAATTTACATTTGAAAAAACATTTTCCTGTCATTGGAATGCATTGTCTCAATGCATTTTAACGGGAAACTGTTGCCATAGTGAAAACATGGGGCAGTCGTGAGGTGGCAGTTATGCTCATTGATATGCGTAGGCCAGATCTGGCGTCAGCACCCGGGCAAGTGCTGGGGCCCTGGCGAGATGGGAGGGCCCACTCACGCTGTCTGGGATACCCGCTGGCCGCCGCCACGCCCCCCATGTACTGACCCCATCCTGCGCCCTCCGCGAGGGACCCACGCAGTGACGCAGCCCCTTAGGCTGAGTGCAGACGACTTTTTAGCCCTGCAGATTTTTCCACACAGAATGGAAGAAATCCGCAGGTCAAATGACCTGCATTTTTCCTGCGGATTTCTTCCATTTTTCCTGCGGTTTTTGTGCGGTTTTCCCCCTGCGGATTTGGTGACAGGGGAGATGGAAAACCGCACAAAAGAAGTAACATGCTGCGGATTTTGTACCGCAGGAGAACCGCGCGGAAAAATCCGCAGCGTCTGCACAGCGGGTTTTTTTTCATTGATTTTAAGGCTACTGTACTTCACAATGCGGATATGCAACGTTTCTGCGCGGTAAAATCTGCTGGGGATACGCTGGATATCTGCATCGTGTGCACACAGCCTTACTACCAGCAATGATCATCGCTTCCTTCGGCTGTAATTTTGTGTGCGGTGCCGGCACAGGACCTGTTATGAGGTCACAGGAGGGGAGGAGTCAGGGGTCACATGATCAGGGTGGCTGCAGGACTCTGCTGTGCTGATCGCTTGTCATTATGGTGCTAGTCTGGATGGATGAGGTAACGTTTATGTGTGGGACAGTGGGGTCAGGAGGGGTTTTACAAGGTGGATGTAGCAGAGCCGTGTGTGTACTTGTGTGGGGTCAGGAGGGGTTTTACATGGTGGATGTAGCAGTGCCGTGTGTGTACTTGTGTGGGGTCAGAAGGGGTTTTACAAGGTGGATGTAGCAGAGCCGTGTGTGTACTTGTGTGGGGTCAGGAGGGGTTTTACAAGGTGGATGTAGCAGAGCCATGTGTGTACTTGTGTGGGGTCAGGAGGGGTTTACATAGTGGATGTAGCAGAGCCGTGTGTGTACTTGTGTGGGGTCAGGAGGGATTTACAAGGTGGATGTAGCAGAGCCATGTGTGTACTTGTGTGGGGTCAGGAGGGGTTTACAAGGTGGATGTAGCAGTGCAGTGTGTGTACTTGTGTGGGGTCAGGAGGGGTTTTACAAGGTGGATGTAGTAGAACCGTGTGTGTACTTCGGTGGGGTCAGGAGGGGTTTACAAGGTGGATGTAGCAGAGCCGTGTGTGTACTTGTGGGTCAGGAGGGGTTTTACAAGGTGGATGTAGCAGAGCCGTGTGTGTTCTTGGGTGGGGTCAGGAGGGGTTTACACGGTGTACGAAGCAGAGCCGTGTGTGTACGAGGTGTACGGAGCAGAGCTGTGTGTGTACGAGGTGTACGGAGCTGAGCCGTGTGTGTACGAGATGTATGGAACGGAGCCCTGAGTGTATGAGGTGTACGGAGCTGAGCCGTGTGTTTATAGAGCGGAGCAGAGCCGGGGGTGTACGGAGTGAAGCCGTGTGTGTACGAGGCATACAAAGTGGAGCATGTACGAGGTGTATGGTGGGGAGCATTTATACCTCCCGAGTCCCAACCGTCCCGGATCCAGCGAGACAGTCCTGATTTTGAGAGAGAGACTGCCCCAGCCGGGAGCATACTTTCCCCGCGGGACACAGAAGTACACAGCAGAGCCCCAAGGAGCAATTTAAAACTTGCACGTAACGTTCTACCGGAAGTGACGTGCTGGAAGCTGACCAGAAATGAGGTAATTTCAGTAGGAGATTGTGACGGAACCATGGAGGCACTTCAGGGAATGCTTCAGATCCATCACTGTGTCCTCCTCTGACAGAGCGGACAGCGGGATTGCCTTGGAATCGGGGATGTCGGCCATGTGAGCGGATCATCAGGAGGCTCAGGTGGGCATTACAGTGGGAGCTGGGGTGAATGGTATCTTTATAGAATTTTTCTTTCTGTTTCTTTCTCTCTAATCTTTTTTTTCTCTCTCTCTGTTCTCTTTCTTTCTTTCTTTCTTTCTTTCTTTCTTTCTTTCTGTCCTTTCTCTCGCTCTCTGGCCCCGCCCACCAAATCGGCCCCCGAGTGGCCCCCACAGTTAAAATGGATCCTGAGTTGAAAGTCTTGCAGGGGCAGCAGGCAAGTCTCTCTTAAAGGGGCAGCCCGGGCTCCATTTCAAACCACTATCTGTACTTCAGGAAATACACATCTAGTTCTTATTATTCAGTTGATTTCCGCAATTAATGCGGCCTGAACCGCTACACGCACAGACTCCATTGAGGTGTCGTTTCGAAGCCAGCGTCCACGAGAGGTGTGCTAAGTATTTTTCGTGTCGATCGGATTTGTATTTTTTGCGCAATTTGCGTTAGAATTTTTTTTTGCCATCATTGGAATGCACTGTGTCAATGCATTTGAATGGGGAAATTTTGCCATAGACAAAACATGCCCTGAGGCGATTGAAATGGCAGTTAAGCTCATTAATATGCGCAGGCAGACCCAGTTACTATGCCAACGCCTACGAACGTCACATGACCTCTCCAGGACATAGTTTCTGGTAGCTAATTTCAGCTCTTAAAGCGAAACCCACAGCACAAATGCAAATCTAGCTTCATCACATGACGCATACCCCTGAGAGAGAATGTGCGCCAAAGTGGATTTAGAAGCCCAGTGAGCCAAACTGGCTCTTAAAGGGCCGACGCGCCAAAGTGATTCGTAAAGGGCCGGCGCACCGAAATGAGTTTTAAAGGGCCGGCGCGCCAAATCGAAAGCTGAGTGACCCCAGGCTCCAAATCGAAGGCTGAGCCACCCCAGCTTCCAAATCGGAGGCTGAGCCACCCTGGCCTCCAAGTCGGACCCAGCGTGGCCCCACTCAAAAAATCGGACCCAGAGTGGTCCCGCCCACCCAAACAGACCCAGAGTGGCACACCCCACCAAATCGGACCCTGAGGGGCCCCGCCCACCAAATCGGACCCTGAAGGGCCCTGCCACCAAATCGGACTGAGAGGGGTCCCGGCCCACCAAATCAGACCCTGAGGGGCCCCGCCCACCAAATCGGACCCTGAGGGACCCTGCCCACCAAATCGGACCCTGAGGGGCACCGCCCACTAAATTGGACCGAGAGTGGCCCCGCCCACCAAATCGGACCCTGATGAGCCCCGCCCACCAAATTAGACCCCGAGGGGCCCTGCTCACCAAATCGGACCCTGAGGTCCCCCGCCCACCAAATCAGACCCAGAGTGCCCCCCACCAAATTGGACCCAGAGTGGCACTGCCCACCAAAATGGACACAGGGGGCTCCACCCACAAAATCAGACCCTACGGGACCCCGTCCACCAAATCGGACCCTGAGGGGCCCCGCCCACCAAATCGGACCCTGAGGGGCCCCGCCCACCAAATCGGACCCTGAGGGGCCCCGCCCACCAAATCGGACCCTGAGGGGCCCCGCCCACCAAATCGGACCCTGAGGGATCCCGACCACCAAATCGGACCCCAAGGGGCCCCACCCACCAAATCAGACCCCGAGGGGCCCCTCTCACCAAATCGGACCCTGAGGGGCCCCGTCCACCAAATTGGACCCTGAGGGGCCCCACCCACCAAATTGGACCCTGAGGGACCCCGCCCACCAAATCGGACTTTGAGAGATCCCGCCCACCAAATCAGACCCTGAGGGGCCCCACTCACCAAATCGTACCCTGAGGGGCCCCGCTCACCAACTTGAACTCTGAGGGGCCCCGCTCACCAAATCGGACCCTGAGCGGCCCCGCCCACCAAATCTGATTCTGAAAGGCCACAACCACAAAATCGGACCCTGAGGGGCCCCACCCACAAAATCGGACCCTGAGGGGCCCCACCCACAAAATCGGATTCTGAAAGGCCCCAACCACAAAATCGGACCCTGAGGGGCCCCACCCACAAAATCGGACCCTGAGGGGCCCCAACCACAAAATTGAACCCAGAGTGGCCCAGCTCACCAAATCAGACCCTGAGGGGCCCCGGCCAGCAATTCAAGCCTTGAGGAGCCCAGGCCACCGAATCGGATCCTGAGGGGCCCCACCCACCAAATCAGACCCTGAAGCCAAAGAGGCACCTGAGAGGCACCCACAGTTAAAACAGATCCTGAGTTGAAAGTCTTGCAGGGGCAGCAGGCAAGTCTGTCTTAAAGGGGCAGCCTGGGCACCATTTCAAACCACTATCTGAACTTCCTTCAGGAAATACACATCTCGTTTCCTCTGCTATCTCCTTCAGTACTCGGGTGTAATTCATCTGGACCTGGAGACTTGAATTCATTTAGGTTAGCTAAGTGTTTCCTCATTATCTTTCTGTTTATAGATATCCTGGATTCTTCTATTCCCTTAATAGGACAGTGAAGAACAGTTGATGTTACATTTTCTTTCTGAGAGAAAACAGATGCAAAATAGGAATTTAAAAGTTCGGCCTTCTCAACCTTCTTACCATTTCATCATTTTCATCCTGTAAAAATCCTATAGCATCTTTGACTTTTCTTTTACTTTTGACATATCCCCAAAATCCTTTATTATTGCTTTTGACATCACTTGCAAGCCTCAATTCATTGTCAGCTTTAGATAATCTGATTTGTGCCCTGCAGGTTCTGCAGACAGCATTATATTCTTCTTTAGATATGTCTCCCTCTTTCCATTTTATAAATTTTTTTCTTCCTTTTTAGCATGTGCTTAAGTTCTGTGTTCATCCATCCTGGTTTCCTTAAATGCTTCCTATTCTTCCCTCTTTTCGGAATTGTTAACAATTGTGCTTTGAGAATTTTATTTTTCAAGATTTCCTATCCTTCCTGGACATTTTTGTCTTTAAGGATATCCAGCCATTGGATCCCTCCAATTCTCTTTCTGAATCCCTTAAAATCTGCCTTTCTGAAATCTAACCTTGACGTCTGAGTCTTCACAGGTCTTCCTTCTCTAGTTATGCAAAATTCTAAAATAGCATGGTCGCTACCTCCTAGGGTCCCAGCCACTTTTACCTCCTCAACCATTTCCTCCCTGTTTATAAGGATTAGATCCAAGGTAGCAGTTCCCCTTGTTTTCTCCCCTGCCTTTTGGAAGATAAAGTTGTCAGCAAGAGAGGATAAGAATTTCCTTGACCTGTTAGTTTTGCCTGAGAGAGATTCCCAACAAATGTCAGGATAGTTGAAATCTCCCATGACAACTATGTCATATTTTTTGGAGAACTTGGCCATTTGATGCATAAAGAGTTCATCCATATCTTCAGCTTGCACAGGCGGCCTGTAGTAAATGCCTACAATGATGTCCTTTCCATTGTTCTGTCCTTGTATTCTTACCCAAACAGTTTCCACAGAACTCCCAGTCTCTGAAGCTTCAATCTCTGTGCAGATAAACGTGTTTCTAACATACAATGCGACACCTCTTCCTCGTTTATCAAGTCTGCTTCTTGCAAATAAGTTGTATCCTTCTAGTCTTGTATTCCAATCATGTGTATTGTCCCACCAAGTTTCAGTGATTCCAATGACATCATATTTCTTTTCCTGTGTTAGTTCCAATTCTCCTTGTTTGTTGCCCATGCTTTGTACATTAGTATAGAAACATTTTAGTTTGTGATTGGTTTCTCTTTCTCCAATATTTTTATTAATTAGATTCTTTTGTCTTTGTTCTTCCTTTCCACTTCTAATAGCAGAGTTCTCAATAGCATTTGTCAGGTGTATGGCTTTTTCTGGTCTTTTGCTTCCCTTCCCATGTTGTTCTAGTTTAAAACTCTCCTTACAAGTGTAGCAAGGCGACTTCCAAATACATGTTTTCCAGTCTTCGTAAGGTGCACCCCATCTCTAGCAAGTAGTCCATCGTATAGGTAATTTACTCCGTGATCCAGAAAACCAAATCGTTGCTGACGGCACCATCGACGTAGCCAGTTGTTCACCTGCAGAATCTTATTAACAAGCTTTGGATTTTTTTCCCCAACTTAAAAAAAAGAACCTAGACATGTTTGGTGTCTATGAACTCGTAATGACCTGGAGAATCATAATGGCAGGTCAGTTTTAGTATTTAGTCAACATGATAAAAAAAATCCTAAAAACAGTTGTGGAATTGCACTTTTTTTGCAATTTCACCGTACTTGGAAAAAAAAAGCCCTCACATGGTCATATTGACGGAAAAATAAAAAAGTTATAGCTCTGTGAAAAAGGGGAGCGAAAAACAAACACAAAAACTAAAAAGGGCTCCGTAATAAAGGGGTTAAAAGTCATGTTTTAATTTCAACATCAAGCGGATGCTGGAATCCGCTTTTCCTCTCTGGCTGGCTGCTGTGCTGAGAGAGGGTGGGTAAGGGTGAAAATGACAAACTGCTGGACAGTGAGTGAGGTGAAGGTGGAGATGTTATGGTGGATTAAGGAAGATGTGGTGTGCTCTGTGAAACAGAAACACCAAGCATGTCCACTTCCCTAACAGCTGACAGGCTGTCACTCACCCCGACTGTAGGGGGTAAACAAGTGAAGGTTCTGCGGCCAGCCAGAGACCTGTGTGACAATACTTGCCACAGTGACAGAGGTGAAAGAATTAGCACAAATTTCCGTAACCTCTCTAATCTTTTACCCACTCGCCCAGCCCCCGCTTCCCCAGTCCCACTAACAGGAGCTCTGGAAGCTCGCTCTGTCTGCAACAAACTTTCCTACATCCATGATCTTTTACTAACAAACTTACCTTCCTCGCCATCACCGAAACCTGGCTCACCCCCTCTGACACAGCCTCTCCTGCTGCACTTTCATATGGTGGATTCCACCTTTCCCACACCACCCGCCCCAGCAGCAAGCATGGTGGAGGAGTTGGTTTTCTCCTGTCAGATAACTGCTCCTTCACCCACATCCCACTGCCACCCTCTGTTACTCTCCCTTCCTTTGAGGTGCACTCTGTGCGCATCTACTCCCCCTCCAACTAGCTGTCATTTACCGACCTCCCGGGCCAGCCACCACCTTCTTTGACCACTTCATCACCTGGCTACTTCATTTCCTCTCCGCTGACATCTCCACTATCATCTTGGGCGACTTCAGCATCCCCGTTGACACTTCCCTCTCAGCTGCCACTAAAATTCTATTTATCACTTCCTCCTTTGGCCTCACTCAATGGTCTTTTGCAGCCATTTACAAAGATGGTCACACTCTGGACCTCATCTTCACCCTCCTCTGCTCCCTATCTAATCTCTCTAACTCACCTCTTTCTGACCACAACCTACTTACATTCTCTTATCTCTCCACTCCTTGTCCTCAATCCCCACCCCACAAACTTGCACACCCTCGCAGAAATCTTAAACGCCTCGATCTACACTCACTGTCTGAATCCCTTCTGCCTCTTACAGACATGAGTTCCCTACACAATGCAGATGCCGCTGCCGCTCTATATAACACCACAATAGCTGTAGCTTTGGAATCAGATGCCCCTCTCACACATATCAAAGCTCACAAAATAGACAGCCCTGGCACACCAGCCTGACCAAAGAACTAAGGCGAGCTTCCAGGGCTGCTGAGTGGAGATGGAAAAGATCCCACTCCAATGAGGACTTCATCAAACAGTCCCTCACAACTTTCGATGCCACACTCGCCACAGCTAAACAAACCAACTTCTCATCTCTCATATCCTCCCTGTCTCACAAGCCTAAACAGTTAGCCTAAACACTTATTTAACACCTTCAATTCTCTCCTTCGTCCCCCAGCACCTCCTCCTTCTCCACTTATATCAGCTGAAGACTTTGCCTCCTTTTTCAAGCAGAAGATTGATAACATCAGAGACAGTTTTGGTCGACAACCCCCAGAGCCCTTCCCCCTACCTGCCCAGCCCTCTTCCTCCAAAGCCAACTTCTCCACCATTACAGAAGATCAACTCTCCACTCTACTCTCAAGATCACATCTCACCACCTGTGCACTTGACCCGATCCCAACCCACTTCATCCCAAACCTCACCATAGTCTTAATCCCAACCCTAACCCATCTCTTCAACCTATCACTAACAACTGGTGTTTTCCCCTCAAGCTTTAAACATGCCTCAATCACACCTATTTTCAAAAAGCCCTCTCTTGACCCATCCTCTGTATCTAGCTATCGCCTTATGTCACTTCTCCCTTATGCCTCAAAACTACTGGAACAACACGTCCTTCTTGAACTGTCCTCCCACCTCTCTTCTTGCTCCCTCTTCGACTGCTTGCAATCTGGCTTCTGGCCACACCATTCCACTGAAACTGCCCTATCTAAGGTCACCAATGACTTATTAACCACCAAAGCCAAGCGACACTACTCTGTCCTCTTCCTCTTGGACCTGTCCTTTGCCTTTGACATAGTAGACCATTCCCTATTACTACAGATCCTCTCATCTCTTGGTATCACAGACTTGGCCCTATCTTGGATCGCATCATACCTAACAGACCTGACATTCAGCGTCTCCCACTCACACACCACCTCCTCCCTATCTGTCGGAGTCCCGCAAGGGTCAGTCCTAGGGCCCATGCTCTTCTACATTTACTCATTCAGCCTCGGACAGCTCATGGAATCTCACAGCTTTCAGTATCACCTCTGTGCTGATGACACAGATCTACATCTCTGGTCCAGATATCACCTCCCTACTAACCAGAATCCCTGCTATTTCATCCTCCGCTAGATTTCTAAAACTTAATATGGACAAAACAGAATTCATCTTTCCCCCCATCTCACGTGACCCCCCATTAAAATAAACGGCTGCCCACTCTCCCCAGTCCCACAAGCTCGCTGCCTCTGGGTTATCCTTGACACTGATCTCTCTTTCAAGCCACATATATAAGCCCTTTCCACTTCCTGCCGATTTCAGCTCAAAAATATTTCACGGATCCGTACATTCCTCAACCATGAATCTGCAAAACTCTACTCCATGCCCTCATCATCTCCCGCCTTGACTACTGCAACCTCCTTTCTCTATGGCCTCCCCTCTAACACTCTTGCACCCCTCCATTCTATTCTAAACTCTGCTGCCCGACTAATCCACCTGTCCCCTCGCTATTCCCCGGCCTCTCCCCTATGTCAATCCCAGCACTGGCTCCCCATTATCCAAGGACTCCAGTTCAAAACCCTAACCATGACATACAAAGCCATCCACAACCTGTGTCCTCGGTACATCTGTGACCTTGTATTCCGGTACTTACCTGCACGCAACCTCCGATCCTCACAAGATTTCCTTCTCTATTCCCCTCTTATCGCCTCTTCCCACAATCGCATACAAATTTCTCCCGCGCATCCCCCCTACTCTGAGACTCACTACCACAACATATCAGACTCTCGCCTACCATGAAAACCTTCAAAAAGAACCTGAGACCTATCTCTTCCGACAAGCCTACAACCTGTAGTACCCACCGATCCACCAAACCGCTGCATGTCCAGCTCTACCCTCACTGTTGTGAGTTCATTCTCTGGTTCACCAGTTGTGAGTTCTCCTTCCAGACTCCCTCTGGTGGTAACAGGAGATAGAGAGGCTGATTTGATCGGTGGAGACCTGTCACCTGACAATGAGGATGACGATTGGATCTCAGGAGTCTCAGATTGGATTTAAGACAGCCGACGCCCTATTCAGTTGCTGGTGATTCCTTCTGGCTTGTCAGCTCTTGGTTTTCAGCTCTGTTACAGTCATCTAAAGCTAAGTTTTTCTGCTAATGTTCACACTTGATTTTGTTGGTCTATTCAGTTTTTTGGTGTGGTCAGCCAGCCCCTGCTGGGGGCTGTGCTGAATTTCCACTCTTATTTATCAGTATTTTGCCAATTGGCTTTTTGTCCCTTACTAGTTCGGTCTCTTTTTGCTCTGTCTCAGAATATTTCAGAGTGCTGATATAGTGGGAGAAGTCTAGTGACTTCAGGGTTAATTTTGCTATCAGACGTGTTGGACATGATTTTTGTAGGGTTTTTTGCAGGTTGCAGACAGTGTCTTTCCTTTCCTTTCCTGTCTAGTTAGTTTGGGTCCCATCATTTGCTCAGCCTATTTTCCTGCCTGTTTTTGTGCCTTCTGTTGTGAGTTCATTTTCCCCTTCACCATTGAGGTCTGATGAACTCCCTCTTCTGGTGAAGGAAGGTAGTGAGGCTGATTACCAAGCACCTGAGCTGGATGATGATGACTGGGTGACGGGAATTACTGACTGGATATAAGGCAGCCGACGCCCTTCTGCCTTGCTGGTGGTCTCTCTGAGGGATTCTAGGAGACCAGTCTGATTCCTGCTCCTCAAAAGCTAAGTTTTCTGCTCTACTTTTTGCATTTGTGTTTTGGTTTTGTTTTGCATTGTTTTCCTTGATTTCTGCCATTCCCTGCTGGGGTGTGCTGAATTCCTTTTTGCTCTGTCTTCAGAAAATACCTGAGTACTGATATAGTCTTTTTGAAGCCTAGCGTCTTCAGGGCTTTTTTTCCCTATCAGCTGTTGGCTCTTGTTTTTGATAGGGTTTTGGCGGATTACAGACAGCAGCTTTTCTATCCTGTCCTATCTAGTTAGCTTGGGCCCCATCATTTGCTCAGCCTATCTTTCTATCTGTGTGAGTGTTTTTTCATCTTGCTTCACCGTCATTATAGGTTGGGGGCTGCCTATTGCTTTGGGGCCTGCTCTGGGGCAGTTTAGATTTCCCTTTCTGTCTTTAGGCTATGTAGTTCTCCGGCTGTGATCGAGGGGTCTAGGGCACCGTAGGAACCCCACACGGCTACGCTAGTTGTTGTTGATAGGTTCAGGGGTCTGCAATCCGATAGCTGCCAACTTCTCTGGTTTTCTGGACTTAGCTAGTATTTCTGTTTTTGCCTCCTACGGTGACTCATTCATAACAGTGTAGTGTCGGGCACAAGGGATGTAGCAGTGCTGGGCGGGTTAGCGCAGGAATAAGTGGAGGACACCAGGGAATGTAGTTCCAAAGCTTTACTCACAGTCTGTTGCAGGTACAGGTGCCCGCATCCGTGCCGTGTCCTCCGGGTCAGGAGCTCAGCCAACTTCCAGGCAAGATGAAGTACTCCTTTCCAACACTCCGCCAACATATGTGCCTTTTCTTAACATCTCTTATAGCGCCCTTGAAAGAAGTACTCCTAGTACTGAGTTACACTGGAGTTCCTCCTGTCAAATGATCCTATGACCTCTACTTTTACGGCAGACAGCTGTAGCCTTCTTCGGGGACTCCTACCTAGTCCCGGTTCACTATCGTTACTGTTGTGCCCCCAAGTCTTGTGTGGGAATAAAGTGGTCACTACTTCTATTCCTCCGGTGTCTGCTGCAGGACCATTAGTATCCATACAACCTCGGGGACCGGACCCCGGCCTTGCGCTGTGAACTTGGGAAGGGTTCTCTCTTCCAACCCTGATCCTTAGTCCTCCTATTCTCCTTACGTTCCGTGCTAATCCTTCTTCCCAATGGAGACTCAAGCTTCCTTTCTCTGTCTCTTTCCTGTGCCAGCAGACCCAGATCACTGTGGCCTGCTGCAGCACTTCCTTCTTCCATCCCTCTCCCAGGGATCTTCTCTGTCTCACTCTCTGTCCTTCTACATCCTCACTCACTGACTGAATGACTGAACTGAACGACTGACTCAACTCTTCCCACTCTTTTATGTAAACTCAACTCCACCCACCTCCCAGCACATTTCGTGTTCCAAGCAGGGAGCCACCAAGGGGTGCTATGCTACACTCCAAGCAGGGAGCCGCCGAAGGTGCTTTGCTACACTACTTTGTGGTGTGGGGTGCAGGTGTTGGAGTGTGGTCAGGTGTCTCCACCTTACCTGGATGGTGGGGTACCACACCTCAGGAGGAGGTGCAGTACTTCTGTGGCGACTGAACCCTCAGGGGCGCCGCATACCCCCCGTTAAACACAGCACGTCCGTGGGCTGCAAGAAAACAGAAGTTGACAAATACAGGAACATACAAAAATTTTGTAATGCTAATAAACAGTTCTTATCTAATCTTCTCAATATGAGAGGCACTGTCTCTTGAACGTTGCAAACAATTTTTAACTAACTATCTTTAAAGTTTTGCTACCTAATTTAAAGTGCTATTTCAAGCATTATCACTTCTTACACATTTTCTACTCTCTTTTATTAACCCTAAGTGACAACCGTGGATGCCTGGTTCGTCACCTGCATTTTCCAAATCTTCATCTTTATTCAAATTTCTTTATTAAAACATTCCTATTAGTCATTGCTATTAACTAGATTCTATATAAAAGCTATTCTCTATTAATACTGTCATAAGGCACATTATAAAATACTTCAATAATTCTTGTAAGTACTGGACACCGCTCCCAGCCGGGATCTCTTGCAGTGTCCTTTAGGTGGGAGCCATGCTCCACGATGAGGTAGTCCTTATTTATAAAAGACCTATGTAAAACCAAGAGAGGGCGCCTAAAGAGGTGCAAACTATTTACAATGACAGTTTGTGATTCACTCCAAGTTCATGATCACCACAGTTCAGTATGAAAAACGCTGCCAATTAAACTGGGCAACAAATGGGAAAAACATGATGCAAAAACAAAAATAACTTCAAAGCACAACGGTGCAAATACCCTCCTGGGTAACAGAGTTAGTTGTAGGTATTTCCTTTAATGTTAGTGTGCCCCTCCTGGGGTACTGGAAGCTGGTTGTTTGGGCTGCTTCCAGGTGAGATGCTCTGTTGTCTTCATCCTGTTGCTGGCGGTCTACAAATTGCAGGTACTCATTTTCTTCTGGTGAGGGAGGGATGGGTTGCCACTGGCTCAGGTGGAATGGCAGCGATTGTCATTGCTACCGGTAATGAGTGCACATCAGCTGTTGCAGGTGGTATTTCTGCTGCCAACAAGTCAGCAAGGGCTGTAGCCGGTACCGATAGATGTTGCTCTGCGATCCCAAGTGATACCACAGTTGGCGGTACTATGGCCGGTTGTTGCGGGCTGGATGCCATTGAAGTGCCACAACTCAGGGTCCGGGTAATCACCGGACCATTTCTGTCCACAGGCACGGCTCCTAGTACCAGGATCATGGCAGGGGCGGCGACCATACCTGGTGCCTCCCAGTGATGCTCTAACTAATGCTTAGGTACCGGGTGGCGAATCATGGCAGCCGCAACCCCTGGAGTGGGTTGATGAACGGCCGTTAGCTGCATCCGTGTCGGCACAGGACGGGGGCATGCCGGTAAAAGCCTGCGCGGCCGCGCTAGATCCGGGCTGGGACTCAGCTCCTGTCCCACAGCCTCCGGAACCCTCATGTACCTTCTCCTGGCAGGCCACATCCAGTGACAGTACCGGCCTGGAGGTGGTGGCGGGTGCTGTAAAGGGTGTCGCAGCGGCCGTATGCTCTGCGGGTGTTGCCTGGGGGAAGGTTGCTTCTCCCCGCCATTTTCTTCTGGTCTCCGCGCTGCTTCCATCATGGCGTTCTCTCCTTTCTCTTCCTGTCTGGCTTCTTTTCCCGCCACCGACTCCCGCTCCTCCTTCTGGGGGCGGCGACTTCTTCCTACTCCTCCATACCATGCCAGTATACGAACCTCTCGGGGGGTGGGCCATGTTGCTGTCGCATAGAAGTTCAGACAGGGGAGGCCCAGGACAGTTCGCGGTCTTTTCTTAGGACCACCCATGTTATGACGCCCTTCTTCTCCGCGCTAGCGGCCATTTTTACCATTCATTTTACAGTCTATCAAATTGGGTCTTTTGCACATTTCCACAAACTGTTAAGTGCAATAAATCGTAGGCACACAGAACCCGGTGGCACCGGGCTTCGTCATCCTGTTCGTGATGCCAAGTTGGGTCGCCCTCCCTGGGCTGTGGGGTACTCGGTACCGGGCCCGATGAGCTTCAATGGGAGATGTCACGGCAGCTGGGACCCGGCCCGTGGCCCTTGGCGCCCATTGTAAAAGGAGTTGTTGCAGTGTGCTTATGGTGATGAAAGTTTATAAGTGATTCGTGACGCCACCTGTGGTGTTCGGCAATGGAGATGTAAGCCGACGCTGCAAACAGATCCTCTGGGACAGATGGTGTGGTGCAGCAATGATGTTATAGCCCTCCACAGGCAGGGCTGTAGTCCCAGGGCAGAGTAGGTGAAGTGACACGTAGATGGTGTAGTGTCAGGCGCAAGGGATGTAGCAGTGCTGGGCGGGTTGGCGCAGGAATAAGTGGAGGACACCAGGGCATGTAGTTCCAAAGCTTTACTCACAGTCTGTTGCAGGTACAGGTGCCCGCATCCGTGCCGTGTCCTCCGGGTCAGAAGCTCAGCCAACTTCCAGGCAAGATGAAGTATTTCTTTTCAATACTCCGCCAACATATGTGCCTTTTCTGAACGTCTCCTCTTATAGTGCCTTTGAATGAAGTACTCCTAGTACTGAGTTACACAGGAGTTCCTCCTGTCAGATGTTCCTATGAACTCTACTTGTACGGCAGACAGCTGTAGCCTGCTTCGGGGACTCCTTCTACCTAGTCCCGGCTCACTATCGTTGCTGTTGTGCCCCCAAGTCTTGTGTGGGAATAAAGTGGTCACTACTTCTATTCCTCCGGTGTCTGCTGCAGGACCATTAGTATCCATACAACCTCGGGGACCGGACCCCGGCCTTGCGCTGTGAACTTGGGAAGGGTTCTCTCTTCCAACCCTGATCCTTAGTCCTCCTATTCTCCTTACGTTCCGTGCTAATCCTTCTTCCCAATGGAGACTCAAGCTTCCTTTCTCGGTCTCTTTCCTGTGCCAGCAGACCCAGATCACTGTGGCCTGCTGCAGCACTTCCTTCTTCCATCCCTCTCCCGGGGATCTTCTCTCACTCTCTGTCCTTCTACATCCTCACTCACTGACTTAATGACTGAACTGAACGACGGACTCAACTCTTCCCGCTCTTTTGTGTAAACTCAACTCCACCCACCTCCCAGCACGTTTCGTGTTCCAAGCAGGGAGCCACCAAGGGGTGCTATGCTACACTCCAAGCAGGGAGCCGCTGAAGGTGCTTTGCTACACTACTTTGTGGTGTGGGGTGCAGGTGTTGGAGTATGGTCAGTTGTCTCCACCTTACCTGGATGGTGAGGTACCACACCTCAGGAGGAGGTGCAGTACCTCTGTGGCGACTGAACCCTCAGGGGCGCCACATATCCTCATTCATCCCTTGTAGATCGTGAGCCCTCGCAGGCAGCGTCCTCTCTCCTCCTGTTCCAGTTGTTACTTGTATTGTGTAAGATTACTGTACTTGTATTTATTATGTATACCCCATCTCACATGTAAAGCGCCATGGAGTAAATGGTGCTATAATAATAAATAATAATAATTCGGTTGATGGGACGGCCGGTGGTTGGCTAGGCCCACTAGGCCGTATTTTAGCGCAATGAGATTCTCATCGTGAATTCCATCCAAATCACATATTTCAGAGATTTACACAGAAATCCCAGTGTAAGGGCTCAGCGCAGAGTGCAAGATAAATTTGCGCCGAGCCTTACAGCGATCTGTGGAAGGCAGTATCAACAAACCAGCAGCAGATGAAGAATCAGTTTTATTTGTTTTTTACGCCTTTGCTCGTGCGGAATAAGTGATCGTTGATTTTATTCTTCGGGTCGGTTCGATTACAGAGATACCATATTTATAACGGTTTTTAAAAAGACTTTTTTTTGCAAAACAAAGTTTTTGCATTGCCATATTTTGAGATCTTTAGTTTATTTCTATATTTCTGACAACAGTTATGCGAGGGATTGTTTTTTGCAGCACAAGTTGACTTTTTTATTGGTACCATTTTTGGTCACATAACATATTGGGAGACATAATGAACAAAAAACAGCAATTCAGGATTTTTTTTTTAATGCCGTTCACCGTGTGGTAAAAGTAATAAAATAGATTTATTCTTCGGGTCAGTACCCGTACAGCGATACCAGATTTATATAATTTGTAGGTTTCTGGCGCTTATACACAATAAAAACTATTTTATAGAAAAAAATAATTGTTTTTGCATCGCTTCATTCTGAGAGCTGCACATTTTTTATGTATCCACTGATGGAGCTATACTTTGGTTGTTTTTTTGTGGGACTAGATGGCGCTTTCACAGATACCATTGTTAACTTTTGTGTTTCTGATTGTGCTTTATTCAACTTTTGTTCTGCGGTAAAATGCCACTTTTTTTTACAGTGTTCACTAAAGGGGTTAACTAGATATACAGTTTTATAGCTCAGGTCATTCATTACGGATGTGTCAATACCAAATATGTGTACAGTACTTTATCTGTTTATTTTTATTTTTACATAAATAATATTTATTGGATTAATATTATTTCATTTTTTCTGTTCTTGGTTTTATTTATTTTTTTATAAATATTTTTACAAGTTTTTTAAAAACTGTTTTTAACGTTAACTTGTCGGAGGATCGGACATCAACTTCTCTGCCCTGATAGCTGTTCTGATACTGTAATGCTTTTGCATTGCAGGTCATCAGATCAGCATCTCACAGAAAGAGAGGAGGTGAGTCAGCTCATGCTCTGAGCATGAGCTTACAGACCACCATCCCTGGGTGATCTTGCAGCCATCTTTCGGCCTGGGGTCACTATGGAGACCATTGGTACAACACAATTACAATCGCATTTTGCTGATTGGAGCAGACGGAGCTTCCTCCCACTGTGATACAGATTGATGTTACTGTCACTATGGAAAGCGCCATAAAAGGAGTTAAAAGCCCGCGATCGGCAATTGCACCACACATGGGTATTGGTGCAGGGTGTTAGCTCTCATATAAAGCAGACACTCGCATTTGATCGCTGTGGTGCTTGGCGTGAGCCCTTGGGTTCGTCATGCCATACATGTACAGCGGTTTGCGGGAAAGCACCTCCCGAGGCATCTCATCGTGAAGGGATTAATGGACAGTAGAGAACAGAGGTGACTTTATGCAGACGAGCCTCTGTCTCCATTGTCAATAAAGAAGTGAAGCGTGTGTCAGTGGGGAAGAGCATAGACGAGCTGTAGACAGAAAATGCACTGATATACCTGCTA
The DNA here is from genome assembly GCF_039654945.1 of Dendrobates tinctorius. Taxonomy (NCBI): domain Eukaryota; kingdom Metazoa; phylum Chordata; class Amphibia; order Anura; family Dendrobatidae; genus Dendrobates; species Dendrobates tinctorius. The sequence continues at coordinate 1,647,580 of NW_027362048.1, read as the reverse complement.
GTGCATTTGTGAGCCTATTTTGCATCTGAATAAAAGTCCTATTTTGTCCTAAAGACACAGCTAATTTTGCTATGATAGGCATCTTTAGTTTCAACTATTTTATTGAAAACATGAATATCTTTTAACATGAAAGACATTGATATCAAAGCACAAGGGTCCCCTCGCAGGGGACATATGTGAGAGGGTAAATGGAAAAATACTGTATATAGTCGTGTATAAGCCGACCCATGTATAAGCCGACCCCCCTAATTTTGTCACAAAAACTGGGAAAACTTATTGAGTCGTGTATAAGCCGAGGGTGCACAGTGAGTGGCCCCAGATAATGCTGCACAATGAGTGGCCCCAGATAATGCTGCACAGTGAGTGGCCCCAGATAATGCTGCACAGTGAGTGGCCCTAGATAATGCTGCACAGTGAGTGGCCCCAGTTATGCTGCACAGTGAGTGGCGCCAGATAATGCTGCACAGTGAGTGACCCCAGATAATGCTGCACAGTGAGTGGCCCCAGTTATGCTGCACAGTGAGTGGCCCCAGATAATGCTGCACAGTGAGTGGCCCCATCATATTGCTGCTGCCGCTGCCTCCGTTACAAAAAAAACTGTATACTCACCTCCATCGCTGCCCCCTGCTCATCAGCGTTGCAGGCTCTGCAGTGACTGTGCAGGCAGAGGGCATGATCGCGCCCTCTGACCTGAATGTCACTGCAGAGGACGCAAGACAGCAGAGCGCAGGGACAGGAGCATATGCCTCCCCCCTGTTCATACTCACCCGATCCTGGTGCTTGTCTCTGCAGCGCAGCCCCTGCTTGTTCCATGTTGTCGGCGCTGCTCTTCCTTCCTGCTTCAGCGATCACTGATGAGCGGTTACACTTGACAGCTGAAGCAGGAAGGAAGAGCAGCGCCAACAACATGGAACAAGCAGGGGGGGCTGCAGAGGGTGAGTATGATCTCTGACACCCCCGCTCCCCCTCCCCCGCCGATCCCCCCGGTATATGACTCGTGTATAAGCCAAGACGGGGACTTTCAGCCCAAAAGAATGGGCTGAAAATCTCGGCTTATACAGTCATGGCCAAAAGTTTAGAGAATGACACAAATATTAATTTTTACAAAGTCTACTGCTTCATTTTTTCTAATGGCAATTTGCATATACTCCAGAATGTTATAAAGAGTGATCAGCTTAACAGCAATTACTTGCAAAGTCAATATTTGCCTAGAAAATGAACTTTATCCCCCAAAACACATTTCAACATCATTGCAGCCCTGCCTTAAAAGGACCAGCTAACATTGTTTCAGTGATTGCTCCATTAACACAGGTGTGGGTGTTGATGAGGACAGGGCTGGAGATCAATCTGTCATGATTAAGTAAGAATGACACCACTGGACACTTTAAAAGGAGGCTGGTGCTTGGCATCATTGTTTCTCTTCTGTTAACCATGGTTATCTCTAAAGAAACACGTGCAGTCATCATTGCACTGCACAAAAATGGCCTAACAGGGAAGAGTATCGCAGCTAGAAAGATTGCACCTCAGTCAACAATCTATCGCATCATCAAGAACTTCAAGGAGAGAGGTTCCCTTGTTGCCAAAAAGGCTCCAGGGCGCCCAAGAAAGACCAGCAAGCGCTAGGACCGTCTCTTAAAAGTGTTTCAGCTGCGGGATCGGGCTACCAGCAGTGCAGAGCTTGGTCAGGAATGGCAGCAGGCAGGTGTGAGTGCATCTGCACGCACTGTGAGGTGGAGACTCTTGGAGCAAGGCCTGGTCTCAAGGAGGGCAGCAAAGAAGCCACTTCTCTCCAGAAAAAACATCATGGACACACTGATATTCTGCAAGAGGTACAGGGAGTGGACTGCTGAGGACTGGGGTAAAGTCATTTTCTCTGATGAATCCCCTTTTCGATTGTTTGGGACAGCTGGAAAACGGCTTATTCGGAGAAGACCAGGTGAGCGCTACCACCAGGCTTGTCTCATGCCAACTGTCAAGCATCCTGAAACCATTCATGTGTGGGGTTGCTTCTCAGCCAAGGGAATGGGCTCTCTCTCAGTCTTGCCTAAAAACACAGCCATGAATAAAGAATGGTACCAGAATGTCCTCCAAGAGCAACTTCTCCCAACCGTCCGAGAGCAGTTTGGCGATCAACAATGCCTTTTTCAACATGATAGAGCACCTTGCCATAAAGCAAAGGTGATAACTAAATGGCTCAGGGAACAAAACATAGAGATTTTGGGACCATGGCCTGGAAACTTCCCAGATCTTAATCCCATTGAGAACTTGTGGTCAATCATCAAGAGACGGGTGGACAAACAAAAACCTTCAAATTCAGACAAAATAAAAGCATTGATTTTGCAAGAATGGACTGCTATCAGTCAGGATTTGATCCAGAAGTTGATTGAGAGCATGCCAGGGAGAATTGCTGAGGTCCTGAAGAAGAAGGGTCAACACTGCAAATATTGACTTGCTGCATTAACTCATTCTAACTGTCAATATAACCTTTTGTTACTCATAATATGATTGCAATTATATTTCTGTATGTGATAAAAACATCTGACAAACACACATAAAAACCAGAGGCCAGCAGATCATGTGAAAATATAATATTTGTGTCATTCTCTAAACTTTTGGCCATGACTGTACACGAGTATATACAGTATACAATATCCTTATTATCATAGTCTTAGCTTTATAAAACTATAGAATAACAGTCTTAACACAACTATGTTAGGGTTAATGGGGAAGGGGGAAAGAGGGGGGATGGACAATGAGTGCTGTTATTAAGAAATGAGTCGATGCGAAATAGTGGAACATTTGTTTCATGTCCTATGTTCAACAGTGATAATAACTATATTTATATATTACATGGATAGGGATATCATTCTAGGTAGATCATCATTGTTTTGCGCCTCGATCCAAGGTTCCCATATACCTCTGAAAACATCAAAAGAGTCAGATCTAGTGGCTTCTATTTTTTCATACAGCATCATTAGGTCAACTCGTTTTTTCACCTGTAATATTGACAACGTATTAGTTTTCCATTTACTGGCTATGTGGTTTCTAGTTGCTATAGTAATAAAATCAATACGTCGGCACGTTTTGTTATTGGCATGGATTGGTCTGTCCCCTAGACGTAAGGCTGGTTTCACATTTGCGTTTTTTAGCGCTGGAAAAAAACGCACATGTGCGCATGCGTTTTTTCCCCTATATTTAACATGGGTGCGCATACCTGCGCGCTTGTAAGCGCATGTATGCGATTTTCATGCGCTGCGTTTTTTTGGGGTGTGCGATTGGATTTTCCAGACGCAGCATGTTGCATTTTTTGGCACTGCAAAAAAGCGCATGCGCACATATGCGCACGTTTTGCGCTAAAAATGGCCATTATAGCCTATGGATGCGCATATGTGCGCACTGGCATGCTCATGTATGCGTTTTTTTGCATATGCGTTTTTTTTTTTTAACCATGGAATTTAGGGGTTTGGGTTAGAGTTAGGGTTAGTTAAGGGGGTTTAGGGTTAGGGTTAGGGTCAGGGTCAGGGTTAGGGTTGGGTTTTGGGTCAGGGTTAGGGTTAAGTATGGTTTGGTTAAGGGTTAGGGTCAGGGTTAGGGTCAGGATTAGGGTTAAGTATGGTTTTGTTAAGGGTTAGGGTTAGGGTCAGGGTTAGGGTTAGGGTTAGGGTCAGGGTTAGGGTTAGGGTCAGGGTTAGGGTTAAGTATGGTTTTGTTAAGGGTTAGGGTCAGGGTTAGGGTTAGGGTTAGGGTCAGGGTTAGGGTCAGGATTAGGGTTAAGTATGGTTTGGTTAAGGGTTAGGGTCAGGGTTAGGGTTAGGGTTAGGGTTAGGGTCAGGGTTAGGGTTAAGTATGGTTTTGTTAAGGGTTAGGGTCAGGGTTAGGGTCAGGGTTAGGGTTAGGGTTTTGGTCAGGGTCAGGGTTAGGGTTAGGGTCAGGGTTAGGGTTAGGGTTAGGGTTAGTTAGGGTTTAGGGTTTGGGTTAGGGTTAAGTATGATTTGGTTAAGGGTTAGGGTCAGGGTTAGGGTTAGGGTTAGGGTCAGGGTTAGGGTTAGGGTTAGGGTCAGGGTTAGGGTTAGTAAAGTCATGGTTTGGGTAGTGTGAGGGGCCACCTAAAAATGTTGGAAAAAAACGCAAACGCGGTAAAAACGCACTAAAAACGCATACAAACGCTTAAAAACGCTGCGTTTTTTTCATGCATGCTCATAAAAATGCTTGAAAAAAACGCAGCAGTTGTATGCTTTTGTATGCGTTTTTTCAATGCGTTTTTTTGCGGGAAAAACGCGCTGCAAAAAAAAGCAAGTGTGAAACTAGCCTTACACTGTCAGTGTTAGCAGTAGTTTCTTATTCAGGACAGTGTTGATTAATTTTATGACGTCTTGCCAGAGAGACTTCACTATCGGGCAGGTCCACCATATGTGGAGTGTGTCTCCGTCATCAGCGCAACCCCTGAAACAATTGCCAGGTACCGTATAGTAAATGCTGTGTAGGAAACTGGGAGCATAATGTATTCTGTAAAACAATTTAAGGGACGTTTCAGTGAGTGAAACTTGATTACTACCTTTTACTATATTTTCATAGCATTTGTACCACCTTTGAGGTGTAAGGGAGATTTGTAAATCTTCCTCCCATTGTTCCATAACCTTCATTTTCAAGCACTCCCTAGGTTGTAGGAACATAGAGTAAAGATGGGATATAAGACCATTTCCCAATGGGTCATATAGACATATTAATTCATAAGTTGTAAGTTTAGAGTCCGCTAGTTTGCAGTTAATTTTTGTAAAAAATGGAAAATTTGTTCTTACCTAAAAATTTCAGACCTTGGTACTTGGATGTTTTGTGATGAAGTCTTGTTTTGGCATAAGTTTAAAGTGAGCAGATAAATTTTGCAGCCTAATTAATTTACTTTGTTTCCACCATATGTGATTCCTTGACGCTACCCCTGGTGGAAACATGGGATTGTTGAACAATTTTAAAAGTGGAGATGGTTGAGACTGCAATGCGAATTGAAATCTATTGGTTCTCCATACACGTAGTGAATGAGAGGTGTATGGCGAGTGTATATCCAAATCTTTTGGTAAGGGTCCCGTGGCCCAAATCAGACTTTCCAAGGTGTAAGGTGCTATGTGAGAGTTTTCTATTTGTGGCCAGATAGGTGCCTGCTGTTCAGCGTTCACCGCTGCCAATTGAGCAATCTGGGCCGCCTTATAGTAGAGAGAAAAATTCGGTAGTGAGAGTCCTCCTTGTCTTTTGTGTCGTCTAAACAAGGTATACTGAGATATACGGGGTTTTTTATTGTTCCAAATAAAGCGCAGAATGTGTGAGTTTATGATTTTAAATGTCAGTTGAGGTATCGGAATAGGCAGGGATCGGAATAAATATAGAAATTGAGGCAATGTAACCATTTTTACCGAGTGTATCCTTCCCAAAAAAGAAAGGGATGGGGAAGACCATTTTGAAAGAGTTTGCGGTAATTTATGAAGGAGAAGGGCATAGTTATATTTAAACAGAGTGGATTTGGACGTTGTAACTTTAAATCCTAAATAAGTGATATGTTGCTTTGCGTGTCGGAAATGAAAATTACTTAGTATGGAAGCTTGGACCATAGGTGAAATATTCAGGAACATAATCTATGATTTATCCATATTAACCTTAAGTCCTGAGACCTCCTCAAAATGATTAAGTGTTTTTATAAGATTAGGTAGCGATACGTGAGGATTCTTTAAAGTTAATAGGAGGTTGTCGGCAAAAAGACTGACCTTGTATTTATGTTTACCCACATTTTGGCCCACTATGTCGGGGTGTAGGCGGATCTTTTGAGCCAGTGGTTCCATCACCATAGCGAATAGGGCAGGGGACAGAGGGCACCCCTGCCTGGTTCCCCTGCTAATAATTATTGGTTCGGGGGTGGTCGAAGGTAACTTCAAGTAAGCCACTGGGTTATTATAGAGGAGCTTAAGTGAGTCAATTAATTGTTGCGAAATCTCCATTTTATACAGTATATGGAACATATATGGCCATATGACAGTGTCAAAAGCCTTTTCTATATCTAAAGCCAACAGGACCAAGGGAGATTTTTGTTTATTGGCGGTATGAATAAGATTTAGATTCCTGCGAATATTATCCGGGGCCTGTCTTGTTGGGATAAATCCGACCTGATCTTTGTGAATGAGGCTGGGTAAACATTTATTGATCCTATTGGCTATTATGGATGAGAATATCTTAACCCCTTCACTACCAAGGGTGGATCGCACGGTAACTCCCGAGCCAATTTTTACAATTCTGACCACTGTCCCTTTATGAGGTAATAACTCTGAAACGCTTCCATGGATCCCGGTTATTCTGACATTGTTTTCTCGTGACGTATTGTACTTCATGTTAGTGGTAAAATTTCATTCAAATAACTTACGTTTATTTGTGAAAGAAATGGAAATTTGGCGAAAATTTTTAAAATTTTGCAATTTTCCAACTTTGAATTTTTATGCCCTTAAATCACAGAGATACAGCACACAAAAAACTTGATAAGTAACATTTCCACATGTTTACTTTACATCAGCACAATTTTGGAACCAAAATTTTTTTTCGTTAGGAAGTTATAAGGGTTAAAAATTGACCAGCGATTTCTCATTTTTACAACACCATTTTATTTTTACGGACCACATCACATTTGAAGCCAATTTGCGGGGTCTATATGATAGAAAATACCCAAAAGTGACACCATTCTAAAAACTGCACCCCTTAAGGTGCTCAAAACCACATTCAAGAAGTTTATTAACGCTTTAGGTGCGTCACAGGAATTTTTTGAATATTTTTAAAAAAATGAACATTTAACTTTTTTTCACAAAAAAATACTTCAGGTTCAATTTTTTTTATTTTACCAAGGGTAAAAGGAGAAATTGGACTGGAAAAGTTATTGTGCAATTTGTCCTCAGTACGCTGATACCTGATATGTGGGGGGAACCACTGTTTCGGCGCATGCAGAGCTCAGAAGGGAAGGAGCGCGGTTTGACTTTTTCAATGCAAAATTGGCTGGAATTCAGATCGGACGCCATGTCGCGTTTGGAGAGCCCCTGATGTACGTAAACAGTGGAACCCCCCCACAAGTGACCCCATTTTGGAAACTAGACCCCCCCAAGGAACTTATCTAGATATGTGGTGAGAACTTTGAACCCACAAGGGCTTCACAGAAGTTTATAACGTACAGCGGTACAATTAAAAAATCATATTTTTTCCACAAAAATTATCTTTTCACCCCCAGTTTTTATTTTCCCAAGGGTAACTGGACCCTAAAAGTTATTGTGCAATTTGTCCTGAGTACGCTCATACCCCATATTTGGGTGTAAACGACTATTTGGGCGCATGGTAGCGCTCGGAAGGGAAGCAGCGCCATTTGACGTTTTTGGCTGGAATTGAGATCGGACACCATGTCGCGTTTGGAAAGCCCCTGATGTACCAAAACAGTGGAAACCCCCCAAAAATGACACCATTTTGGAAACTAGACCCCCCCAAGGAACTTATCTAGATGTGTGGTGAGAACTCTGAACCCCCCAGTGCTTCACAGAAGTTTATAATGCCTGGGTGTGAAAATAAAATAAAAAAATCGTATTTTTTCTACAAACATGATCTTTTAGTCCCCAATTTTTTTATTTTCCCAAGGGTACCAGGAGAAATTGGACCCCAAATGTTGTTTTCCAATTTGTCCTGAGTACACTGATACCTCATATGTGGGAGAAAACTACTGTATGGGCACACGTCGGGGCTCGGAAGGGAAATAGTGACGTTTTGGAATGCAGACTTTGATGGAATGGTCTGCGGGTGTCATGTTGCTTTTGGAGAGCCCCTGATGTATCTAAACAGTGGAAACCCCCCACAAGTGACCCCATTTTGGAAACTAGATCCCCTAAGGAACTTATCTAGATGTGTGGTGAGCACTTTGAACCCCCAAGGGCTTCACAGAAGTTTATAATGCCCGGGCATGAAAATAAAAAAATCGTATTTTTTCCACAAACATGATCAATTAGTCCCCAATTTTTTTATTTTCCCAAGGGTACCAGGAGAAATTGGACCCCAAAAGTTGTTGTCCAATTTGTCCTGAGTACGCTGATACCCCATATGTGGGAGAAAACTACTGTATGGGCACACGTTGGGGCTCGGAAGGGAAGTAGTGACGTTTTGGAATGCAGACTTTGATGGAATGGTCTGCGGGTGTCATGTGCGTTTGGAGAGCCCCTGATGTACCTAAACTATTGAAACTCCCCACAAGTGACCCCATTTTGGAAACTAGACCCCCCACGGAACTTATCTAGATGTGTGGTGAGCACTTTGAACCCCCAAGTGATTCACAGAAGTTTATAACGCCCGGGCGTGAAAATAAAAAAAATCATTTTTTTCCACAAAAATGATATTTTTGCCCCCAATTTTTTATTTTCCTAAGGGTACCAGGAGAAATTGGACCCCAAAAGTTGTTTTGCAATTTGTCCTGAGTAGGCTGATACCCTATATGTGGGGGTAAAACACTGTTTGGGTGCATGGCAGAGCTTGGAAGGGAAGGAGCACCATTTGACTTTTTCAACGCAGAATTGGCTGGAATTGAGATCCAACGCCATGTTGCATTTGGAGAGCACATGATGTGCCCAAACAGTGGAAACCCCCAATTCTAACTCCAACCCTAACCCCAACATACCACTAACCCTAATCTCAGTCCTAACCCTAGCCCTCGCCCTAACCCTAGCCCTAACCCTATCCCTAATGGGAAAATGGAAATAAATACATTTTCTTTTAATTTTATTATGTTTCCCTAACTAAGGGGGTGATTTACTATTTATAGCGGTTTTTATGTTTGGCAGCTGTCACACGCTAAAAGACACTTTTTATTGTAAAAATAGTTTTTGCATCACCACATATTGAGAGCTATAATTTTTCCGTATTTTGACCCACCGAGTTATGTGAGGTCTTATTTTTTGCGGGACGAGTTCACGTTTTTATTGGTATCATTTTCGGGCACGTGACATTTTTTGATCGCTTTTTATTCCGATTTTTGGGACGCAGAATGAACAAAAACCAGCGTTTCATGAATTTCTTTTGGGGGGTGCGTTTACACCGTTCCGTGTGCGGTAAAATTGATAAAGCGCTTTTATTCTTCGGGTCAGTACGGTTACAGAGATACCTCATTTATGTCGTTTTTTTATGTTTTGGCGGTTTTATGCAATGAAAACTATTTTATAAAAAAAATAATTATTTTTGCATCGCTTTATTCTGCGAGCTATAACTTTTTTATTTTTTCGCTGATGATGCTGTATGGTGGCTCGTTTTTTGCGGGACAAGATGATGTTTTCAGCGGTACCATGGTTATTTATATACGTCTTTTTGATCGCACGTTATTGCACTTTTTGTTTGGCGGTATGATAATAAATCATTATTTTTTGCTTCGTTTTTTATTTTTAATTTTTAAGGGGTTTGCTAAAGGGGTTAACTAATGGGACAGTTTTACAGGGCAGGTCGTTGCAGATGCGGTGATACCAAATATGTGTACTTTTTTTGTTTTTTGTTTTTTATTTCCAAAAAATGAATTTATTTGGTAATATTTTTTTTTTCTAATTTATTTAGCAATTTTTTTAAAATTATTTTTACACTCTTTTTTAATTTTTTTTAACTTTATTAGGTTGTCCCAGGGGGGACATCACTGTCCTGTGACAGATCGCTGATCTGTGACATCACAGATCACTGTGACAGATCAGCAATCTGTCACAGGCATAGATGCCTCGTGCCTGCGCTTTGCAGGCACTGAGGAAGTCAGCTCCCTACAGGCCCCCGAAGGTCCCCGTCGCCATCTTGGATCCGGGGAACTATAGGGAAAGAGACCCCCGCAGCAGCGCTGCACATTGCGCTGCTGTTGGGGGCTCAGGGAAGCACGGAGGGAGCCCCCTCCCTGCCGATGCTTCCCTTTAACCCCCGGTACACCGCGATCGTGTTTGATCGCAGTGTGCAAGGGGTTAACGTGTCGGGGGCGGTCCGTGACCGCCCCTGACACATTGTGCCGGGTGTCAGCTGTGATAATCAGCTGACACCCGGCCGCGATCAGCGGCGCTCACCAAGTGGGCGCCACTGATCTCACTAGACGTACTATTCCGTCCTTGGGACTTAGGTCCCAGGTCACATGGACGGAATAGTACGTCCAATGTAGGTAAGGGGTTAAGATCTAGATTTAATAGAGAAATAGGTCTGTAGTTCTTGGTAAGTAAAGGATCCCTCTAGTGCTTTGGAATAACTGCAATATGTGCAGTATAGAATTCTGGTGGCATTGGCTGACCTGTTAACATGCTATTACAGTATGCTTGGATATGTTTAGTCAGTATTGTCGAAAATTTTTTATAATATAGTGCCGTTAGCCCATCAGAGCCTGGGGCCTTCCCAATTTTTAGATGTTTGATAGTAGAGGCAATTTCCTCCTCAGAGATAGGAGAGTGTAGTGTTGTAGCGTAAGTCGGGGTTAAAGAGGGTAGGGGGACATTAGACAGAATGTCTTTTAGTTTGGGCAAAGAGAAATTCGTAATATCAGTGTACAGCTTTTGATAATAATTTTGGAATGTTTTGTAAATTCTGTTTGGGTTAAAAGTAGTTTGGGACTGCTGTTTAATCTCTCTGTTTGCTTTAATTTTCTTGCAAGCATTCCATCCATTTTGTTGGAAAACCGATAAAATGTCACTTGTGTCCACCTTATTGCTCTTTCAGTACGAGTAGTTAATAAAGTGTTTAATTGAAATTTTAAATCGTATATTCGTTTGGTTAGGTATAATGAGGGGCATGATTGGTTGGTGATTTCTATGATAGGCATCTTTAATACTTTCAGAATTTCTTAGACTTCCCTATTCTGCACATCCGCTGCTTGTGCAGGGGTAATGTTATTCACAGGTTCCCTCAAACTTCTGATATCTGTGCTTTAAAGTCCAATCTCACCAATCTGCTGCAGGAGGCATTGGAGTTAATGGATCAGATGAAGCAGAGGAAGACACTTACCTAGATGGGATTATTTAATGCAATATTATTGGGCTGTTTTTTTATTCCAACTTTCTGGAGTTGAGTTTTCAGAGGGACACAGATGAGCAGCATTCATGTAGCTTATATTGGTTGATTCCAAGGATGCTTGTAAGTGTAGCCCATGTAAGATGCCCAAACGAGGTAGTCGTGGGTGAGCTTCTGTTCCCATTTGCTTTGGCTTCCTACAGACAACTCATGTCATAGTCCTGGTGTGCTGCGGTGTGTGAGGTGCATCATACTTACAGTACTTTAGGACTGCAGACCTCTTCTTCTGAGTTCAGGAATCTCTATTCTGGAACCGGGGCAGCAATTAATACAGTAGACACAAGGTGCATAAAAACAACCAAACTTTTACTTAGTGAATGGCAGTATTTACAGGCAGATGTAGAGGATACGGCCCAAGGGGTTGTCATCTTTCCCACAGGTACTGGATACAGCTTCAGCCCTGGTTCTCTGTATAGGTAGAATATCCCTCTTACTGCCTTCTCTAGCCCTAGGGAATTTTCTCCACCACCATCAGTATATTTGGATTGCACTACCTTCCACCCCATGTAGTCTGAGTACATCTTTCCCTGTAGCTTCACAGGCTGTCATGGGTGTGTCAGAAACTGCAGACAGTCGCATTGCATCTGGCTGCAGAAGGTCTCAGCGGGGTTGGTCGGGCAGACTAGTGGCCACGACCCCCGGCCTTATTTGTGTTTATCTGGGTGTTTATAATTCCCAACTTCCTGTTGGGAGTTGCGGGTGTTATTTCCATTCCTCCATTCCTTGTGTGTTATCATCTTTATGCTGATGACACACAACTATATATGTCATTCCCCAACCTTACCCCCTCTGTACTAAAGAATGCCAGTGACTGTCTGTCCGCAGTCTCCAACATCATGTCCGCTCTCTATCTGAAACTCATCCTCTCCAAAACTGAACTTCTGCTTCCGCCATCTACTAACCTCCCTACTAACCTCCCTCAATCTGACATCTACCTCTCCGTGGGTGGCACCACAATAACACCCTGGCTGCAGGCACGCTGTCTGGGTGTTATGTTTGACACCAATCTCTCCTTCACATCCTATATACAATCTCTTGCCCGCTCTTGCCGCTTACACCTAAAGAACATCTCTAAAATCCGCCCGTTTCTCACCATGGAAACAATAAAAATCCTCACTGTAGCATTGATCCACTCCCGCCTGGATTACTGCAATGCTCTATTAATTGGTCTCCCCGTTACTCGACTATCCCCTCTCCAGTCCATACTTAATGCAGTGGCCAGGATCGTCCATCTGGCTAATCGGTACTCGGACACGTCCGCTCTTCGCCAGTCCTTACATTGGCTGCCCACTCATTATAGGATCCAATTCAAAGTACTTGTTCTCACCCACAAAGCTCTCCACAGTGCAGCACCCCCCTACATCTCCTCTCTCATTTCTGTCTATCGGCCTAACCGACTGCTGCGCTCTGCAAACGACTTTCGACTAACCTCTGCACTAATCCGTACCTCCCACTCCCGACTCCAAGACTTCTCCAGTGCTGTGCCAATCCTCTGGAATGCTCTACCCCAAGAAATTAGGACTATCCACAATTTGCATATTTTCAGGCGCTCCCTCAAAACACATTTGTTCAGAGCGGCCTATCATGTTCACTAATCACAGTCATTCTACAGTATGTGTAAGTGTGCATGTGTAGCCCATTCACAATCTCCATCCATCCCTCACTCCCTCAAGATGGCTGGACCATCATTGTAAATACATCACTGTAAATACACACCTGTACTTTGTATCTCCCCCACCTCATTGTAGATTGTAAGCTCTCACGAGCAGGGTCGTCTTATTTTGCTTTAATTATTGTATTGTTAACATTGTTACTTATGACTTATGTTTGGAACTGTTAAACTGTAAAGCGCTGCGGAATATGTAGGCGCTATATAAATAAAGATTATTATTATTATTATTATTCCTCCCTTGTGAAATGTTGGAGCTACAGCAATCGGCTAACTTCCTTTCTGGTGTTGTTAGGACGTCTGGTGTTACCTCTCTGAGTGTGCTCAAAGATAAGTGTTCCCCCATGTTCATCTATCCCAGTTGTCTTTTGTGTAGTGGGGATTGACTAGTGCTCATCCTATCCTTCCTTATGCAGGGCTTACCGCTAGGGTCTGGCAGGGCATAGGTATCCTGCTCAGCAATAGGTGTGGAAATTATTTTCTTAGGGCAGGGTGATATTAGTTCTGCCTAGGGGGACTCCACTCCCTTCTTCCCTAGGGTTGGGCTCCCCTCTCCCTCTTCCCTTTGTGTTGCAATTAGTCTGTCTTACACCTTGCGTTACATTAACACCCGCTGTTCAAGTTTGCAAAAGAAAAAGAAAAATTGACACATGTTTTTTTTTTTTTGCTGTTTTTTTTTTCTTTGGATATTTGATTCTGTTTCTGGCAGAGCAGCTACAGAGGTTGTCACTGGAGGTGATAGACCTTCATTCTGAGATTCTAAGGCAGCAGCTGCAGACTCCTATTGTGGGGGACTCTGCAGGTAGGCGGGTCCAGCTTGAACGCAAAATTGCTCTCCCAGACAGGTTTTCTGGGCGTAGAGACAAGTTTTTTGCATTTAAGAAGCATGCAAATTTTAATTTAAAATGCATCTTTACTCCTCCGGAGATGAGGGGCAACGAGTAGGAATTATTATTTACAAAAACGAAGAAAGTCCAGCTCCTCACGATAAAACTGACTGACTGTGTTTCCTTGGCTGAATCCAGGCTGCGACGCATTCAGCAAGGGAGTTGTTCAGTGGAGACTTATAGCTCTGAGTTCCGCAGGTGATCAACTGATACTAAATGACCCGGCTCTCAGAAGCCAATTCCTTCAGGGTCTCACTGAAAGGTTGAAGGATGCTTTAACAGGGTACGAAACCCCAGAGTCCTTGGAAGCCACTATGTCTTTGGCTATTCGTGTGGATAGACGTCTTCATGATGGGTGGGTAAGACCACCTTCTCCGCAGCCTTTTTTTTTTCGATATATTGCTCCTTTGCCAGGGGAGCAGTCTAGTGGTAAACCTGTACTGGGGAGGGTGAAGAGGCACATGCAGTTAAGGTGTGCCTCTACATCGAACATTTCACAGGAGGTTTGCAAAAATAAGGGTGTGGTTTTTTTTATGGAAACAAGGGGCATTTTATTGGGAGAAAATAGGGGGGGAAGCCAGCACTGCTTAAGGTTAGAACGCATAAATTGAAGTGCATATGCACATAATATCCAGCTGTATTCAAAAATGAGATATTTGGCAAAAAAATTGATCAATTCAATTGAGCCACCCCGCCGCGCCAAGGCAATCTCATGTGGGGGGTCCTACTCTACATTTATAATAAATACTGTGCCATTACGGCCTCCTAAGAGCATGACCACATCAAGTGCAATCTGTACCTGAACATTGCTGGATCGCTCCCATGAAGCCAGATGAAGCAAGTGCAGATAATACTTGAGTGTGTCCGACCCTGTCTTTGCTAAGTGCCTCTCGCCTGTTCCCGTGTCTATGGTGTGTATGATCTGGTCTGGTTTCTGGTTTTGTCTCTTGGCTTTCTGATTTGGTACCGTCCTGCTTGACCCGTGTTTTGACCTTTGGCTTCCCTCGACTACCCTCTCGCTTTCTGATTTTGTACCGTGCAGCCCGACCCGTGCCTGACCTCCTGCTTGCCTGACCATTCTTGTTCTGCCTGATTCTGTACCGCATTGCTCCTCCTGTGTATGACTTCTGGATTGTCTGACCATCGCCATTGTATAAACCCCTTGCTCTCTGAGCCCCCTGCCCGTCACATCAGCGTCCCTGCGATAAGCTCCACCCCCTCTGACATCACAGGTCACGTGGTGCTAGGTCCTGCAGCCTCTGAGTGCTTCTACCAGCGCTCCGCCCCTTCCTGCGACCTCCCAAACTGTGTTCCTACACAGGCCCCTCTGACAGCCCCGCGGTCTGAGTTGCTACGGTGACGCCGGGACCGCTGACCGGTCACGCTACCCTCCTGCAGATAAGGGTAAGCGTGATAAAAACCAAGGAAATTTCTGTTTGTTGACAGTGGAGCTGGAGTCAGCATGGTTGATGTTGAGTTTGACAGAACTCACTGGCTGTTTTTTTGTGCTTTAGCTAAGCCCATTGCCATCTTCTCCATTCTCCACTTGCACAGAAAGCTTTCACTCACATTGTACGTAATGTAAGACTGAGGGTGGGGTTGGTGCAATGTGAAGTAATTCCTTGTTATGTCCTGGACAGTCTTCGTACTTCAATTGTATTGGGTCTTCCCTGGTTGGTGAAATTTAATCCGTTGGTGGATTGGCAAGCCAGGGAGGAGTGGGGGATTAGTGCCAGGAAAACTGTTTAAACATTTCCCTCTCTTCAGCCTCTACGGAAACCTTACCTGTCTTTTTTCTGGGTTTGACAACATTTTTTCTGAGAGGGGGTGTCAGGATTTGCCTCCTCATGGTGAATCTGACTGTCCTGTTAATCTTGTTCCCGGAGTGAAACTGCCAAAATCCAGACTGTAAAATCTTTCCGGTCCTGAGAGACAAGCCATGAAGGATTTAATTGCAGAAAGTCTGGAGAAGGGATACATCAGACCCTCATCTTCGCCCGTGGCAGCCGAGTTCTTCTTCGTGAAGAAGAAAGATGGCGGTCTACGTCCCTGCTTAGATTTCCGGGAATGAAATAAAATTAGCATCTGAGATCCATACCCTCTGTGACGGACTCAGCTCCTGCTGAGCCCATTTTTTGAGTGGACCCTCTGGGTCGTGGCACCCACCCACTGAGGGTGAGCTAACCTTGTGAGAATCCACCCCCTATACAGGGAGTGTCAGGGGCAAGACCAAGGGGGTGAGTCACCACGACTGCTGGGACCAGACGGCCGGCTCAGGGGACACTAGACGAGTGTCTGACGACAAGGACGAGCAGGAAGCAAGACGAGACAAGACGTAGGTGCAAGGTAACTTCATTAGAATAACTCAGGATCACATACAGTGTAAACAAGCAAAACGTGCAAGGTGCGCGCGTGGGCACGCCAAGGTCCATAACATGGTACGTGCCAGGTGGCACGCCTAGGTACAGGTAATGGCATGATGGCATCGGACTCCGGACTGCTGGCAACGATCGACATCATCAAGACATCAGGCTGCGGACATCAGCTCCGGAGGTCAGGCCGCAGTCATCCAGCTCGTGATCTCTGGCAGCGATCGACAGGTTCCGAGCATCCGGCAGGCAAACCAGGGTCCAGGCAAGGAGGCATGAAGATATCCAGGCAGGGCGTGTGTTAGGGAACACGCCAAGGTCCAAGGCTAGGTGCGTGTGTAGGGGACACGCCAGGGGTCAAGGCTAAGTGCAAGGCAAGGTGCGTGTGTAGGGGACACGCCAGGGTTCAAGGCTAGGTGCAAGGCAAGGTGCGTGTGTAGGGGACATGCCAGGGTTCAAAGCGAGGTGCGTGTGTAGGGGACACGCCAAGGTTCACAAACGAGACGGTGCGTGTGTAGAGCCACGCCAAAGCATAGGATAAGACAGAGTGCGTGTAGAGACACGCCAAGGCACAAGACAGAGTGCGTGTAGAGACACGCCAAGGCACAAGGTACAAGACAGAGTGCGGTAGAGACACGCCAAGGCACAAGACAGGGTGCGTGTAGAGACATGCCAGGGTCCAAGGTACAAGACAGAGTGCGTGTAGAGACACGCCAAGGTTCAAGGCAGGGTGCGTGCTAGGAGCGACGCCAGGGTTCAAGGCAGGGTGCGAGCTAGGAGCCACGCCAGGGCAAAAGGAAGGGCTGCGTGCTAGGAGCCACGCAGGGGGCACGCCACACTGGCCAGTGCACACGGCTGTACACAAACACGTGGCACTCACCACGGGACAGGAGACAGCCAAGGGGAACCCACGCCGGGGTTCAATGCAAGGACAAGGCAGGGAACAAGGCAAGGAACAAGCAGAAACAGAGCCAGGTCGGAGCGAGGACAGAGTCTAGCAGCGGAGCGTAGGCAGAAGCCCAGAGCCGGGCCAAGGGAAGACCTTGGGACTAGACATAGAAACGAGCACTAAGGAGAGGAGAAATGGTGCGTGTGCCAGGGAGCACTACAGAGCACCATAGGAGAGAGCGAGGCAGAGCAAGCAATGACTGAGACCATAGGGAGGAACACAAAGCAAGGAATAGCAAGGCAGAGAACACAGGGAGGACTACAAGTCAAAGCATAGCAAAAGCAAGACATGGCAAAACAGGAGAGGCAGAGAACACAGGAAGGACTACAAGTCAAAGCATAGCTAAGGCGAGACATAGCAAAACAGACTAAGACAAAGAACAGCAGAAGGACTACAAGGCAAAGCAAGGCAAAGACAAACATGGCACGAGAGACAACACAAGACATGGCACAAGACAAGAGGCGGAATACGAGCACGGAGCGTGTGCAGAGACGCACTACAGAGCAAAGTGCAAGGGCACAGAATAGAGGGAGCAACCCCACAGACCCAGAGCCTTGCAGGGAAGCAACACAATAATCAGGCCCTGAGCATAGGAAGAGGCAGCCTGATATAGGGCATAGCACCTCCTCCTCCAGGTCAGGACCAGGGGAGCACTTCCGGGATTCTAGACATGACGAGATGATAGCAGAACCAGACAGTGCAGGATCTTAGGAAACGTCACATGATCAGGGTTTCAGACATGACGAGATGATCACCGAACCAACCAGTGCAGGATCCTAGGAAGAACACATGATCCGGGATTCTAGACATGACGAGATGATCACAGAAGGCAGAGCAGAAACGCAGGCGTCCTGTAGCTCAGACATGAGGTGAGTGTGCACACTGCTCTAGGAGACATGCAGGACAGCAGACAAAGCATGCGCATGCACATCGCTCCAGGAGTTCTTGAGACAAACAGACATGGCAGACGTGACACCCTCTTCTTCTTCCTGATCTGTTCGGCCAGGTAGTGGGAGCTAAGGTGTTCTCCAAGTTGGATTTAAGGGCGACCTACAACTTGGTTAGAATCAGAGAAGGGGATGAATGGAAAATGGCATTCAATACCCCTGTGTAACGATCCATTTTTGGATTTGTGGCAGCTCTGGTTTCATTCTGTTTTAAAAGTAGCTTTTTTCCTTTTAGGGCCATCAGGGGTTAATGTCAGTTTTTCCCCCCTGGCAATCTGTTGTAACTGCAGTGCTGCTGGGTCAGCTGATGTGGGTGGTGACCACTCCCACCATCTTTTAAAAGGTCACCTGATGCATCAGCTGATTGTTGGTGATAGAGTTTCTCTGGAGACCAGCCAATGTGTGAGGAGCTCTGTGGTGCCAGCGTGTATCAGCTGTTTGAGGGCCTGGTGTCGTATCCTATGCTGAGTGGAGTCCAGCTTCACTGTCATCTGAGGTGTGGAGCTTGGCAGCGGAGTCTGGAAGCTAAGTGTGGTGTTTATTCCTCGTCCCTTTTATGTTTGTCACTGTCCCCTGTGTGGAACTATCTGCAGTGGTGAGGCTAGCGCTCCTTGCTGGCCAGTGCACTAGCCAGGGCAGTGTTAGGTGACAGTGAGGGATGAGGTTTCCAGACGGCAGTAGGGGGAAGGACCCACTTAGGGCGTTAAGGGAGTGCAGGGACAGGCTCAGGTTTGAGTTCAGGGGTGTCCTTTACTTCATTTCCCTATTGTAGGGCGTTCCCCCTTTTCCATCCTGTTGTTTGTGTGTTGCGCCGTCTGCTGACCGAGCACCCGTTGGGTTGTGTCACATCCTGACACCCTGATGGTCATTTCGAGAGTCCGGCCATGCCTTTCGGTCTGACCAATGCACCTGCGGTATTTTAGCATTTCATTAATGATATTTTCCATAATTTGGTCGGTAGTTTGGGGGGTCTATCTAGATGATATTTTCGTTTACTCACTTAGAGACACATCGGGGGCATGTTAGACAAGTGTTGCAAATATTAAGAGTAAACAAATTGCATGCCAGAGTGGAAAAATGTGTTTTCGCCTTCCAGGAGGTGCAGTTTTTGGGGTACCTGTTGTCATTTTCGGATGGATCCGGAGAAGATCCGTGCTGTCCTTGATTGGGACCGTCCTGAGAGCCTGAAGGCCCTACAAAGTTTCCTGGGCTTTACTATTTTTTACCGGAAATTCATCTGTAATTTTTTCAGTAATTGTGAAACCCCTTACTGACATGAGAAGGAAGGGGCCTGACTTTTCCAAATGGTTGGACACTGCCCTGTGTGCTTTTTCCTCCCTAAAGAACTGTTTCACCACGGCTCCTATACTAAGTCAACCCAAGGTTTCCCAACCCTTTATTGTGGGGGTTGGGGCTGTGTTGTCTCAGGGTCCGTTCCCCGGTAAATGGCATCTATGTGTCTTCTTTTCAAAAAAATTTTCTCCGGCTGAGAGAAATTATGACATGGGTAATAGGGAGCTTTTGGCAATCAAGTTGACATTTGAAGAATGGCGACATTGGTTGGAGGGGACTGTCCATCCTACTAATATTATCACAGACCATAAGAACTTGTCATATCTCCAATCGGCTAAACATCTCAACCCTAGGCAGGCTAGATAGTCCCTGTTTTTTTACTAGGTTAAATTTTGTGGTCAGTTTTATCCAGGGGTCAAAAATGTGAAGGCTCCTGCTTTATCCCGGAGTTTCCCTGGTAGTTGCGACCATGGAAACCCTGCCCTGATTTTGCAAAAATAATAAGGGAATCTCACAACTCTGTGCTTGCTTGTCATCCAGGTGGTAAGGCAACCGCGGACTGCATTTCTCGTCATTTTTGGTGGCCGGGCTTGCATCGGGAAGTGGTTGAAGAGGTATCTGCTTGTTGTGTCTGCGCACGTTCTAAGGTATCACATACCTGTCCGTCTGGTAATCTTCTTCCACTGCCTATTCCCAGCAGACCATGGACACACTTGTCCATGAATTTTATTACTGACCTACCGGTATCTGCAGGCAAGACTGTGGTTTTGGTGGTTGTAGATAGGTTCAGTAAAATGGTCCATTTTGTTGCATTACCGGCACTTCCGAATGCCAAGACTCTTGCTCTTTTGTTTGTAAATGAGATTGTTAAGCTTCACGTGGTTCCCACCAATGTGGTGTCAGATCGGGGTACCCAATTTGTTTCCAAGTTCTGGAGGGCTTTCTGTTCTCGACTGGGGGTGCAGCTGTCATTTTCCTCTGCCTTCTATCCCCAGTCGAATGGACAGACCGAGCGTGTTAACCAGAATTTAGACACCTACCGCAGGTGTTTTGTTGCCAAAAATCAGGAGGATTAGGTGTTATGATTGGGTCACCGAGGAGGAAAACAAAACCAAGCTAAGTCACAGAAAACCAGAGAGGTTGGTAACTACGCGGATTGCAGACCCCTGATCCTAACCACACAACTAACAGCCGTGGAGCGTACCTACGATGATTCTAGATGTTACGTCACAGCCGGAGGACTAAATAAGCCTAAAGCAAGAAAAGGGGAAATCTAAACTGCCCCAGAGCAGACCCCAAAGGAATAGACAGCCCCCACACATGTATTGACGGTGAAACAAGATGAAAGCGCAAACACAGGTAGGAAAATAGGCTGAGCAAACGATGCGGCCCACACTAACTAGAAATGACAGGAAAGGAAAAATACTGTCTGCAATCACTCCAAAAAACCCAGCAAAAATGTCTAACACTTCTGATAGCAAAAGAAACCGTGAAGTCACTAGACTTCACCCACTATATCAGCACTCTGGCATATTCTCAGAACAGAGCAAAAAGAGGCCAATCTAATAAGGGACAAAAAGCAAACTGACACATACAGTAACTTAAGAGTAGAAATTCAGCACAGCCCCAGCCGGGGCTGGCTGACAACACAAAAAACTGAATAGACCAAACCAAATCAAATGTGAACATTAGCAGAGACAACTTAGCTTGAGATGGCAGGAACTGAGCTGGAAACTAAGACCTCAGGAGTCAGGAAAAAAATCACCAGCATACCAGCATAGGAATAGGGAGTCGGCTGTCTTAAATCAAGTCTGAGACTCCAGATGTCCAATCCTCATCCTCATTATCAGGTGGCAGGTCTCTGTTAATTAGATCAGCTTAATTACCTCCTGCCACCATCAGAGGGAGCCCAGAAAGAGAACTCTCAACTCCTCTGTCAGCACAAACAGTTCCCTCACCAGGAACCAGAGGCAGACCAGAAAATGAGTTCACAATAGTACCCCTCCCTTGAGGAGGGGTCATCGAACCCTCATCCACACCACCAGGCCGATCAGGATGGGCCCGGTGAAAAGCACGAACCAATCTATTGGCATTAATGTCAGAGGCAGAGACCCAAGAATTATCTTCCTGGCCATAACCCTTCCATTTGACCAAATACTGGAGACTCCATCTAGCCAAACGAGAATCCAATATTTTCTCTACCTACCTCATGTTCCACATTGCCTTTAACCAGTACAGGGTCAGGAGGTGCCGCCATAGGAACTACTGGCTCAACAAACCTCTTCAACAGCGATTTTTGACATACGTTATGGATCTTAAACGTAACTGGAAGAGCAAAATGAAAAGAAACAGGATTAAGAATCTCCAAAATCTTATAAGGTCCAATAAATCTTGGCTTGAACTTTGGAGACACAACCTTCATGGAGATATTCTTGGACGACAACCAAACCATATCACCCACTTTAAATCGGGGACCAATAGTCCTATGCCGGATGGAAAACCGCTGGGCCTTTTCCTGAGAGAGTGACAACTTATCCACCACTTGGTCCCAAATCTGCTGCATTCTCTCTACCACAGTGTCCACATCTGGGCAGGCTGAAGATTCCACTTGCCCTGAAGAAAATCGAGGATGAAACCCAAAGTTACAGAAAATGGGCGACATCAAAGTGGCAGAACTAGCTCTATTGTTTAGCGCGAATTCGGCCAAGGGCAAAAAATGAGACCCAGTCATCCTGATCAGCAGATATAAAACATCTTAAATAGGACTCCCAAGTCTGGTTTGTTCTCTCAGTCTGCCCATTGGTCTGAGGATGAAAGGCAGAGGAGAAAGATAACTGAACTCCCAGATTGGAACAAAAGGCTTTCCAGAATCTGGAAACAAACTGGACTCCTCTGTCCGACACAATGTTCTAATGAATCCCATGCAACCAAACCACCTGTTGTAAAAACAAGGGCACCAACTCTGAGGAAGATGGCAACTTTGGGAGTGGTACAAGATGGACCATCTTAGAAAATCTATCACAAATCACCCAGTTAACAGTCATTCTCTGAGAGACAGGAAGATCAGAAATAAAATCCATTGAGATATGGGTCCATGGCCTCTTGGGCACCGGCAGGGGCATCAACAACCCACTTGAACGAGAACAGGGTTTAGACCGAGAACAAGTCCCACAGGACTGCACAAAATTCCTGACATCACGAGATAAGGCAGGCCACTAAAAAGACCGACTCAAAAAAATCTCTGGTACCAAAAATACCTGGATGACCAGCCAATGCGGAGCAATGAACTTCAGACATCACTCTCTTTCTCCACTGGTCAGGAACATACAATTTTCCCATAGGACAACGCTCAGGTTTATCCTCCTGAAATTCCTCCAGGGCGCTTCTCAAATCGGGCGAAATGGCAGAAAGAACTACCCCCTCACCTAGGATGGTAGTAGGCTCGGTCACATTAAGAGAATCAGCAAAGAAACTCCTAGAAAGGGCATCTGCCTTAACATTCTTAGTGCCCGGAAGAAAAGAGACCACAAAATTAAAACGCGTGAAAAACAAGGACCACCTAGCCTGTCTAGGATTCAAGCGTTTGGCCGACTCCAGATAAATCAAATTCTTGTGGTCGGTGAGGACCACAAATTGAAGTCTAGCCCCTCCAACCAATGTTTCCACTCTTCAAATGCCCATTTCATGGCCAACAATTCCCGATTCCCCACGTCATAGTTGCATTCAGATGGGGAGAACTTTCAAGAAAAGAAGGCACAGGGATTCATTTTAGAAGTCACAGGATCTTTTTGGGACAAAACAGCTCTTGCACCAATCTCAGAAGCATCTACCTTCACCTGAAATGGAAGTGAGACATCAGGTTGTCGTAGAACAGGAGCAGAAGTGAATCTCCGCTTAAGCTCCTGAAATGCTGAGACAGCCTCAGGAGACCAATTCAGCAAATCAGCGCCCTTCTTGGTCAGATCAGTCAGTGGTTTGACAATACCAGAAAAATTATCTATAAATTTACGATAGAAATTAGCAAAACCCAAAAACTTCTGGAGAGCCTTCAAAGAAGTGGGCTGAACCCAATCATAAATGGCCTGTACCTTGGCCGGACCCTTTTCAATAGTCGACGGAGACAAAATAAATCCCAAAAATGAAATCGTCTGTACACCAAAGAGGCATTTCGATCCCTTAACAAACAGGAAATTCTCCCTCTAAATCCAGAAAACAGTCCGGACATGTTCTACATGAGAATCCCAATCACTGGAAAAGATCAAAATATCATCCAGATAGATGATCAAAAACTTATCCACAAAGTCCCGGAAAATATAATTCATAAAGGATTGGAAGACAGAAGGGGCATTAGTGAGCCTTAAAGGCATCACCAGGTACGCAAAATGTCCCTCCGGAGTATTAAACGCCGTCTTCCATTCATCCCCATGCTTAATGCGAATAAGATTATACGCCTCCCTGAGGTCAAGCTTAGTAAACCAGCAGGCACTCTTAACTCTGGAGAATAAATCAGACATCAGGGGTAACGGGTACTGATATTTAACCGTCATCTTGTTAAGAGAACGATAATCAATACAAGGTCTTAATGAACCATCTTTCTTGGCCACAAAAAAACCCCCAGCACCTAAAGGTGAAGAGGATGGTCTAATATGACCCTTCTCCACCGACTCCTTAATATAGGATCGCATTGCATCATGTTCGGGTACTGATAAGTTGAAAAGCCGACCCTTGGGAAATTTACACCCAGGCATCAACTCAATTGCACAGTCATAACTCCTATGAGGAGGCAAAGACACAGACTTACTCTCACTAAATACATCAGAAAAATCGGCCAAATAATCAGGAATATCATGAGACTGAGGAGAGGTGGAGAAAACAGGAGTGTCCCTAAGAACACACTGCCAACCCCAACTCACCACAGACACAGATTTCCAATCCAAAACTGGATTATGAGTTTGCAACCAGGGAAAACCTAGAACAATAGTATCATGCAAATTGTGCAGCACCAAAAATTTACAATTTTCTTGGTGGTCTGGGGCAACTCACATTATCACCTGGGTCCAAAACTGAGGTTTATTCTCCATCAAAGGAGTAGCATCAATACCCCTCAAAGGAATAGGCGTCCGCAGAGGTATCATGGGAAAACCACAACGTTTAGCAAAGTCCAAATCCATCAGATTCAAAGCTGCTCCTGAATCTACAAAAACCTTAGCGGAAAATGTGGATAAGGAGCAAATCAGAGTAACTGCCGTTTAGGGCAGACAGAAATAGTATGAGAGGCGTCTCCACAGAAAAAACACAGCTTATTACGCCTTCTAAACTCCTGACGTTGCGCCCTAGACAAAACCCCATCACATTGCATAGGTTCAGACGTTTGTTCAAAAGGTGGCAACGCCTCTCGTGTAGTTTTATGTTCACGTAAACGCCGATCAACTTGAATGGCTAATGACATAGAATCATCAAGACCAGAGGGAACATGAAATCCTACCATAACGTCTTTTACAGTCTCTGATAAACCCTTCCGAAAGAGAGCTGCCAATGCACCATCATTCCATGTAGTAAGGACCGCCCACTTTTGGTATTTTTGACAGTATAACTCTGCAAAACCCTGACCCTGGTTCAATGCCAACAGGGTTTTCTCAGCTTGATCAACAGCATTAGGTTCATCATACAACAACCCCAAAGCTTGAAAAAATGCATCCACATTAGTCAGAATAGGATTTTCAGGTGTCAGAGAAAAAGCCCAATCCTGGGGATCGCCACACAGCATGGAGATGACAATTTTAACCTGCTGTACAGAGCTCCCCGATGAGTTAGGCTTCAAGGCAAGAAATAATTTACAATTATTCTTAAAATTCAAAAATTTAGACCGATCCCCAGAAAACACATCAGGAGTAGGGATCTTTGGTTCAACAGCATGTGACTGAGTGAGATAGGCGGAAATTCCCTGCACTTCAGCAGCGAGCTGCTCCACACGATCAGACAATTGCTTAATCTCCATTAGAGAAAAATCCTCCTACGGCCCCAGAGAAAAAGAGGAAAAAATACATATAAAAAAAAAAAATTCTGACACTTTTTTTAACAATTCTTTCCTGCTTTTGAGTACCCTAGAATCTGCGGTAAGGCTGGTGATTCTGTTATGATTGGGTCACCGAGGAGGAAAACAAAACCAAGCTAAGTCACAGAAAACCAGAGAGGTTGGTAACTACGTGGATTGCAGACCCCTGATCCTAACCACACAACTAACAGCAGCCGTGGAGCGTACCTACGATGATTCTAGACGCCATGCCACAGCTGGAGGACTAAATTGTCATGATCCAGGCTGGATCTGACAAGTTAAATGGACAAATTGAACTTTTTTCCCTTTGGCTGTGTGCCAATGTGGTGTGATTGCCCCCAGTGGCCATTAGAATTATTGCACTGTGGTGTCGTTTGTTCTAAGTTGCCCCGATGGTGGTGAGCGGTAGTGCACTTTAGTTTCTTTGGTTAAGTGCACGTAATTATAAAACAGGTGTGATGCTCTATAAAAGAGTGTCAGGTGTGTTGATCACTGTTGGTGATAGTTAGTCATTCACAAGTAAGCCTGGGTGAAAGATGGAGCTGAACAAGAGTCCTGGGCAGCCCAGCCAGAGAGGACGAATGGCAGCTATGGAGTCTGCAAGGAGTGCTGGCATGGATTGGTGGAGTCCAACGATGGGGTCTGCAAGAAGGGCTGGCATGGTGTGGTGGAGTCGCAGTTTATGGTGTCAGCAGAAAGTGCTTGCATGGCTTGGTGGAGTGGCGACTATGGTGAGAGTTGCACTCAGCATGCTGGACTTGGTTGCTGAAAGCTGGACTCAAGCATGCTGGACTTATTGGCAGAAAAGTTGGACTCGAGCTTGCTCGACTTTTTGGCAGAAGCTGGACTCATCTTTGGGACTCTGTTTACTGGGCAGCTGCAACTGGTGGTGGACTCTGCTCCAAGGCAGCACTATGGTGATGGATCCGGTTATGGTGATGGATCCGGTTGAAGGAGAAGATACACGCAGGTGGTGGGCTCTGTTGCGGGGAGCATAAGCAATAGAGCAAAGCTAAGTGGTGTCCCCCTGTATTGTCATTTTTCCTTTTGTGTGTTTAGTGCAGTGGTGGGATTAGTTTCCGCACTGACCAATTCCCTAGTGAGGGTTTAGGTGCAGGGCGAGTCAGGGTTTTGAGGTTCCTGTGCGTCGCCCGGTGCAGAATCGGCATAGGGAACGATAGGAGTGTAGAGACACTGACTCAGGGGAGTGCAGGAGGTCTCCACTTCCCCGTTTCCCTATCGCAGGGCCCTCCATTGTTATTGTTACCCAGGTTTCCTCTTAATTGTTTAAATTTGCCTTTACTGGAGGCAGGGTTTCCAGACTTACGTGTATATCTAAATTCGCCAGTTGGAGGCGGTGTATCCAGCTGCACGTCTTATTATTTAAATTCGCCCCACTGGAGGCGGTGTATCCAGGGTCATGTGTGTCATATGGTTTCGCCTTGCGGTACTCGCTGCATCCAGACACACGTGACCGTGACATAAATAAGCCTAGAGCAAGGAAAGGGGAAATCTAAACTGCCCCAGGGCAGACCCCAAAGGAATAGACAGCCCCCACACATGTATTGACGGTGAAACAAGATGAAAGCACAAACATAGATAGGAAAATAGGCTGAGCAAACGATGGGGCCCACACTAACTAGAAAGGACAGGAAAGGAAAGATACTGTCTGCAATCACGCCAAAAAACCCTGCAAAAATGTCAAACACTTATCATAGCAAAAAAAACCCTGAAGTAACTATACTTCACCCACTATATCAGCACTCTGGCATATTCTGAGAACAGAGCAAAAAGAGGCCAATCTAATAAGGGACAAAAAGTAAACTGGCACATACAGTAACATAAGTGTGGAAATTCAGCACAGCCCCAGCCGGGGCTGGCTCACCACACAAAAAACTGAATAGACCAAACCAAATCAAATGTGAACATTAGCAGAGACAACTTAGCTTGAAATGGCAGGAACTGAGCTAGAAACTAAGACCTCAGGAGGCAGGAAAAAATCACCAGCATGGGAATAGGGAGTCGGCTGTCTTAAATCTAGTCTGAGACACCAGATGTCCCATCCTCATCCTCATTATCAGGTGGCAGGTCTCTGTTAATTAGATCAGCTTCATTACCTCCTGCCACCACCAGAGGGAGCCCGAAAAGAGAACTCTCAACTCCTCTGTCAGCACAAACAGTTCCCTCACCAAAAACCAGAGGCAGACCAGAAAATGAGTTCACAACAATTAGGCACCCTACTTGCCGCTGGCAGAATTTGCCATCAATAATCACCGTCGGGAATCTACCAGCAGGTCACCGTTCTTTGATGCATACGGTTTTCATTCACAGTTTAGTACTTTTAGCGGGGGAGGGGCTTCAGGAGTTCCTGAAGAGGAACATTTTGCTTTGTCACTCTCCTCAGTGTGGCGGGGGCTAGTGAGTAACTTGAAGATTATGGGAGACAGGTACAAACGACAGAAACCGTGTGCCAGCTCCGGACTTGAATGTGAATGACTTTGTGTGGTTGTCGAACAGGAATATCAGGTTGAGGGTTCCTTCCTGGAAGTCGGGACCTAGATTAATTGGTCCCTATAAATTAACCACCGTCATTAATCTAGCAGCATTTCAGCTTGAGTTACCTCAGGCTTTTAAAATCCACAATGTCTTCCATAGGTCGTTACTCAAGAAATATGTGGAGCCTCTTGAGCCCTCACCCTACCACCGACTCCAATAATGGTTGATGGAAATCTGGAGTTTCAGATTTTGAGGATTGTAGATTCTCCTCTCCAACGTGGTTCCCTACAATACTTGGTGCACTGGAAGGGTTATGGACCAGAGGAGAGGATGTGGGTCTCGGCATCAGAGGTGAATGCTCCCAGGCTTGTTCGTTCATGTCACACATCTTATCCCGACAAGCCAGGTTCTGAGTGTCCAGAGGCAACTCATAGAAGGGGGGGTACTGTCATGGGTGTGTCAGAAGCTGCAGACAGTCGCATTGCATCTGGCTGCAGAAGGTTTCAGCGGTTGGCCAGGCAGACTAGTGGCCACCACCCCCGGTCTTTATTGTGTCACCTGGATCTGGGTGTTTATAACTCCAAACTTCCTGTTGGGAGATGCAGATGTTATTTCCATTCCTCCCGTGTGAAGCCTTGGATCTACAGCAGTTGTCTAACTTCCTTTCTGGTGTTGGGAGGATGTCTGGTGTTACCTTTCTGAGTCTGTTCAAAGATAAGTGTTCCTCCCCTGTTCGTCTATCCCAGTTGTCTTTAGTGTAGTGGGTATTATATAATGCTCATCCTATCCTTCCCTATGGAAGACTTACCGCTAGGGTTTGTCATGGCATAGGTATCCTGCTCGGCGATAGGTGCGGAACCTATTTAGGGTCTTGGGGCAGAAAGAGTGACGTTAGTTCTGCCTAGAGGTCTCCACTCCCTGCTTCCCTAGTGTTGGGCCCCCCTTTTTTAATTCCTGACCTATCAAGTTACAACAAATTGAACTAACAGAAAAAAATGAACACTAGCACCCATAATTATATTGTGCACTGTGAAAATAAAATTGACCAATTCTGGAGTCAGGAAATGAAACATACTTTTTATAATATCATTATATTTTATTATATTGTTAAGAAATGCATTAACTTTTATAAAATCAGTGTTATTTGTAATACATTTTTATATATTATGTAAGTTTTACATTTGAAAAGTTCTAAAAAGGCTATTAAATATGGATTAGTTAATTGTTTTTTAAATATTTTGTTTGCTATAGTAAATATATACAATATTCTTTCTATAATTAAAAAGTTTGTCAATTAATAAAAAGTTTTAAGTATTTTGAATATAGCCAAAAAGTTGCTCTTAGGCTACTTTCACACTTGCGTTTTTTTGCTGCGAGTTTTTTGCGCACACAAACGCATGAAAAAAACGCATCATGCGTTTGTGTGCGTTTTTTTTCGGGTTTTGTTGCGTTTTTTAAAAAAAGAAACGCATGCTTTTTTGCGCATACATGCGCATTACAATGCGCACGTATGCGCACCCATAGACTATAATGGGTGTTTTGCTGTAAAAAAAAGCATGCGCATACAAACGCGTATAAACCCATCTGTATGCGCACTTATGCGCACCCCTGTAAAAGATAGGGTAAAAAAAGCATGCTTTTTTTGCGCTAAAAAACAGCGCAAAAAAACGCAAGTGTGAAACCAGCCTTAGGCCTCATTCAGACGTCAGTAACTTTTATTTTTAGACAAAAAATGGGCTGAATTTTATCAGTGTTTTGTATTTTAGTATGCAAATTGCCTCTTCAGAGAGGAAAAGGACTTGAACTCTATAGCGACACCTGTTGGAAGCTGCAGTCCTACAAGTCATTATTGAACCTACGATTTAGGATAAAAGCCAAATCAGAATCTCAATTTGCATTCACAGTGTATCGGGTTATTGCCCCTGTCAGTGCAAAGTATGAGAACTAATTTGGCTAGGTGATAGTCACTGACCTGAAGTCTAAGGGATAACATTTCTTCTTGTGGCTAGTTACATACTGGCTCTGGCATGACAATGTAAGGAGGCTTATTCTCCGTGCAGCACTCTTAATGAGTGGTCAGGATTTAAGTTTTTTCCCATCAGTGTTTCATCAGTGATTTTATCGTATGGAAAATAACATTGCAAAGCTATTGACATGTCTCAAAATTGACTACCAAAGGCAATTGTTTCTGTTGAATTTGGGTTTCCTTCAGACTTCCGTTTTTCATGTGCATGCTCTATATATTGATTTCATGGATAGAACATGTGCCCATTATAGATTTTTTTTGTTTTTTGTTTCGAACATTGTGTCTGATAAAAAATAATCACAAAGTCATGCCTGTCTTTGATCGGAGTCAAATGCCAAACTTACACATACAAGTCCAAGGTTGGACTGGAGTGACTGGGCCCATAGGAGGAATTGAATCTAGGGGCCCACGCTACTGCTATATGCAAATATCTGTAAACCGTTATAGAATCATAGAATCGTAGAGTTGGAAGGGACCTCCTGGGCCATCTGGTCCAACCCCCTGCTCAAAGCAGGATTCGCTAAATCATCCCAGTCAGATGTCTGTCCAGCCTCTGTTTGAAGACTTCCATTGAAGGAGAACTCACCACTTCTTGTGGCAGCCTGTTCCACTCATTGATCACTCTAACTGTCAAAAAGTTTTTTCTAATATCTAATCTGTGTCTCCTCCCATTCAGTTTCATCCCATTGCTTCTAGTCTTTCCTTGTGCAAATGAGAATAAAGTTGATCCTTCTACGATGTGACAGCCCTTTAGATATTTATAGACAGCTATTAAGTCTCCTCTCAGTCTTCTCTTTTGCAAACTAAACATTCCCAAATCCTGCAACCTTTCCTCATAAGACAGGGTTTGCAGACCGGTCACCATTCTGGTCGCTCTTTTTTGAACTTGCTCCAGTTTGTTGATGTCTTTTTTAAAATGTGGTGCCCAAAACTGGACACAATATTCCAGATGAGGTCTGATCAAAGAGGAGTAGAGGGAAATAATGACCTCACATGATCTAGACTGTATGCTTCTGTTAATACATCCTAAAATTGCATTTGCCTTTTTTGCTGCTGCATCACACTGTTGACTCATATTCAGTCTGTGATCTATTAGTATACCCAAGTCTTTTTCACATGTGCTGTCACTTAGCCCTATTCCTTCCATTCTGTATATGCTTTTTTCATTTTTATTGCCCAGATGTAGTACTTTGCATTTCTCCCTGTTAAAAACCATTCTGTTAGTTGCTGCCCACTTCTCCAGTTTATTTAAATCTTTTTGAATCCTCTCTCTCTTCTCTAGTATTAGCTATCCCTCCTAGCTTTGTGTCATCAGCAAATTTAATCAGTTTACCCTCAATTCCTTCATCTAAATCATTGATAAAGATGTTGAACAATACAGGGCCCAGGACAGAGCCCTGTGGTACCCCACTTGAGACATTCTTCCAACTGGATGTGCAGCCATTTATGACCACTCTTTGGGTCCGATCACTAAGCCAGTTATGAATCCACCTAACAGTTGCCTTGTCCATTCCATACTTAGTCATTTTTTCAATAAGGATTGTATGAGAGACTTTGTCAAATGCTTTGCTGAAGTCAAGATATACTATATCTACAGCATTTCCTTGATCCACCCAATCAGTGATACCATCATAGAAGGAAATTAAGTTAGCCTGACATGACTTATTAGTTACAAACCCATGCTGACTCTGTTTAATCACTTCATTCTTATCCAGGTATTGACATACATGTTGTTTAATAATTTGTTCAAAGATCTTTCCTGGTATAGAAGTCAGACTCACCGGCCTATAGTTGCCTGGGTCCACCTTCTTCCCCTTTTTGAAGATAGGAACAACATTTGCTCTTCTCCAGTCTTCTGGCACTTCTCCTGTTCTCCAAGAATTTTCAAAGATTATGGAGAGGGGATCAAAAATTTCTTCTGCTATCTCCTTCAGTACTCTGGGGTGTAATTCATCTGGACCTGGAGACTTGAATTCATTTAGGTTAGCTAAGTGTTTCCTCACTATCTTTCTGTTTATAGATATCCTGGATTCTTCTATTCCCTTAATAGGACAGTGAATAACAGTTGATGTTACATTTCCTTTCTGAGAGAAAACAGATGCAAAATAGGAATTTAAAAGTTCAGCCTTCTCAACATCCTGTCTTACCATTTCATCATTTTCATCCTGTAAAAATCCTATAGCATCTTTGACTTTTCTTTTACTTTTGACATATCCCCAAAATCCTTTATTATTGCTTTTCACATCTCTTGCAAGCCTCAATTCATTTTCAGCTTTAGATAATCTGATTTGTGCCCTGCAGGTTCTGCAGACAGCATTATATTCTTCTTTAGATATGCCTCCCTCTTTTCATTTTATAAACATTTTTTTCTTCCTTTTTGCATGTGCTTAAGTTCTGTGTTCATCCATCCTGGTTTCCTTAAATGCTTCCTATTCTTCCCTCTTTTCGGAATTGTTAACAACTGTGCTTTGAGAATTTCCTCCCTGTTTATAAGGATTAGATCCAAGGTAGCAGTTCCCCTTGTTTTCTCCCCTACCTTTTGGAAGATAAAGTTGTCAGCAAGACAGGATAAGAATTTCCTCGACCTGTTAGTTTTGCCTGAGAGAGATTCCCAACAAATGTCTGAATAGTTGAAATCTCCCATGACAACTATGTCATATTTTTGGAGAACTTGGCCATTTGATGCATAAAGTGTTCATCCATATCTTCAGCTTGCACAGGCGGCCTGTAGTAAATGGCTACAATGGTGTCCATTCCATTGTTCTGTCCTTGTATTCTTACCCAAACAGTTTCCACAGAACTCCCAGTCTCTGAAGCTTCAATCTCTGTGCAGATATACGCGTTTCTAACATGCAATGCGACACCTCCTCCTCGTTTATCAAGTCTGTTTCTTGCAAATAAGTTGTATCCTTCTAGTCTTGTATTCCAATCATGTGTATTGTCCCACCAAGTTTCAGTCAATGACATCATATTTCTTTTCCTGTGTTAGTAGTTCCAATTCTCCTTGTTTGTTGCCCATGCTTTGTGCATTAGTATAGAAACATTTTAGTTTGTGATTGGTTTCTCTTTCTCCAATATTTTTATTAATTAGATTCTTTTGTCTTTGTTCTTCCTTTCCACTTCTAATAGCAGAGTTCTCAATAGCATTTGTCAGGTGTATGGCTTTTTCTGGTCTTTTGCTTCCCTTCCCATGTTGTTCTAGTTTAAAGCTCTCCTTACAAGTGTAGCAAGGCGACATCCAAATACATGCTTTCCAGTCTTCGTAAGGTGCACCCCATCTCTAGCAAGTAGTCCATCATAAAGGTAATTCACTCCGTGATCCATAAATCCAAATCGTTGCTGACGGCACCATCGACGTAGCCAGTTGTTCACCTGCAGAATCTTATTCCACCTCCTTGTTCCATGGCCATCCACTGGGAGGATGGAAAAGAAGACCACCTGTGCTCCCAGTTCTTTCACTTTCTTGCCTAAGTCTTCAAAGTCTCTGCAGATGGTTTCCAGGTCATTTCTTGCAGTGTCATTTGTCCCCACATGTAGTAGCAGGAATGGGTAGTCTTCTGTAGGTCTGAAGAGTCCTGACATCCTGTCAGACACATCTTTAATTTTTGCACCTGGAAGACAGCACATTTCTCTTGAAGTTATATCCGGTCTGCAGATAGCGGCCTCTGTTCCTCTCAACAGGGAATCCCCCATGACCACCACTCTCCGTTTCTTCTTCACAACATTTTTCTTTCTCCATCCAGGAGGACTCTGAAGGCGTACAAGGTTGCTGTTTGTTGGCAAAGTCTTATCCTGATGTATTTCTTCATCGTTTTCCTGCGTGAGAGCCTGGTACTGGTTTCTGAGCAGTATGGGTGCTGACTGCCTCCTGATCCTCCTGCTTCTCTGGGTCACATGGCTCCATTCCTCTGTTTCTTCAGGTGCACTTCGAATTTCTTCTCTTTCTGTAACATGAAGAGATAAATCTGCTCTGTCCAAGAACTCTTCACCTTCCTTAATGATCTTCAACGTAGCTAACCTCTCTTCGAGATTTTGCAACTTTTCCTCCAACAGGGACACAAGCTTGCATTTGTGGCATGTGAAGTTTGGCTTTTCCACTGGTAAGTCTGTGAACATGTAGCAAGAAATGCAGCTCACCAAATGGCTCCTGGCCTCTTCCATCTTGAGAATTCTTAAAAACGATGAAAGATGAGCCACAATTCTCTCTTCCCCTGGTTTTCCGCTTTCCTCTTTTCAGCTGCAACGGCCAAAACCCAGTGATCGTTGAGCTCGCGGAGACTCTTCACTTATCCCAGAAGGCACTGGGAATATGCAAATGATCTCCTCAAGACTCTTCCCCTGGTTTTCCGATTTCCTCTTTTCAGCTGCAACGGCCAAAACCCAGTGATCGTTGAGCTCGCGGAGACTCTTCACTTATCCCAGAAGGCACTGGGAATATGCAAATGATCTCCTCAAGACTCTTCCCCTGGTTAAAAAGGAGAGCGGAACATCGACTGTAAAACACAGGAGGCTCCTGCACATCTACTGTGTACACAACATAACTGGGATGTAAAATTACGGTAGTTTGCATTAAAGGGGTTCTTTGGTTAAAACAAGTTGTCACCAATTGCATGGGCTCTATAGGATGAGTCATCGGTGGGGTCCAACCATTGGTACCTGCACTGATTAGAAGAATGGGGAAGTTTTATCCCTGACAGGGAACATTTATCCCCATTTTAAAATGGAACGGCAGATGGGATGACTGACTGCAGCTCCATTCATTCTTTTTGGGGTTTCCAGAAAAAAACAAGTGCAGCACTTGTGGCCATTGACGGAATTAATGGATCAGTAGCCGGAGTTGTACGTGCTGCTCCAGTCTAATGGAGATAAAAGTTCCAAATTCTGCCGATATGTGCGGGTCCTAGCAGTCAGACTCCCACTAATAAATAACTTATCACTTAACCTGTGGGGCGGTGATTACTTTTTTTCACCAGAGAACACCTGTAAGTGCATCTCTGCCACTGTGTTCCAAGTATTTAATCTCTAATGGAAATAAAAAATCTTCTTCTAATTAATATCAGAAAGAACAAATGACCACCGTACACAACACATTCCAATATATATACTAATATATATACCAATATCATTAATACCACATACAAGGGAGAAATACTGCCACACCATGGCCAGACCACATATTAACAGCATATAGGGACCAAATATTACCACATACAAGCATGCAAGGGACAAATACCGCCACACCATGACCATCTCACATAGTGACTGAATAATACTACATACAAGGGAGAAATACCGCTATATCCGTGACCGGACCACATATTACCACCTCATAGTGAATGAATAATACCACATACGAGGAGCAAATACTGCCACACCATGACCAGACCACATATTACTACCACATAATGACCGAATAATACCACATACAAGGAACAAATACTGCCACACCATCACCAAACCACATATTACCACCTCATAGTGACCGAATAATACCACATACAAAGAACAAATACAGCCACACCAAGACCAGACCACATATTACCACCACATAGTGACCGAATAATACCACTTACAAGGAACAAATACTGACACATTATGACTATATCACATATTATAACCATATAGTGACCAAATAATACCGCATACAAGGAACAAATGTCGCAACACCATGACCAGATAACATATTGCCACCACATTGTGATCAAATAATACCACATACAAGGACAAAGTTCAACAGAACATGACCAGGCTACATATTACCAGCATATAACAACCAAATAATAGCACATACAAGGGACAAATACCACCACACCATGACCAGACCACAAATTACAACCCCATAGTGACCAAATACTGCCATACTGATCATGAATAAAAACACAATAATAACAACACTGTTATTACCACCAGTGACATTATACACAAGAGCACTGTATATGGTGTCAGTGTACAAGTAATACAGTGATCACCAGTGACATTAAACACAGGAGCCCTGTATATAGCGTACAGGGTTCACCAGTGACATTATACACAGGAGCTCTGTATATAGTGCATAGTGTGAATGTACATGTGATTCAGTGAATCACCAGTGACGTGTCTAGGTGAAGTCCTTCATCTTCACTTTTCTTCATCTGGTGCAGACTGCCATCACTTCTTCCACCCAGGACTCGTCTCTGCAGAAAATAGCACACACTCATAAATAGCTGATCGCTTCTAGAGCACATTCCGCTCTTTTTCCCCCGACTTCTACACTGCGACAGATGAAAAAACCGACATAGTGCCGCCCTGAACAGTAATAGACCTCCTTTTTGTTCCCCCCCATGGAAAACAGTCTCCTAAAAAGTAAATTATATTACAGCAGTAATGATGTCCCCTAATTGGCCCCTACTGTAATTATGTGTCCCACTTACCACCATAAACTACTAATGTATCTCTCTCATTCTGGCACCCATACAGTAATTAAGTCCTGCATCAAGACCCACCTTTATTTAATAATGTGCTCCATCCTGGGCCCCTTTATTGCCCCCATCTTGGGACCCTATGTCCACCATCCAGGTACCCTATGTTCCCCCATCTTGGGCCTCTTATGTCTCTTTTGCAGCCTGGACCCCATATGTCCATCCTGGCCCTCATATTTCTATCCTGCCCTCCATATGTCCCTTGTCCATCCTGGCCCCCATGTGTCCCATGTCCGTCCTGGCCCCCATATGTCCCATGCCCACTGTCCATCCTGGCTTCCATATATCATTTGTCCATCCTGGACCCCATTTGTCCCTTGTCCATCCTGGTGCCCATATGTCCCATGTCCATCCTGGCCCCCATATGTCCATCCTGGCCCCCATATGTCTATCCTGCCCTCCATATGTCCCATGCCCACTGTCTATCCTGCCCTCCATATGTCCCATGTCCATCCTGGCCCCCATTTGTCCCTTGTCCGTCCTGATGCCCATATGTCCCATGTCCATCCTGACCACATATGTCCCATGTCCATCCTGGCCCCCATATGTCCATCCTGGCCCCCATATGTCCATCCTGGACTTCATATGTCACTTGTGTATCCTGGCCTCCTTAGATCCATCTTGGTCCCCATTTGTCCCTTGTCCATCTGGCCCCCATATGTCCATTCTGGCCCCCATATGTCCCCTGTCCATCATGCCGCTTCCATAGATGGCTCCTCTAGTTCATTCACATCACTTTCTGTTTAATGGTACTGAATGTAATTATCTGTTCGGACTGTTGTCCAATTGTTAAATTACTAAAATTGTAATAAAAATTTACAGTTTATATATATATATATATATACAGTGGGGCAAAAAAGTATTTAGTCAGTCAGCAATAGTGCAAGTTCCACCATTTAAAAAGATGAGAGGCGTCTGTAATTTACATCATAGGTAGACCTCAACTATGGGAGACAAACTGAGAAAAAAAAATCCAGAAAATCACATTGTCTGTTTTTTTTTCATTTTATTTGCATATTATGGTGGAAAATAAGTATTTGGTCAGAAACAAGCAATCAAGATTTCTGGCTCTCACAGACCTGTAACTTCTTCTTTAAGAGTCTCCTCTTTCCTCCACTCATTACCTGTAGTAATGGCACCTGTTTAAACTTGTTATCAGTATAAAAAGACACCTGTGCACACCCTCAAACAGTCTGACTCCAAACTCCACTATGGTGAAGACCAAAGAGCTGTCAAAGGACACCAGAAACAAAATTGTAGCCCTGCACCAGGCTGGGAAGACTGAATCTGCAATAGCCAACCAGCTTGGAGTGAAGAAATCAACTGTGGGAGCAATAATTAGAAAATGGAAGACATACAAGACCACTGATAATCTCCCTCGATCTGGTGCTCCACGCAAAATCCCACCCCGTGGGGTCAGAATGATCACAAGAACGGTGAGCAAAAATCCCAGAACCACACGGGGGGACCTAGTGAATGAACTGCAGAGAGCTGGGACCAATGTAACAAGGCCTACCATAAGTAACACACTACGCCACCATGGACTCAGGTCCTGCAGTGCCAGACGTGTCCCACTGCTTAAGCCTGTACATGTCCGGGCCTGTCTGAAGTTTGCTAGAGAGCATTTGGATGATCCAGAGGAGTTTTGGGAGAATGTCCTATGGTCTGATGAAACCAAACTGGAACTGTTTGGTAGAAACACAACTTGTCGTGTTTGGAGGAAAAAGAATACTGAGTTGCATCCATCAAACACCATACCTACTGTAAAGCATGGTGGTGGAAACATCATGCTTTGGGGCTGTTTCTCTGCAAAGGGGCCAGGACGACTGATCCGGGTACATGAAAGAATGAATGGGGCCATGTATCGTGAGATTTTGAGTGCAAACCTCCTTCCATCAGCAAGGGCATTGAAGATGAAACGTGGCTGGGTCTTTCAACATGACAATGATCCAAAGCACACCGCCAGGGCAACGAAGGAGTGGCTTCGTAAGAAGCATTTCAAGGTCCTGGAGTGGCCTAGCCAGTCTCCAGATCTCAACCCTATAGAAAACCTTTGGAGGGAGTTGAAAGTCCGTGTTGCCAAGCGAAAAGCCAAAAACATCACTGCTCTAGAGGAGATCTGCATGGAGGAATGGGCCAACATACCAGCAACAGTGTGTGGCAACCTTGTGAAGACTTACAGAAAACGTTTGACCTCTGTCATTGCCAACAAAGGATATATCAAAAAGTATTGAGATGAAATTTTGTTTCTGACCAAATACTTATTTTCCACCATAATATGCAAATAAAATGAAAAAAAAACAGACAATGTGATTTTCTGGATTTTTTTTTCTCAGTTTGTCTCCCATAGTTGAGGTCTACCTATGATGTAAATTACAGACGCCTCTCATCTTTTTAAGTGGTGGAACTTGCACTATTGCTGACTGACTAAATACTTTTTTGCCCCACTGTATATATATATATATATATATTTATATATATATATATGTATATATATATATATATATATATATATATATATATGTATGTATATTGTGGTACAGCAAAGGGTGTTTTACTGGATGGGAGATACATTTCTCCCAGCAGGTTAATGTTTGGCCAGGATTTTCCCTAAAGACAAGGACCTGCGATGATGTCATGGTCACATGATCAGCCCATGTGATGTCTACCTCACCTGTGGGAGGGATTATGGGCTATGTAATGGAGGTTGGTATTTGGCACATGGTGTGTGTGTGGAACATACAGGAACTTGGCTGGAGTTAGCCTGAATTTGTTAGCAGGATTACCCGTGCTGCAGAGCTATAGCAGCAAGACTCCAAACAACCCTTGGAATGGCACCTGGCGGATGTTACTGACCTGGCAGCTGCTTAGTTAAGCCCGTCCCTTGCAAGGGTGAGTCTGGGATCAGTGGTTCTCCAAGCTGGAGTCTATTTGTGTTTTTTCGTTGCTTTCTGTTAACCTGCTGTTTCAAAGTGACATTAAACCACTGAAGTTGGACTATAATCCTGTGTGTTGCCTCCTTACTGCTTCCTTGCCATTGCCTACCAGAGCAAATCCCTACAATTGGTGGCTTGAATGCAGGCGTACGCAGTGAGGCCAGGCTGTTTTTTGCTCATTTTTTGCTCTGTACTCCAGCTTATGTCCTGGGTGAAAAGAGTGGAGACCACAGTAAAAATGCTTATGGAGGCCATGCGACAGCAGCAGCAGGCTACGCAGCAGCAGCAGGAGGCCATGCGACAGCAGCAGCAGGCTATGCAGCAGCAGCAGGAGACAATGCAGCAGCAGCAAGAGGCTACACAGCAGCAGCTGATATTTAATCAGCAGCAGCAGGAAACCAATCAGCTGTTGATACAGCATATCACGACAGCGCAGACAACAGGAAATTCTCGGGGAATCCGTGATGTCCGGAAAGCGGTTCGTACAGCGTTTCCCAAAATGGAGAAGTCTGACGATGTTGAGACATACCTGGAGATGTTCGAAGGAGTGGCTGAGAGGGAGAAACTTCCCCATGACCAGTGGGCAGAAATCATTGCTCCGTTTCTGGCCCCAGGACCATTGAAAGCATATCAGGACCTACCCACTGAGCAAAGGGCAGACTACACGATTGTCAAGGGTGAGATACTGGCACGTCTTGGTGTAAATGTGTTAGTTCGGGCCCAGCGGGTACACCAGAGGGAGTTTACCCCCTCTAAGCCGGCTCGGTCCCAGTATTACGACCTGGTGCACTTGTTACAAAAGTGGTCGCAGCCTGAGGTATTGTCTCCCACGGCCATGCTGGACCACATAGTGACTGATAAATTGT
Source organism: Dendrobates tinctorius (assembly GCF_039654945.1). NCBI lineage: Eukaryota > Metazoa > Chordata > Amphibia > Anura > Dendrobatidae > Dendrobates > Dendrobates tinctorius. The sequence continues at coordinate 1,607,553 of NW_027362048.1, read as the reverse complement.
GGAGGGCTTTGCCCCACTCCCTCCAAACATAGGTCGGACAGGCATCCCCTACTAATGCCCTCCAGATGATAGACCTCATAGAAAGATATGGGGCTACCAAAGAGCTACAGGGAGCGACTCCCCGGAAGGTAACAGTAAGGTTCCCTAAGTCCCCACCCCTGGCTCGGCGAGCAGAGACCAGGAAGGCCACTCAGGACTTATCTGGGGAAGAAAGGAGTCCCATAATTTGCTGGCGGTGTCAGGAGCCAGGTCATGTGAGAGCTGATTGCCCCCACCTGGCTGAGCCCATGGACAAAAACTGGGTACCGCCAGTCCCACTATGCCGAACCCATGTGTGCAATGGACACCCCGAAGAGCACCCATGTGGAACATTTGTGTAAGGTTGAAGTTGAGGGCACCCTGGCTGTGGCCCTACTGGACTCAGGGAGTCTCGTAACCCTGGTACGAGCCAGCCTGGTACAAACCAGCAAGTATACTGGTCGGAAAATTGGGGTGTTGTGTATACATGGGGACTTAAAAAACTATCCTACCGCACTAGTGGTGATTAACACGTCAGAGGGAAGGCAGTGCCATTAGGTGGGGGTTGTGATTAATTTGCATTATGAAGTGATAATTGGAAGAGACTTTCCTTTATTTTCTGTGCTGTGGCCAACTGTTGTCCCACCCACTGAGTAACTGCCAGCACCAGAGTGACCAGTGCCCGAAGAACTGTAGAGTGTGCTTTTGGTATTCTTGTCTCCAGATGGCACATTCTCGTCACAGCCATTGATATAAAGCTGGAAACAGTGGATGAGATGGTGAAGGCATGTGTGGTTCTTCATAATTTTGTTATGGCTAAAGAGCACCCTTACTTTGAACTCGAAGTACCAGCTGCAGAACCATTGTCTGAATTCACTCAGCACCCTCTCAGGTCATCAGTTGAAGTTGGCCAAATGAGGGACCAATTTGCAGCCTACTTTATCTCTGGTGTAGGACGTGTGGAATGGCAAGATCAAATGGTGTATAATTGTTTTCTTGTGTGTAGGTTAATAAAAAACTTGTTTGGATACTGGTTCCGCGTGCACTCTTCTTTATACACTCCAAAACAATAATCACCTGCCCAGGTGTACTTGTGAATTCATGATCCTGTGTTTTGTGCATCATTAATTTACTAGCACTCCTGGCCAGGTGACTACATACACACAATTTGTATGACCTGTATCATCTCTACGGTTTGTGTTCAATGTGCAGCGACGGTGGAGATAATACATATTTGTATCATCATTGCCTGATGTTACAAATAGTGAGTTTGGGATGCAATAGCAACCTTCACTGTTTATGACACCTGACCATGTGAGAATAAATATTAAGATAGGATCTCCACTGTGGCTTCAGTATGAATGCAGACTGTTATGTTTCTGTTATGAATGGGTCACCGAGGAGGAAAATCAACACAAGCCAAGTCTCAGAAAACCAGAGAGGTTGGTAACTATGCAGATTGCAGATCCCTGATCTTACCACACAACTAGCAGCAGTCGTGGAGCGTACCTACGATGATCCTAGACGCTTCGTCACAACCGGAGAGCTACATAAGCCTAAAGCAGGAAAAGAGGAAAACTAACTGCCCCAGAGCAGACCCCAAAGGAAAGACAGCCCCCCACATGTATTGACGGGGAAACAAGATGAAAACACAAACAAAGGCAGAAAAATAGGCTGAGCAAACGATGGGGCCCGACTAACTAGAAAGGACAGGAAAGGAAAGACACTGTCTGCAATCTGCCAAAAACCCTACCAAAATAATGTCCAACACTTCTGATAGCAAAATTAACCCTGAAGTCACTAGACTTCTCCCACTATATCAGCACTCTGAAATAATCTGAGACAGAGCAAAAAGAGGCCAGTCTAATAAGGGACCAAAAGGCAAATACAGATAAATAGGAGTGGAAATTCAGCACAACCCCAGCAGGGGTTGGCTGACCACAAAAATCTGAATTGACCAACAAGAGCAAGTGTGAACAATAGCAAAAACAAACTTAACTTGAGAAGACTGGAACAGAGCTGAAGTCCAAGACCTGAGAAGCAGACTGAATCACCAGCACCAGGATAGAGCGTCGGCTGTCTTATATCCAGTCTGATACTCCAGAGATCCAATCGTTATCCTCCTCATCAGGTGGCAGATCACTACCAATTAAACCAACCTCACTACCTCCTGTCACCACCAGAGGGAGAACGGAAGGAGAACTCTCAACTGGTGGAGCAGAAAATGAGTTCACAACAGTACCCCCCTTTGAGGAGGGGTCACCGATCCCTCATCCATGCCACCAGGCCGATCAGGATGGGCCCGGTGAAAAGCACGAACCAATTTATTGGCATGAATATCAGAGGCAGAGACCCAAGAATTATCCTCCTGGCCATAACCCTTCCATTTGACCAAATACTGGAGTCTCCGTCTAACCAAACGAGAATCCAATATTTTCTCTACCTCATATTCCACATTGCCTTTAATCAATACAGGGTCAGGAGGTGCCGCCACAGGAACTACTGGCTCAACAAACCTCTTCAACAGTGATTTGTGAAATACGTTATGGATTTTGAACGTAACTGGAAGAGCCAATCGAAAAGAAACAGGATTAAGAATCTCCAAAATCTTATAAGGTCCAATAAATCTTGGCTTAAATTTTGGAGAGGCAACCTTCATAGGAATATTCTTAGACGACAACCAAACCATTTCACCCACTTTAAACCAGGGACCAATGGTCCTATGTCGGTTGGAAAAACGCTGGGTCTTTTCCTGAGAGAGTGACAACTTATCCACCACTTGGTCCCATATCTGCTGCATTCTCACAACCACAGTGTCCACACCTGGGCAGGAGGAAGATTCCACTTGCCCTGAAGAGAATTGAGGATGAAACCCAAAATTACAGAAAAAGGGTGACATCAAAGTGGCAGAACTAGCTCTATTGTTCAGCGCAAATTCGGCCAAGGGCAAAAATGAGACCCAATCATCTTGATCAGCAGATATAAAACATCTTAAATAAGACTCCAGGGTCTGGTTTGTTCTCTCAGTCTGCCCATTGGTCTGGGGATGAAACGTGGTGGAGAAGGATAACTAAATTCCCAGATTGGAACAAAAGGCTTTCCAGAATCTGGAAACAAACTGGACCCCTCTATCGGACACAATGTTCTCAGGAATCCCGTGTAACCGAACCACCTGTCGTAAAAACAAGGGTACCAACTCAGCAGAAGATGGCAACTTTGGGAGTGGTACAAGATGGACCATCTTCGAAAATCTATCACAAATCACCCAGATAACAGTCATTCTCTGAGAGACAGGAAGATCAGAAATAAAATCCATTGAGATATGGGGCCATGGCCTCTTGAGCTCCGGCAGGGGCATCAGCAACCCACTAGAACGAGAACAGGGTTTAGACCGAGAACAAGTTCCACAGGACTGTACAAAATTCCTGACATCACGAGACAAGGTAGGCCACCAAAACGACCGACTCACCAAATCTCTGGTACCAAAAATACCTGGATGACCAGCCAATGTGGAGCAATGGACTTCAGACATCACTCTCTCCACTGGTCAGGAACATACAATCTTCCCATTGGACAACGCTCAGGCCTATCCTCCTGAAATTCCTCCAGGGCGCATCTCAAATCGGGCAAAATGGCAGAAAGAACTACCCCCTCACCTAGGATAGTAGTAGGCTCGGTCACATTAAGAGAATCAGCAAAGAAACTCCTAGAAAGGGCGTCTGCCTTAACATTCTTAGTGCCCGGAAGAAAAGAGCCCACAAAATTAAAACGCGTGAAAAACAAGGCCCATCTAGCCTGTCTAGGATTCAAGCGTTTGGCCGACTCCAGATAAATCAGATTCTTGTGATGGGTGAAGACCACAAATTGATGTCTAGCTCCATCCAACCAATGTCTCCAGTCCTCAAATGCCCATTTCATGGCCAGCAATTCCCGATTCCCCACGTTATAGTTGCGTTCAGATAGGGAGAACTTTCGAGAAAAGAAGGCACAGGGATTCATCTTAGAAGTCACAGGGTCTTTTTGGGACAAAACAGCTCCTGCACCAATCTCAGAAGCGTCTACCTCCAAATGAAATGGAAGTGAGACATCAGGTTGCCGTAAAACTGGAGCTGAAATAAATCTCCGCTTAAGCTCCTGAAATGCTGAGACAGCCTCAGGAGACCAATTCAGCACATCAGCTCCCTTCTTGGTCAGATCAGTCAGTGGTTTGACAATACTAGAAAAATTACCTATAAATTTACGATAGAAATTAGCAAAACCCAAAAACTTCTGGAGAGCCTTCAAAGAAGTAGGCTGAACCCAATCATAAATGGCCTGTACCCTGGCCGGGTCCATTTCAATAGTCGATGGAGATAAGATAAATCCCAAAAATGAAATCCTCTGTACACCAAAGAGGCATTTCAATCCCTTAACAAACGGAATTCTCCCTCAAAATCTGGAACACAGTCCAGACATGTTCCACATGGGAATCCCAATCACTAGAAAAGATCAAAATATCGTCCAGATAGATGATCAAAAACTTATCCACAAAGTCTCGGAAAATATCATTCATAAAGGACTGGAAGACAGAAGGGGCATTAGAGAGCCCAAAAGGCATCACCAGGTACTCAAAATGTCCCTCCGGAGTATTAAATGCCATCTTCCATTCATCCCCGTGCTTGATGCGAATAAGATTATACGCCCCCCTGAGGTCAAGCTTAGTAAACCAGCAGGCACTCTTAACTCTGGAGAATAAATCAGACATCAGAGGTAACGGGTACTGATATTTAACCGTCATTTTGTTAAGGGAGCGATAATCAATACACGGTCTTAATGAACCATCTTTCTTGGCCACAAAAAAACCCAGCACCTAAAGGTGACGAGGATGGTCTAATATGACCCTTCTCCAACGACTCCTTAATATAGGATCGCATTGCATCATGTTCGGGTACTGATAAGTTGAAAAGCCGACCCTTGGGAAATTTACACCCAGGCATCAGCTCAATTGCACAGTCATAACTCCTATGAGGAGGCAAAGACACAGACTTACTCTCACTAAATACATCAGAGAAATCAGCCAGATAATCAGGAATATCATGAGACTGAGGAGAGGTGGAGAAAACAGGAGCATCCCTAAGAACACACTGACAACCCCAACTCACCACAGACACAGATTCCAATCCAAAACTGGGTTATGAGTTTGCAACCAGGGGAAACCCAGAACAATAGTATCATGCAAATTATGCAGCACCAAAAATTTACAATTTTCTTGGTGGTCTGGGGCAACTCGCATTATCACCTGGGTCCAATACTGAGGTTTATTCTCCGCCAAAGGAGTGGCATCAATACCCCTCAAAGGAATAGGCGTCTGCAGAGGCGTCATGGACAAAGCACAACGTTTAGCAAAGTCCAAATCCATCAGATTCAGAGCTGCTCCTGAATCCACAAAAGCCTAAGTGGAAAATGTGGACAAGGAGCAGATCAGAGTAATTGCCAAAAGGAACTTAGGTTGTACACTGCCCACAGCAAATGTGTGTGCAAAATGTTTCTCTTGTTTAGGGCAGACAGAAATAGTATGAGAGGCATCTCCACAGAAAAAACACAGCTTATTACGCCTTCTAAACTCCTGACGTTGCGCCCTAGACAAAACCCCATCACATTGCACAGGTTCAGACATTTGTTCAAAAGGTGGCAGCGCCTCCCGTGTAGTTTTACGTTCACGTAAACGCCGATCAACTTGAATGGCTAATGACATAGAGCCATCCAGACCAGAGGGAACAGGAAATCCCACCATAACATCTTTTACGGTTTCTGATAAACCTTTCAGAAAGAGAGCTGCCAATACACTATCATTCCATGTAGTAAGGACCGCCCACTTTCGGAATTGACCCTGGTCTAATGGCAACAGAGTTCTCTCAGCTTGATCAACGGCATTAGGTTCATCATACAACAACCCCAAGGTCTGAAAAAATGCATCCACATTAGTAAGAATAGGATTTTCAGGTGTCAGAGAAAGAGCCCAATCCTGGGGATCGCCACGCAGCAAGGAGATGACAATTTTAACCTGCTGCACAGAGTTCCCCGATGAGTTAGGCTTCAAGGCAGGAAATAATTTACAATTATTCTTAAAATTCAGTAATTTAGACCGATCCCCAGAAAACACATCAGGAGTAGGAATCTTGGGTTCAGCAGCATGTGACTGAATGTAGGTGGAAATTCCCTGTACTTCAGCAGCAAGTTGCTCCACACGATCAGACAGTTGCTTAATCTCCATTAGGAGAGGGGAAAAAAAATCCTCCTACCGCCCCAGAGAAAAAGAGGAAAAAATATAAAAAAAAAATTCTGACACTTTTTTCTTTTATTTTTTTCCTTTTCAAACAATTTTCTCCTGCTTTTGAGTACCCTAGAATCTGCGGTATGGCTGGTGATTCTGTTATGAATGGGTCAACGAGGAGGAAAAAACAACACAAGCCAAGTCTCAGAAAACCAGAGAGGTTGGTAACTATGCAGATTGCAGATCCCTGATCTTAACACACAACTTGCAGCATTCGTGGAGCGTACCTACGATGATCCTAGACGCCTCGTCACACCCGGAGAGCTACATAAGCCTAAAGCAGGAAAAGAGGAAAACTAACTGCCCCAGAGCAGACCCCAAAGGAAAGACAGCCCCCAACATGTATTGACGGTGAAACAAGATGAAAACACAAACAAAGGCAGAAAAATAGGCTGAGCAAACGATGGGGCCCGACTAACTAGAAAGGACAGGAAAAGAAAGACACTGTCTGCAATCTGCCCAAAACCCTACCAAAATAATGTCCAACACTTCTGATAGCAAAATTAACCCTGAAGTCACTAGACTTCTCCCACTATATCAGCACTCTGAAATATTCTGAGACAGAGCAAAAAGAGGCCAATCTAATAAGGGACCAAAAGGCAAATACAGATAAATAGGAGTGGAAATTCAGCACAACCCCAGCAGGGGTTGGCTGACCACAAAAAACTGAATTGACCAACAAGAGCAAGTGTGAACAATAGCAAAAACAAACTTAACTTGAGAAGACTGGAACAGAGCTGAAGTCCAAGACCTGAGAAGCAGACTGAATCACCAGCACCAGGATAGGGCGTCGGCTGTCTTATATCCAGTCTGATACTCCAGAGATCCAATCGTTATCCTCCTCATCAGGTGGAAGATCACTACCAATTAAACCAACCTCACTACCTCCTGTCACCACCAGAGGGAGAACGGAAGGAGAACTCTCAACTGGTGGAGCAGAAAATGAGTTCACAACAGCAGACTATAGAGATGATAACGTTTATGCAACTTCTACAATCCCCTGGCCTGTTGTCATGGTGAAATTAGCACACCTGGGCAGTTGAATACACATATGAGTAAAGCCCCTGTCACACACAGCGAGATCGCTAGAGAGATCGCTGCTGTGTCACAAGTTTTGTGACGCGCCAGCGATATCACTGTGTGTGTGACATGTATCAGCGACCGGCCCCCCCGCCGGGTATCGCTGATCATGCTCGAAAGCCCTGGACTTTTTTTGATCATTGGTCTCCCGCTGGCCAGCACGCATCGCTGCGTGTGGCAGGCGGGAGACCAGCGAGCTGGAGCTGGTATCCATGGGTAACTAAGTGCACACGTCACTTAGTTACCCGCTGTGTACCTTAGAAACTAGCGTGCTGGCGCTGGGAGCTGGTATCCCAGGTAAACAGCGGGTTTCTAAGCGCCGCAACATGTAGCGTCTAGCGCGTCTAGGCGCACACCTGCAAAAAGCGCATGAGCACGAAATCGCACATGAACGCGTGCAAGCGCTAGACCATGCGCCCATCATGTTAAATATAGGGGCACATGGCGCATGCTCCCGATAGCGCCCGATGCGCTGCGCGCAAAAATGCTAATCACATGTCATAGCCAGGATCTGCCTCTAACAGCCATGGGCAGTTCTGTAATATGATGCTCTTTAATTTTTGACAGCATCATCAACTGTTGGTCTGTGAGGGGGCATTCTATCAGTTCCGCAGGTCAGTGCCATGCTCAACTTGTGCAGCATTACAATGATGATAGCAGGGAATTGGTGTAATGATAGGGGGGTAGACACAAATGCAGAGCTGTCCTGCTGTATCCAGTAGGGTTGGAACTTAAGACTGAGTGGCAGATCTATGTGTGAGGAGGGAGAACAAACACCTATAGAGAAGAATAGGAAATTACATTTTCATGAAAAGGTGGAATGGAAAAATATGGGTCATGTGGGAGAAAGGGAAGTTCGGGGAGGTGTGGGTGTTTAGTGCAGCCTACTAAACCAGTGAAACATTCCATCCCTACTACATTGGGATGTAAACAAGCAGAGCTGCAGGATGAAGAGGACTACATGGAAAAAATAAATCACAGTTTATTATATGTAAGCACTAAGCAACACTGGTAATATTAAAATACTTTATTCTTACACATTTTTACCAAACCAGAAAATTCATTTAAGGGCAGTATATAGGCATGTATACACCTTGGCGAGTCTTACACGGTTCGCTCTTCTTGTTCTTCTTGTATGAAGATTCATGCTCATGAAATCTGTGCACAGAAAAGAAAATTATATCACATATTGTTATTTAAATCATTACTTTAGAATAAGGACTTTGACAAGCTTCTGGGGAAAGAACAGTTATTAAGTTTTGTCTTTCTCAGTTAACCATACATTGCTGAAATCAAGCAGCCAGCGTTTGATACATGGTGCCCGTGGATTGGGCAGTATGTATCCAATATCAGATTCCCTTTAATTTTTTGTTACAAATGTATAGGAAATGTATGTAAAAATTGAGTTTTCTGAAAAATTTTAGGTGGCAGCCTAGGAATTGTCTGTGCTGTGAAGGTGGAAGACTAATATTGCTTGAGGTAGAACATTCTTGATGGTATCATTTTAGGTTTGGGGTTGCAACAGTGACAGCACAACAGGGTCAAGATCTGTGGGGAATTGGGCAGAGTGGATTCAATTACATTTACATCTTAAGGCCCCTTTACATTTAGCGATGCACCAGCGATCCCGACAACGATACGACCCGGTCAGGATCGCTGGTGCATCACTAAATGGTCGCTAGTGAGCTGCCACACAGGCAGATCTCACAGCGATGTAGCGACGCAGCAGCAGTCGTTACTTACCTTTCAGACGCGGCGATCCTGACGTCCTCCCGCCCGCGTCCATGTGTTGCTCGTCGGCGCCAGCAGGAAGCCCAGCAGGAAGCACCCGGCGAGAAATGGAGCAGGCCGATCTCGCGCGATCAGCGACAGACAGCGGGGGAGCCGGTCGGAGGTAAGTATCACACATAGCGATATCGCTGCTGCTGCGTCACAAAATCGGTGACGCTTTAGCGTGTAAAGGCCCCTTTAAGGCTAACCTGTCATCAGGATTTAGCTAAATAAACTACAGGCATTGTCAGGTTTGATCATCATCATTCTAGCACTAATCCCCAGAACACAGTGGGTGACACATGCGCAGATTCAGAGCATAGCTTGCTGAAAGATGCTACTGTGTATGAACCGCCATTTTGTATTAAATGCGCAGGCTCAGTATTTAATGTAAGAGGCAGGTCACTGAAGGTTTCCCACGCATTTTGGGTAATTTTCGGGGACATACATTTCCTTCTGTTCAGATTTTGGTGTTTCTGCCAAGGGATTATATTGTTGAACGAGGATTTTGTAGAGGGATAAGTTCAGTTGAAAGAAATAACAAGGTAAGGGTGAATGTGAACAGGGTTAGAGTATATCTAAAAATGACCTGTCACCAGATTAAAAGTTACTAGTAGGGCCAGCGAAATCATCTGCGGGTGTCAGCTATACATTATGACCAGTGCTAGCACTGATTGCGGGCGTTTAACCCCTTCATAACCTTGGACATGAAAGCTGACACTCACTGCTAAGAGTGGTACCCGCATCGATTCCCGAAGTTTAACCCGCTTAACCCTTTTACCCCCAAGAGTGGTTTGCATGTCAATGACCAGGCCAATTTTTACAATTCTGACCACTGTCCCTTTATGAGGTAATAGCTCTGGAACACTTCCATAGATCCTGGTGATTCTGACATTGTTTTCTCGTGACATATTATTCTTCATGATAGTGGTAAAATTCCTTTGATATTACTTGCGTTTATTTGGAAATTTTGCAAAAATTTTGAAAATTTCACAATTTTCCAAGTTTGAATTTTCATGCCCTTAAATCACAAAGATATGTCACATAAAATCTAATATATAAAGCTCAAAGTGTGTATGTATGTGTGTATGTATGTGTGTGTGTGTGTGTGTGTATGTTTGTATGTCCGGGATAGGCATCCGCACCGTCGCAGCTACAGCCACAAAATTTGGCACAGTCACACGTCTGGACCCCGAGAGCGTCCTAAGCTATGTTGTGAGGCGAAATTTTAACCCTGCGTGTTCCAATACACCAAACAATTTTGCCCCTATCTACATACTGGGGGGAAAAGTGTGTGCGCGTCAAGCCCCGCCCCTCATTGTGATGTCACAATGCCCCTATTTGCACACTGGGGAAGCAGTGTCTGCGTATCAAGCCCCGCCCCTCATTATGATGTCACAATGGTTGCCATGGCGACACTGATGTCATCAAAGGTTGCAAGCCCCGCTTCTGCTCATTATGATGTCATAATGGTTGACTATGAGATGGAGGATGTGTGATGAGTATATGGGTACCAGACTATGGGATGGAGTATATGTATGACGGGTAAATGGGAACGGGACTATGGGATGGAGGATATGTATATGGGCACGGGACTATGGTATGGAGGATATGTATGATGGGTATATGGGAACGGGACTATGGGATGGAGGATGTGTGATGGGTATATGGGCACTGGACTATGGGATGGAGGATATGTATGATGGGTATATGGGCACGGGACTATGGGATGGAGGATATGTATGATGGGTATACGGGCACGGGACTATGGGATGGAGGATATGTATGATGGGTATATGGACACTCGACTATGGAATGGAGGATATGTATGATGGGTATATGGGCACGGGACTATGGGATGGCGGATATGTATATGGGCACAGGACTATGGGATGGAGGATGTGTGATGGGTATATGGGCACGGGACTGTGGGATGGCGGATATGTATGATGGGTATATGGGCACGGGCCTATGGGATCATGGATATGTATGATGGGTATATGGGCACGGGATTATGAGATGAAGGATGTGTGATGGGTATATAGGCACTCGACTATGGGATGGAGGATATGTATGATGGGTATATGGGCATGAGACTATGGGATGGAGAATGTATGATGGGTATATGGACATGGGACTATGGGATGGAGGATGTGTGATGGGTATATGGGCACTCGACTATGGGATGGAGGATATGTATGATGGGTATATGGGCACGGGCCTATGGGATCGTGGATATGTATGATGGGTATATGTACACGGGACTATGGGATGGAGGATAATTATAATTTGCTATAACTAACCACAGTTAGTTACTATGCCCGGGCAGCGCCGGGCTCTTCAGCTAGTACTTAATAAGTAACATTTCCCACATATTTACTTTACATCAGCACAATTTTGGAACCAAATTTTCTTTTTGTCACAAAGTTATGAGGGTTAAAAGTTAAACAGCGATTTCTCATTTTTACAATACCATTTTTTTTAGGGACCACATCACATTTGAAGTCAATTTGAGGGGTTTATATGATAGAAAATACCCCAAAGTGACAACAATCTAAAAACTGCACCCCTCAAGGTGCTCAAAACCACATTCAAGAAGTTTATTAACCCTTCAGGTGCGTCTCAGGAATTTTTGGAATGTTTAAAAAAAATGAACATTTAACTTTTTTTTCCACAAAAAAATGCACTTCAGATCCAATTTTTTTTATTTTAACAAGGGTAACAGGAGAAATTAGACCCCAAAAGTTGTTGTGCAATTTATCCCGAGTATGCTAATACCCCATATGTGGGGGTAAACCACTGTTTGTGCATATGGCAGAGCTCAGAAGGGAAGGAGCGCCGTGTGACTTTTCAGTGCAAAATTGGTTGGAATTGAGATCGGACGCCATGTTGCGTTTGGAGGGCCCCTGATGTGCCTAAACAGTGGAAACCCCCCACAAGTGACACCATTTTGGAAACTAGACCCCTTAAGGAACTTATTTACATGTGTGGTGAGCACTTTGAACCCCAAGTGCTTCACAGAGTTTATACTGTAGAGCCGTAAAAATCATATTTTTTTCACAAAAATGATCTTTTCACCCCCCAATTTTTTATTTTCAAAAGGGTAGTAGGTGAAATTTGAACCCTAAAGATGTTGTCCAATTTGTCCTGAGTACGTTGATACCCTATATGTGGGGGTAAAGTACTGTTTGGGTGCACAGTAGAGCTCAGAAGGAAAGGAGCGCCGTTTTACTTTTTCAACGCAGAATCGGCTGGAATTGAGATCGGACACCATGTCGCATTTGGAGAGCCCCTGATGTGCCTAAACAGTGGAAACCCCCAAATTCTAACTCCAACCCTAACCCCAACACACCCCTAACCCTAATCCCAGCCTTAACTATAACCCTAACCACAAACCTAACCCTAACACTAATCCCAACCCTAACCTAGCCCTAACCCTATCTCGACTTTTGGGAGGTAGAGTGACCAAAAACTAGCAATTCATGAATTTCTTTTTTTTTGGGGGGGGGGGCGTTTATACCATTCCACGTGTGGTAAAATTGATAAAGCAGTTTTATTCTTCGGGTTAGTACGATTGCAGCGTTACCTCATTTATGTATTTTTTTATGTTTTGGCGCTTTTATACAAAAAAAACTTTTATATAAAAAAATAATTATTTTTGCATCACTTTACTCTGAGAGCTATAACTTTTTTATCTTTCACTGATGATGCTGTATGGTGGCTCAATTTTTGCAGGACAAGATAACGGTTTCAACGGTACCATATTTATTTATATAAGTCTTTTTGATCGCTTGTTATTACACTTTTTGTTTGGTGGTATGATGATAAAGCATTGGTTTTTTACCTTGTTTATTTTTATGGGGTTCACTAAAGGGGTTAACTAGTGGGACAGTCTTATAGGTCGGGTCGTTACGGATGCAGCGATACCAAATATGTGTACTTTTTTTGTTGTTTTTTTTTAGAAATGTATGTATTGGGGAAATATTTTTTTTCCTTTATTTAGGAATTTTTTTTAAAATATTTTTTAACATGTTATTTTTTTTTTCACTTTATTACATTGTCCCAGGATAGGACATCATTATATTATGTCAGATCGCTGATCTGACACTTTGCACAGCACTGTGTCAGATCAGCAATCTGACAGGCAGTGAAGGAGGCTTGCCGCTGCCTGCTCACAGCAGGCACTGACAAGCCACCTCACTGCAGGACCCAGAAGGATCCCGCAGCCATCTTGGAGCCCGTGGTCTTCATGGAGATCCTCAGAAAAATGTGAACACATCGCGTTGTTCTGAGGGAAGCACGCAGGGAGCCCCCTCCCTGCGCGATGCTTCTGTATGCCACCGGTACGCTGCGATCATGTTTGATCACAGTGTTCCGGGGGGTTAAAATGCCAGGAGCGGGTGTCATCTGTGAGAATCAGCTGACACCCGGCCACGCTCCCCCCGTGAACGCGGCCAATCGCTATGACGTACTATCCCGTCCAGGGTCAGACAGGCCCAGGGCACCTGGACGGGATAGTACGTCAAAAGTCAGAGAGGGGTTAAGCCTTCTGATTTCATTGTCCCTAAAGTCACTATTTATTTTACTTCCCCCCTTGCCAAAAGTTGTTTGATATTGCCCCTCCCTTATCCCTGTATGAACTATATCTTTAAATTCTACAGGGTCACAATTGTGAACCGACTTAAAGTGCCAGGGGATGGTCTTTAGATCAGATAGATCCTCCACCGTCCTGGCAGCGCCAATGTACCGCACATGCTCCCTAACTCGCACCCTTAATTCCCATGATGTTAATCTGACCTGAGCCGCGCCTCCCCTTGAGAAAGCACAGCTAACCTGCCCCTATGGGCTCTATTTCACTAATGGGGATTAGAGTTTATCTGTGATTCATGGGTGAAGGCATGTGTTTAGGTAATGGATTATGATATGGGTCGCTTCACCGGCTATTGTATTTCACATGTGATTTGTAACCTCAAATGTATGGTGTACTGAGTGCTACCTTTTCTGATGTCTTGTATAGCACATCTTTTTACTCTTGTCTGTCTTTTTAACCCCATCACCCCGAAGCCTATTTTCAACTTCTTGACCAGGACATTTTTTTCAATTCTGACCACTGTCACTTTGAGGCCATAACTCTGGAACGCTTCAATGGATCCCAGTGATATTGAGATTGTTTTCTCAGGATGCAGAGTATTTTATGATACTGGAAAAATGTCTTCTATATGAATTACGTTTATTTATGAAAAAAACTGAAATTTGGCGAAAATTTTCAAAATTTAGCAATTTTTTAACTTTCAATTTTTATGCCCTTAAATCAGAGAGATATGTCACAAAAATTAGTTCATAAATAACATTTTCCAAATGTCTACTATACAGCAGCATAATTTTGGGCCAGTTTTTTTTTATTAGGCAGTTATAAGGGTTAAAAGTTGACCAGCGATTTTTCCTTTTTTCAATAAAATTTACGAAACCATTTTTTTAGGGACCACCTCACATTTGAAGTCACTTTGAGGGGACTATATGACAGAAAATACCCCATTCTAAAAACTGCACCCCTCAAGGTACTCAAAACCACATTCAAGAAGTTTATTAACCCTTCAGGTGCTTCACAGGAGCTGAATCAACGTAGAAGGAAAAAAATGAACATTTAACTTTTTAGTCACAAAAATGATTTTCAGCAACAATTTTTTTATTTTTACAGATGTAAAAAGAGAAAATGGTCCACTAAAGTTGTTGAGCAATTTCTCCTGATTATGCCGATACCCCATATGTGGGGGAAAACCACTGTTTGGGGCGTGACTTTTTGAACGGAAAATTGGCTGGAATTGAGAGCGGACACCATGTTGCATTTGAAGAGCCGCTGATGTGCCTAAACACTGGAAAACGCCCACAAGTGACACCATTTTGGAAACTAGATCCCTTAGGGTATGTGCACACGTTGTGGATTCCTGTGCGGATTTTTCCGCGCGGAATCTGCAGAATTCGCAGATAAAATGACCTGCATATTACCTGCGGATTTACTGCAGATTTTCTGCGGTTTTTGTGCAGATTTGCCCTGCGCTTTTACACCTGTCGAATCCTATAATGGAATAGGTGTAAAAACCCTGTGGAATCTGCGCACAGAATTGACATGCTGCGGAAAATAATCCGCTGCTTTTCCGTGTGGAATTTTCCGCAGCATGTGCACAGCGTTTTTTAATTTGCACTGGATAAAATGGTACTGTACACCGCATGAGAATCCGCAGGGCCAAATCCACTGCGGATCCGCAACGTGTGCACATACCCTTAAGGAACTTATGTAGGTGTGTGGTGAGCACTTTGAACCCCCAGGCGCTTCACAGAAGTTTATAACGTAGAGCCGTGAAAAAAAAAAACATTTTTTCCACAAAAATGATCTTTTAGCCCCAATTTTTTCCCCAAGGGTAACAGGAGAAAAAAGACTGCTAAAGTTGTTGCGTGATTTCCCCTGAGTACGCTATATGTGGGGGAAAACCACTGTTTGGGCGTACGGCAGGGCTCGGATGGGAAGGAGTGACATTTTGGATTGCAGACTTTGATGGAATGGTCTGCGGGCGTCATGTTGCATTTGCAGAGTCCCTGATATGCCTAAACAGTGGAAATTCTCCACAAGTGACCCCATTTTGGAAACTAGACCTCCCAAGCAATTTGTTTAGATATGTGGTGAGCACCATGAACCTCCAGGTGCCTCACAAAAAATTATAACGTTGAGTCGTTAAAATAAAAAAAAAGCACATTTTTTCTACAAAAATTATCTTTTAGCCCCAATTTTTTTATTTTCACAAGGGTAACAGGAGAAAATAGACTGCTTAAGTTGTTGCATAATTTCTTTTGAGTACGCTGAAACCCCATATGTGGGGGAAAACCATTGTTTGGGCGCATGGTAGGGCTCGGAAGGGAAGGAGTGACGTTTTGGATTGCAGACTTTGATGGATAGTCTGCGGGCATCATGTTGCGTTTGCAGAGCCCTTGATGTGCCTAAACAATGGAAATTCTCCACAAGTGACCCCATTTTGGAAACTACACCCCTGAAGTAGTTTATCTAGAGGCATAGTTTTATAGTAATTGTTATAATGCTTTTGGTTTTACTGGTGTATGAATTTATAATGTGGTATATGTGTAACATGTGCGGGATACATTAGATTATAAAAGTGTGTTGTGTCAACAGGGTATAAACTAATTTTAGTAATTTGTGGATGTGTGGTACACTTTGAAACAATCCTTAATGCAAAGGCCAGGTTTCACAATAGTAAGTTGTTTCCTTTTGGATTCCCCTCTTGGAGCATACTTTGCACCGTTTTTGTGATTGACCTGTCCTCGCTGTTTGGGGAACCTGTCCTGGAAAATGTTAACTTGAGACAATACAGGTGTGACGAGTGTCAGCTTACGCTGAGTCGTTCTTCTTAGAAAGAGTGGACCCTCTGGACCGTGGCACCCACCCACCTAGGGCGAGCTGACCTAGTGAGAATCCACCCCCTGTACAGGGAGTGTCAGGGGCAAGACCAAGGGGGTGAGCCACCACGACTGCTGGGACCAGACGGCCGGCTCAGGGGACACTAGACGAGTGTCTGACGACAAGGACGAGCAGGAAGCAAGACGAGACAAGACGTAGGTGCAAGGTAACTTCATTAGGATAACATACAGTGTAAACAAGCAAACGTGCAAGGTGCGCGCGTGGGCACGCCAAGGTCCATAGAATGGTACGTGCCAGGTGGCACGCCTAGGTACAGGTATCGGCACGATGGCATCGGACTCTGGACTGCTGGCAACGATCGACATCATCAAGGCATCAGGCTGCGGACATCAGCTCCGGACGTCAGGCCGCAGTCATCCAGCTCATGATCTCTGGCAGCGATCGGCAGGTTCCGGGCATCCGGCAGGCAAACCAGGTTCCAGGCAAGGAGGCACGACAGATATTCGGGCATGGTGCGTGATAGGGAACACGCCGAGGTCCAAGGCTAGGTGCGTGTGTAGGGGACACGCCAGGGTTCAAAGCTAGGTGCGTGTGTAGGGGACACGCCAGGGTTCAAGGCTAGGTGCGCGTGTAGGGGACACGCCAGGGTTCACAGACAAGACACGCCAAGGCATGAGACAGAGTGCGTGTTTAGAGACACGCCAAGGCACGAGACAGAGTGCGTGTGTAGAGACATGCCAAGGCACGAGACAGAGTGCGTGTGTAGAGACACGCCAAGGCACAAGGTACGAGACAGAGTCCTGAGCGTGCAAAGGGCACGCCAGGGTCAGACGAGGCAGAGTCCTGCGCGTGCAGAGAGGCACGCCAGGAACAGGGTTCAAGGACCAGGTTAGGACCTATGCGTGCAAGAGGGCACGACAGGGTACATGGCCAAACCTGCACATACTATTATGGAAGCACGGGGAGGTATGCCATGGGCAGGCGAGGGCCTGCGCGTGCTTTAGAGAGCACGCAGAGCACAGTGCGGAAACAGCGTGAAGTGCAAGGGAGCACAGAGGGCACGGCTGGGGCACTGGCTAGCTGATCGGGCTGCGGCACAGACAGACGGGCAAGACTCCAGCGAACCCGGCTGAGGCATGGCAGGCGACACAGCTGTCACTGACCGACGAGCACGGCTGAGGCACAAGCAGGCGGGCACGGCTAGGGCGCGAACGGCTGAGGCACAAACAGGAGGCTGGGAAGGCCAGGCGCATGCAAAGAGCATACGAAGAAACAGAGCAGGGGAAGACAAGACGAGAAACAAGGCAGGGCTTAAGCAGAGTACAGAACCAGGAACGGAAGCAGATCAGAGCAAGAACAGAGCTAGCAGCGGAGCGTAGGCCGAAGCCCAGAGCCGGGCCAAGGGAGAACCTTGGGACTAGCCTAGAAACGTGCAAGAGAGCATAATAGGAAAGAGTCTAGCAGCGGAGCGTAGGCGAAGCCCAGAGCCGGGCCAAGGGAGAACCTTGGGACTAGACATGGAAAAGAGAAGAGGAAGGGTGCGTGTGCCAGGGAGCACAACAGAGCACCATAGGAGAGAGCGAGGCAGAGCAAGCAAAGACCATAGGGAGGAACAAGGCAGAGCAAGGCAAGGTACGGAACAAGGCAGAGCGAAAGCAGGCAAGGCAGAGAAACAGAAGGACTACAAGTCCAAGCAGGACAAAGACGAACATGGCACAAGAGACAAACATAAGACAAGGCACGGGACAAGAGATGGAGTACGAACACAGAGCGTGTGCAGAGACGCACGACAGGGCAGAGTGCAAGGGCACAGAATAGAGGGAGCGCCCCACAGACCAAGCAGCCATGCAGGGACACCACACAATACTCAGGCCCTGAGCAAAGGAAGGGGCGGCCTGATATAGGGCATAGCACCTCCTCTTCCAGGTCAGGACCAGGGGAACACTTCCGGGTTCAGATCCACAGGATAACAGAGCACAGTCACATGATCAGAGTTCCAGACATGACGAGATGATTACCGAACCAGACAGTGCAGGATCTTTAGGAAACGTCACATGATCAGCGTTCCAGACATGACGAGATGATTGCAGAACCAGACAGTGCAGGATCCAGGCAGGGACACATGATCAGGGACTCCTAGACATGATGAGAAGATCACAGAAGGCAGAGCAGAAACGCAGGCATCCTGCAGCTCAGACATGAGGTGAGTGTGCACACTGCTCTAGTGAACATGCAGACAGCAGACAAGATATGCACATCGCTCCAGGAGTTCTTAAGACAAAACAGACATGGCAGACATGGCGGACATGACAACAGGCACTATCAGATTCAGACGTACTGGGGCCCTCACCTCTCTGAGTGCCAAACATTAGGGCCTTGATGACTTCCCCCTGAAACTGAAGAAAGCACCCCATGTTGCCTGCAGATCGGAACAGCACAAAAGCATTGTACAGTGCCATCTGTACAATGTACACGGCCAATTTTTTGTACTATACTTTGGCTTTTCGCATGGCACTGTATGGTTGGAGGACTTGATTTGAAAGATCCACACCCCCATATACCCAGGGCTGGTTTTAGGCAAAGTGGGGCCCTAGGCAAAGTTTAAAATGGGGCCCAAATACTAACATATTGCACATCACACAGAAGCATTTGGATTGTAGTTACATGCGCTGAGTTCAGGCCGCCAAATGAGTATGATCAACAATATTTATGTCTTTCAACACTTGTTCCCGGCCTCTTTCCACTGTCTGAGAAATAATGATGGGGACAGAACTATCACTAATGGATAATCTGTCCCCATACAGTATCATGTTATCAGCAGCACATCTACAGTTTACACCCCATAGTCCTCCATATAATATAATGTACCCCATAGTCCTCCATATATTAAAATACACTGCTCAGTCCTCCATATAGTATAATACACCGCCAGTCATCCATGTAGTACAATTCACTTCCCATAGTATAATGCACCCCATAGTTCTTCACATAGTATATTGTATTCCCCATAGTCCTCGATACAGTATAATGCAGCCCACATATACTATAATGCAGCCACCCCATAGAGCATAATGCAACCACACCACAGAGTATAATGCAGCCCCGCCATACAATATAATGTAACCCTCCATAGAATATAATGCAGCCACCCCACATAATATAATGTAACCCCCCATAGAATATAATGTAGCCCCTCCATAGAATATATGGCAGCTCCCTCATAGAGTATAATGCAGTATATAGTATAATGTAGCCCCTCCATAGAATACAATGTAGCCCTTCTCATATAGTATAATGCAGCCCTGATAGAATATAATGTAGCCCCCTCAAAGTATAATGAAGCCCCCATACAATATAATCTAGCCCCCCATAGAATACAATGTAGCCTCCTCATATAGTATAATGGAGCCCCCTCATAGATTATGATGCAATAACCCCCCATAGAATATAATAAATATAATACAGCCTCTCATTGAATATAATGTAGCCCCGAATAGAATAGAATACAGCCCACCTCCCCATAGAATATAATGTAGCCCCCCATATTATATAACAAGGCCTCCCCCATAGAATATAATGTACCCCCATGGTACATAACACAGCCACATAGTATATTGCACAGCACCATATGGTAGATAGCACAGCATGACATGGTATATAGCACAGCATCACATGGCATATAACACAGCACCATGGTATATAGCACAGCCCCACATGGTATGTAGGACAACCCCACATGGTATACAGCACAGCCCCACATGGTATACAGCACAGTACCATGGCATACAGCACAACCCTACATGGTATACAGCACAGCACCATGGTATACAGCACAGCCCCACATGGTATACAGCACAGCACAGCCCCCCTCTCCCCCAGCACAGCCCCACATGGTATACAACACAGCCACCCCCCAGCACAGCACCATGGTATACAGCACAGCCCCACATGGTGCACAGCACCATGGCATACAGCACAGCACCATAGTATAGAGCCCCCCTACCCCCAGCACAGCACCATGGTATACAGCCCCATCCAGCACAGCACCATGGTATACGGCCCCCCTCCCCCCAGCACAGCACCATGGTATACAGTCCCCCCTCCCACAGCACAGCACCATGGTATATAGCACAGCCCCGTGTTGTGAGTTCATTTTCCCCTTCGTCACTGAGGTCTGGTGAACTCCCTATTCTGGTAAAGGAAGGTAATGAGCCTGATTATCAGGCACCTGAGCCTAATGAGGATGACTGGCTGAGTGGAGTCACGGACTGGATATAAGGCTGCCGACGCCCTTCTGCCCTGCGAGTGATTTCTCTGTGGACTTCTAGGACACCAGTCTGATTCCTGCTCCTCTAAAGCTAAGTTTTCTGCTTTGCCTGTTAGCATTTGTGTTTTGTTTTTGTTTTCCTTGCTTTTCTGGATTCTGCCATTCCTTGCTGGGGTGAGCTGAATCTCCTTTTGCCTGTTGCTCTGTCTTCAGAATATTCCTGAGTACTGACATAGCTTTTTGAAGCCTAGCGTCTTCAGGGCCTTTTTCACTGTCAGTCTGTTGGCTCGTAATTTCATAGGGTTTTTCACGGATTGCA
This sequence comes from Dendrobates tinctorius, assembly GCF_039654945.1. NCBI lineage: Eukaryota > Metazoa > Chordata > Amphibia > Anura > Dendrobatidae > Dendrobates > Dendrobates tinctorius. The sequence continues at coordinate 1,586,357 of NW_027362048.1, read as the reverse complement.
GACAGCAGCCTTCCTGTCCTTTCCTATCTAGTTAGCTTGGGCCCCGTCTTTGCTCAGTCTATCTTTCTGTCTGTGTTAGTGTTTTCATCTTGCTTCACCGTCATTATATGTTGGGGGCTGCCTATTGCTTTGGGGTCTGCTCTGGGGCAGTTTAGATTTCCCCTTTCTTTAGGCCTATTTAATTCTCCGGCTGTGATCGATGGGTCTAGGGCATCGTAGGAACCCCCCACGGCTACTGTTAGTTGTTGTGGATAGGATCAGGGGTCTGCAATCCGATAGCTGCCAACCTCTCTGGTTTTCTGGACTTAGCTAGCATTTCTGTTTTTGCCTCCTACGGTGACTCAATCATAACAGCCCCGCAGCACAGCACCATGGTATACAGCACAGCCCCCCAGCACAGCACCATGGTATACAGTACAGCACCATGGTATAGAGCCCTGCTCCCCCTCAGCACAGCACCATGGTATACAGCACAGCCCCACATGGTATACAGCACAGCCCCCCCTCCCTAGCACAGCATTATGGTATACAGCACAGCACCATGGTATACAGCACAGCCCCCCAGCACCATAGTATACAGCACAGCCCCCCAGGACCATGGTATACAGCACAGCCCCCCAGCACAGCACCGCAGTATACAGCACAGACCCACCAGCACAGCACCATAGTATATAACACAGCACCATGGTATACAGCCCCCTCCCCCCAGCACAGCACCACATCATGGTATACAGCCCCCCTCCCCCCAGCACAGCACCACTCCCCACCATGGTATACAGCCCCCCTCCCCCCTGCACCATGGTATACAGCACAGCGCCCCCAGCACAGCACTATAGTATGCAGCACAGCACCATGGTATATAGCACCCTCCCCCCAGCACAGCACCATGGTATACAGCCCCCACAGCACAGCACCATGGTATACAGCACAGCCCCCCAGCACAGAACCATGGTATACAGCACAGCACCATGGTATAGAGCCCCCCTTCCTGTGGCGCCCCTGAGGCTCAGTCACCACAGAGGTACTGCACCTTCTCCTAAGGTGTGATGCCCCACCATCCAGGTAAGTTGGAGGCTCCTGACCACGCTCCAACACTCACACCCCACACAATAGAGTAGTTCAGCACAACCACATTGCGGCTCTTTGCTTAGAGAGAAGCAGAGAACCTTTGGTGGTTCCCTGCTTGGAACACTAAACGTGGTGGGAGGTGGGTGGAGTTCAGAATATAAATATGAGCGGGATGGTTTAGGATGACAGTTCAGTCAAACAGGAGGTCAGTGAGGAAGGAAGACACTCGGGAGGACTGGGGATCCCTGGAAGAAGGGATGGAGGAAGGAGTGTTACAGCTGCCTCAGTGACCTGAGCCAGCTGGCACGGGAAAGGAAAGAAGGAGAAGGACGTTGACCTGAAGCCTGAGCTTTCAGAGAAGGGAAACGACAAGTACGGAACGTAGGAGTAAAAGGGAACACAGAGGACGTGGGTTAGAGGAAGAACCCTGCCTAGAAGTTCTAAGCGCAAGGCCGGGGCCCGGTCCCCGAGGATGTATGAACACTAATGGTTCTGCAGCAGACACCGGTGGAGTAGTGGGCTGTAAATGCGCTACTCCCATCTAAGACTTGAGGGCACAACAGCAATACGGATAGAGAGCCAGGACTTAGGAGTAGAGAGTCCCTGAAGCAGGCTACAGCTGTCTGCCGTGCAGTAGAGTTCTTGGGAACATCTGTCAGGAGGAACTCCAGTGTAACTCAGTACTAGGAGATCTTCACACTTAAAGGCGCTATAGAGGAGACGTTCAGAAAAGGCACATAAGTTGGCGGAGTGTGGAAGGGAGCTTTCGATCTTGCCTGGAGATTGACTGAGTCCCTGACCCGGAGGACACGGCACAAAAGCGGGCAATAGAGACTGTGAGTAAAGCTTTGGAACTACATGCCCTGGTGTCCTCCATTCCTTCCTGTGTCCGTCCGCCTGACACGGCTGTATCCCCAGCGCCAGACACTACATCACCTAAGTGTAATGATCAACGTGTGACTGGACACAGCGCCTCCAGCAGGGCGAATTTATGACACACGTGACCCTGGATACAGCGCCTCCAGCGGGGCGAATTTAAATAATACCGGAACGTGCAGCCGGATACACCGCCTCCAGCTGGTGAATTTAAAAAGTACACGTAAAACTGGATACCCCGCCTCCAGCTGGCGAATTTAAATAATAAGGGGAAACACAGGAACAATTACAGTGGTGGGCCCTGTAATAGGAAATAGGGAAGTGGAGACCTCCTAAGCTCCCCTGAGGAAGCGTCCCTGCACTCCTTACGTTCCCTAAACAGGCTCCGCACCTGTCGCCGCACGCGAACCTTATGCCCTGACTCGCCCTGAACCTAGTCCCTCGCTAGGGCATTGGCCGGTGCGGAAACTAATCCCACCACTGCACTAGATCACACATAAGGAAAGTCACAAACGGGAAATAGAAAACTTAGCTCTCTCTGTGCAAATGCTCCAGCACAGAGTCCAGCAACCGACTGCAGCCTTCCTCCTGAATAGCTGCCACCAAGTTCAGTAAGCGCTGCAAAGAACTCCCTTCGGTGACTCCTTCCACATCAGAACTCAGATTGAGCTGAGCAATCTCTCCAGCTCCTTCCACCACCAAGGTTGGTTGCAAATGAACAACTATCACCAACAATGATTGAATACCCTGAGACTCATTTATAGAGCCCCACACCTGATTTATAATTACAATTAAACCTACCACTAAGGTGCGATACCACTCCCCACCACCAGGCAACTATGAATGAAAAACACCACGTGTGATAATTCCAATGGCCACCGGGGGCAATCACTTCACACATTGCACTTGACAAAGTAAAAAAAATTCACTTTGTCCAATTTAAAACTGTCAGACCATGACACTAAGTGTCTCCACATCTACACTGCCCTGGGACAACAGCCCTGCCTGTGGAGGGCTATACCATCATTGCTGCACCACACCATCTGTCCCGGAGGATCTGCATGCAGCGTCGGCTTGACACCTCCCTTGCCGAACACCACAGGTGGCGTCACGAACTATTCATTTAACTACATTCTACCATTCACATCTTCCTATTACTTGGGTGCCCAGGGCCACGGTCCAGGTCACCGCCGCTGTGACACATCCCGCTGACACCGGCCCGGTACCGAGTACCCCACAGCCCTGGGAGGGCGACCCATTCCCCCCAGCAGAGCACCATGGTATACAGCACAGCCCCACATGGTATACAGCACAGCCCCCCTGTTATGATTAGGTCACCGAGGAGGATAGCCAGGGAATAAGCTAGGCAACCAGAAAAACAGAAAGGTTGGTAACTAAGCGGATTGCAGACCCCAAAAACTAACAACACAACTTGAATTAGCCGTGAGACGTACCTAAGATGCCCTAGACGCCTCGGCACAGCCAAAGAGTTAACTAAGCCTAAAGGAAAAAAGGGGAAAGCTAAACTGCCCCGGAGAAAGCCCCAAAGGAATAGATAGCCCCCAAACATGTATTGCCAGTGAGACAAGATGAGGCACAAACACAGGCAGAAAATAGAGTAAGCAAATGATGGGGCCCAAACTGTCTAGATAGAACAGGACAGGAAAGATACTGTCTGCAATCACGCAAAAAACCCTAAGAAAAATCCAACACGTCTGATATGCAAAAATACTGAGGCCACACGACCTCTCCCCCACTAGATCAGCATTCTGGTGTGAACTGGAAGCAAAACAAAAGATACTGATATAACAGGGGACTAGCAATACTGAACAGACTGACATAAACTGTGATATATGGAACGGGGTTCAGCACTGGTCCCAGCCAGGAACAATGCTGAACCTATACAGCAAAGCAGAAAGCAGAGAAAGGCAAAAACTGGATCAAATGCACAAATATTCCAGCAAACAAATCTCTTATCTGAACGATGCAGGACCAAGCAGGGGGCAAGCGGACTTCAAAATGCACAGGAAGAAAACCAAATCACCAGCAGCAACTGAGGGAAGCTTGCTGACTGAAATCTTCCCAGTCTGTAACACCTGATCTCCACTCATCCTCTTCAGGTGATTGACTTCTGTCAACCCGACCAGCTCCATTACCCGCAGCAACGACCAGAGGGAGCCCAAACTAAGATGTCAGGTCACAAGTGTTCACAACACCCACCCTCCCCCAGCACAGCACCATGGTATACAGGTATACAGCACAGCACCATGGTATACAGCACAGCCCCCCCAGAACAGCACCATAGTAAACAGCACAGCCCCCCAGGACCATGGTATACAGCACAGCCCCCCAGCACAGCACCGCAGTATACAGCACAGACCCACCAGCACAGCACCATAGTATATAACACAGCACCATGGTATACAGCCCCCTCCCCCCAGCACAGCACCACATCATGGTATACAGCCCCCTTCCCCCCAGCACAGCACCACTCCCCACCATGGTATACAGCCCCCCTCCCCCCAGCACAGCACAGCACCATGGTATACAGCCCCCCAGCACAGCACCATGGCATACAGCCCCCCAGCACAGCACCATGGTATACAGCTCCCCCAGCACAGCATAGCACCATGGTATACAGCCCCCTCCAGCACAGCACAGTGGTATACAGCCCCCTCCAGCACAGCACCATGGTACAGTCTGGCTTCGGGACTTGTGTTGTGGTCCCACGAACAGTGACAAGGGTGCTGTTGTCACGGTGAATGGTGGTCAAGATAAGACATCCATTTTGTCCTTATACTTGACAACCAGCATGTTGTCGCTGCATTGGGCTCTACTATCCCCTTTTCTCAGCATTTGCCCAATTAGTGGCTTTGGGAGGCCTCGCTGATTTTTTTTGCACAGTGCCACATGCAACTGTACCTCTGGCAGAGGGCCTTGAAAAGTGGGATGGTGGTGTAAAAGTTATCAATGTATAGGTGATAATCCTTATCCAGCAGTGGGTGCAGCAATTCCCACATACAGTGGGGCAAAAAAGTATTTAGTCAGTCAGCAATAGTGCAAGTTCCACCACTTAAAAAGATGAGAGGCGTCTGTAATTTACATCATAGGTAGACCTCAACTATGGGAGACAAACTGAGAAAAAAAATCCCAAAAATCACATTGTCTGTTTTTTTTTCCTTTTATTTGCATATTATGGTGGAAAATAAGTATTTGGTCAGAAACAAAATTTCATCTCAATACTTTGTGATATATCCTTTGTTGGCAATGACAGAGGTCAAACGTTTTCTGTAAGTCTTCACAAGGTTGCCACACACTGTTGTTGGTATGTTGGCCCATTCCTCCATGCAGATCTCCTCTAGAGCAGTGATGTTTTTGGCTTTTCGCTTGGCAACACGGACTTTCAACTCCCTCCAAAGGTTTTCTATAGGGTTGAGATCTGGAGACTGGCTAGGCCACTCCAGGACCTTGAAATGCTTCTTACGAAGCCACTCCTTCGTTGCCCTGGCAGTGTGCTTTGGATCATTGTCATGTTGAAAGACCCAGCCACGTTTCATCATCAATGCCCTTGCTGATGGAAGGAGGTTTGCACTCAAAATCTCACGATACATGGCCCCATTCATTCTTTCATGTACCCGGATCAGTCGTCCTGGCCCCTTTGCAGAGAAACAGCCCCAAAGCATGATGTTTCCACCACCATGCTTTACAGTAGGTATGGTGTTTGATGGATGCAACTCAGTATTCTTTTTCCTCCAAACACGACAAGTTGTGTTTCTACCAAACAGTTCCAGTTTGGTTTCATCAGACCATAGGACACTCTCCCAAAACTCCTGTGGATCATCCAAATGCTCTCTAGCAAACTTCAGACGGGCCCGGACATGTACAGGCTTAAGCAGTGGGACACGTCTGGCACTGCAGGATCTGAGTCCATGGTGGCGTAGTGTGTTACTTATGGTAGGCCTTGTTACATTGGTCCCAGCTCTCTGCAGTTCATTCACTAGGTCCCCCCGCGTGGTTCTGGGATTTTTGCTCACCGTTCTTGTGATCATTCTGACCCCACGGGGTGGGATTTTGCGTGGAGCACCAGATCGAGGGAGATTATTAGTGGTCTTGTATGTCTTCCATTTTCTAATTATTGCTCCCACAGTTGATTTCTTCATTCCAAGCTGGTTGGCTATTGCAGATTCAGTCTTCCCAGCCTGGTGCAGAGCTACAATTTTGTTTCTGGTGTCCTTTGACAGCTCTTTGGTCTTCACCATAGTGGAGTTTGGAGTCAGACTGTTTGAGGGTGTGCACAGGTGTCTTTTTATACTGATAACAAGTTTAAACATGTGCCATTACTACAGGTAATGAGTGGAGGAAAGAGGAGACTCTTAAAGAAAAAGTTACAGGTCTGTGAGAGCCAGAAATCTTGATTGCTTGTTTCTGACCAAATACTTATTTTCCACCATAATATGCAAATAAAAGGAAAAAAAAAAACAGACAATGTGATTTTCTGGATTTTTTTTTCTCAGTTTGTCTCCCATAGTTGAGGTCTACCTATGATGTAAATTACAGATGCCTCTCATCTTTTTAAGTGGTGGAACTTGCACTATTGCTGACTGACTAAATACTTTTTTGCCCCACTGTAATTTTCTCACTCACTCCCAGGACATGGGGAATTCAGGGGGGTTAATCTGGGTGTCCTTCCCCTCATAGACCCGAAATCTTTGGGTTTACCCTGAGGTACTCTGGCACAGTTTGTGCAGTTTTATTCCGTACCTGGACCTCTTACTGGGCAGGTATTGTCTAAAAAAAATATCGGACGTCGCTTAGGCTAGGGGGATTGGGAAATGGATGAGAAAGGTGCTGCTGCTGTGATCACAGTAGTTAAACAACAGGCAGATTGCAGCACACAACAGGCAGATCGCAGGAGAATTTCAATGGAGCAGCACACACCACAGGGGGGCAGGAATTGGCAAGGACGATCGAACTGGCCACCAATGGATTCTCTCGTTCTGCAGGCAAAATCTGAATGGATGGCATGCAGGGTGGTGATCCCTATTTTAGATTAACCCCTTTGGGGCTGATTGGCTAGAAGCTATTGTTCAGCCAATCGGCGCCATAGGGGTTAATCAGGTGAGGTAACGTCACATGGTTTTTTTTTTTTCAAAAGCTTTATTGGTAACATTGCTGTGGTTGGCTGGTGAACTCTCACCAGCCAACCACAGCGATCGCCGACGCTGGGGGGAGGAGGATCAGCCCCCCCATGGCGACGTGCTGGGATGGTCTGCTGTCAGGAACAGCAGCCATCCTAACTGGATCATTGCGTGATGCAGCACGGTGACCGGCAATAGCAGCTCTGTACTAGTACTGCAGTTTGCGGGAACGCAGCTCCCGCAGATCAGTGCTACTACGGCGCATGTCGGGAAGGGTTTAAACATTTTGGATTGTGACAATAAAGAATTTTGCACTTTTATTAAAAAACACCTATAGTTCTCCTGTTCTTTTATTATATATGTGTCTGTACATGTGTCTGGCAGCATTATTGGACAGATATTTCAGGCTGCCATACACATTGTGAGCGCTATTTTAGCACCTATTCAGACAAGTTGTAATGGTCCGTTGGTCTCATTGTTCCATTACTGTTCTTATGCTCCATGTGAGACAGGCCATATAGTACCCCTGTCCCTACTATAGATATTTATTTTTGTACATACTTTTACACACACCTTAATACATATGTTGTATAATTTTTTACTTGAGAATATCAATAAAATTGTATCATTTTAATATATCTGATCGTGTTATTCCTTCTAAATCTCTATTGGTTCATAGTATTTCATGTTGAAGGGATCCTTATTTAATTTAATTAGAGGATTTCTATTGGTTTTGTTTTGGAAGAGTGATATGGCTGCCAAAAAAATAATCCATTAAAATCCAAGCTCAGAAAGCCAAATAGCCCCCTCTTCTGAGCCCTGCAAAGTGACCAAACCACACTTCAACCTGTACGACACTGCTACAGACGGGAGAAAGCACTTAAAAGGGTTCTCCAGGTCAAATTACTTATCTATCTGCTGGATAGTTCTTCAATATGAGATCTATGAGGATCTAAAAACTGCTCTGGCCATGGTTGGACCTATGCGTTTTACAAGCAGAACACAGCAGTCTTGCACATTTCTTAGAGGATGAATATTGAGTTTTTCTCCCATTGAAGTGAATGTAGCATTGTGGGAGCAACCACCAAGCAAACAGTATTCAGGCAGCGACCACCAAGCAATGTACGAAGTTGCTGTAAATGGCTCGTACATCCCTTAGGCTAGGTGCACTGTGTCCATGTGGCGCCCCTGGGGGTTCAGTCGCCACAGAGGTACTGCACCTCAGCCAAAGGTGTGGTACTCCGCTGGAAAGATCCGGAGCGTGAGGTGGAAGCAGAGGACTCCCCCAGCCAACGGGATGAAATCCTGGACCAGCTGCCTGCAGTGGACACGGAGTTCCTTGGAGCCAAGGTGGAGGAGCTGTGCCGCCAGCTCCTAGTGGCTACAACCCCAGACGTTGCACCAGTCCCTGTGACAACATCAGCAGTGCGGTCACAGGCTACCCAGACCTCGGTGGTACGACATAATCAATTTGAGTTACCAAGTGTGGCACAGGAACCAAAACTATATACAGTCCCTTAATATATAGTGTTCTCACTTATTATGTATAGCACAGTCCCTTAATATTAAGTGTATTCACTTATTATGTATAGCACAGTCAGTCCCTTATAGGACAGTCCCTTAGTATATAGTGTACTCACTTATTTTTTCCTCTTTTATTATGTATAACACCGTCCCTTATTACGTAGCATCCTCTCTAGTTATATATGGTTCCCTTCCTTATTATATAGCTTTCCCTGTTTTTATGTACAGCATTATCCCTTGCATAGTGTATTCTTGTTATTCCCAGTGTCCTCTTTTAGTACATAGTCCCCTCTCTTGTTAGATATAAAATGACTGCTGATGAAGCAGTCGGTGACCAGACGACCAGTCCATTAGCTCCTCCATTAAAAAAGAAGCTTTCCCATCCTCCATCAGCCGCTATTGCATTATATTATATACAAGAGAGAACGGTATGTAATAAAAATCAGGGCGCAATATGATCTGATATGGAAGGGACGGAGCTGTACATAAGAGAGGACACGTTGTAATAAGGGCTGGCAATATGCATAATAAAGGAGACTATGTAAGATATATATATATGTATGTATGTGTATGGTGGAAAAGAAATTCTGCAACTAAATAAGAAATGGCACTTTACAATTAAAGCAGTCTGTGGAATGCCCTACCATAAGAGGTAGTAATGGCAGATACCATAACAGCACAGGGGAAGAATCTTGAGGAGATCATTTGCATATTCCCAGTGCCTTCTGGGATAAGTGAAGAGTCTCCGCGAGCTCAACGATCACTGGGTTTTGGCTGTTGCAGCTGAAAAGAGGAAATCGGAAAAACCGCGCGCCTCTCGGCGCGCGAATTTTGGCTCATCTTTCATCGTTTCTAAGAAATCTCAAGATGGAAGAGGCCAGGAGCCATTTGGTGAGCTGCATTTCTTGCTACATGTTCACAGATTTACCAGTGGAAAAGCCAAACTTCACATGCCACAAATGCAAGCTTGTGTCCCTGTTGGAGGAAAAGTTGCAAAATCTCGAAGAGAGGTTAGCTATGTTGAAGATCATTAAGGAAGGTGAAGAGTTCTTGGACAGAGCAGAATTATCTCTTCATGTTACAGAAAGAGAAGAAATTCGAAGTGCACCTGAAGAAACAGAGGAATGGAGACATGTGACCCAGAGAAGCAGGAGGATCAGGAGGCAGTCAGCACCCATACTGCTCAGAAACCAGTACCAGGCTCTCACGCAGGAAAACGATGAAGAAATACATCAGGATAAGACTTTGCCAACAAACAGCAACCTTGTACGCCTTCAGAGTCCTCCTGGATGGAGAAAGAAAAATGTTGTGAAGAAGAAACGGAGAGTGGTGGTCATGGGGGATTCCCTGTTGAGAGGAACAGAGGCCGCTATCTGCAGACCGGATATAACTTCAAGAGAAATGTGCTGTCTTCCAGGTGCAAAAATTAAAGATATGTCTGACAGGATATCAGGACTCTTCAGACCTACAGATGACTACCCATTCCTGCTACTACATGTGGGGACAAATGACACCGCAAGACACGACCTGGAAACCATCTGCAGAGACTTTGAAGACTTAGGCAAGGAAGTGAAAGAACTGGGAGCGCAGGTGGTCTTCTCTTCCATCCTCCCAGTGGATGGCCATGGAACAAGGAGGTGGAATAAGATTCTGCAGGTGAACAACTGGCTACGTCGATGGTGCCGTCAGCAACGATTTGGATTTCTGGATCACGGAGTGAACTACTTATACGATGGACTACTTGCTAGAGATGGGGTGCACCTTACGAAGACTGGAAAGCATGTATTTGGAAGTCGCCTTGCTACACTTGTAAGGAGAGCTTTAAACTAGAACAACATGGGAAGGGAAGCAAAAGACCAGAAAAAGCCATACACCTGACAAATGCTATTGAGAACTCTGCTATTAGAAGTGGAAAGGAAGAACAAAGACGAAAGAATCTAATTAATAAAAATATTGGAGAAAGAGAAACCAATCACAAACTAAAATGTTTCTATACTAATGCACAAAGCATGGGCAACAAACAAGGAGAATTGGAACTACTAACACAGGAAAAGAAATATGATGTAATTGGAATCACTGAAACTTGGTGGGACAATACACATGATTGGAATACAAGACTAGAAGGATACAACTTATTTGCAAGAAACAGACTTGATAAACGAGGAGGGGGTGTTGCATTGTATGTTAGAAACGCGTATATCTGCACAGAGATTGAAGCTTCAGAGACTGGGAGTTCTGTGGAAACTGTTTGGGTAAGAATACAAGGACAGAACAATGGAAAGGACACCATTGTAGGCATTTACTACAGGCCGCCTGTGCAAGCTGAAGATATGGATGAACTCTTTATGCATCAAATGGCCAAGTTCTCCAAAAAATATGACATAGTTGTCATGGGAGATTTCAACTATCCAGACATTTGTTGGGAATCTCTCTCAGGCAAAACTAACAGGTCAAGGAAATTCTTATCCTCTCTTGCTGACAACTTTATCTTCCAAAAGGTAGGGGAGAAAACAAGGGGAACTGCTACCTTGGATCTAATCCTTATAAACAGGGAGGAAATGGTTGAGGAGGTAAAAGTGGCTGGAACCCTAGGAGGTAGCGACCATGCTATTTTAGAATTTTGGATAACTAGAGGCGGAAGACCTGTGAAGACTCAGACGTCAAGGTTAGATTTCAGAAAGGCAGATTTTAAGGGATTCAGAAAGATAATTGGAGGGATCCAATGGCTGGATATCCTTAAAGACAAAAATGTCCAGGAAGGATGGGAAATCTTGAAAAATGAAATTCTCAAAGCACAGTTGTTAACAATTCCGAAAAGAGGGAAGAATAGGAAGCATTTAAGGAAACCAGGATGGGTGAACACAGAACTTAAGCACATGCTAAAAAGGAAGAAAGAAATGTTTATAAAATGGAAAGAGGGAGGCATATCTAAAGAAGAATATAATGCTGTCTGCAGAACCTGCAGGGCACAAATCAGATTAGCTAAAGCTGAAAATGAATTGAGGCTTGCAAGAGATGTCAAAAGCAATAATAAAGGATTTTGGGGATATGTCAAAAGTAAAAGAAAAGTCAAAGATGCTATAGGATTTTTACAGGATGAAAATGATGAAATGGTAAGACAGGATGTTGAGAAGGCTGAACTTTTAAATTCCTATTTTGCATCTGTTTTCTCTCAGAAAGGAAATGTAACACCAACTGTTATTCACTGTCCTATTAAGGGAATAGAAGAATCCAGGATATCTATAAACAGAAAGATAGTGAGGAAACACTTAGCTAACCTAAATGAATTCAAGTCTCCAGGTCCAGATGAATTACACCCCAGAGTACTGAAGGAGATAGCAGAAGAAATTTTTGAACCCCTCTCCATAATCTTTGAAAATTCTTGGAGAACAGGAGAAGTGCCAGAAGACTGGAGAAGAGCAAATGTTGTTCCCATCTTCAAAAAGGGGAAGAAGGTGGACCCAGGCAACTATAGGCCGGTGAGTCTGACTTCTATACCAGGAAAGATCTTTGAACAAATTATTAAACAACATGTATGTCAATACCTGGATAAGAATGAAGTAATCAAACAGAGTCAGCATGGGTTTGTAACTAATAAGTCATGTCAGACTAACTTAATTTCCTTCTATGACGGTATCACTGATTGGGTGGATCAAGGAAATGCTGTAGATATAGTATATCTTGACTTCAGCAAAGCATTTGACAAAGTCTCTCATACAATCCTTATTGAAAAAATGACTAAGTATGGAATGGACAAGGCAACTGTTAGGTGGATTCATAACTGGCTTAGTGATCGGACCCAAAGAGTGGTCGTAAATGGCTGCACATCCAGTTGGAAGAATGTCTCAAGTGGGGTACCACAGGGCTCTGTCCTGGGCCCTGTATTGTTCAACATCTTTATCAACGATTTAGATGAAGGAATTGAGGGTAAACTGATTAAATTTGCTGATGACACAAAGCTAGGAGGGATAGCTAATACTAGAGAAGAGAGAGAGAGGATTCAAAAAGATTTAAATAAACTGGAGAAGTGGGCAGCAACTAACAGAATGGTTTTTAACAGGGAGAAATGCAAAGTACTACATCTGGGCAATAAAAATGAAAAAAGCATATATAGAATGGGAGGAATAGGGCTAAGTGACAGCACATGTGAAAAAGACTTGGGTATACTAATAGATCACAGACTGAATATGAGTCAACAGTGTGATGCAGCAGCAAAAAAGGCAAATGCAATTCTAGGATGTATTAACAGAAGCATACAGTCTAGATCACGTGAAGTCATTATTTCCCTCTACTCCTCTTTGGTCAGACCTCATCTGGAATATTGTGTCCAGTTTTGGGCACCACATTTTAAAAAAGACATCAACAAACTGGAGCAAGTTCAGAAAAGAGCGACCAGAATGGTGACCGGTCTGCAAACCCTGTCTTATGAGGAAAGGTTGCAGGATTTGGGAATGTTTAGTTTGCAAAAGAGAAGACTGAGAGGAGACTTAATAGCTGTCTACATATATCTAAAGGGCTGTCACATTGTAGAAGGATCAACTTTATTCTCATTTGCACAAGGAAAGACTAGAAGCAATGGGATGAAACTGAATGGGAGGAGACACAGATTAGATATTAGAAAAAACTTTTTGACAGTTAGAGTGATCAATGAGTGGAACAGGCTGCCACGAGAAGTGGTGAGTTCTCCTTCAATGGAAGTCTTCAAACAGAGGCTGGACAGACATTTGACTGGGATGATTTAGCGAATCCTGCTTTGAGCAGGGGGTTGGACCAGATGGCCCAGGAGGTCCCTTCCAACTCTACGATTCTATGATTCTATGATTCTATGATTAATGAAGGGCTGGATCATTTTCTCACGACTAGTGTTGAGCATTCCGATACTGCAAATATAGGGTATCGGCCGATATTCGCTGTATCGGAATTCCGATACCGAGTACCGATATTTTTTCAATATCGGATATCGGAATCGGAAGTTCCCATAATGCAATGAGCCACTGTTGTGGCTCTGATTGGCTGCCGAAATGATGTCATCATGATGCGCGGTCAGTTTGGGCCATCCGGAGGGTCTGTGCCGATTGCCTGGGGGTTTGTACCGGCCTGCCGGGGGCTGTGCCGGCCTGCCGGTGGTCTGTGCCGACTGTCCGGGGGTCTGTGCGGACTGCCGGGGGTCTGTACCGGCCTGCCGGGGGCTGTGCCGGCCTGCCGGTGGTCTGTACTGACTGTCCGGGGGTCTGTGCAGGCTGCGGGGGTCTGTGCAGGCATCGTCTGATGGGACTACAAGTCCCATCGGGCGATGCCTGCTACCATGACGGTGATTGACACATTAGCCAATGATGGGACAGTAGTAGTCCCATCATCTGGCTAATGTGTTGAATGTAAAAAAAACAACATACTACATACATACTACATGCTACATACATACTACATACATGCTACATACATACTACATATATACTACATGCATACTACATATATACAACATATATACTACATGCAACATACATACTACATATATACTACATGCATCCAACATACATATATACTACATATATACTACATGCAACATGCATACTACATATATACTGCATGCATGCAACATACATACTACATACATTCTACATATATACTACATGCATACTACATATATACCACATGCATGCAACATACATATATACTACATGCATGCAACATGCATACTACATATATACCACATATATACTACATGCATGCAACATACATATATACTACATGCATGCAACATGCATACTACATATATACCACATATATACTACATGCATGCAACATATATACACTACATATATACTACATGCAACATACATACTACATATATACCACATATATACTACATGCATGCAACATACATACATACAACATATATACTACATGCATGCAACATATATATACTACATGCAACATGCATACTACATACATACTACATATATACTACATGCATGCAACATGCATGCTACATATATACCACATATATACTACATGCATGCATCATACATACTACATATATACCACATGCATGCAACATGCATACTACATATATACTACATGCATGCAACATACATACAACATATATACTACATGCATGCAACATTCATACTACATATATACAACATATACAGTATACTACATGCATGCAACATACATATATACAACGTATATACTACATGCAACATACATACTACATACATACTACATATATACCACATGCATGCAACATGCATACTACATATATACTACATATATACTACATGCATGCAACATACATATATACTACATGCATGCAACATATATACATACAACATACACTCACTGGCCACTTTATTAGGTACACCATGCTAGTAACGGGTTGGACCCCCTTTTGCCTTCATAACTGCCTCAATTCTTCGTGGCAGAGATTCAACAAGGTGCTGGAAGCATTCCTCAGAGATTTTGGACCATATTGACATGATGGCATCACACAGTTGGCGCAGATTTGTCGGCTGCACATCCCTGATGCGAATCTCCCGTTCCACCACATCCCAAAGATGCTCTATTGGATTGAGATCTGGTGACTGAGGAGGCCATTTGAGTACAGTAAACTCATTGTCATGTTCAAGAAACCAATCTGAGATGATTCGAGCTTTATGACATGGCGCATTATCCTGCTGAAAGTAGCCATCAGATGTTGGGTACATTGTGGTCATAAAGGGATGGACATGGTCAGCAACAATACTCAGGTAGGCTGTGGCGTTGCAACGATGCTCAATTGGTACCAAGGGGCCCAAAGAGTGCCCAGAAAAAATTCCCCACACCATGACACCACCACCACCAGCCTGAACCGTTGATACAAGGCAGGATGGATCCATGCTTTCATGTTGTTTACGCCAAATTCTGACCCTACCATCCGAATGTCGCAGCAGAAATCGAGACTCATCAGACCAGGCAACGTTTTTCCAATCTTCTACTGTCCAATTTCGATGAGCTTGTGCAAATTGTAGCCTCAGTTTCCTGTTCTTAGCTGAGAGGAGTGGTACCCAGTGTGGTCTTCTGCTGCTGTAGCCCATCTGCCTCAAAGTTCGACGCACTGTGCGTTCAGAGATGCTCTTCTGCCTACCTTGGTTGTAACGGGTGGCAATTTGAGTCACTGTTGCCTTTCTATCAGCTCGAACCAGTCTGCCCATTCTCCTCTGACCTCTGGCATCAACATGGCATTTCCGGCCACAGAACTGCCGCTCACTGGATTTTTTTTCTTTTTTGGACCATTCTCTGTAAACCCTAGAGATGGTTGTGCGTGAAAATCCCAGTAGATCAGCAGTTTCTGAAATTCTCAGACCAGCCCTTCTGGCACCAACAATCATGCCACGTTCAAAGGCACTCAAATCACCTTTCTTCCCCATACTGATGCTCGGTTTGAACTGCAGGAGATTGTCTTGACCATGTCTACATGCCTAAATGCACTGAGTTGCCGCCATGTGATTGGCTGATTAGAAATTAAGTCTTAACACACAGTTGGACAGGTGTACCTAATAAAGTGGCCAGTGAGTGTATATACTACATGCATGCAATATACATACATACAACATAAAGAAAAAAGAGGGGGAGAAGCCAGCGCTGCTTGTGGTCAGAACGTAATACATAAAGTGTGAAAACACACATAGGTTTCAATCTGTATTCAAAAATGAGACATTTAGCAAAAAATTGATCAATTGTTTGAGCTACCCCGCCACGTCAAGGCAGTCTCGTATGGGGAGTCCTACTCTACGTTTTTTATGTTCGCTGTGCCATTACGGCCTCCTAAATGTATAAAAGCAAGACCTCATTACATGCACACTGTACCTCAAGCATTTCAGAATCGCTCCTATGGCACCAGAGAGGACAAGCGCAGGTAAAGATTAGCCAGGTCCATGCAGACATTTCAGGTCCAACCTCCACACTGCCTGACCAGCACCACAGATAAAGGACGATCCAGGCCCAGATACAGGTGCGTAATCAAATAAAGCCTAGGGCAGGGCAGGGCTGCCGTTTAATGTGAACAGCAGCCTAGCTCAATCACTAAGAAAACAGAAAGAATGGCGTACATTACCCAGCGCGCACGGCTACAGTGGTGGTCAGCCACAAAACCAATATCAAGAAAAAAGAGGGGGAGAAGCCAGCGCTGCTTGTGGTCAGAACGTAATACATAAAGTGTGAAAACACACATAGGTTTCAATCTGTATTCAAAAATGAGACATTTAGCAAAAAATTGATCAATTGTTTGAGCTACCCCGCCACGTCAAGGCAGTCTCGTATGGGGAGTCCTACTCTACGTTTTTTATGTTCGCTGTGCCATTACGGCCTCCTAAATGTATAAAAGCAACATATATACTACGTGCATGCAACATGCATACTACATATATACAACATATATACTACATGCATGCAACATACATATATACAACATGTATACTACATGCAACATACATACTACATACATACTACATATATACCACATGCATACTACATATATACTACATGCATGCAACATACATACTACATATATACCACATGCATGCAACATGCATACTACATATACTGTATACCACATGCATGCAACATGCATACTATATATACCACATATATACTACATACATGCAACATACATATATACTACATGCATGCAACATGCATACTACATATATACTGCATGCATGCAACATACATACTACATACATACTACATATATACCACATGAATGCAACATGCATACTACATGCATGCAACATACATATATATTACATGCATGCAACATACATATATACTACATGCACCATGCATACTACATATATACTACATGCATGCAACATACATACTACATATATACCACATATATACTACATGCATGCAACATACATACAACATATATACTACATGCATGCAACATGCATATACATATATACAACATATATACTACATGCATGCAACATACATATATACTACATATATACTACATGCAACATACATACTACATATATACCGCATGCATGCAACATGCACACTACTTATATATAACATATATACTACATGCATGCAACATACATATATACTACATGCATGCAACATACATACGTACTACATATATACCACATGCATGCAACATGCATACTACATATATACTACATATATACTACATGCATGCAACATACATACTACATATATGCTACATACAATACATTCATACAATACATACATATAGACATACAGTACATATAACATACTCACCATCACTTGTCACTTTGATCCCCGAAGCCATTGTCATCTGTGGAATAAATATTAAAATAACAAACCACCAATATACTTACCTCTGATCCGCAGAAGTCCACGAGTGTCCCACGACGATCTTGCGTGGAGAACAGCAGCATCAGCTGATGCTACCGTTCTCTACTGGCTCCAGGAATCCAATGATGGGAGGTAGGTATCCTTCCGCACTGTATTCCTCCGCCACTGTAAAAAAAAAAAAGTCCCTAGTCTCACTTTATGGCAAAAGCTGCATGGGAAATTTCTCACACAGCAATGCCATAAAATGAGACTAGGGACTTTTTTTTTTACAGTGGCGGAGGAATACAGTGCGGAAAGATACCTACCTCCCGTCATTGGTTTCCTGGAGCCCGTAGAGAACGGTAGCATCAGCTGATGCTGCTGTTCTCCACGCAAGATCGTCGTGGGATACTCGTGGACTTCTGCGGATCAGGGGTAAGTATATTGGTGGTTTGTTATTTTAATATTTATTCCACAGATGACAATGGCTTCGGGGATCAAAGTGACAAGTGATGGTGAGTATGTACTCTATGTTATATGTACTGTATGTCTATATGTATGTATTGTATGAATGTATTGTATGTAGTATATATGTATGTTGCAGGCATGTAGTATATATGTAGTATATATGTAGTATGCATATTGCATGCATGTAGTATATATGTAGTATGTATGTTGCATGCATGTAGTATATATGTAGTATATATGTAGTATGCATGTTGCATGCATGTGGTATATATGTAGTATGTATGTTGCATGTAGTATATATGTATGTTGCATGCATGTAGTATATATGTGGTATATATGTAGTATGCATGTTGCATGCAAGTAGTATATATGTTGTATATATGTATGTTGCATGCATGTAGTATATATGTTGTATATATGTATGTTGCATGCATGTGGTATATATGTAGTATGTATGTATGTTGCATGCATGTAGTATATATGTAGTATGCATGTTGCATGCATGTAGTATATATGTGGTATATATGTAGTATGCATGTTGCATGCATGTAGTATATATGTTGCATGCATGTAGTATATATGTGGTATATATGCAGTATGCATGTTGCATGCATGTAGTATATATGTTGCATGCATGTGGTATATATGTAGTATGCATGTTGCATGCATGTAGTATATATGTAGTATGTATTTTGCATGTGGTGTATATGTAGTATATATGTATGTTGCATGCATGTAGTACAGTCATATGTAAAAGTTTGGGCACCCCTATTAATGTTAACCTTTTTTCTTTATAACAATTTTGGTGTATGCAACAGCTATTTCAGTTTCATATATCTAATAACTGATGGACTCAGTTATATTTCTGGATTCAAATGAGGTTTATTGTGCTAACAGAAAATATGCAATCTGCATTTAAACAAAATTTGACCGGTGCAAAAGTATGGGCACCCTTATCATTTTCTTGATTTGAACACTCCTAACTACTTTTTACTGACTTCCTGAAGCACTAAATTGGTTTTGTAACCTCATTGAGCTTTGAACTTCATAGCCAGGTGTATCAAATCATGAGAAAAGGTATTTAAAGTGGCCACTTGCAAGTAGTTCTCCTATTTGATTCTCCTATGAAGAGTGGCATCATGGGCTCCTCAAAACAACTCTCAAATGATCTGAAAACAAAGATTATTCAACATAGCTTTTCAGGGGAAGGATACAAAAAGTTGTCTCAGAGATTTAACCTGTCAGTTTCCACTGTGAGGAACATAGTAAGGAAATGGAAGAACACAGGTACAGTTCTTGTTAAGCCCAGAAGTGGCAGGCCAAGAAAAATATCAGAAAGGCAGAGAAGAAGAATGGTGAGAACAGTCAAGGACAATCCACAGACCACCTCCAAAGACCTGCAGCATCATCTTGCTGCAGATGGTGTCACTGTGAATCGGTCAACAATACAGCGCATGCATAACGCCTTTTTGTATTACCAAACAACTCAATCTTTGTTTCATCAGTCCACAGGACCTTCTTCCAAAATGTAACTGGCTTGTCCAAATGTGCTTTTGCATACCTCAGGCGACTCTGTTTGTGGCGTGCTTGCAGAAACGGCTTCTTTCGCATCACTCTCCCATACAGCTTCTCCTTGTGCAAAGTGCGCTGTATTGTTGACCGATGCACAGTGACACCATCTGCAGCAAGATGATGCTGCAGGTCTTTGGAGGTGGTCTGTGGATTGTCCTTGACTGTTCTCACCATTCTTCTTCTCTGCCTTTCTGATATTTTTCTTGGCCTGCCACTTCTGGGCTTAACAAGAACTGTACCTGTGTTCTTCCATTTCCTTACTATGTTCCTCACAGTGGAAACTGACAGGTTAAATCTCTGAGACAACTTTTTGTATCCTTCCCCTGAAAAGCTATGTTGAATAATCTTTGTTTTCAGATCATTTGAGAGTTGTTTTGAGGAGCCTATGATGCCACTCTTCATAGGAGAATCAAATAGGAGAACTACTTGCAAGTGGCCACTTTAAATACCTTTTCTCATGATTTGATACACCTGGCTATGAAGTTCAAAGCTCAATGAGGTTACAAAACCAATTTAGTGCTTCAGGAAGTCAGTAAAAAGTAGTTAGGAGTGTTCAAATCAAGAAAATGATAAGGGTGCCCATACTTTTGCACCGGTCAAATTTTGTTTAAATGCAGATTGCACATTTTCTGTTAGTACAATAAACCTCATTTGAATCCAGAAATATAACTGAGTCCATCAGTTATTAGATATATGAAACTGAAATACATGTTGCAAAAACCAAAATTGTTATAAAGAAAAAAGGTTAACATTAATAGGGGTGCCCAAACTTTTACATATGACTGTATATATGTGGTATATATGTAGTATATATGTTGTATATATGTATGTTGTATGCATGTGGTATATATGTAGTTTGCATGTAGTATATATGTAGTATGTATGTAGTATGTATGTTGCATGCATGTAGTATATATGTAGTATGTATGTTGCATGTAGTATATGTGTAGTATATATGTATGTTGCATGCATGTAGTATATATGTAGTATGTATGTTGCATGTAGTATATATGTAGTATACAGTATATGTATGTTGCATGCATGTAGTATATATGTTGTATATATGTAGTATGCATGTTGCATGCATGTGGTATATATGTAGTATGTATGTTGCATGCATGTAGTATATATGTAGTATGCATGTTGCATGTAGTATATATGTATGTTGCATGCATGTAGTATATATGTGGTATATATGTTGCATGCATGTAGTATATATGTTGTATGTATGTTGCATGCATGTAGTATATATGTGGTATATATATGTAGTATGCATGTTGCATGCATGTAGTATATATGTTGTATGCATGTTGCATGCATGTAGTATATATGTGGTATATATGTAGTATGCATGTTGCATGCATGTAGTATATATGTTGCATGCATGTGGTATATATGTAGTATGCATGTAGTATATATGTAGTATGTATGTTGCATGCATGTAGTATATATGTAGTATGTATGTTGCATGTAGTATATATGTAGTATATATGTATGTTGCATGCATGTAGTATATATGTGGTATATATGTATTTTGCATGCATGTGGTATATATGTAGTATGCATGTAGTATATACAGTGGTGAAAAAAAGTATTTAGTCAGCCACCAATTGTGCAAGTTCTCCCACTTAAAAAGATGAGAGAGGCCTGTAATTGACATCATAGGTAGTCCACAACTATGAGAGTCACAAAGAGAAAACAAATCCAGAAAATCACCTTGACTAATTTGGCAACATTTATTTTGCAAATTATGGTGGAAAATAAGTATTTGATCACCTAAAAACATGCAAGATTATTGGCTCTCACAGACCTGTAACTTCTTCTTTAAGAGGCTCCTCTGTCCTCCACTCATTACCTGTAGTAATGGCACCTGTTTCAACTCGTTATCAGTATAAAAGACACCTGTACACAACCTCAAACAATCACACTCCAAACTCCACTATTGTGAAGACCAAAGAGCTGTCGAAGGACACCAGAAACAAAATTGTAGCCCTGCACCAGGCTGGGAAGACTGAATCTGCAATAGGCAAGCAGCTTGGTGTGAAAAAATCAACTGTGGGAGAAATAATAAGAAAATGGAAGACATATAAGACCACTGATGAGTTCCCTCGATCTGGGGCTCCACACAAGATCTCACCCCGTGGGGTCAAAATGATCACAAGAACGGTGAGCAAAAAACCCAGAACCACATGGGGGGACCCAGTGAATGACCTGCATAGAGCTGGGACCACTGTAAAAAAAGGCTACCATCAGTAACAATATGCCGCCAGGGACTCAGATCCTACAGTGTCAGACATGTCCCCCCGCTTAAGCAAGTATATGTCTGGGCCCGTCTGAAGTTTGCTAAAGAGCATTTGGATTATCCAGAACATTATTGGGAGAATGTCATATGGTCTGATGAAACCAAACTAGAACTGTTTGGTAGAAACAAAACTTGTCGTGTTTAGAGGAGACAGAATGCTAAGTTGCTTCCAAAGAACACCATACCTACTGTGAAGCATGGAGATGGCAACATCATGCTTTGGGGCTGTTTCTCTGCAAAAGGACCAGGACAATTGATCCATGTACATGAAAGAATGAATGGGGCCATGTATCCTTACAATGTGAGTGCAAACCTCCTTCCATCAGCAAGGCCATTGAAGATAAAACATGGATGGGTCTTTCAGCATGAAAATGATCCCAAGCACAGCGCCACAGCAATGAAGTAGTGGCTTTGTAAGAAGCATATGAAGGTCCTGGAGTGGCCTAGCCAGTCTCCAGATCTCAACCCCACAGGAAATCTTTGGAGGGATTTGAAAATCCGTGTTGCCCAGCGACAGGCCCAAAACATCACTGCTCTAGAGGAGATCTGCATGGAAGAATGGGCCAAAATACCACCAACAGTGTGTGCCAACCTTGTAAAGTCTTACCGAAAATGTTTGACCTCTGTCATTGCCAACAAAGGATATATAACAAAATATTGAGATGAACTTTAGTTAATGACCAAATACTTATTTTCCACCATAATTTGCAAAATAAATCTTGCCAAATCAGACAAGGTGATTTTCTGGATTTGTTTTCTCATTTTGACTCTCATAGTTGTTGTCTACCTGGGATGTCAACTACAGGCCTCTCTCATCTTTTTAAGTGGGAGAACTTGTACAATTGGTGGCTGACTCAATACTTTTTTTCCCCACTGTATGTTGTATGTATGCACGTTGCATGCATGCAGTATATATGTAGTATATATGTAGTATGCATGTTGCATGCATGTAGTATATATGTAGTATGTATGTAGTATGTATGTTGCATGTATGTAGTATGTATGTAGTATGTATTTTTTTTTGTACATTCAACACATTAGCCGGATGATGGGACTACTACTGTCCCATCATTGGCTAATGTGTCAATCACCATCATGGTAGCAGGCATCGCCCGATGGGACTTGTAGTCCCATCGGACGATCATGCACAGACCCCCGCAGCCTGCACAGACCCCCGGACAGTCGGTACAGACCACCGGCAGGCCGGCACAGCCCCCCAGCAGGCCGGCACAGACCCTCGCAGCCTGCACAGACCCCCGGACAGTCGGTACAGACCACCGGCAGGCCGGCACAGACCCCTGCAGCCTGCACAGACCCCCGGACAGTCAGTACAGACCACCGGCAGGCCGGCACAGACCCCCGCAGCCTGCACAGACCCCCGGACAGTCGGTACAGACCATCGGCAGGCCGGCACAGACCCCCGGTAGGCCGGTACAGACCCCCGGCAGTCTGCACAGACCCCCGGGCAGTCGGCACAGACCCCCGGAACGTCCGTACACCCCCCCGAGAGGCTGTACAAGGACAGAAAAGGGTTTTTCTTATTCCAATACCGGAAGTCCCATAGACTTGAATGGGACTTCAGGTATCGGAATCGGCGATACCCGATACTTTTTTCGTATCGGGCCGATACCATCCGATCCGATATTTTAGGGTATCGGATGGTATCGCTCAACACTACTCACGACAAATGGCATTGTGGGTTATAAGATACCTAGAGCGACCCAGAGTGACCAACTCTTTTAACTGTATCACTGTTCAGCAAGCAGATACATTTAAACTGTATGATAGAGCAGAGACACATGGTCTAAGTGTACAACCAATCTCTGTTCTGTAGGCCTGGTTCCTACAAAATGGCAGGTTGATGCACTGGACAAGTCCCGAGGACTCATGGAATATTAGTGCTGTACATGTACAGGGTGGACTCATGGGACACTATTATTGGTTGAAAGAAGCTGTCATGATGGTCAGATGGAACAGAAGAGAACTGTGACTCCATCAGAAAGAACTCTACCTGTAAATCACTATCTATAACTATACTATAATCTCCCATATGTTCAGCAGGACTGGTATCTACCAGTATATGGTCGCCATATGGTGATAATATCGGTGTTGGACTTTGTATAGAGATTATCTTTCAGTAACAGCACTGTCATCTGCTGAATTTCCCCCATACCCATGATTAGGGTGACCCATAAGTAGGCTGTGCCACTGGCCAACTCAGATGTATTTCGCCCACATTTCCTGCCTGTCTGTGTTGTACCCTTAGCTATGCCTCTGGTCTAGACCCATTAAAATGAGATTGAATGAGCATATTGTAGATCTTCAATTGAATTGTTCAAAGCAAAGATGGAGAGAGTAACACCACAGACCACTAGTAACACCTCTGTTCAAATAGATAAGGAAATGCAACATTCAGTGATACATCAGTTACAACACATTTTTATGAACACAAGAATCTTTTATTATTATTATTTTTTATATAACACCATTAATTCCATGGTGCTGTATGTAAAGGGTTTAAGTTAACCCCTTAACCCCCAAGGGTGGTTTGCATGTTCATGACCGGGCCAATTTTTACAATTCTGACCACTGTCCCTTTATGAGGTAATAACTCTGAAACACTTCCATCGATCCTGGTGATTCTGACATTGTTTTCTCGTGACATATTGTACTTCATGTTAGTGTTAAAAGTTCATTGATATAACTTGCGTTTATTTGTGAAAAAAAATTGAAATTTAGTGAAAATTTAGAAAATTTTGCAATTTTCCAACTTTAAGTTTTTATGCCCTTAAATCACAGAGCTATGGCACACAAAAAACTTAATAAATAACATTTCACATATGTTTACTTTACATCGGCACAATTTTGGAACCAAAATTATTTTTTTGTTAGGAAGTTATGAGGGTTAAAAGTTGACCAGCGATTTCTCATTTTTACAACACCATTTTATTTTTACGGACCACATCACATTTGAAGTCACTTTGAGGGGTCTATATGATAGAAAATACCAAAAGTGATACCACTCTAAAAACTGCACCCCTCAAGGTGCTCAAAACCATATTCAAGAAGTATATTAACCTTTCAGGTGCTTCACAGGAATTTTTTTAATGTTTAAAAAAAAAATGAACATTTAACTTTTTTTTCACAAAAAATTACTTCAGGTCCAATTTTTTTTATTTTACCATGGGTAACAGGAGAAATTGGACTGCAAAAGTTATTGTGCAATTTGTTCTGAGTACGCTGATACCTGATATGTGGGGGGAAACCACTGTTACGGCACATGGCAGAGCTCAGAAGGGAAGGAGCGCCATTTGACTTTTTCAATGCAAAATAGGCTGAAATTCAGATCGGATGCCATGTCACATTTGGAGAGCCCCTGATGTGCCTAAACAGTAGAAACTCCACACAAGTGACTCCATTTTGGAAACTAGACCCCCCCAAGGAACTTATCTAGTTATGTGGTGAGAACTTTGAACCCCCAAGGGCTTCACAGAAGTTTATAACGTACAGCCGTACAATTAAAAAATCATATTTTTTCCACAAAAATGATCTTTTCACCCCCAATTTTTATTTTCTCAAGGGTAACATGACCCAAAAAGTTATTGTGCAATTTGTCCTGAGTACGCTGATACCCCATTTGTGGGGGTAAGCCACTATTTGGGCGCATGGCAGAGCTCGGAATGAAAGCAGCGCCATTTGACTTTTTTGGCTGGAATTGACATCGGACGCCATGTCACGTTTGGAAAGCCCCTGATGTGCCAAAACAGTGGAAACCCCCCACAAATGACACCATTTTGGAATCTAGACCCCCAAGGAACTTATCTAGATGTGTGGTGAGAACTTTGAACCCCCAAGGGCTTCACAGATGTTTATAACGTACAGCCATACAATAAAAAAATCATATTTTTTCCACAAAAATGATCTTTTCACCCTCAATTTTTATTTTTCCAATGGTAACATGACCCCAAAAGTTATTGTGCAATTTGTCTTGAGTACGCTGATACCCCATATGTGTGGGTAAACCACTGCTTGGGTGCATGGCAGAGCTCGGAAGTGAAGCAGCGCCATTTGACTTTTATGGCTGGAATTGAGATTGGACGCCATGTTGCGTTTGGAAAGCCCCTGATGTGCCAAAACAGTGGAAACCCCCCACAAATGACACCATTTTGGAAACTAGAACACCAAGGAACTTATCTAGATGTGTGGTGAGAACTTTGAACCTCCCAGGGCTTCACAGAAGTTTATAATGCACAGCCGTAAAATTGAAAAAAATTTTTTCTCAAAAATGATCTTTTCACCCCCAATTTTTATTTTTCCAAGGGTAACATGACCCCAAAAGTTATTGTGCAATTTGTCCTGAGTACGCTGATACCCCACATGTGGGAGTAAACCACTGTTTGGGCGCATGGCAGAGCTCGGCAGCGCCATTTGACTTTTTTGGCTGGAATTGGGATCGTATGCCATGTCGCGTTTGGAAAGCCCCTGATGTGCCTAAACAGTGGAAACCCCACACAAATGACACCATTTTGGAAAATAAACCCCCCAAGGAACTTATCTAGATGTGTGGTGAGCACTCAGAACCCCCAAGGGCTTCACAGAAGTTTATAACGCCCGAGCGTGAAAATAAAAAAATCATATTTTTTCCACAAACATGATCTTTTAGTCCCCAATTTTTTTATTTTGCCAAGGGTAACAGGAGAAATTGGACCCCAAAAGTTGTTGTCCAATTTGTCCTGAGTACGCTGATACCCATTTGTGGGAGAAAACTACTGTATGGGCAAACGTCGGGGCTCGGAAGGGAAGTAGTGACGTTTTGGAATGCGGACTTTGATGGAATGGTCTGCTGGTGTCATGTTGCCTTTGGAGAGCCCCTGATGTACCTAAACTGTGGAAACACCCCACAATTGACCCCATTTTGCACTTTGAACCCCCCAGTGCTTCACAGAAGTTTATAACGCCCGGGCGTGAAAAGAGCAAAATCATATTTTGTCCACGAACATGATCTTTTAGTCCCCAATTTTTTTATTTTCCCAAGGGTAACAGGAGAAAACTACTGTATGGGGACACGTCAGGGCTTGAAAGGGAAGTAGTGACGTTCTGGAATACAGACTTTGATGGAATGGTCTGCGGGTGTCATGTCGCATTTGGGGGGCCTCTGAAGTGCCTAAACTGTTAAAACTCCCCACAAGTGACCCCATTTTGGAATATAGACCCCCCGCGGAATTTATCTAGATGTGTGGTGAGCACTTTGAACCCCCAAGGGCTTCCCGGAAGTTTATAACGCCCGGGAGTGAAAATAAAAAAATCATATATTTTTTCACAAAAATTATATTTTTGCCCCCAATTTTTTATTTTCCTAAGGGTAACAGGAGAAATTGGAACCCAAAAGTTGTTTTGCAATTTGTCCAGAGTAGGCTGATACCACATATGTGGGAGTAAAACACTGTTTGGGCACATGGCAGAGCTTGGAAGGGAAGGAGTACCGTTTCACTTTTTCAGCGCAGAATTGGCTGGAATTGAGATCAGATGTCATGTTGCATTTGGAGAGCACCTTATGTGCCTAAACAGTGGAAATCCCCCAATTTTAACTCCAACCCTAACCCCAACACACCCCTAACCCTAGCCCTAGCCCTAATGGGAAAATGGAATTAAATAAAAAAATTTTTTAAAATTTTATTATTTTTCCCTAACTAAGGGGGGTGATTTACTATTTGTGGCGGGTTTTTATGTTTGGCAGCTGTCATACACTAAAAAGACGCTTTTTATTGTAAAAATAGTTTTTGCATCACCACATTTTGAGAGCTATCATTTTTCCATATTTTGACCCACTGAGTCATGTGAGGTCTTATTTTTTGCGGGATGAGTTGATGTTTTTATTGGTATCATTTTCGGGTATGTGACATTTTTTGATCGCTTTTTATTCCAATTTTTGGGACGCAGAATGAACAAAAAACAGCGTTTCATGAATTTCTTTTGGGGGGTGCGTTTACACCGTTCCACGTGTGGTAAAATTGATAAAGCGGTTTTATTCTTTGGGTCAGTACGATTACAGCGATACCTCATTTATGTCTTTTTTTATGTTTTGGCGCTTTTATACAATAAAAACAATTTTATATAAAAAATAATTATTTTTGCATCGTTTTATTCTGCGAGCTATAACTTTTTGATTTTTTCGTTGATGATGCTACATGGTGGCTCGTTTTTTGC
Organism: Dendrobates tinctorius; assembly: GCF_039654945.1. Lineage (NCBI taxonomy): Eukaryota > Metazoa > Chordata > Amphibia > Anura > Dendrobatidae > Dendrobates > Dendrobates tinctorius. The sequence goes on along the minus strand of NW_027362048.1, from coordinate 1,557,896 downwards.
AGGACAAGATGTCGTTTTCAGCAGTACCATGGTTATTTATACCTGTCTTTTTGATCGCGCGTTATTGCACTTTTTGTTTAGAGGTATGATAATAACACTTGTTTTTTGCTTTGTTTTTTATTTTTATTTTTAAGGGGTTCACTAAAGGGGTTAACTAATGGGACAGTTTTATAGGGTGGGTCATTACGGAAGCGGCAATATGAAATATGCGTACTTTTATAGTTTTTTTTTATTTCCAAAAAATGAATTTATTAGGGAAATTTTTTATTTTTTATTTATTTAGTGATTTTTTATCAATTATTTTTACACTTTTTTTTTAACTTTATTACACTGTCCCAGGGGGAGACATCACTGTAATATGTCAGATCGCTGATCTGGTACCTTGCACAGCAGTGTGACAGATCGGCAATCTGCAGGCACTGCTGGAGGCTTTCTCAGAGCTTGCTCTCAGCAGGCACTGAGAAAGACGCCTCCCTGCAGGCCCCCGAAGGCCCCCAAAGCCATCTTGGATCCGGGGGCCTGGAGGGAAGGAGGCCCCCAGAGCAGCACAGCACATCGCGCTGCTGCGGGGGTCTCAGGGAAGCACGGAGGGAGCCCCCTCCCTGCCAATGTTTCCCTAAACCCCCGATGCACTGCGATCGTGTTTGATCACAGTGTGCCAGGGGTTAACGTGCCGGGGGCGGTTAGTGACTGCTCCTGACACATAGTGCCGGGTGTCAGCTGTGATAATCAGCTGACACACGGCCGAAATCAGTGGCGCTCCCCCCGTGAGCGCCGCTGATCGCGATGACTTATTATCCCGTCCCCTGTCATAGGGTCCTGGGTCCTGTGAATGGGATAGTACGTCACATGTCAGGAAGGGGTAAATAATGTTCATTGTTGTATTTATGCCTTTTTTGCTCACTGATATTGCTACATGTTCTATGTACTACCTAATGTATGATATGGTACTGCTACCCCTTCTGGGTATTACCATTGCTGTGTTTCCATGTTTCTCATTGTTTATAGTGTGATAATGCTCACTGTGTTTATAGGGAAAGCATAGTACTCTTGGCTGGACACTAGAGGGGGGCACTCTAGTATACAGAATAGTTAGTAAATAGTGTAGTTAAATGTAGGAGGGGCTGGCAAGAGTTAAGGTTAGAGCAGAAGGGAAGTTTATTCACATGGGGCCAGGGTGCCCGAAGTGTCCACATGAGCTATAGGCCCAAGATGGCTCGGCAGCCACGCAACGTTAAGTGGCTGAAGCCCACGTTATCCACGGCCACTGGGCATCATTGCAGTGTGCAAGTACAGTAGGAAGGAGATGTGGCAACTCATAGCCTGGGCAGACGCCTTTAGAGCGGGAGTCGTTTAGAGTGAGGAACAGGGAACGGTATAGACGGGCCAGATGCTTTTCCAGAGGCAACTAAACCGGGTGGCGGATGATTTCAAGTCTGGGGCGAAACAGGCAGAAGGAATTGTCATCATGGAAGAATCTGGGAAGCAGTCTAAGATGGTCCAGTCTGGAAGTGCGCCACACAGAAGCATCAGCAAAGCAGGGAAAGCTGAAGAAACCAGTAAAGTTGAATGTGAATTCCATGATTTGCCAACTGTGGATATAATGTAATCACAAAGATTTGCCCAAAATTACTCTTTTTATCCCCAATTATAGGTAATATACCATAAGGCAAGTGATATCACTCTCAGTGAGAAAAAATTGTACCACAAAATGGTATATATATATATATTTTTTTTAAACCGTCTCTATTGAGTGTAATACAATAGAAAGTATACATATAATGTCCAATAACATAACAGAACAACATTTATGCAATATTATTAACATTAGACGGCATTTTTCAACTATAACCCCCCCGCCCCTCCCCCTCCTCCCCCCACTCCCCCGGAAAATGGTATATTTAAATATAAAATATAATCCTTTATTATAAATATTAAAAACAAATAACAAAAAATAAAGGTGCAAGACAAAATAAAGAGGGACTATCATGTCATAGGATATCCCACTACAGCAACCAAACTAGTGTCAGTAATCACAATTACCAACAGACCATCAATGCAAAATAACGTGGTAGAATATAATACACACTGGAAGCAAGCACCCACAGTCTCACATTACATTATAAACAGCCACCATGGGTATAAATCAATAATTACAAAATGGCTGGTGTGTCGTTAAAATCCTATCAAACTAACCCAGCAATTAAATGCAGAGTGCTGTATGAAGGTATGTGGCATAACAATGTCTGGTACATACCACTATGTCAGCTGGTGGAGATCCTCGGACGTCCCTCTGCACCGACGCGTTTTGCTCAGCTTCTTCGGGAAGAAGCTGAGCGAAACGCGGGTCAGGACAGTGTGAATTTATTTATTGTGATAGATCAGGTAGGGATCTATCTTATAATTGAGTTACATTGGCAAGTGTTGTAAGACATTTATTGAAACCAGAATGGATCACGAATAAGAAGAGACTTTTACAATGTTTTTTTTGGATGATGAAATTAAATATTTGCAACTAAATTGTTCAATGAGAACTATAGTTTTAATGTGTTTTTAAAATTCTTATTAGCTGGGATTTCAATGTAGTTTTAAATTTATTTATTTATCCTTCTAGAACTATTTGAGTGTTAGTTTGGTCTCATGGTTAGCTATCATACTGATGATATACAGTAGATGTATGCTGTCCCATGGTCGCTATACTAACCAAGAGAGTTAAAGGATCTCAACTTCCTTACATGAGTACATATGAGGAAGGGGAGGGCATCACACCAAAATTTGAGAAACTCATGTCCATAGTGTGAAGCTTTGTCCAAATAAACTGCTGAAGAAAAGAAACAAAAAATTATGTTCTTGAATGACGGAACGCTTGGATGTGCGAATATTGCCGATATGAACTTGGAGTTAGGTGAGCTCCTAATCCACATGGGCTGTTAGCTAATGTCTAATTGAGACTAAGTCAACAAACTGAATTTCATATGAGCATATTGGAGCCAACAATTGAGGTATACGTCTTGGTTTCCATGCTCCCAAGCTTAGTAAGCGTCTCACTGTGCAAGCTTAGCTGAAACCTCAGTCTCTGTTGGAACCACATTTTGCAGCAAATCTTTTGCAGTCACTTAAGGGTTTTGGACCACTTGCCTCTTCAAGCATCTGGTGGCCACAAATGACTTTCTCTTCCTGCCTCTGTCAGGAAATGTAACTGGTGTTCATTTAATGCTGAACTTGCAAATTATTCTTCCATCATTATCTCTAGGAACATTTTGTTAACTTTGCTCGCTTTCTGTAGCCTTTTCCTTTTAAGGCAAGACCATGATTTGTTCTCTTAACTTTCTGGACATCTCTCTTGTCTTAGCCATATTTCTAATATGCAATCAGACATCTGTCGAGAAAGCCCTAACCAGTCCAGGTACTTGAAGTGCTTTATCTCAGGCATATTTCAAGCATCAAGTGTGCTTGTAACAACATCTGATATGTGTGCTCTAAGACTTCATTCAGACGTCCGGGATTTTTCACATGCACAAAAAAAAAATGGTTTGAGATTCATCAGTGTTTTAGATGGGAGTTTCATCAGTATTTAGTCCATGTCAATTTTTCTATCAGTGTTTCATCTGTGATTTCCACATGTGAAAAAATATAAAAATTGCATAGCTTTTATACATTACAATGTTCATCACGGACATCTGCAGACCGGATATAACTTCAAGAGAAATGTGCTGTCTTCCAGGTGCAAAAATCAAAGATGTGTCTGTCAGGATATCAGGACTCTTCAGACCTACAGATGACTACCCATTCCTGCTACTACATGTGGGGAGAAATGACACAGCAAGAAACGACATGGAAGCCATCTGCAGTGACTTTGAAAACTTAGGTAAGAAAGTGAAAGAACTGGGAGCACAGGTGGTCTTCTCTTCCATCCTCCCAGTGGATGGCCATGGAACAAGGAGGTGGAATAAGATTCTGCATGTGAACAACTGGCTACGTCAATGGTGCCGTCAGCAAGGTTTTGGATTTCTGGATCACGGAGTGAATTACCTATACGATGGACTACTTGCTAGAGATGGAGTGCACCTTACGAAGACTGGAAAACATGTATTTGGAAGTCGCCTTGCTACACTCATCAGGAGAGCTTTAAACTAGAACAATGTGCGAAGGGAAGCAAAAGGCCAGAAAAATCCAGACACCTGACAAATACTATTGAGAACTCTGCTATTAGTAGTGGAAGGGAAGAACAAAGACAAAAGAATCTAAATAATAAAAATATTGGAGAAAGAGAAACCAATCACAAACTAAAATGTTTCTATACTAATGCACAAAGCATGGGCAACAAACAAGGAGAATTGGAACTACTAACACAGGAAAATAAATATGATGTCATTGGAATCACTGAAACTTGGTGGGACAATACACATGATTGGAATACAAGGCTAGAAGGATACAACTTATTTGCAAGAAACAGACTTAATAAACGAAGAGGAGGTGTCGCATTGTATGTTAGAAACGCGTATGTCTGCACAGAGATTGAAGCTTCAGAGACTGGGAGTTCTGTGGAAACTGTTTGGGTAAGAATACAAGGACAGAACAGTGGAAAGGACACCATTGTAGGCATTTATTACAGACTGCCTGTGTAAGTTGAAGATATGGATGAACTCTTTATGCATCAAATGGCCAAATTCTCAAAAAAAGCAATAAAAAAGGATTTGGGGGATATGTCAAAAGTAAAAGAAAAGTCAAAGATGCTATAGGATTTTTTACAGGATGAAAATGATGAAATGGTAAGACAGGATGTTGAGAAGGCCGAACTTTTAAATTCCTATTTTGCATCTGTTTTCTCTCAGAAAAAGAAATGTAACATCAACTGTTCTTCACTGTCCTATTAAGGGAATAGAAGAATCCAGGATATCTATAAACAGAAAGATAGTGAGGAAACACTTAGCTAACCTAAATGAATTCAAGTCTCCAGGTCCAGATGAATTACACCCCAGAGTACTGAAGGAGATAGCAGAAGAAATTTTTGAACTCCCCTCCATAATCTTTGAATATTCTTGGAGAACAGAAGTCCCAGAAGACTGGAGAAGAGCAAATGTTGTTCCTATCTTCAAAAAGGGGAAGAAGGTGGACCTAGGCAACTATAGGCAGGTGAGTCTGACTTCTATACCAGGAAAGATCTTTGAACAAATTATTAAACAACATGTATGTAAGTACCTGGATAAGAATGAAATGATTAAACAGAGTCAGCATGGGTTTGTAACTAATAAGTCATGTCAGACTAACTTAATTTCCTTCTATGACAGAATCACTGATTGGGTGGATCAGGGAAATGCTGTAGTATCTCACACAATCCTCACTGAAAAAACGACTAAGTATGGAATGGACAAGGCAACTGTTAGGTGGATTCATAACTGGCTTAGTGATCGGACCCAAAGAGTGGTCGTAAATGGCTGCACATCCAGTTGGAAGAATGTCTCAAGTGGGGTACCACAGGGCTCTGTCCTGGGCCCTGTATTGTTCAACATCTTTATCAACGATTTAGATGAAGGAATTGAGGGTAAACTGATTAAATTTGCTGATGACACAAGCTAGGAGGGATAGCTAATACTAGAGAAGAGAGAGGATTCAAAAAGACATAAATAAACTGGAGCAGTGGGCAGCAACTAACAGAATGGTTTTTAATGGAAAAATGCAAAGTACTACATCTGGGCAATAAAAATGAAAAAAGCATATACAGAATGGGAGGAATAGGGCTAAGCAACAGCACATGTGAAAAAGACTTGGGTATACTAATAGATCACAGACTGAATATGAGTCAACAGTGTGATGCAGCAGCAAAAAAGGCAAATGCAATTCTAGGATGTATTAACAGAAGCAGTTTAGATCACGTGAAGTCATTATTGCCCTCTACTCCTCTTTGGTCAGACCTCATCTGGAATACTGTGTCCAGTTTTGGGCGCCACATTTTAAAAAAGACATCAACAAACTGGAGCAAGTTCAGAAAAGAGCGACCAGAATGGTGACTGGTCTACAAACCCTGTCTTATGAGGAAAGGTTGCAGAATTTGGGAATGTTTAGCTTGCAAAAGAGAAGACTGAGAGGAGACTTAATAGCTGTCTACAAATATCTCAAGGGCTGTCACATTGTAGAAGGATCATCTTTATTCTCATTTGCACAAGGAAAGTCTAGAAGCAATGGGATGAATCTGAATGGGAGGAGACACATATTAGATATTAGGAAAAACTTTTTGACAGAGTGATCAATGAGTGGATCAGGCTGCCACGAGAGGTGGTGAGTTCTCCTTCAATAGAAGTCTTCAAACAGAGGCTGGACAGACATCTGTGTGGGATGATTTAGCAAATCCTGCTTTGAGCAGGGGGTTGGACCAGATGGCCCAGGAGGTCCCTTCCAACTCTACTATATTCTATTCTATTCTATACATCACGCAGACTACATACTCAAGCCATCCGTGTGCTGTCCATGATTTTCACAGACCCATAGATTTGTATCATATGGGTAAGGTAAAGTTCACATTTGTGGCTGAGTCGACTGCGTATTGTCCGCATTCATGACCGCATACAAAAACGCATGCAAACGCGTAATATTGCAGCATTTTTTGCCATATCATCTTACGCAGGACGTAAAAAAATCGGAGCGTTTTTATGCGTTAATAAGCGTTTTTGCATGCGTTTGCGTTTTTTAAGCACATGCTTCACATTTGTAAATATTTTTCCAGGAGATATTCTGGGACACCAGCCACGCCCAATGGGCGTGACTCATTGCATTTAGTTATATAGACCCTTGTAGAGCTGAACACAGCAGATTTTGAGGCTGTATCCTGCGTCAAGATGGATATTTCTTGTTTAAACTGGATTTGGATATCAAATTGGCTGTTGCCTTTGCCTTTGCTTGTGACCAAGAAAGAGAAAGAGAAAGAAGGAGAAGCATCGGCGCATTTGGCAACACCCCATTCGTTAAGTCCAGGAGAGCCTTGGAGTCTACCACTCCTTACTCAGTGAGCTCCGTGACAACCCGGACAAATATTTTGACTGCACGAGGATGTCTCAACAGAGCTTCCAGGAATTGCTGGGTCATGTAGAGGGAGCCATCAGCAGACAGGACACCCAGCTCCATAGAGCTATTCCAGCTGAGGAACGGCTGCTGGTGACACTGGGTTGCCCTCCCAGGGCTGTGGGGTACTCAGTACCGGGTCGGTGTCAGGGGGAAAGTATCACGACAGCTGTGACCCAGTCCATGGCCCTGGGTGCCCAAAGTCAATGGTGGTGTGTGGTTAATGGAATTGAATAGTTTGTGACGCCACCTGTGGTGTTCGGCAAGGGAGATGTTAAGCCGACGCTACAGACAGATCCTCTGGGACAGATGGTGGGATACAGCAATGGTGGTATAGCCCTCCACAGGCAGGGCTGTTGTCCCAGGGCAGTGTAGACGTGGGGAAACTTTGATGGTGTAGTGTCCGGCGCAGGGGATATAGCAGTGCTGGCAGACGCAAGAAGGAAGGGAGGACACCAAGGCTTGCAGTTTCAACGCTTTACTCACAGTTCTTGGTAACCACTGGTGCCCGCTTCCATGCCGTGTCCTCCGGGGCAGAGACTCAATCAAACTCCCGGGCAAGTCAGGCTTCTCCTCTCCAACACTCCGCCAACATGTACCTGTCCTGAATGACTCCGCTATTGCGCCTATTAATGTGACGAGCTCCAGTACCGTGGTTACTCTGAAGTTCCTCCTGTCAGATGTTCCTAACAACTCTACTTGTATGACAGACAGCTGTAGCCTGATCAGGGACCTCCTGGATCCCGTCTCTCTATCCGTGTTGCTGTTGTGTCCCAAGTCTTGGATGGGAGTAATGCATTTACAGCCAACTACTCCACCGGTGTCTGCTGCAGAACCATAAGTGTCCATACAACCTCGGGGACCGGGCCCCGGCCTTGCGCTGAGAACCTATAGGCAGGGTTCCTCTTTCAACCCACAACTCCTCTCTGTTCTCCTACTCCTTCGTTCCGTGCTGTTCCTTCTCTCTCTTATGGAAGCTTAGGTTGCAGTTCTACGTCTTTCTCCTTCTGTTCCTTTCCCGTGCCAGCTGGCTCAGGTCACTGAGGCAGCTGCAGCACTCCTTCCTCCATCCCTCTTCCAGGGATCCTCACTCCTGTCTCAGTGACTTCCTACTCCACTGACCTTCTATCAGACTGACTTGTAATTCTAAACTTTCCCACTCTTTTATATCTAACTCCACCCACCTCCCAGCACATCTCGTGTTACGAAGCAAGGACCCATGAAAGGTGCTCTGCTACCCTCTAAGCATGAAGCCGCAATCTGGTCCATTGCTGAACTATCCTGTGTGTGGGTGCAGGTGTTGGAGTGTGGAAAGGAGTTCCCAACTTACGTAGTTGGTGGGGCACCACACCTTAGGAGAAGGTGCAGTACCTCTGTGGCGACTGAGCCTCAGGGGCACCACAACACAAAGGTACGTAATGTTTAAAACTAAACGCACGCTTGTCATATTGTATGCAATGTCCCCTTTTTTTTCCAAAAACCCTTGTAGTTATTATTCATTAAAAATGTTTCTTTCTCTGTTTGGCAGATTCCTGGCTACCAGAGAGAGACTATCATCGCTCCATTTCCAGTCCCGGATAGGCCTTTCCACACTTTCTGGAATTGTTGCGGACACTTGCCGGGCTTTGTGGGACGTGCTTTGTCAGGAATTTATCCCCCTACCCAACACAGACACCTGGCTGGAAAATGCAGAAAAATTCTGGGAAGTTTGTAATTTCCCCAACTGTGTGGGATCAGTGGATGGGAAACATATTAGGACAACCAAGCCGGCTCGAAGTGGATCCAAGTACTTTAACTATAAAAAATACTCCATAGTGCTGATGGCCATAGCAGCTGCAGACTGTAGTTTCATTGCCGTCGACATTGGTTCTTTTGGCCATGGAAATGACTCCCAAAACTTTAAAAACTCGGACATGGGTCAACGGTTGTATACCAATAATTTTAATTTCCCCCTCCCACAACCTCTTCACAAAACAAACCAAGGAAGTTGCAGAAATGAGGGATGCATTCGCAGACTACTTTGTTTCTGATATTGGACGTGTGGCATGGCAAGATGCAATGGTTTAATGTATAAATTGTATGTAATGTTATGGTTTTTTCAAAGTTTACCTGTCTTTTAAAGTTTTGATGTTGCATAAAAGTTTTTTTGAAAACACCTGTTTCCATTGTTTTTGTTCCCATGCTTTAAACTTAACTTGTTAGCTGTCTCAGTAATATGTTTCGTTCTCATTATCTCCATCATCTCTTCAGTATGCATTATATTTCCATATATAAATGCACATTGAATAGATGATTGAGGAAATGTACCTCATAATTTTACTCACCAGCCCGTGTATAGAACTACTGCAATCAGAATGCCAAAAAATACAGCATCCTGACTGTAATAGAAAAAGGTTTAATGTATTTACAAAAATAATTTTTTTTTTTTTTTTTTTTTTTACACACTGAGGGGGAAATGTTACGGACCACGGGGTGTGCAGATGGGAGGACTGGCTGGGGGTGGCGCTGCAGGGGTGCCAGGGGAAGAAGCTACAAGATATGTGGGGTCTTGGAGATCAAGGATGGAGGTGGACACATTAGGAGTGGAAACATGGGACGGAAGAGACACATTAGAAGGGAGGGACATAACAGACACCTTGGGAGGTGAGGGTGGTGGAGGGAGCACCACTGTCCTTTCCCGCCTCGGTTCCTTTCTTTTTCTTCTGTCTCCCATGTGTTGGGTGACTGCTTGTCCTTCTTCTCCTCTGACTCATGTGACTAGAAGGCGTGGTGGCAGTGGAGGAAGCAGGACTCGGTATTTGGGAGCTGGTGGACAGGATAGCTGGTGCTGGAATCTGAGTGCATGTGGCGGTGGACGGTGTTGCTGGATCAGGACTCCGGGTGACAGTGGCGGTTGGAATCCATGCAGGAGTAGGCGTGGTGGTGGAGTGACTCTCCGCTGCACTCGGCATGGTGGAGGCGCTGTAGGGGATGGAGGCAGTACTGGGCATGGTGGTGGCCATACAGGGGTATGCAGCAGAACTCGGTAGAGCTGAGAACCTGGAAACCTCTTGGCACAGTGGCAAAACCGGTGCCAGCAGGTACATCCGAGTCTGCTGCATAGCCTGAACGTATGCAGCATTGCAAGCCTGCATTACATTCAGCTGAAGTTCAGGCGTAAAGTTTCCCGCCATGCCCCGTTCAATGGCCATAAAAATTTGATGTGCTGTCCTCTGTATGTCGGTTTCCAGACGGTTAAGTCGTTGGTGGACAGACTGGAAAAGTGTATCAAAAATTATAAGTTAAACCGCACCTCATATAGCCAAAGTCCTACAGGATACTAAGACGCACGTCATATCCAGGGAGTTCATCCCGGAAAAAAGTCCATACCAAATAGTAGAAAAGACAGCGCCTCAAACGTTGGTGAAAAAAAATTCACATTTTATTTTGCCTCCTGTGGCAACGTTTCGATCCAAAGATCTTTCTCAAGCACAGTACACGAGTGTTTCAGCCCAAACTATATAGTGCAAACCCCTCCCCTCACTTTAACATGCACCAATGACAACTAGACATAATAAACCTCTATACACATATAGACATTCAACAGTTGAAAATAGCCCCACATTTCTCCAGCCTGTCTGCTAACAAATCACCAGAAAATACATCAACCCTGATTGCTAATATACAGACAGACAGATAATATAACTGCAGATATACAGTATGTCATCATGAAGAACGTTTGTAAACATTAGCAGCACCAATCTGCACGCAGCTCCTCCGTTGTCATAGCATCCACATTCTGACGTGGGCAAAGGCACTCCTCCAAATGGCTCTGGACCAATCCAGTCTCCTTCCATCTGAGCATGCTCCGGTGTCTGGACGTCATTGGACACATCTCTCCAAGCACAGGCTCCTACAGCTTAGATCATTAGTGGGAACACGGGCTGACACACAGTGGGCGATGCATATTCTAATCAGAGACAAGCAGATCAATGCGGCTGTGCTTTTACAAAAGGAGCCGACACACGGTAACGAACAACTCAGAGACAACATTTTTCTAATTTTGGTTCTAGACACAATGAATTTTAAACAAAACGAGTCAGATGCAGTTGAAGTTCAGACTTTCAGCTTTCATTTGAGGGTATCCACATTAAAATTGGATGAAGGGTTTAGGAGTTTCAGCTCCTTAACATGTGCCACCCTATTTTTAAAGGGACCAAAAGTAATTGGACAGATTAAATAATTGTAAATCAAATGTTCATTTCTAGTACTTGGTTGAAAACCCTTTGTTGGCAATGACTGCCTGAGGTCTTGAACTCATGGACATCACCAGATGCTGTGTTTCCTCCTTTTTGATGCTCTGCCAGGCCTTCACTGCGGTGGTTTTCAGTTGCTGTTTGTTTGTGGGCCTTTCTGTCTGAAGTTTAGTCTTTAACAAGTGAAATGCATGCTCAATTGGGTTGAGATCAGGTGACTGACTTGGCCATTCAAGAATATTCCACTGCTTTGCTTTAATAAACTCCTGGGTTGCTTTGGCTTTATGTTTTGGGTCATTGTCCATCTGTAGTATGAAACGACGACTAATCAGTTTGGTGGCATTTGGCCGGATCTGAGCACACAGTATGGCTCTGAATACCTCAGAATTCATTCGGCTGCTTCTGTCCTGTGTCACATCATCAATAAACACTAGTGACCCAGTGCCACTGGCAGCCATGCATGCCCAAGCCATCACACTGCCTCCGCTGTGTTTTACAGATGATGTGGTATGCTTTGGATCATGAGCTGTACCACGCCTTTTCCATACTTTTCTCTTTCCAACATTCTGGTAGAGGTTGATCTTGGTTTCATCTGTCCAAAGAATGTTCTTCCAGAACTGTGATGGCTTTTTTAGATGTTTTTTTAGCAAAGTCCAGTCTAGCCTTTTTATTCTTAATGCTTATGAGTGGCTTGCACCGTGCAGTGAACCCTCTGTATTTACTTTCATGCAGTCTTCTCTTTATGGTAGATTTGGATATTGATACGCCTACCTCCTGGAGAGTGTTGTTCAATTGGTTGGCTGTTGTGAAGGGGTTTCTCTTCACCATGGAGATTATTCTGTGATCATCCACCACTGTTATCTTCCGTGGGCACCCAGGTCTTTTTGCATTGATGAGTTCACCAGTGCTTTCTTTCTTTCTTTGTACCAAACTGTAGATTTTGCCTCTCCTAATGTTGTAGCAATTTCTCGGATGGGTTTTTTCTGCATAAGGATGGCTTGTTTCACCTGCATCGAGAGCTCCTTTGACTGCCTGTTTCCTTCACAGCAAACCCTTCCAAATGCAAGCACCACACCTCAAATCTACTCCAGGCCTTTTATCTGCTTAATTGAGAATGACATAACGAAGGGATTGCCCACACCTGTCCATGAAATAGCCTTGGAGTCAATTTTCCAATTACTTTTGGTCCCTTTAAAAACAGGGTGGCACATGTTAAGGAGCTGAAACTCCTAAACCCTTCATCCAATTTTAATGTGGATACACTCAAATGAAAGCTGAAAGTCTGAATTTCAACTGCATCTGAATTGTTTTGTTTAAAATTCATTGTGGTAATGTCTAGAACCAAAATTAGAAAAATGTTGTCTCTGTCCAAATATATATGGACCTAACTGTATATAGTTTGGGTTGAAACACTCCTGTACTGTGCTTGAGAAAGATCTTTGGATCGAAACGTTGCCACAGGAGGCAGAATAAAATGTGAATTTGTTTTCATCAACGTTTGAAGCGCTGTCTTTTCTACTATTTGGTATAGACTGGAAAAGTGTGTCAACATGGCTCCTAACACTTTCCAGTCTATCTATCATCGACTTCATGCCATCCTGGAAAACCAAGTTCAAGTGTAGAAACTCGGGCATGACTGTACTGTCCTAGGCCGTCTGCCGCTGTCGGGAAGACCCAACATTAAAAAAAGAGGCGGAGGAGGCCTGGGACAGGGGAAGACCTGATGTGCCAGCTGCCTGTTCTTCAGCTTGTGATGCAGGCCTACTTGCTGCATTGCTGGTGGATGGCTGGGACTGCTCCAAGGCTGTTCGCTGAAGGACCGCTCCAGAGGGCGAACCAGGCTCCAGGGTGCTGCGAAAAGAAAAGCCAAACATTAATACCACAAAACAATAAATTTTACAAGCGCCATCTCCTGTGGAATAGAAAAAATCATATTAGGTTAACACAGCACAATTGAATCCAACACAAAAATACTTATGTTCTCTGAGCAAGGATGGGCCTCAGGAAAGCCAGCATACGGTGATACTTGTACTTCCTGAGCCTTGCTGCACCACCACCATTGCGAGCCTGGTTCTCGTGTCTGAGGTCCTTATTGAAGCGATCATTCATTGAACGCCAACGGGTTTTGACTTTGGTGACTGTGAAGGGGGATAAAAAAATGGGTTAAACAATGTACTTTATGCCGTGAGCACACAACCGTGTGTGATGCAAGAAAAAATAGCTAAACACCAAGAAAATACCAAAAAATGTACACGCCGTCTGACCACCGATACTTCTGCCTCCCTCTGTTGCTCCTGCTTCTGTTGGTCCGGATCCTGGGCACTTGATGAAATGTTCTATAAAAGAAAAAAGATGATTTTGGCACATATGTTCAGTGATACTTACCAACCATAGTTGCAAAGGTACTCACTTCAGAATCCTGTCCTGTGTGCTCAGGGCTTGAAGAGGGCATGCTGAAGAATGCTGCAACAAAGAGACAGAACATTACAGACTGCAGAGAGTAAAATTCCAAAAAACACACACAGACATTAGGTTGTATACTTACGTTTGGCTTGAATTCAGTGATGTCTTCTGTTGTCTTGCAGTCTCCAGTGTCTTGAGAGTAATGGACAATGATTGCCCACACCCTCTTTTTATCTCTCTATGCGTGGGGGGTGGCTAACCAATATCTAGACGGGTTTACTCTGGAAAAACACATGTGTACGGAAACGCTAGCGAACGCGTGTGCTTGCAAACACATGCGTTCTCATAGACTGTAATGCATTGTTTTGACGCATTCCTTCCACAAGCGGCTGCATGTGTCTGGCGGCGGCAAATTGCCGCCTCCAAAATTGCAACTTGTTGCGTTAGCCGTGCCCCGCCGCAAAAGCCAAAACGACTCATGCATAGTGAAACGCGGCCGAAGCATATGAACGCATATACCTGCGCCCACAATGTTAGAGATAGGAAAACACGATGCATGCAAATAAATGTGGCATAAACGCTGGGACACAACCGCAAATGTAACATAGTTTTGACATTTGAAGGCTGAAGGAAGACCTTATGTCCATCTAGTTCAGCCTATTTTTAGTGCAGCTGTTCTGCATTGTTGATCCTGTGGAAGGCAAAAAACCCACAGAGTAGAAGCCAATTTTCTCCATAGGGAAAAAAAATTCCTTCCCCTAAGCTGGGTCAACCATCTACCTATAATATTATGTTATTCATAACCTTCTATACTGTTACTCACAAGAAAAGCATCCATTCCTTTCTTAAATTCATTCAGTGAGTTGGCCATTACCACTTCCTCAGGAAGAGAATTCCAGAGCCTCACTGCTCTTACCGTGAAGAACCCTCTTCTATGCTGGTGCAGAAATTGTCTTTCCTCCAAATGAAGAGAATGCCCCCTTGTTCTTGTCACAGTCCTTGGTACAAACAGTTCATTGGAGAGATCTCTGTATACTTGTACATATATATTAAGTCTCAACTAAGTCTTCTCTTTTCTAGAGTAAATAGACCTAATTTTGATAACCTTTCTGGGTATTGTAGTGAACCAACTCCATTTATCATTTTAGTAGCCCGCCTTTGAACCCTTTCAAGTTCAGTAATGTCTTTCTTGAGCACCGGCGTCCAAAATTGCACACAATACTCCAAGTGTGGTCTGACGAGTGATTTGTATCCAGCCTAATTTTAATCTGTGATGCTGATAAAAAACAGACAAGTCGCCATGATTTTTGTGCAGGTGCACTGTTCACAAAAATACATGGACACGTGAACAGCCTTAAAAATTATAGTGGGTATATGTACTATTATGAAAATCATGGATACAGCACATACGTGATTCACGGCCATCTGAATGATGCTGTGACGGCCGTCTGCGAATCTGGGCTGCAGTGGGGACAGCACCCCGAGTAACCCCGAGACCCTTAACCCCTATACAGGGATCTGGAATTGTAGCAAGGCCCAGGAGGTAGCTGTCTAGATTAGCAGTGGACCAGAGCAGGACCGCCACCAAGGGGTCAAAACTAAAACCCGTAATCAAGGTCAGGATGCAGGAGTCTGAGACCAGGGCGCCGCAGAGGCACAAAATCAGCAGACAGAGGGAGAGTCAAAAGTCCAGGCCAGGGTCAGTAAAACCAGGAGGGCAGCGAGGTACAGAATCAGCAGGCAGAAGGAGAGTCAGGAATCCAAGCAAAAGTCAGCGTCAAAAAGTCGGAAGAGAGGCGGAGGTACAAAAACGGCAGGCAATAGAATGGTCAAGAATCCAGGCTGAGGTCAGAGTATACACTATAGAAATTCACACAGTAACACGCAGGGGAACCAAGAATATATCCGGCGGCTTGCAAGACCAGTCCCCAGGTATTTGAGGGATCAGGTCCTCCCTCACAGGTTCCCGGCCCGATGATGTAACCAGGACCGCCCCCGGACCAGGCCAGATGGACATGCAGTAAGCCCTACATGACTGACAGAGGGGCGGAGCCTGCGCCCACCAGATGCCTGTGCAGGAGCCCCCTCTCTGCCACCACCCTCACCCTGGAGCGAACCACGGCGCCTCCCAGTGGCTGAGGCAGGAATTGCCGTCCCCGAGTCCGACGGCGATGTGACGGTCCGGCGCCCCCGAATGGCCGAGACCGGAACTGCAGGCCCTGAGTCTGGCAGTGACGTCCGGCGCCTCCTAGTGGCCGACGCCGGAACAGCAGGCCCTGAGTCCGACGGCGACGTGACGGTCCGGCGCCCCCGAGTGGCCGAGACCGGAGCTGCAGGCCCTGAGTCTGGCAGTGACGTCCGGCGCCTCCTAGTGGCCGACGCCGGAACAGCAGGCCCTGAGTCTGGCTGCGACGTGACAGATGCCTTATGAGGGATTCTGTTCAGAAGGTTGAATGATACCTGAGACTGCTGTAGTCATTAAACTGGCATTTTGTCTTGAATTTAAAAGAAACCATTTGTTATATTAGTTGTCGTGAGGTAGGTAGCTAGTTTTCGGTTTATTGCAAGCAGCAGTAAATTTTGTTGATAAACCTAATTTGCAATGGGATTGAAATAATTTTGATTACAACTGCACGTAAAATGCAATAAATTCAGTTGCGTAACATATAATAATAATAATAGCAGATATAGCCTTACCTTCAAATTATTTGTACATCTTTAGCACATTCATGTTTTCTTGGTTTTTACTAACCCTTTAGCAACCAAACTGCGGTATATCTCTTGCACATATGTGTAAACACATTTAGAATCTGGGACCTGCATTTGAACCATGTCTTCAACATCCAGGAGTGGAGGACAGCCTGCAAATTTCCTGCACAAAAAAATAAATTGAATTTATAAGGCATGGAAGGGAAAATAGATGAGATGTCAATATAATTTAAGAAATTGCAGAAAGAACAGAGTTAAAGCGGTTGTTTAGGACTTAACAACTGTCTACTTCACTTAAGAAAAGAAACAATATTTGGAAGTGGCTTCTAAGCAATGTATGGGACTGCTGTAGTCCACCCTATACATTGCTTGTATCCAGCCATTGCCAGAGCAAAATTTAGCTGATTGGTGGGATTGCTGGGTTTTGGACCCATACCAAAATCATATTGATGACTAGAGATGAGCAGATTTATTCAGGGAGTATCAAGTTTCAGCAGAATTTCCTGAAATTCATGACTTCACTGAAATTCGAACAATTTGATTCTCGGTTCGCAAAAAAAAAAAATGACTGACACCATTTCTCACATTGCTGATACTGCTGAAGCATCAAAGAACAGGCAAACGTCATATTGCGTTGCTGCGCAGGCTTCTCCATATGCCCTGCAGCTATGACATCTTATGGATTATCATTCCTTGTACAGAATAGAAGATGAAGGGTGGCACTATGTGGACACTAATCAGTGTCTTTAATAGTTGTATAAAAAAAAGACATGGAGGTGGGGGATTGTGGGTGACCGTGCGAACTATGGCCACTGAAGTGTGCGAAACGGCTGTTGTCCACAGGGTCACCCGCGCTCCTGGCCTCCATTTTTTATGTAACCAATAAAGAAGTTTTTTTCTCCGATTAGCGTCCACGGAGAGCCACCCTTCATCTTCTATCCTGCATATCTCAAGGACAGGATTATTCTTGAAAGCGTTATTGTGCCGACGCGTTTCGTGGCAAATCTGCCACTTCCTCAAGGTCCTTGTGTGGTCAGCGCGGATACATTGAAAAACCCATTCTTTTTCTTCCTCCTTTGTGACATTGGTATCTATGGGAGTCTGCAGCGACCACTGATTCCTTTTACACTCTGCATTGTCACCCAAAATATCACTTTTACAGTATCTCCCTATGTGCGCTCTCTTTCCTTTAGTTCATCCTTCATATCTGAATTAGCTCATCTGCCGGGGTGTTCACATGCACCTGTGAGTATTCCGTGTAAGAAGCTATCTGTCCGCAAGCTGAATCCTATGCTTGCGTGGAGTATGTGAGTTTGTTTAGTGCTGGTTTTCCTTTTCCTTTCACAATTAACAAAAATGTTGAAGTCCAACAGTGGAGCATTTTTAAACGCCTCCTATATTAAATACAATTAATTAGCTCCTTACTAAAGAAAGGACCCATCTCTGGGTTCACATAAGGTTAAATATATCCGAAAAAACACATATGAACCCAATTTAGCAAAAATAGACAATCTTTATTTGGTAAGAAAATTACACACATTACATTAAGATTAAAAGGTGGGAAACCCAAGTAAAGATACCACGCCCCACAAACCTACTAATAGGAGGTTGCACATACCAAAAAACACCCCACTAATCGCTTTAAGTAGAAAGTTGTAGAGAGTGACAAGCATCAAAAGCTACAAAGCAAGATAGTGCTAATAAAAACGCCGATCACATAAAGTACCTAAGTGCAAAACAAACTTTTACCTCCTGTGGGTAAAAGTTGGGTTCATATGTGTTTTTTCGGATATACTTCTCCTTTCACAGTATATACCTTGTACACTGATGGTCAGTACATGGGCCATCAGAAATCAGAGATTCCCACTAGAGAACAGTTTTTCCACCCCATGAGACACTGGGTAAGTGTAAAACTACTGTCTGCATCTGTGCATAGTTTCCATTCCCCCACCATGCAGGGCCTATGGCATACTCACCACCCCAGGCTGTGCAGTGAGCTACTTGTCCTCTCCTAGCTGTATACACTGTGCATGTTTCCTGACAGCATGCTTAGGTCACGCATGCATGCGCATCCTGATTCTTAAATAGTCACTGCGCACACTCCTAATGGGTCTTCAGCCAATTGCTGGGAGTCACTTAGTGCTTAAGGCAACTCCACCTATTGGGAGGTGCCTGGGCAACATTCTCCTTTAGTGTTAGTGCAACTACTAAGGTCTTGGTCCCTGGCCCCTGAATCTGTACCCTGTATCTATCTGAACCTGTTTTCACTGGGTCTGTATGGCCTAGGCCTGAACTCTGAACCCATTGTGTGTGAATCAGGACCTATTGCTGAACTTGTTTGTATCTGAATCAGGACCTAATCCTGAACATGCTTGTATCTGAATCAGGACCTATCCCTGAACTTGCTTGTATCTAAATCTGGATCTTTTCCTAAACCTGTTATGTCTGACTCAGGACCTATCCCTGAACCTGTTTGTATCTAAATTTGGATCTTTCTCTAAACCTGTTGTGTCAGAATCAGGACTGTTGTTAGCTCATCTGTTCATTCAACTTTTGTGTCCGAGGATCTCCCTCTTCTGGTGAAGGAAGGTAGTGAGGCTGATTTAGATGAAAGAAACCAAACACCTGATCAGGTGGATGGTGACTGGGTAACGGGAACTTCAGACTGGATATAAGGCAGCCGACGCCCTTCTGAGTTGCTGGTGATTTCTCTGCTGGATTCTTGGAGACCAGTCTGATTCCTGCTTCCCAAAGATAAGTTTTTGCTCTGCTATTGAACTTATTAGTTTTGGTTTTGTTTACTTTGTTTTTTGGAGTTCAGCCATCCCCGATCCTTGATCAGTGTTCTCTTTTGCTCTGCTTCCAGAATATTCTGAGTGCTGATATAGGGTTTGAAGTCTAGTGACTTCAGGGTCCTTTTTGCTTATCAGTTGTGTTGGTAATATTTTTAGCAGGGCTTTCTTGGATTGCAGACAGCAGCTTTTCTGTCCTGTCCTTTTTAGTTAGCTTGGGCCCCATTGTTTGCTCAACCTATTTTTCTATCTGTGTTAGTGTTTTCATCTTGCTTCACCGTCATATGTTGGGGGCTGCCTATTGCTTTGGGGTCTGCTCTGGGGCTGTCAGTTTTTCCTTTTTCTCTCTTTAGGCTTATGTAGATCTCCGGCTGTGACGAAGTGTCTAGGATCACCGTAGGAACACTCCATGGCTACTGCTAGTTGTGTGATAGGATTAGGGGTCTGCAAACCGCTAGTTTCCAACCTCTCTAATTTTCTGGGCTGAGCTCGTGTTTTGTTTTTTCCTCCTCAGTGACTCAATCATAACAGAATCACCAGCCATACTGCAGATTCTAGGGTACTCAAAAAGCAGGAAGGAATGGTTTAAAAAAAAAAAAAAGGTGTCAGAATTTTTTTTTGTGTATATTTTTTCCTCTTTTTCTCTGAGGCCGTAGGAGGAATTTTTTTTTCTGATAGAGTTTAAGCAATTGTCTGATCGTGTGGAGCAGCTTGCTGCTGAAGTGCGAGGAATTTCCGCCTATCTTGCTCATTCACACGCTGCTGAACCAAAAAGTTTTTTGGGGATCGGTCTAAATTTTTGAATTTTAAGAATAATTGTAAATTATTTCTTGCCTTGAAGCCTAACTCATCGGGGAGCTCTGCGCAGCAGGTTAAAATTGTCATCTCCTTGCTGCGCGGCGATCCCCAGGATTGGGCGTTTTCTTTAGTACCAGATGATCCTATTCTAACTAATGTGGACGCATTTTTTTAGGCCTTGGGGTTGTTGTATGATGAACCTAATGCCGTTAATCAAGCTGAAAAGACCCTGTTGGCATTGAGCCAGGGTCAAGATTCTGCAGAACTGTACTGTCAAAAATTCCGAAAGTGGGCGGTCCTCACCACTTAGAATGATGGTGCCTTGGCAGCTCTCTTTCGGAAGGGTTTGTCAGAAACCGTATAAGATACTATGGTGGGATTTCCTGTTCCCTCTGGTCTTGACGATTCTATGTCATTAGCCATTCAGGTTGATCGGCGTTTACGTGAACGTAAAATTATACGGGAAATGCTGCCACCTGTTGAACAAATGTCTGAACCTATGCAATGTGATAGAGTTTTGTCTAGGGCGCAACGTCAGGAGTTCAGAAGGCGTAATAAGCTGTGTTTTTTCTGTGGAGATGCCTCTCATATTATTTCTGTCTGCCCTAAATGAGAGAAACGTTTTGCACACACATTTGCTGTAGGTGGTGTACAATCTAAGTTTCTTCTGGCAATTACTCTGATCTGCTCCCTGTCCACATTTTCTGCTAAAGTCTTTGTGGATTCAGGAGCAGCCTTGAACCTAATGGATTTAGATTTTGCTAAACGTTGTGGTTTCCCTATGACACCCCTGCGGACGCCTATTCCTTTGAGGGGTATTGATGCTACTCCTTTGGCGAAGAATAAACCTCAGTTTTGGACCCAGGTGGTAATGCGGGTCGCCCCAGACCATCAAGAAAATTGCAGATTTTTGGTGTTGCATAATTTGCATGATACCATCGTGCTGGGGTTCCCCTGGTTGCAAATCCATAATCCAGTTTTGGATTGGAAATCTCTGTCTGTGGTGAGTTGGTGTTGTCGGTGTGCTCTTAGTGACACTCCTGTTTTCTCCACCTCTCCCCAGTCGCATGAGGTTCCTGACTATTTGGCTGATTTTTATGATGTGTTTAGTGAGAGTAAGTCTGCGTCTTTGCCTCCTCATAGGAGTTATGACTGTGCAATTGAGCTGAGTCCGGGGTGTAAATTTCCCAAGGGTCGACTTTTTAGTTTATCTGTACCCGAACATGAGGCTATGCGTTCTTATATTAAAGAGTCGTTGGAGAAGGGTCATATTAGACCATCCTCTTCACCCTTGGGTGCTGGGTTTTTTTTTGTGGCCAAGAAGGATGGTTCATTAAGGCCCTGTATTGACTATTGCTCCCTTAACAAAATTACTGTTAAATATCAGTATCTGTTACCCCTGATTTCTGACCTATTTTCTAGAGTTGAAGGTGCTTGTGGTTTACCAAGCTTGACCTCAGGGGGGCGTATAATCTTATTCGCATTAAGCATGGGGATGAATGGAAGACAGCGTTTAATACTCCGGAGGGACATTTTGAGTACCTGGTGATGCCTTTTGGGCTCACTAATGCCCCTTCTGTCTGCCAGTGCTTCATGAACGATACTTTGTGGATAAGTTTCTGATCATCTATTTGGATGACATTTTGATCTTTTCCAGGGATTGGGACTCTCATGTGGAACATATTCGGACTGTGTTCCGGATTTTGAGGGAAAACTCCCTGTATGTTAAGGGATCGAAATTTTTTTTGGTGTACAGAGGATTTCATTTTTGGGATTTATTTTGTCTCCGTCAACTATTGAAATGGACCCGGCCAAGGTACAGGCCATTTATGATTGGGTGCAGCCCACTTCTTTGAAGGCTCTCCAGAAGTTTTTGGGTTTTGCTAATTTTTATCGTAAGTTTATAGCCAATTTTTCTGTTATTGCCAAACCATTGACTGATTTGACTAAGAAGGGCGCTGATTTGCTGAATTGGTCTCCAGAGGCTGTTTCTTCTTTTCAGGAGCTGAAGCGGAGGTTCACTTCTTCTCCGGTTTTGCGACAACCCGATTTCTCACTTCCATTTCAGGTGGAGGTGGATGCTTCAGAGACTGGTGCAGGAGCTGTTTTGTCCCAAAAAGATCCTGTAACATCTAAAATGAACCCCTGTGCCTTCTTTTCCCGAAAGTTCTCTCCTTCGGAATGCAACTATGATGTGGGGAATTGAGAACTGTTGGCCATGAAGTGGGCATTTGAGGAGTGGAGACATTGGTTGGAGGGAGCTAGACATCAAGTTGCGGTCCTCACTGACCACAAGAATTTGATCTACCTTGAGTCGGCTAAACGCTTGAATCCGAGACAGGCCAGGTGGGCCTTGTTTTTCACACGTTTTGATTTTGTGGTCTCCTTTCTCCCGGGCACTAAGAACATTAAGGCTGATGCCCTCTCTAGGAGTTTTTTGGCCAATTCTCCTATTGTGACCAAGCCTGCTTCCATCTTAGGTGAGGGGGTGGTTCTTTCTGCCATCTCGCCTGATTTGAGATGTGCTCTGGAGAAATTTCAGGAGGATAAGCCAGAGCGTTGTCCCAGTGCTAGGTTATATGTTCCTGACCAGTGGAGGAGGAAAGTGATGTCTGAGGTTCATTGCTCCGCGTTGGCTGGTCATCCAGGTATTTTTGGTACTAAAGATTTGGTGAGTCGGTCTTTTTGGTGGCCTGCCTTGTCTCGTGATGTCAGAAATTTTGTGCAGTCCTGTGGGACTTGCTCCCGATCTAAGCCTTGTTCTCGTTCTAGTGGGTTGTTGATGCCTTTGCCGGTGCCCAGGAGGCCATGGACCCATATTTCAATGGATTTTACTTCTGATCTGCCTGTCTCTCAGAGAATGACTGTTTTCTGGATGATTTGTGATAGATTCTCTAAGATGGTCCATCTTGTACCACTCCCTAAGTTGCCATCTTCCTCAGAGTTGGTGCCCTTGTTTTTGCAACAGGTGGTTCGCTTGCACGGGATTCCTGAGAACATTGTATCGGACAGAGGAGTTCAGTTTGTCTCTAGATTCTGGAGGACCTTTTGTTCCAAGTTGGGAATTCAGTTGTCCTTCTCCTCTGCATTTCACCCTCAGACCAATGGGCAGATGGAGAGAACAAACCAGACTTTGGAGGCTTATTTGAGATGTTTTATATCTGCTGATCAGGATGACTGGGTCTCATTTTTACCCTTGGCCGAATTTGCTTTAAATAATAGAGCTAGTTCTGCCACTTTGATGTCACCCTTTTTCTGTAACTTTGGGTTTCATCCTCGATTTTCTTCAGGGCAGGTGGAGTCCTCTGCCTGTCCAGGGGTTGACACTGTGGTGGAAAGAATGCAGCAGATTTGGGACCAAGTGGTGGATAAGTTGTCTCTTTCCCAGGAAAAGGCCCAGCGGTTTTCCAACCGGCATAGGACCATTGGTCCCCGGTTTAAGGTGGGTGATATGGTCTGGTTGTCATCAAAGAATATCTCTATGAAAGTGGCTTCTCCAAAGTTTAAACCTAGATTTATTGGACCTTACAAGATTTTGGAGATTATTAATCCGGTCTCTTTTCGGTTGGCTCTTCCTGTCACATTTAAGATTTATAATGTGTTTCATAAGTCCTTGTTGAAGAGGTTAGTTGAACCAGTGGTTCCTATGGCGGCACCTCCTTACCCTGTGTTCGTTGAAGGTAACATGGAATATGAGGTAGAGAAGATACTGGATTCCCGTCTGGCTAGACGGAGACTCCAGTATTTGGTTAAGTGGAAGGGTTATGGTCAGGAGGATAATTCCTGGGTCTCTGCCTCGGATATTCATGCCGAAAGATTGGTGCATGCTTTTCATCGAGCTCATCCTGATCGGCCTGGTGGCTTGGATGAGGGTTCGGTGACCCCTCCTCAAGGGGGAGGTACTGTTGTGAGCTCATCTGTTCATTCATCTTTTGTGTCCGAGGATCTCCCTCTTCTGGTGAAGGAAGGTAGTGAGGCTGATTTAGATGAAAGAAACCAAACACCTGATCAGGTGGATGGTAACTGGGTAACGGGAACTTCAGACTGGATATAAGGCAGCCGACACCTTCTGAGTCGCTGGTGATTTCTCTGCTGGATTCTTGGAGACCAGTCTGATTCCTGCTTCCCAAAGATAAGTTTTTGCTCTGCTATTGAACTTATTAGTTTTGGTTTTGTTTACTTTGTTTTTTGGAGTTCAGCCTTCCCCGGCCGGGGGTGTGCTGGATTCTTTTTCCTTGATCAGTGTTCTCTTTTGCTCTGCTTCCAGAATATTCTGAGTGCTGATATAGGGTTTGAAGTCTAGTGACTTCAGGGTCCTTTTTGCTTATCAGTTGTGTTGGTAATATTTTTAGCAGGGTTTTCTCGGATTGCAGACAGCAGCTTTTCTGTCCTGTCCTTTTTAGTTAGCTTGGGCCCCATTGTTTGCTCAACCTATCTTTCTATCTGTGTTAGTGTTTTCATCTTGCTTCACCGTCATTATATGTTGGGGGCTGCCTATTGCTTTAGGGTCTGCTCTGGGGCTGTCAGTTTTTCCCTTTTCTCTCTTTAGGCTTATGTAGATCTCCGGCTGTGACGAGATGTCTAGGATCACCGTAGGAACACTCCATGGCTACTGCTAGTTGTGTGATAGGATTAGGGGTCTGCAATCCGCTAGTTTCCAACCTCTCTGATTTTCTGGGCTGAGCTTGTGTTTTGTTTTTTCCTCCTCGGTGACTCAATCATAACACAGGACCTATCCTTGAACTTGTCTGTATCTAAATCTAAATCTTTCCCTAGACCTGTTATGTCTTCAAACAGAGGCTGGACAGACTTCTGTCTGGGATGATTTAGTGAATCCTGCTTTGAATACGGGATTGGACCAGATGACCCAGGAGATCCCTTCCAACTCTACCATTCTATGATTCTATGTCTGAATCAGGATTTATCCCTGAACCTGTTTGAATGTAAACCTCGATCTTTCCCTAAACCTGTTGTGTCTGAATCAGGACCTATCCCTAAACCTGTTTGTATCTAAAGCTGGATCTTTCCCTAAACCTGTTGTGTCTGATTCAGGACTTATCACTGAACCTGTTTGTCTCTAAGTCTGGATGTTTCACTCAACCTACTATGTCTGAATCTGGACCTGTCTCTGAATCTATCGGTGTCTTAATTAGTAACTGCTTACACATCTGGTGTGTCTGAATCAGTACCTTCCTGCAAACCTGCCCTGTCTGAATCTGTCCCTACCTCAAAATCTGCTGTGAGAAGCAGTAACCTTTCCTAAACTTGCTGTGTCTGAATCAGTACCTACTTCCAAACCTGTTGTGTCTGAACAAGTACCTTTAACCTGCAAACTTTGTCTGTGCCTTGCCTGTCGGCAACTGCACTTCTCTTGCTTGTCCGCACCTGCAGTTTTCTTGCCTGTCCGAACCTGCAGTTTCTTGCCTGTTCAATATATAAGACTTTAGTTTCTAGCTTTGTTTTAAGCTGCTAAGTCCGAACCCCCCTGGGCCTGTCTGGCCTAGAACTGAACTCTGAACCTGTACTTATTACTGACGCTGTCCTGTGTTCCAGAACCTGACCAGTCTGAACCTGCACCTATACCTGAGTCCTTCCTGTGTTCCAGAACCTGACCAGTCTGAACCTTTACCTATTCCTGAGTCCGTCCTGTGTTCCAGAAACTGAACAACCTGAACCTCAACCTATACCTGAGTCCATCCTGTGTTCCAGAACCTGACCAGTCTGTATCTGTTCCTATACCTGAGTCCGTCCTGCATTCCAGAACCTAACAAGTCTGAACTTGTACCTATACCTGAATCTGTCTTGTGTTCCAGAACCTGACCAGTCTGAACCTATTCCTTTATTCTTATACCCATCCTAGAGACATGCAGCCGCACACTCCATCCTGAGTGCCAGCGGCATTGCCGGGTATTGAGATGCGAGACTTGTGCGAGTTTCTCGCAAGTCTGACCCCAGCCTAACATCGCTTATCACATCCAGATAAATATATGTACTACTTAAATATTCTAATAAAGCAAACAAAGCTATAATGATCCTTACTTTGTCCAATAATCTTTTTTTTAAAAAAAGTAACTGTTACGGTGTTGAGGAAAAATAAAGATGCACCTGAAAGTGGACCCTCTGGGTCACGACTCCAGAGCCCCCGGAGGCGAGTGCCCAAGTGAGGACCACCCCCAATACAGGGAGTGTTAGGAACAGACCTCCAGGGGATAGAGCCGCAACAGCCGGAACCAAAGGGACAACTGAGGCAATAGAAAGAAGGCGCTGACGTGGACGTTAAGCAGAGCACCGGGCAAGGCAGGGACCCAGTGGGGTACAGGACCGGAGAGCCAGGGGAGCACAGGACTGGAGGCTGTAAAGGTAAAGAAGCAAAATGATGTATAAAGTGTAGGACGGCAGATAACCGAGACGGAGAGGGGAGAGGGGAGAGCAGGAGGCAGGACAGAGGAGGGGAAGCCCTAAGGAGATAGGGAGACTGGGAGGGCAGAGTACAGGAGAGGCAGACCAAGATCAAGCAGGCAGCGGACTAGGGAGAACCAAGGCACTAACACAGCACAGACAGAGGACGAGAGGGGGCCTGAGGACACAGTGAGCACCGCAGCAGACAGCGTCACTGCATAAGATAATCAGGCGTCTTACCTGAGCAGGCGCCGGGCATATGTAGCGGTGGGCGCCGCCATGTTGGGGGCGGGGCTAGCGCGTCACATTACCCAGGAGGCCGCGTGCTGAGTGCTCATACCTGATGCCGAGGGAGCCGGAGGCCGGGCGCGGGGACGCGCCGAAAAGCAGGAGCGCGCCGGACAGAGCGCGCAGAGAGATAAGCAGGAGCAGGGGCTGGTGCCGTGACAGTACCCCCCTCTTTACGCCCCCTCCTCCTAATGTTGGAGAGGAACCGTCTCATTTTGCGGAGAGCATCAATATTCTCCTGAGGTTCCCATGATCTCTCCTCGGGACCAAAACTGTTGTGAGTTCATTTTCCCCTTCACTACTGAGGCCCGAGGAACTCCCTCTTCTGGTGAAGAAAGGTAGTGAGCCTGATTGTCAAACACCTGGGGCTGATGATGATGATTGGCTGAGTGGAGTTAATGACTGGATATAAGGCTGCCGACGCCCTTCTGGCCTGCGGGTGATTTCTCTGTGGACTTCTAGGAAACCAGTCTGATTCCTGCTCATCTAAAGCTAAGATTTCTGCTTTGCCTTTTTGCATTAGTGTTTTGTTTTCCTTGCTTTTCTGGATTCTGCCATTCCCTGCTGGGGTGAGCTGAATCTCCTTTTGCCTGTTGCTCTGTCTTCAGAATATTCCTGAGTACTGACATAGCTTTTTTGAAGCCTAGCGTCTTCAGGGCCTTTTTTACTGTCAGTTTGTTGGCTCTTATTTTCATAGGATTTTTTACGGATTGCAGACAGCAGCCTTCCTGTCCTTTCCTATCTAAGCTAGTGTGGGCCCCATCTTTGCTCAGTCTATCTTTCTGTCTGTGTTTTGTTCTTTCTTCTTGCTTCACCGTCATTATATGTGGGGGGCTGCCTTTTACTTTGGGGTCTGCTCTGGGGCAGTTTAGATTTCCCTTTCTGTCATTAGGCTATGTAGTCCTCCGGCTGTGATCGAGGGGCCTAGGGCATCGTAGGAGCCCCCCACGGCTACTGCTAGTTGTGTTGATAGGTTCAGGGGTCTGCAATCCGATAGCTGCCAACTTCTCTGGTTTTCTGGACTTAGCTAGCATTTCTATTTTTGCCTCCTACGGTGACTCAATCATAACAGAATCACCCGCCATACCGCAGATTCTAGGGTACTCAATAGCAGGAAAGAATTGTAAAAAAAAAAAAAAAAGTGTGTATATTTTTTCCTCTATATCTCTGAGGCCGTAGGGGGAATTTATTTTTCTCTCAATGGAGATAAAGCAATTGTCTGATCGTGTGGAGCAGCTCGCTGCGGAAGTGCGGGGAATTTCCACCTACCTTGCTCATTCACATGCTGCTGAACCAAAGATTCCTACACCTGATGTATTTTTTGGGGATCGGTCTAAATTTTTGAATTTCAAA
This sequence comes from Dendrobates tinctorius, assembly GCF_039654945.1. Classification (NCBI taxonomy): domain Eukaryota; kingdom Metazoa; phylum Chordata; class Amphibia; order Anura; family Dendrobatidae; genus Dendrobates; species Dendrobates tinctorius. The sequence goes on along the minus strand of NW_027362048.1, from coordinate 1,529,860 downwards.
AATAATTGTAAATTATTTTTTGCCTTGAAGCCTAACTCGTCAGGGAGCTCCGCGCAGCAGGTTAAAATTGTCATCTCTTTGCTGCGTGGCGATCCCCAGGATTGGGCGTTTTCTTTGAAACCAGATGATCCTATTCTGACTAATGTGAACGCATTTTTTCAGGCCTTGGGGTTGTTGTATGACGAACCTAATGCCATTGATCAGGCTGAAAAGACCCTGCTGGCATTGAACCAGGGTCGTGATTCTGCAGAATTGTACTGTCAAAAATTCCGAAAGTGGGCAGTACTTACTACCTGGAATGATAATGCCTTGGCTGCTCTCTTTCGGAAGGGGTTGTCAGAAGCCGTAAAAGATACTATGGTGGGATTTCCTGTTCCCTCTGGTCTTGACGATTCTATGTCTTTAGCCATTCAGGTTGATCGGCGTTTACGCGAACGCAGAGCTGCACGAGAGGTGTTGCCACCTGTTGAACAGATGTCTGAACCTATGCAATGTGATAGAGTTTTTTCCAGAGAGCAGCGTCAGGAGTTCAGAAGGCGTAATACGTTGTGTTTTTTCTGTGGAGATGCCTCGCATATTATTTCTGTCTGTCCTAAACGCGAGAAACGCTTTGCACACACGTTTTCTGTTGGTGGTGTTCAACCTAAGTTTCTTCTGGCTATTACTCTGATCTGCTCCCTGTCCACATTTTCTACCAAGGCTTTTGTGGATTCGGGAGCAGCTCTAAACCTAATGGACTTGGATTTTGCTAAACGTTGTGGATTTCCGATGACACCTCTGCAGACGCCTATCCCTTTGAGGGGGATTGATGCTACTCCTTTGGCTAAAAATAAACCTCAGTTTTGGACCCAGGTGGTAATGCGGGTCGCCCCAGACCATCAAGAAAATTGCAGGTTTTTGGTGTTACATAATCTGCATGATACTATTGTTCTGGGGTTTCCCTGGTTACAAATTCATAATCCAGTTTTGGATTGGAAATCTGTGTCTGTGGTGAGTTGGGGTTGTCGGTGTGCCTTTAGTGAGGCTCCGGTGTTTTCCACCTCTCCTCAGTCGCACGATGTTCCTGATTATTTGGCGGACTTTTATGATGTATTTAGTGAGAATGAGTCTACGTCTCTGCCTCCTCATAAGAGTTATGACTGTGCTATTGAACTGAGCCCGGGGTGTAAATTTCCCAAGGGTCGGCTCTTCAATTTATCTGTACCCGAGCACGAGGCTATGCGATCCTATATTAAGGAGGTGTTGGAGAAGGGTCATATTAGACCATCCTCGTCACCCTTAGGTGCCGGTTTTTTTGTAGCCCAAAAGGATGGATCATTAAGACCTTGTATTGATTATCGTGCTCTCAACAAAATTACTGTTAAATATCAGTATCCGTTACCCCTGATTTCTGATCTATTCTCCAGAGTTAAAGGTGCTTGCTGGTTTACCAAGCTTGACCTCAGGGGGACGTATAATCTTATTCGCATTAAGCATGGGGATGAATGGAAGACGGCGTTTAATACTCCGGAGGGACATTTTGAGTACCTGGTGATGCCTTTTGGGCTCACTAATGCCCCTTCTGTCTTCCAGTGCTTCATGAACGATATTTTCCGAGATTTTGTCGATAAATTTTTGATTATCTATCTGGATGATATTTTGATCTTCTCCAAGGATTGGGATTCTCATGTGGAACATATTCGGACTGTGTTCCGGATCTTGAGGGAGAATTCCCTGTATGTCAAAGGATCTAAATGCCTTTTTGGAGTACAGAGGATTTCTTTTTTGGGATTTATTTTGTCCCCGTCAACTATTGAAATGGACCCGGCCAAGGTACAGGCCATTTACGATTGGGTTCAGCCCACTTCTTTGAAGGCCCTCCAGAAGTTTTTGGGTTTTGCTAATTTTTATCGGAAATTTATAGCAAAATTTTCTAGTATTGCCAAGCCATTGACTGATTTGACTAAGAAGGGTGCTGATGTGTTAAATTGGTCTCCGGAGGCTGTTTCTTCCTTTCAGGAGCTGAAGCGAAGATTCACCTCCGCCCCGGTTTTGCGGCAACCTGATGTCTCACTTCCGTTCCAGGTAGAGGTGGATGCTTCTGAGATTGGTGCAGGAGCTGTTTTGTCCCAAAAGGATCCTGTAACATCTAAAATGAATCCCTGTGCTTTCTTTTCCCGAAAGTTCTCTCCATCTGAACGTAACTATGATATGGGGAATCGGGAACTGTTAGCCATGAAATGGGCATTTGAGGAGTGGAGACATTGGTTGGAGGGAGCTAAGCATCAAGTCGTGGTCCTCACTGACCACAAGAATTTGATTTACCTAGAGTCGGCTAAGCGCTTGAACCCTAGACAGGCTAGGTGGGCCTTGTTTTTTACACGTTTTGATTTTGTGGTTTCTTTTCTTCCTGGAACTAAGAATGTCAAGGCTGACGCCCTCTCTAGGAGCTTCTTTGCTGATTCTCCTGTGGTGACCAAGCCTGCTACCATCTTAGGCGAAGGGGTAGTTCTTTCTGCCATCTCGCCCGATTTGAGACGTGCTCTGGAAGAGTTCCAGGAGGACAAACCTGAGCGTTGTCCCAGTGGAAAGTTGTATGTTCCTGACCAGTGGAAGAAGAGAGTGATGTCTGAAGTTCATTGCTCTGCTTTGGCTGGTCATCCAGGTATTTTTGGTACTAGAGATCTGGTGAGTCGGTCTTTTTGGTGGCCCTCCTTGTCTCGTGATGTCAGGAATTTTGTGCAGTCCTGTGGGACGTGCTCCCGGTCTAAATCGTGTTCTCGCTCTAGTGGATTGTTGCTGCCTTTGCCTGTCCCCAAGAGGCCATGGACCCATATTTCAATGGATTTCATCTCTGATATGCCTGTCTCTCAAAGGATGACTGTTATTTGGGTGATTTGTGATAGGTTCTCTAAGATGGTTCATCTTGTACCACTCCCTAAGTTGCCGTCTTCCTCTGAATTGGTGCCCCTGTTTTTACAACAGGTGGTTCGCTTGCACGGGATTCCTGAGAACATTGTATCTGACAGAGGGGTCCAGTTTGTGTCTAGATTTTGGAGAACTTTCTGTTCCAAGCTGGGAATTCAGTTGTCCTCCTCCTCTGCTTTTCACCCTCAGACCAATGGGCAGACAGAGAGAACAAACCACACCTTGGAGTCATATTTGAGATGTTTTATTTCTGCTGATCAGGATGATTGGGTTTCATTTTTGCCCTTGGCCGAATTTGCTTTAAATAATAGAGCTAGTTCTGCCACTTTGATGTCTACTTTTTTTTGTAACTTTGGGTTTCATCCTCGATTTTCTTCAGGGCAGGTGGAGCCCTCTGCCTGCCCAGGGGTTGACACTGTGGTGGAGAGAATGCACCAGATCTGGGACCAATTCGTGGATAAGTTATCTCTCTCCCAGGAAAAGGCCCAGCGGTTTTCCAACCGACATAGGACCATTGGTCCCCAATTTAAGGTTGGTGATATGGTGTGGTTATCATCAAAAAATTTTGCTATGAAGGTGGCTTCTCCTAAGTTTAAGCCTAGATTTATTGGACCTTACAAGATTTTGGAGATTATTAATCCGGTCTCTTTTCGTTTGGCTCTTCCTGTCACATTTAAAATCCATAATGTGTTCCATAAATCTTTGTTGAAGAGGTTTGTTGAACCTGTTGTTCCGGGGGTTGCACCTCCAGACCCTGTATTGGTTGAAGGTAACATGGAATATGAGGTAGAGAAAGTGCTGGATTCCCGTCTGGCTAGACGGAGACTCCAGTATTTGGTTAAGTGGAAGGGTTATGGTCAGGAGGATAATTCCTGGGTCTCTGCCTCTGATATTCATGCCAAAAGATTGGTGCGTGCCTTTCATCGGGCTCACCCTGATCGCCCTGGTGGCGTGGTTGAGGGTTCGGTGACCCCTCCTCAAGGGGGAGGTACTGTTGTGAGTTCATTTTCCCCTTCACTACTGAGGCCCGAGGAACTCCCTCTTCTGGTGAAGAAAGGTAGTGAGCCTGATTGTCAAACACCTGGGGCTGATGATGATGATTGGCTGAGTGGAGTTAATGACTGGATATAAGGCTGCCGACGCCCTTCTGGCCTGTGGGTGATTTCTCTGTGGACTTCTAGGAAACCAGTCTGATTCCTGCTCATCTAAAGCTAAGATTTCTGCTTTGCCTTTTTGCATTAGTGATTTGTTTTCCTTGCTTTTCTGGATTCTGCCATTCCCTGCTGGGGTGAGCTGAATCTCCTTTTGCTTGTTGCTCTGTCTTCAGAATATTCCTGAGTACTGACATAGCTTTTTTGAAGCCTAGCGTCTTCAGGGCCTTTTTTACTGTCAGTTTGTTGGCTCTTATTTTCATAGGATTTTTTACGGATTGCAGACAGCAGCCTTCCTGTCCTTTCCTATCTAAGCTAGCGTGGGCCCCATCTTTGCTCAGTCTATCTTTCTGTCTGTGTTTTGTTCTTTCTTCTTGCTTCACCGTCATTATATGTGGGGGGCTGCCTTTTACTTTGGGGTCTGCTCTGGGGCAGTTTAGATTTCCCTTTCTGTCATTAGGCTATGTAGTCCTCCGGCTGTGATCGAGGGCCTAGGGCATCGTAGGAGCCCCCCACGGCTACTACTAGTTGTGTTGATAGGTTCAGGGGTCTGCAATCCGATAGCTGCCAACTTCTCTGATTTTCTGGACTTAGCTAGCATTTCTATTTTTGCCTCCTACGGTGACTCAATCATAACACAAAGCCCTTCCAATCAACCAAAACCAGAGTTTTTCCTTTAACAGTCTTCCTAGCCAAAATATCCCGCACCTCAAAGGTGTTATCCAAGCTACATGGTTGGGAGGTTTGAGAAGGTGCAGAATGAAAGTGGTTAAACACGGCTGGTTTAAGGAGAGACACATGGAAGGTGTTGGGAATCTTTAGTGAGGCGGGTAATCTCAACTTGTAGGCCACGTTGTTGATCAGGTTTAAGGGAGCAATGTAACGTGGAGCTAACTTGTAGGAGGGGATTTTCAACCTGATATATCGGGAAGCTAACCAAACCTTATCCCCAGGGCGATACGGGGAAACATCTAGCCGTCTCTTGTCGGCATACCGTTTCATTCTGAGGCTGGCAGTTTCAAGAGCCACTTTGGTCTCTCTCCAAATCTGAGAGAAGTCTATGGACAAGGAATCTGCTGCCGGCACACCCAAGGTGGGGGACACGGGAAGAGGAATGCTGGGGTGTTGACCAAAAACCACAAAAAAGGGAGATTTGGAGGAGGCTTCACTTGGATGATTGCTGTAGGCGAATTCCTCCCAAGGAAGTCGTCTTGATGAGCATTGGAAAAATGACGAAGGTAAGATGTTAAGGCTTGGTTGACTCGCTTGACTTGACCATTCGACTGGGGGTGATAGGCTGAGGAGAAATCCAATGTTATCTTCAGTAATCCGCAGAGAGCTCGCCAAAAACGGGAGGTAAACTGGACTCCTTGATCCGAGACAATATGTTGAGGAAAACCATGAAGGCGAAAAATGTTAAGCAAAAAGATCTTTGCCAACTCGGGAGCGGTAGGTAGATCAGGCAGAGCGATGAAGTGGGCCATTTTGGAAAATCGATCCACGACCACCAATATCACAGTACATCTAGACGAAGGAGGCAAGTCAGTGACGAAATCCATGGCAATATGAGTCCATGGGTTTGCAGGTACTGGTAACGGATGCAGGAGTCCCGCAGGAGCATGCCGGGGAACTTTGTTCCGGGAGCAAGAAGGACAGGAGACAATGAAGTCTTGAACATCCTTGCGAAGCGAAGGCCACCAGTAATGGCGGGAGACAAGCGAGAGAGTCTTGTTAATTCCGGCATGTCCAGAGAATCTTGAAGAGTGACTCCAGCGTAGAACTTTTAATCTATCTCCACTCCGAACAAAGGTCTTACCAGATGGTGGGGAGACCAGGCTTACTGGAGCCATGGTATGGATCTTGGCAGGGTCAATGAGATGGTTTGGACCCTCCTCCTTGTCAACAGACAGGAAGGACCGTGAAAGAGCATCCGCCTTGATGTTCTTCTCCCCGGGTTGGAAGTGGAGTTCAAAGTCAAATCTTTCGAAAAACAGTGACCATCTGACCTGTCGAGGGTTGAGCCTCTGGGCGGACTGAAGATAGGCCAAATTCTTGTGATCCGTAAAAATAATGAACGGATGGAGAACACCCTCGAGAAGATGGCGCCATTCCTCAAGAGCCATCTTTATGGCCAAGAGTTCTCTATCTCCAACGGCATAGATACGTTCGGGAGCGGAGAAAGCATTAGAAAAGAATCCGCAGGTAAGAGTGCGGCCCGAGGAGGACTTCTGCAGGAGAACTGCTCCAGCTCCCACCGAGGATGCATCCACCTCGAGGATGAATGGCTTGCTGGCATCCGGGCGATGAAGTACCGGAGACTTAGCGAATTCTTGTTTCAGGGCCACGAAGGCAGCCTCTGCTTCAGAGGGCCAATGATTGGGATCGGCCCCTTTGCGGACAAGAGCTGAGATGGGTTTCGACAAAGAAGAGAAATGAGGGATAAATTGCCTATAATAATTGGCAAAACCCAAAAACCGCTGAATTGCCTTGACTCCGGAGGGACGTGGCCAATTGAGAACCGCCAAGACTTTCTCAGGATCCATCTCTAGTCCCGAGTTCGAAACGATGAAACCAAGAAAAGGCAATGAAGTTTGCTCAAAGAGGCATTTCTCCAACTTGGCAAAGAGATGGTTCTCCCTGAGACGTAGAAGGACTTGGCGGACGTCTCGGCGATGTGTGGCCAGATCAGGAGAGAAGACCAAGATGTCGTCTAGGTAGACTACGACACAGGAGTAGAGGAGATCTCGAAAGACATCATTAACGAGTAGTGTTGAGCATTCCGATACTGCAAATATCGGGTATTGGCCGATATTCGCTGTATCGGAATTCCGATACCGAGTACCGATATTTTTTCAATATTGGATATCGGAATCGGAAGTTCCCATAATGCAAAGAGCCACTGCTGTGGCTCTGATTGGCTGCCGAAATGACGTCATCATGATGCGCGGTCTGTGCGCATCATGATGCGCCGTCAGTTCGGGCCTTCCGGGGGGTCTGTGCCGACTGCCCGGGGGTCTGTGCCGACTGCCCGGGGGTCTGTGTGGACTGCCCGGGGGTCTGTACCGGCCTGCTGGGGGGCTGTGCCGGCCTGCCGGTGGTCTGTACCGACTGTCCGGGGGTCTGTGCAGGCTGTGGGGGTCTGTGCCGGCCTGCCGGGGGGCTGTGCCGGCCTGCCGGTGATCTGTACCGACTGTCCGGGGGTCTGAGCGGACTGCCGGGGGGCTGTGCAGGCCTGCCGGTGGTCTGTGCCGACTGTCGGGGGTCTGTGCAGGCTGCGGGAGTCTGTGCAGGCATCGTCTGATGGGACTACAAGTCCCATCGGGCGATGCCTGCTACCATGACGGTGATTGACACATTAGCCAATGATGGGACAGTAGTAGTCCCATCATCCGGCCTATGTGTTGAATGTAAAAAAAAAAATACATACTACATACATGCTACATGCTACATACATACTACATGCATGCAACATACATACATACTACATATATACCACATATATACTACATACATGCAACATGCATACTACATATATACTACATGCATGCAACATACATACATACTACATATATACCACATGCATGCAACATGCATACTACATATATATCACATATATACTACATGCATGCAAAATACATATATACTACATGCAACATACATACTACATATATACTACATGCATGCAACATACATACATACTACATATATACTACATGCATGCAACATGCATACTACATATATACTACATGCATGCAACATACATATATACTACATGCAACATGCATACTATATATATATACTAAATGCATGCATGCAACATACATACTACATATATACTACATGCAACATGCATACTACATATATACCACATATATACTACATGCATGCAACATACATATATACTACATATATACTACATGCAACATGCATACTACATATATACTACATGCATGCAACATGCATACATACTACATATATACTACATGCATGCAACATGCATACTAATATATACTACATGCATGCAACATACATACAGCATATATACTACATGCATGCAACATGCATACTACATATATACTACGTGCATGCAACATACATATATACTACATGAAACATGCATACTACATATATACTACATGCATGCAACATACATACATACTACATATATACCACATGCATGCAACATGCAAACTACACATATACCACATATATACTACATGCATACCACATACATATATACAACATATATACTACATGCAAAATACATACTACATATTTACTACATGCATGCAACATACATACATATATACTACATGCATGCAACATGCATACTACATGCATGCAACATACATATCTACTACATGCAACATGCATGCTACATATATACTACATGCATACAACAAACATACATACTACATATATACCAAATGCATGCAACATGCATACTACATATATACCACATATAGACTACTTGCATGCAACATACATATATACTACATGCAACATACAAACTACATATATACTACATGCATGCAACATACATACTACATATATACCATATGCATGCAACATGCATACTACATATATACTACATATATAGTACATGCATGCAGCATACATACAACATATATACTACATGCATGCAACATGCATACTACATGCATGCAACATACATATATACTACATGCAACATGCATACTACATATATAATACATGCAACATACATACATACTACATATATACCACATGCATGCAACATGCAAACTACATATATACCACATATATACTACATGCATACTACATATATACCACATGCATGCAACATACATATATACAACATATATGCTACATGCAACATACATACTACATATATACTACATGCATGCAACATACATACATACAACATATATACTACATGCATGCAACATGCATACTACATATACTACATGCATGCAACATACATATATACTACATGCAACATGCATACTACATATATACTACATGCATGCAACATACATATATACTACATGCAACATACATACTACATATATACCACATGCATGCAACATGCATACTACATATATACCACATATAAACTACATGCATGCAACATGCATACTACATATATACTACATGCATGCAACATACATATATACTACATGCAACATGCATACTACATATATACTACATGCATGCAACATACATACTACATATATACCACATGCATGCAACATGCAAACTACATATATACCACATATATACTACATGCAACATACATACTACATATATACTACATGCATGCAACATACATATATCCTACATGCAACATACATACTACATATATACTACATGCATGCAACATACATATATACTACATGCAACATGCATACTACATATATACTACATGCATGCAACATACATACTACATATACCACATGCATGCAACATGCATACTACATATATACCACATATATACTACATGCCTGCAACATACATATATACTACATACAATACATTCATACAATACATACATATAAACATACAGTACATATAACATAGAGTACATACTCACCATCACTTGTCACTTTGATCCCCGAAGCCATTGTCATATGTGGAATAAATATTAAAATAGCAAACCACCAATATACTTACCCCTGATCTGCAGAAGTCCACGAGTGTCCCACGACGATTTTGCGTGGAGAACAGCAGCATCAGCTCATGCTACCGTTCTCTACGGACTCCAGGAATCCAGTGTTGTGAGGTAGGTATCCTTCCGCACTGTATTCCTCCGCCACTGTAAAAAAAAGTCCCTAGTCTCACTTTATGGCAAAAGCTGCGTGGGAAATTTCTCACACAGCAATGTATGTATGTATTGTATGTAGTATATATGTATGTTGCATGCATGTAGTATATATGTAGTATGCATGTATGTGGTATATATGTAGTATGTATGTATGTTGCATGCATGTAGTATAAATGCATGTTGCATGCATGTAGTATATATGTAGTATGCATGTTGCATGCATGTGGTATATATGTAGTATGTATGTTGCATGTAGTATATATGTATTATATATGTATGTTGCATACATGTACTATATATGTGGTATATATGTAGCATATATGTATGTTGCATGCATGTAGTATATATGTGGTATATATGTAGTATTCATGTTGCATGCATGTAATATATATGTATGTTGCATGCATGTAGTATATATGTTGTATATATGTATGTTGCATGCATGTGGTATATATGTAGTATATATGTAGTATATATGTATGTTGCATGCATGTAGTATATATGTTGTATATATGTATGTTGCATGCATGTGGTATATATGTAGTATGTATGTTGCATGCATGTGGTATATATGTAGTATGTATGTTGCATGTAGTATATATGTAGTATATATGTATGTTGCATGCATGTAGGATATATGTTGTATATATGTATGTTGCATGCATGTGGTATATATGTAGTATGCATGTAGTATATATGTGGTATATATGTAGTATGTATGTTGCATGCATGTAGTATATATGTAGTATGCATGTAGTATATATGTAGTATGCATGTTGCATGCATGTGGTATATATGTAGTATGTATGTATGTTGCATGAATGTGGTATATATGTAGTATGCATTTTGCATGCATGTGGCATATATGCAGTATATATGTAGTATGTATGTTGCATGTAGTATATATGTAGTATGTATGTATGTTGCATGCATGTAGTATATATGTAGTATGTATGTAGCATGTATGTAGTATATATGTAGTATATATGTAGTATGTATGTTGCATGTATGTTGCATGTATGTTGCATGTATGTTGCATGTATGTTGCATGTAGTATGTATGTAGTATGTATGTATGTTGCATGTATGTAGCGTGTATGTAGCATGTAGCATGTATGTAGTATGTATTTTTTTTTTGTACATTCAACACATTAGCCGGATGATGGGACTACTACTGTCCCATCATTGGCTAATGTGTCAATCACCGTAATGGTAGCAGGCATTGCCCGATGGGACTTGTAGTCCCATCGGACGATCCTGCACAGACCCCCGCAGCCTGCACAGACCCCCGGACAGTCGGTATAGACCATTTGGCAGGCCGGCACAGCCCCCCGGCAGGTCGGTACAGACCCCCGCAGCCTGCACAGACCCCCGGACAGTCGGTACAGACCACCGGCAGGCCGGCACAGCCCCCCAGCAGGCCGGAACAGACCCCCGCAGCCTGCACAGACCCCCGGACAGTCGGTATAGCCCCCTGGCAGGCCGGTACAGACCCCCGGCAGTCGGCACAGGCCCCCGGAAGGTCCGAACACCCCCCCCGAGAGGCTGTACAAGGACAGAAAAGGGTTTTTCTTATTCCGATACCGGAAGTCCCATAGACTTGAATGGGACTTCCGGTATTGGAATCGGCGATACCCGATACTTTTTTCGTATCGGGCCGATACCATCCGATCCGATATTTTAGGGTATCGGATGGTATCGATCAACACTATTAACGAGTTCTTGGAATACTGCAGGTGCATTGCAAAGCCCAAAGGGCATAACCAAATACTCGTAGTGTCCATCACGCGTGTTAAATGCAGTCTTCCACTCGTCCCCGGAGCGTATGCGAACCAGGTTATTGGCCCCTCGAAGATCAAGCTTGGTGAATACACGCGCCCCCTTCAAACGATCAAAAAGTTCAGAGATGAGTGGTAGTGGATATTTATTCTTCACCGTGATACGATTCAAGCCACGATAATCGATGCACGGGCGCAGGTACCCATCTTTCTTTTTTACGAAAAAGAAGCCTGCTCCTGTAGGGGACGAAGACTTCCAAATGAAGCCCCTGGCCAAGTTGTCCTGGATGTATTCAGACATGGCTTGGGTCTCTGCCAGAGAGAGGGGATAAATCCTACCATGAGGCGGAATGGTACCAGGAACGAGCTCGATGGGGCAGTCGTAGGGACGGTGTGGAGGAAGAGTCTCAGCCTCTTTCTTGTCAAAAACATCAAAAAAATCATGGTACACCGATGGCAATCCATGGGGAACAAGGGAAGGATGAGGGTCACTTATGGGATGCACCGACAGCAGACACCGAGCCCGACAAGACTCCCCCCAGTGCAAGACGTTGCCATTATGCCAATCTAAGGTGGGCTCGTGGAGCCGCAGCCAAGGAAGACCAAGCAGGATAGGGTGAGAAATGCCTGCTAAGACGTAAAACGTAATCTTCTCCTTGTGCAGCGCCCCTACCTGCAACTCCACTTCATGAGTAACTAGATTAACAGTCTCTAGCAGGGGTCGACCATCTACGGAGGCGAGAATTTGCGGTTTTTGCAAGGTCCTCACGGGAACAGAAAGCTTATTAACCACCTCTAGCCTGATAAAATTCCCAGGGGCACCCGAGTCCACATAGGCCACCAGAGAAGCCCTCTTCCCACCAACAGGCAAGAGGACAGACAAAGTGAGAGGGAGAGAGATATCATATACACCTAGGGAGGCCTCTCTTACCTGGCCTAGGCGGAGAAGTTTTCCGGACGTTCCAGACAAGTTCGGATGAGATGGGAACCGCTACCGCAGTAGACACACTGACCGTGGAGGCTCCTCTCCCTACGACGCTGGTCAGAGAGCTTCAGGCAATCCACCTGCAAAGGTTCGGGTGTCGGAGGTGAAGGGAGACTCCTAGGTCGAAGACTGGGTGGCCTGCGGACAGAAGAAAATGGACGAGAGACCCTTCTCTCACTAGCACACTCTTGAAAGCGGAGGTCAATTCGCGTAGCTAAAGAGATCAAATCCTCGAGAGCTGTTGGGGTGTCATGACCAGTGAGCTCATCCTTTATACGACTTGAGAGGCCTTGCCAGAAAGAGCCCACCAAGGCCTCATTATTCCAACCTAAGTCTGAGGAAAGAGTCCTAAACTGGATAGCATACTGGCCCACAGTTAAAGAACCTTGACATAGGTTAAATAAAGCCTCAGTGGTGGGGGCTAAACGGCCCGGTTCGTCAAAAACTCGACGAAGCGTATCCAGAAAAATAGAAAGCTGAGTAACTACTGGGTCATCTTGTTCCCAGAGCGGATTGACCCAAGCCAAATCGTCCCCCTCAAGATGAGAACCCGCGGCTGGGGGAGCAGATGCGGCCGAGTGCAAAGCGAGCAACCGACCGTCCACCGAAGCCATGTAGCTGAGAATATGCGACTGGGTGTCTCGCTGCTGCGCCAATTCCTGCTGCAAGCCAGCCAACTGGGTGGCGTTTCCAGGGTCAGTGGACTGGAGGGTGGAAAGACATGAGTCCATAGTTTTCATGAAGGACAGCATGCGCGTCTGATTCTCCCGAAGGAAGACCAACTTCTTCTGAGCGTCCGTGCCTCCAGCGGGGTCCATGGCCTGATTATGCTGTTATAGTGTTGAGGAAAAATAAAGATGCACCTGAAAGTGGACCCTCTGGGTCACGACTCCAGAGCCCCCGGAGGCGAGTGCCCAGGTGAGGACCACCCCCAATACAGGGAGTGCTAGGGACAGACCTCCAGGGGATAGAGCCACAACAGCCGGAACCAAAGGGACGACTGAGGCAATAGAAAGAAGGCGCTGACGTGGACGATAAGCAGAGCACCGGGCAAGGCAGAGACCCAGTGGGGTACAGGACCGGAGAGCCAGGGGAGCACAGGACTGGAGGCTGTAAAGGTAAAGAAGCAAAATGATGTATAAAGTGTAGGGCGGCAGATAACCGAGACGGAGAGGGGAGAGCAGGAGGCAAGACAGAGGAGGGAGAGCCCTAGGGAGACTGGGAGGGCAGAGTACAGGAGAGGCAGACTGAGATCAAGCAGGCAGCGGATGTTAGGCGTCGGATTCCTGGCACTGCACAGTGGGAATCCAGAGCCAGACATCCTGCGGTCTCCCATTCTCCTCCGACCGCTTGGACTCCTGCTCAGCAATCATGGCGAGCCAGGCATTCTTCTCAGACTCGTTCTGTGAGCCTGGATGTTGCTGCCACCTCTGGTGCAGCAATGGTAGCGCAACCTGCTTTGCAGGGAACCGCTCCAGAGGCTAAGTCCTTGTGCCGTGCTACTGGGCATGCCCGCAACGTTCCCTCTCAGTGGAGGGCAGGGGTCACATGTGCAGGTCCTGTGTCGGATCTGATTGGTCCTTCCCAAAGTATTGGAAGGTCCCGGAAGCGCATGGCTATAAAAGCCCCGCATGGCGGCTCGGCCATGCGCTAGTGTAGCATATTATTCTGTGTGTGTATGGGGATGGATGCATGGACTGGTGTCTGACTCATTATGAAACCCCTACCCTCTGATATTACGAGTGGTGACCGAGTGTGTATAGTCAGCTCCAGGGTTGTGGCAAGCTACACGCCACTTGCTCCATGCCTACACTAGCATCCGTCGGCGCCCGGTCCTCGGCGCCGACGCTTGCGGCTTTCTCTGCCGCTGCGCTGTAGTAACAGCAGCTACTGGTGTTCGCGGCTGCGACGCCACATGCAGGCCTCTGTGATGCTAACAGGGCCCGCGCCTTTGCTTTAGTGTTCGCCAAGCGACTCTGTTTGTACGGAGCCGCCCTTAGCGTTTGGGTGACGTTAACCCGAGCGCAGTACCGCACCTACTAGGTGCATCTGCCATTGTTCAGCAGCGGTCTTGTCACCTACCGCACGGTGGACCCCGGGCGGCGAACGCACCTACTATTATTTATATTTGGTGCGTTCCGCCGACCCTAACATTACACTAGCGCCAGGGTCTGGCTGGCAGTGGCAGACTTGCAGCAGCTGCAGCGCTACATTCGGCAGCTGGAGAGCAGGTTGGCGGCTATTGAGAGCACCAACTCAGCTGCGAATGCTGCGCTAGCTGCTGCTCAGACAGTCGCCGAGGCTGTCTCACGTGTGCCCACACTTTTGCCCTCGCCGACAATTACTCGCCTCACGCTCCCCGATAAGTTTTCGGGTGACAGCGCCACCTGTAGGGGATTCGTTAGCCAGTGCTCCATTCAGCTGGAATTGCTGGCTGCACGGTTTCCTACAGAGCGGGCTAAGGTGGGGTTTATTGTCTCCTTGTTGTCTTGCTGGGCATTACAGTGGGTCACGCCATTGTGGGAACGTGATGATCCCGTGGTTCAGGGACCTGCTCAGTTCCTCGCGGCTCTGAAGCAAGTCTTCTTGGGACCACGGGTCACACACGATACGGCTCTCCACCTGTTATCCCTAACACAAGGCTCACTCTCGGTTAGCCATTATGCTGTCCGGTTTCGGACACTGGGTTCCGAATTAGAGTGGCCGGACAAAGTCTTAGTCCCGGTGTTTTGGAGAGGCATGGCTGAGCACGTCAAGGATGCTCTAGCCACTAGGAAGATTCCCACAAGTCTGGAGGAATTGATCGCCGTTTCCACCCGCATCGATCTCCGCTACACGGAGCGAGGGTTGGAACGAGCACAATCCAGACGTAGGGTTAATTTGGCCCCCACCTGTCATGATCACATGTGTCTGGACGCAGATGATACCGCAAGGCGGACCCATAACACACGTGACCCTGGATACACCGCCTCCAGTGGGGCGCATTTAAATAATAAAACGTGCAGGTGGATACGCCGCCTCCACCTGGTGAATTTAGGTATTACACGTTATACATACAATATCTGGAAACACCGCCTCCAGTAAGGCGCATTTAAATAATAAAGGGGGGAACCTGGGTAACTTTAACAATGGTGGGCCCTGCTATAGGGAAAAGGGAATTGGAGACCTCCTGAGCTCCCCTGAGCCAGTGTCCCTGCACTCCTAACGTTCCCTATGCCGGTTTTGCACCGGGCGCCGCACGCGTACCTCAACGCCCTAGCTCGCCCTGACCCTAAACCCTCACTAGGGAACAGGTCGGTGCGGAAACTAATCCCACCACTGCACTAATAACACACATGAGGAAAGAGACAATACAGGGGAAACACCACTTAGCTTTGCTCTGTTGCGTGCGCTCCTAGCAACAGAGCCCTCCACCTGAGTGCATCTTCTCCTCCACCCGGGTCCATCACCATAACAGGATCCTTCACCTTAGTGCAACCTTGGAGCAGAGTCCAACACCAGTTGCAGCTGCTTAGAACCAGAGTCCCAAGGATGAGTTCAGCTGCTGACACGAAGTCGAGCATGCTTGAGTCCAGCTCAGCGGCACAAGTCCCACATGGTGAGTGCCACTCTCCATAGTCGCCACTCCACCAGCCCATGCAGACACTTCCCGCTGACACCATCACTGCGACCCCACCACGCCATGCCAGCCCTTCGTCCAGACACCATAGCTGCAACACGTCCCCCCTGGCTAAGCTGCGCAGGACTCCTCACCAGCTCCATCCTTCATCCAGGCTCTCCAAAAACAGAGTGAACACAAACTCACAATATCACAGGCAGTGATTGCACACCTCTAGCACACCTTTATAGGGTGTAACACCTGATACATGATTAAGTGCACAAAACCTAAAGTGCAATATCAAAACCACCACCGGGGACAGTCAAGACACCTTGGAACTTTCCAAAGTAAAAAAAGTTCACCCAGTGATTTAAAACTGTCAGATCACTTCAGATCATGACACCACCTTTACCGTGCCGCTGGAGGACCCCGCACAAGAGCTCTCTTCCTCTGAGCCTATGGAGGTGTCTCGCACCGGCACTAAGCCGCGTCCGATGCGAAGCTCTGTGTGCGCTGTTATCAGTGCCGACAGTTTGGCCATTCGGCTGGCACATGTCCTCAGCGACCGAAAAGACGACCACGTCCAGTGGTCGTAGGTGGTGGTCAATCCAAAATGGGACCCTTTTCACCCAAACCGGTGTTCCGGGGTACTTTAGATAGTGGGTCCTCCACCTGGGAGGCAGAGGTCACCCTGGAGTCCGGGGCCGAGGGGAACTTTATGTCCTCGACTTTTGCCCAGAGTCACGCTATCCCTCTGGTGTTACTCTCGCAACCTCTGTCCATTAGGGTGGTAAATGGGGCACCGTTATCGTCTCAGGTGACCCATCAGACAGTCCCACTCGGACTCTCTATTTCACCCTCACATCAGGAGACTCTGTCCCTGCTTATTATGCCCAATGGCATCGATCAGGTGCTCCTCGGAGTTCCCTGGCTTCGCTGCCACTCCCCTCACGTTGACTGGGTTTCGGGGAGGATACTGGGCTGGGGCAAGGACTGTGAGGGAAGGTGTCTGAGGGGCAGTGTTCAAGTGGCTTCCACTGAAGTGCCTGCGGATCTCTCCGCGCTCCCCAGGTCCTACCACCAGTACGCGGACGTCTTCTCTAAGAAGTCTGCGGAGACGCTCCCGCCACACCGTTCCTATGATTGCCCTATCGATCTCCTGCCAGGTACAGAGCCTCCCCGAGGCTGTGTTTATCCATTATCACTCCCTGAGATGGAGGCTATGTCTCAATATATCCGGGAGAACCTGGCTAGGGGTTTTATCAGGAAATCTGTGTCACCGGCTGGTGCAGGGTTTTTCTTCGTACAGAAGAAGAATGGAGAGTTACGTCCCTGCATTGACTACAGAGGTCTCAATGCTATCACGGTTAAAAACAAATATCCCCTACCGTTGATCGCGGAGTTATTTGACAGGTTGCGGGGGGCCCGGATCTTTACTAAATTAGATCTGCGGGGGGCATACAACCTGATCCGCATTCGTGAAGGAGAGGAATGGAAGACAGCTTTTAATACCAGGGATGGCCATTACGAATACCTGGTTATGCCCTTTGGCCTTTGTAATGCACCAGCTGCCTTCAAAGATTTTGTCAACGACGTCTTCCGCGACATGCTCTCTACCTGGGTGGTGGTCTATCTGGATGACATACTCATCTTTTCACCAGATTTGACCACCCACCGGAGAGACGTCTGCAGGGTCTTCGACCGTCTGCAGGCGAACTCGCTATTCGCCAAGCTGGAGAAGTGCCAGTTTGAGCAGGAGTCCTTGCCGTTCCTGGGCTATATCATCTTGGCCCAGGGGCTGGCCATGGATCCTGCCAAACTACAAGCGGTAATGGACTGGCAAGAACCCCATTCCCTCAAAGCGGTGCAGCGCTTTTTGGGGTTCGTGAATTACTACCGCCAGTTCATACCACACTTTTCCACACTGGTGGCTCCTTTGGTTGCTGTCACCAAGAAAGGAGCTAACCCCAATGCTTGGTCGGAACAGGTCTCCAAAGCCTTCTCGGCTATAAAATCTCATTTTGCTGGCGCTCCCATATTACATCGTCCCGATGTGGACAAGCCGTTTATCCTTGAGGTAGATGCTTCTTCGGTCGGTGCAGGAGCAGTCCTTTATCAAAAGGATGCTCAAGGTCGAAAGCATCCCTGCTTCTTCTATTCCAAGACCTTCTCACCGGCGGAGAAAAATTACTCCATCGGCGACAGGGAGCTGCTAGCCATGAAGTTGGCTTTTTCCGAGTGGAGACATCTCCTGGAAGGAGCCCGGTTCCCCTTTCAGTTATATACAGACCATAAAAACCTGGTCTACCTACAGACGGCCCAATGCCTGAATTCCCATCAGGCAAGGTGGTGCTCTTCTTTTCCCGATTCCGCTTCACCCTGCACTACCTCTCTGGAGAGAAGAATGTCCGTGCGGATGCTCTCTCACGCTCGGTGGTCTCAGCGGAAGAAGGAGAAGCTGAGCCTCGGTTAATTCTTCCGCTGGAGAGTTTTACGATCGTGGCTCCAGTGGCTCTCGAGTCAGTACCACCGGGCAAGACCTTGGTGCCTCCTCAGCTACGGCCGGAGGTCCTCGCCTGGGCACATGCCTCCAGGGTGGGTGGCCATTTTGGCAATAAACGGACCACCAAACTCCTGGCAAGGTCATATTGGTGGCCACATATGGCTCGAGATGTCAAGGAATACGTGCAAGCATGCGTCTCGTGTGCTCGGAACAGACCCTCTAGACAGAGGCCGGCGGGGTTGTTGTTTCCCCTGCCAGTGGCGGATAGATCATGGGAGATGGTTGGCATGGATTTCATAGTTGGCCTGCCCAAGTCTGGTGGCAGTACGGTCATCTGGGTGGTCACCGACCATTTTTCCAAAATGGTGCATCTGGTGCCACTCGCACGCCTGCCTTCCGCTCGATGTCTGGCCACCTTGTTCATTAAGCACATATTCCGTTTACATGGCATGCCAGACAAAATCGTGAGTGACCGAGGTCCTCAGTTTGCGTCTCGGTTTTGGAGGGAGCTCTGCAGTTTACTTAGCATCGAGCTAAATCTATCCTCCGCCTATCATCCCGAGACGAATGGCTAGGTCGAGAGAGCCAATCAGACCTTGGTCACCTATTTACGGCATTTTGTCTCTGCCAGGCAGGATGACTGGGCATCCTTGCTACCTTGGGATGAATTTAACCTAAACAATGCGGTGGCTGATTCCACTGGTCAGACGCCCTTTCTCCTAAACTATGGTCAACATCCATGCGTCCCTGTCCCGATGCCAGTGTCCTCCACTGACTCCAGGGTGGCAGACTGGGCAGTGGATGCCCGGGACATTTGGGATCGCACTCAGGATGCTATCCGGGCATCTAAGGAAAGGATGAGGGCGTCCGCCGACACGCATCAGCGGCCCGCGCAAAGCTTCTCCCCTGGCGACATGGTATGGCTCTCTACCCGAAATATTAAACTGCGGGTCGAGTCTCCCAAGTTCGCACCGCAATACATTGGACCATTCAAGGTCCTCGAGCGACTTAGCTCGGTGGTCTACCGCCTGGCTCTTCCTCCACATTTGGCCATTTCGGACGTGTTCCATGTGTCCCTCCTCAAACCAGTTCACATGATCCGGTTTTCTGAGTCATCTGCCGGGTCATCAGACTTATCGTCTGACGAGTTTGAGGTTACCGCCATCGTGGGGTGCAGGTTTGTCCGTGGCATTTTATTTGGTGGACTGGAAGGGTCATGGTCCCGAGGCTCGGACCTGGGAGCCGGCGGAAAACATTCATGCACCGCTCCTGATCGTGACCTTTGAGCGCAGTGAGGCTCAGAGGGGGGCACTAGGAGGGGGGGTAATGTTAGGTGTCGGATTCCTGGCACTGCACAGTGGGAATCCAGAGCCAGACATCCTGCGGTCTCCCATTCTCCTCCGACCGCTCGGAAGCCTGCTCAGCAATCACGGCGAGCCAGGCATTCTCCTCAGACTCGTTCTGTGAGCCTGGATGTTGCGCCCACCTCCGGTGCAGCAATGGTAGCGCAACCTGCTTTGCAGGGAACCGCTCCAGAGGCTAAGTCCTCGTGCCGTGCTACTGGGCATGCCCGCAACGTGCCCTCTCAGTGGAGAGCAGGGGTCACATGTGCAGGTCCTGTGTCGGATCTGATTGGTCCTTCCCAAATTATTGGAAGGTCCCGGAAGCGCATGGCTATAAAAGCCCCGCATGGCGGCTCGGCCATGCGCTAGTGTAGCATATTATTTTGTGTGTGTATGGTGATGGATGCATGGACTGGTGTCTGACTCATTATGAAACCCCTACCCTCTGATATTACGAGTGGTGACTGAGTGTGTATAGTCAGCTCCAGGGTTGTGGCAAGCTACACGCCGCTTGCTCCACGCCTACACTAGCGTCCGTCGGCGCCCGGTTCTCAGCGCCGACGCTTGCGGCTTTCTCTGCCGCTGCGCTGTAGTAACAGCAGCTATTGGTGATGCCACACGCAGGCCTCTGTGATGCTAACAGGGCCCACGCCTTTGCTTTAGTGTTCGCCAAGTGACTCTGTGTTTGTACGGAGCCGCCCTTAGCGTTTGGGTGACGTTAACCCAAGCGCAGTACCGCACCTACTAGGTGCATCTGCCATTGTTCAGCAGCGGTCTTGTCACCTACCGCACGGTGGACCCCGGGCGGCGAACGCACCTACTATTATTTATATTTGGTGCGTTCCGCCAACCCTAACAGCGGACTAGGGAGAACCAAGGCACTAACACAGCACAGACAGAGGACGAGAGGGGACCTGAGGACACAGTGAGCACCGCAGCAGACAGCGTCACCACATAAGATAATCAGGCGTCTTCCCTGAGCAGGCGCCGGGCATATGTAGCGTTGGGTGCCGCCATGTTGGGGGCGGGGCTAGTGCGTCACATTACCCAGGAGGCCGCGCGCTGTGTGCTCGTACCCGACGCCGAGGGAGCCGGAGGTCGGGCGCGGGGACGCGCCGAGAAGCAGGATCGCACCGGACAGAGCGCGCAGAGAGGTAAGCAGGAGCAGGGGCCGATGCCGTAACAGTAACCCTTCAATCATTAAATTGACACAAACTAAAGAACAATGAAACTGTCTCCCAAATATTCCAGAGGATTCCTTTTGGGGACAAAAGTCTTAGTTGACCAACCTCAGAAGCTCTTGTTGAGCTAAAGAATAGAGATGAGCGAACGTATTCAGTGACACTCGGTTATCACTTGAGCATCTGGGTGCTCGGATATGGTCGGCACTCAACAAGCATTGGCTGATGCTTGGATTTGATGCTTAAATCCCCACCCTTCGTATTTTGCGCCTGTTCTACAGCCAATAAGCATGTGGGGATTGCCTGCCAGTCACTGTAATACCATAGCTATCTTGGTAGTGGCACAACTGTGATTGGCTGGCCGCAATACCTGATCAGAGGTTAATAAAGGACAAGCGCCACCATGCTCAGCTCACGCCATTGCACAGCTCAGGGAAATTTCTGATTGGAGGGGAAAAAGCAGTTATCCAGGCCTATGTGTTCACAGTGTAATCAGAGTCCTCTAGTGTTGATACTGAACCATGATACTAATAGATCTTGTAAAGGCTAATCCTGCGTTTTGCTGTTTGTATCAGATACATTCTGCATTTAGCTTAGGGACAGTTGCAGGAGAGTGGCAGAATACAGCCTCTAGGCAGGGATTAGGGCTTTGCAGTTTGTTGCTAGATATATAGCTGCTGCATGTGACTACATTCTTTTTCTTTTGGATGAAAAAATTGACTATATTATCCATACAGTTTAATGTGCTTAATGTTACATTACGGTGGTGCATCAAACTCCAAAAAAAAGTTCACATTTTTTCTGGATTGAATTAGTCATCCATAGAGTTTAACGTGGTTAGTGTTACATTACGGTGGTGTCACAGTGTTACCGGAACAGAGAAGGAGCAAGAAGACGGCAGCATCTGATTGCTCCTACTCCTGCGCTGAAAGGAAGAACTTCACCTTCTTTTTAACCCCTTCCCAACCTTCGCCGTACTAGTACTGCTCTGCGGGAACTGCATTTCTGCCCGCAGAAGCAGTACTAGTACGGCGGCATGATCACCGCAGCCTCACACTGAGCACCGCGGTGATCGGGTGCGAGCGTTAACTGTATGTGACAGCTGACACCGATCGTGTAAATTTAACCCTTCTGATGCCGCTGTCAGTACTGACAGTGGCATAGAGAAGCATCGTGCAGGGAGGGTGCTCCATGGATACCCCTGGCTCCAAGATGGCCGCGGGGTCCTTCTGGGTCCTTCAGTGAGGTGGCTTGCGAACGCCTTCACTGCCTATCAGATTGCTGATCTGACACTGCGCTGTGCAAAGTGTCAGATCCGCGATCTGACTTTATATAGTAATGTCCCATACTGGGACAATGTAATAAAGTAAAAAAAAATTATAATGTGTAAAAATATTTTGAA
Organism: Dendrobates tinctorius; assembly: GCF_039654945.1. Classification (NCBI taxonomy): domain Eukaryota; kingdom Metazoa; phylum Chordata; class Amphibia; order Anura; family Dendrobatidae; genus Dendrobates; species Dendrobates tinctorius. Next base: position 1,507,210 of record NW_027362048.1, on the reverse strand, counting down.
AAAATCCCCAAATAAAGAAAAAAAACTAAATATTTTACCAATAAATAAATTTATTTATGTCCGAATCCATGTAGAGAAAAATGGACAGCACTCTTCAGGCTGGCAAGGAAACGCTGCTATTTTATTGGCACATACAATACATATTGGCCGGGGGAGTGATAGCAGGAGTGAGCAGAAAGCTTTTTTCTCTTTTATGCATTACATTTATTTATGTAATTTAAAAGAAAAACAACAATAAAAGTACACATATTTGGTATTGCTGCAACCATAACGACCCGACCTATAAAATTGTCCCACTAGTTTACCCCTTTAGTGACCACTGTAAAAAAACAAAAAATGAGGCAAAAAACAATGCTTTACCATCATATTGCTAAGCAAAAAGTGGAATAACACGCGATCAAAAAGACAGATATAAATAAACGTGGTATTGATTCAAACATTATCTTGTCCCGCAAAAAACAAGCCGCCATATAGCTCCATCACCGGAAAAATAAAAAATGTATAGCTTTTAGAATAAAGTGATGCAAAAATAATTATTTTTTCTGTAAAATAGTTTTTATTGTATAAAAGCGTCAAAACATAAAAAATTATATAAATGAGGTATCCCTGTCATCGTACTGACCCGAAGAATAAAACTGCTTTATCAATTTTACCACAAATGGAACGGTATAAGCGCCCCCCCCAAAAGAAATTCATAAATTGCTGTTTTTTTCCATTCTGCCTCCCAAAAATCGGAATAAAAAGCGATCAAAAAAGTTATGTGCCCGAAAATGGCACCAATAAAACTTGTCCTGCAAAAAACAAGACCTCACATGACTCTGTGGGCCAAAATATGGAAAAATTATAGCTCTCAAAATGTGGTGATGCAAAAACTATTTTTTGCAATAAAAAGCATCTTTTAGTGTGTGACAGCTGCCAAACATAAAAACCCGCTATAAAAACCCTCTATAAATAGTAAATCAAGCCCCCCCCTTTATCACCCCCTTAGTTATGGAAAAATAATAAAATAAAAAAAATGTATTTATTTGTGTGACAGCTGCCAAACATAAAAGCCCGCTATAAAACCCCTCTATAAATAGTAAATCAAGCTCCCCTTTATCATCCCCTTAGTTAGGGAAAAATAATAAAATGTAAAAAAAGTATTTATTTCCATTTTCCCATTAGGGTTAGGGTTGGAGTTTAAGTTAGGATTAGGGTTGGGACTAAAGTTATGGTTAGGGTTGGGGCTAAAGTTAGGTTTAGGGTTGGGGCTAAAGTTTGGGTTATGGTTGGGGCTACAGTTAGCGTTAGGGTTGGGATTTGGATTAGGGTTGGGATTAGGGTTAGGGGTGTGTTAGGGTTAGGTTTGTGGTTAGGGTAGGGATTAGGGTTAGGGGTGTGTTGGGGTAAGGGTTGGAGCTAGAATTGGGGGAGTTTCCACTGTTTAGGCAGATCAGGGGCCCTCCCACGCAACATGCGTCTGATCTGAGTACCAGCCAGTTCTGTGTTGAAAAAGTCAAACGGTGCTCCTTCCCTTCCAAGCTCTGCCATGCGCCCAAACAGTGGTTTACCCCCACATATAGGGGTTGCACAACAACCTTTTGGGGTCCAATTTCTCCTGTTACCATTGGGAAAAATTGGGAGCAAAAAGATAATTTTCGTGAGAAAATTAAGATTTTTTATTTTTACGGCTCTACATTATAAACTTCTGTGAAGCACTTGGGGGTTCAAACTGCTCACCACATATCTAGATAAGTTCCTTAGGGGGTCTAGTTTCCAAAATGATGTCACTTGTGGGGGGTTTCCACTGTTTAGGCTCATCAGGGGCTCTCCAAACGCGACATGGCGTCCGATCTCAATTCCAGCCAATTTTGCATTGAAAAGTCAACCTCACTTCTTCCCTTCTGATCTCTGCCATGCACCCACACAGTAGTTTATCTGCATCTATGGGGTATCAGCGTACTCAGGACAAATTGTACAACAACTTTTGGGGCCCAATTTCTCCTGTTACCCTTGGTAAACTAAAACAAATTGGATAAAGTATAATATGTCACGAGAAAACAGTCTCAGAATTGGTGGGATCTGTTAAAGCATTTCAGAGTGAATACCTCATAAAGAGACAGTGTAAAAATTGGCCGGATAAGGAAGGTGAAAACAGGCTGGGTCGCAAAGGGGTTAAATGGTGCTAATTTCTTTTGGCAGAACAGGGGTTAATCAGCCATGGTGGGAGTTCTGTGAGTTTGAGCTATCAGCTGTGCTCAGTTAGCCACTCCCATCCTCTTTATAATCTGGGTCCTGATTGAAACCCATGTCAGAGATAGCTTTTGCTGCATGGCTTGGAGGAAAGGCGTTTATATGAGAAGGAGATTGTAGGAGTTATCTGTGACTGTTGCGTGGTTTGTAAGTGTAATAATTTTCTTCCCTCTTCCTATTCTGGTTTTGCCCCATCCTCAACTCCCCGATGCATTCCTCTGTTATATGTGAATGAATATTTGTATGCCTGCTATTTTGTTACCCCTTGTTTGTGTAGCATTGTTTGTCGGGTTGGTGTTCTGCGGTGCACAATAGCGCCCCTCTTCCCTGGGTGAGGGAAGAGAACAGACGGAGGGCTGATTAAGGAGATAAGGCAAGGGTGGCAGCCTCGGCATCTCCACCTTCAGAAGTATCCCGGGAAATAGGGCAAGCTAGGGCACCCACTAATGTTAGGGACAGGGAAGGAGTCTCTGGTCCCGGGTCACCCCACAGCTGAGTTGTGACAGGTGGTATATAAAACTGCCAAAAACCATTCAAAATGTTTTTTTTCTGGGCTCAATTAGTCATCCATAGAATTTAACGTGGTTAATGTTACATTACGGTGGTATGTAAACTACAAAGAAACGTTCAACTTTTTTTTTCTGGATGTAACCCCTTAAGGACCAAGCCACTTTGTAGGTGAATGACCAGGCCTTAATTTTGAAATCTGACCACTGCCACTTTATGTGGTTATAACTCTGGAACGCTTCAACGGATCCCAATGATTCTGAGAATGTTTTTTCGTGACATATTGCACTTCATGATAGTGGTAAAATTTCTTCGATATACACTACCATTCAAAGGTTTAGGGTCACTTAGAAATTTCCTTATTTTTGAAGGAAAAGCACAGTTTTTTCCAATGAAGCTAACATTAGATCAGGGGTCCCTGACCTTTCTTACCTTGAGAGCCACATTCTGCTATGAAAGTTGGTTGAGAGCCACATTGCAGATAAAGACATAGTCAAAGCCAATTTACTAGTAGAAAACAAGAAACAACTGGAAACTAACATATAATAGAACTTCAACAGTGCAATGAAACTTGAAAGTGTCCAACTTAACCGGTTCCCGACCGCCAATGGTAGATAAACGTCGGCGCTTACTGGGCTTTGTGCAGCACCGACATTTATCTTCTGTCGGCAGTTTTGTGCCCCCTGGGACCCCACATACCTTATAATGCGGGGATCCCAGCACACAATGCATACTGCGACCCCTGACCTCATCGAGACCTAATTGTTTCAGGTCCTGATGACATCACAGCAGCCAATGAGAGAGATCGCTGGGAAAGCTTGTTGTAGCAAAGAGCTTTCCCGGTGATCTGATTCATAGTAACGCCGCTTCTCCTCTGATCTCGCACTGTCAAGAGATCAGAGGAGAAACAGCGTTACTTTGTGACAAGTGCTGCTGGCAACAGCTGTGCCAGGCAGCGATCTTGTCACACAGTAATGCTGCTTCTCCTGTGACCTCCTGTCAGTGCGAGATCAGAGGAGAAACAGTGTGACAAGCGCTGCTGTGTTAGGGTTGGGGTTAGGCTAAAGTTAGGGCTAAGGTTAGGCTAAAGTTAGGGTTAGGGTTAAAGCTTGGGTTAGGATTGAGGCTAAAATTAGGGTTAGAGTTAGGGTTGGGATTAGGGTTAGGGGTGTGTTGGTGTTAAGTTTGTGGTTAGGGTTATAGTTAGGATTGAGATTAGGGTTAGAGGTATGTTGGGGTTAGGGTTGGAATTAGAATTAGGGGTTTCCACTGTTGAGGCACATTAGGGGCTCTGCAAACACAACATGATGCCTGCAGACCATTCCATCAAAGTCTGCATTCCAAAACCGAGCTCCTTCCCTTCCGAGCTCTGCCATGCGCCCAAACAGTGGAGTTCCTCCCACATATGGGGTACCAGCATACTCAGGACAAATTGGACAACAACTTTTGGGGTCCAATTTCTCCTGTTACCCTTGTGAAAATAAAAAATTGGGGGCTAAAAGATAATTTCTGTGAAAAAAAATGATTTTTATTTTCACGGCTCTACATTATAAATGTAATGTTTTCGGACTTTTATGCTAGATCCGTTATCTTCGCATTTAGTGTGTCGGCCATCTTGTTTCCTGGACTGTGCATTGACTTTTGCCCTCAACCAATATGGAGTCCTCAGCTTGTCGTCGGCCATCTTGTTTCCTGGACTGTGCAGTGACTTTGCCCTCAAATAACATGGAGTACTCAGCTATGATGTCCCTGCCCTGTTTCCTGCCAATTGTCCTTTTAATCAGCTCCAGCTGATTCACCTGTGCTCCTGAATCAGCTCTATTCCCAGTTTGTGACTTGGTCTGTGAAGCCTGGATCTCCTCTGCTTGGAACCATTTGTGGACACAGAACCCTTCTGCTTGCCAGCTACTTCTGACAGGAAAGTAATAGACTCTGAATATCGTTGGTTGTTTGCCTAACTCTGCAACTATCCTGCTACTGCACTACTTGTATGAAGTAATACAAGAAATGCTTAAGAAGCTTATGTCTCATGTGTCTTATTATACCCATGCGTTAGACTCTAGATAGACTGTATACCACATGACAATAAACTTTAGTGAAACACTTGGGGGTTCAAAGTGCTCACCGCACACCACATCTAGATAAGTTCCTCGGAGGTTTCTAGTTTCCAAAATGGTGTCAGTTGTGGGAGGTTTCTACTGTTTAGGCACATCAGGGTCTCTGCAAACGCAACATGACACCCGCAGACCATTCCATCAATGTCTGCATTCCAGAACGTCACTACTTCCCTTCCGAGCCCCACCGTGGGCCCAAACAGTAGTTTTCTCCCACACCAGTGTACTCAGGACAAGTTGGACAACAACTTTTGGGGTCCAATTTCTCCTATTACCCTTGTGAAAATAAAAAATTGGGGGCTAAAAAGATCATTTTTGTGGAAAAAAAAGATTTTTTATTTTCAAGGCTCTACATTATAGACTCTAGGGAACCACTTGGGGGTTCAAAGTGCTCACCACACATCAAGATAAGTTCCTTGGGTGGTCTAGTTTCCAAAATGGCATCACTTGTGGGGGGTTTCCACTGTTTAGGCACATCAGGGGCTCTCCAAACGCGACATGGCGTCCAATCTCAATTCCAGCCAATTCAGCATTGAAAAAATTCAAACGGCGCTCCTTCCTTTCAGATCTCTGCCGTGTGCCCAAACAGTGGTTTACCCCCACATAGGGGCTATTTTGAATCCGCCCCCTCATGCTGGACCCTGGAAGATGGGTGGAGAGGCCGACCACCGCCCCACCCAAGAGCGGAAGTGGCCCAGGTGGAGAGACCTGCTGCGGCTGTTTGGCGCCATTCAGCTACTGGACACCCGACGGAATGCGACGCTGCAGCTGCCATGGTCTCGGATGCTTGGAATGGTGGTGGCGCCAGGAGATCGAGTCTCGTCGGGAGTCCAGCCCCTGGGAGCCACTGACAATACCCTGGACATCGGTCGGAGAAGAGAAGCGACGACGGGCCCCGCTGGAACAGCCACCAAAGGAATCTTCAGGGAGCCTCCCCGCGGAATCATTGGGCCTGGAGACTGGCACCGGTGGACGGCGGGGTGAAAACCCACGGCTGTTGGAGGAGCTGCGGCAAAGCCTGCTGGGAGCCGCGGCGCCGGGGAAGGTGAGTGTTCCCCTGGCCTCACCGGCGGCATCGCAGGCAGATCCCGTCCCCACCCTTCCGTGCACAAGACAGGCCTCGGGGCCCCAACACCGGCCCTCGGCTTCCCCGCCTGACCTTCCGCTCTTCAGTGATCCTGGCTTCGGATGACTCTAAGGCCCCTGCCGGGCCTATTGACACCCCCGACAACGACCCTGAGCCACCCTACCCGGCGGCACCTCATCCTGTGTCGCCAGCGCGGAACCAACCCGTGGCCGCCCCTGCTGAGCTCCAGCGTTCAGCGGCAGCCCACCCATCGGGGCCTGCCGCCACGTCAGCCCCACTCCCGGTCACTGCTGTAATCGGGCAGTCAGCCGCCGCAGTTGACTTACCGGCATCTGCGGTCGCTGTTGTTCCATCTGCGGCCTTGACTCACTGGTGCCCGCGGCCGCCTTGGTTCCAGTTGTGGCCTCCCACGCGGCCACTCCGACTTCACTCCCGGAATCTGCGGCCGCCTCTTCCCAGCTTTCGACCCCGATCGCGGCCCGCCCACCGGACTCTGCGGCCTACACCGCACCCCCCGCTTGGGTTGCGGAGGTCATTGAGCAAAAGAAGGCCAGAGAGTGGGAGATCTGGGGGCTACTCCACGAGAAAGGGGAGGCTGGCATGGTGGCTCCACGGTCCAGCGAGCGGCTCGTGCACACAAACATGGAGAAGGGCTACGGGTTCATTTGGGACCTCGCAACCGGCCAAAAGGTATACCTGAATGTGACCTCCATCTGTCACGGCCGGGCTCTGCAGGAGGGAGACCTGGTCTTCTACTACAAAGAGTATTGCTCCCGCGGCTAATACACTGTAGCAGTGGTCGCCTATCCTGAAGGCTACGAGCCCCCGTAAAAGGACCCACAGAGACACTTCAAGCATCCCGGGGACTTCACGGCTGTGGAGTTCCCTGCTGATTGGTGGAACATCGGTCCAGACTGTTGGGATTTCGGTGCAACGATGTGCCGCCTGCAGGACAGTTTCACGTCCAAGATAAGAAAAAAAAAAGTGTTTTGATTGTTTGTTGTTTTCTCCTGACACAGCGGGGATGCATACGGGAAAGTGCTCATTTTAAAGGAAGGAGGAGTAGTCATGTTTTGCTTTTGAAATGTTGTGTTTAAAGAAAAAGTTAAAGAAAAGGGGGGTTACTTATGCTATTATTAAAATCTGGTTAACCGTGTATACGGTATACAAAAGTTGGTTTGATATATAATATGCATAAGAAATATGGAACAGTACCCGGGTACAAGGTATGTGTGACAAAGATGCCGACCTGTTGTGAGTTCATTCTCCCCTTCACCTTTGATGTCTGATGAACTCCCTCTGCTGGTGAAGAGAGGTAGTGAAATTGATTGGGATGGGAAGAACCTGTCATCTGAACTGGCGGAGTGTGATTGGACATCTGGAGTTTCTGAGTGGATATAAGGCAGCCGACGCCCTGCAGGGCTGCTGGTGATCCTTTCTGCTCTGAGCTCTTGCATCCAGCTTAGTTCCTGTCTACTAAAAGCTAAGTTTTTGCCCTGCTATTATTCCATGAGATTTTGTCTGGTTTCCTTAGTGTTTGTATTCAGCCAGTCCTGGTTGGGACTGGCTGAATTCCATTTTTGTCTCTGATCAGTTGATCTCTTTGCTCTGTTTTCAGAATATACCTGAGTGCTGATATAGTGATTTTGAATTCTAGCGACTTCAGGGCCTTTTTCCCTATCAGACGGTTGGGCCTTTTTTGGTAGGGTTTTTTGCTGATTGCAGCCAGCATCTTTTCTGTCCTGTCTTATCTAGTTAGTTGGGCCCCATCGTTTGCTCGGCCTGTCTTTCTGTCTGTGTTTGTGTTTTCATCTGTTTTTCACTGACAATACATGTTGGGGGCTGTCTATTGCTTTGGGGTCTGCTCTGGGGCAGTTTAGATTTCCCCTTTCCTTCTTTAGGCTTATGTAGTTCTCCGGCTGTGACGAGGGGTCTAGGGCACCGTAGGAACCCCCCTCGGCTACTGTTAGTTGTGGTGTATAGGATCAGGGGTCTGCAATCCGATAGCTACCAACCTCTCCCGTTTTTCTGGACTTAGCTTGTATTTTTGTTTTCTCCTCCTCCGGTGACTCATTCATAACACCGACCATGACTCTTTTTAATGTGAAGGACAAAGAGAAGGAAGGGATTAAACCAGACAGTGGTCCTTCAGTCAGGACCCCGACACCACGTACACCCAAAAGGATAGGCGGACGCTGACAATGACCTGGTAGGCGTAAGGCCTCGGTCATGGCGTTCTGGACAGTTGAGGGTGACAGAAGGGGAGAGTAGAGGGAGGTACACGCCATAGAGTAGTCCGGGTGGACTTAGCCCAACCTGAAAGAAGTTGTCATGTGGCATGTGCGCCGGCGAGTAACGGTAGACTGCTCGGAGCATGGTGCTCCCGGTTTCGTTCGGTCCCCCAGCGTATGGCGGGTTCGGCCCAACAGTCGGTCCGACAACAGACAGTGGAAAAGCTTCAGTACGACGAAGGTAGGGAATACGATTGTCGAGGACGACAATAGACAAAGGGGGAGTGTAGGGAAGGTGACCTGACGGACGGACTTGTCTGTAGGCAGAAGGGGTGGTTGGTGCACTGTAGATGGACGTTTATAATAATAGAAGGGAAACAGCTGCGGAAAAGGGAATAGGAGTGCAGTACCTAAGTTTGACCACAAGATGGCAGGGGGGAGCGAGAGAACAGGACTTTACAACAGCTTAGGGCTACGAAAACGCTTAGTCATGGGGGCGGGGAGACAGGAACCCAGTAGGGAAATTCCAGAGGAAGGGGATAAATAGGACAGGACTGGGTTCCAGAGTTTTCAGTCCTGGGAGGAGCTCAGGAGGAGAAGAGACAGTGAAGGAGAACGAACAGTAAAGGAGAACTCGACCACGGGACTGAGGAGAAAAGAAGTCAGGGGGTGGCCCTGACGCGAAGAACCGCAGAACAGACGAGGCCCCGGGGGTACCAAATAGACGACGACCTCGGACTGGTGAAGCGCTGGCGGTAGATAGGCCTAGGGCAGCCCCAGTGAAAGAGCTGCGAGGAACGTCACTACGACAGAAGGAAGGTGCAGGTACCCGGGCCTGAATACGGAGAGCTGTAAAGGTGCTGCGGTGTATTGCTACGGTCGTCAGGAGGACGGCCAATAAACTCGGACCTGTTGCAACCAAAATCTGCCTCCGTCTCGTGTCTGTGTCGTCTGGTCGCGGTAAGCAGTGGACCACCCCCCAATCCGGGCCATTACCACAGATGCTCATGAGGAGAACATAATTTTACCTCTATATAAGTCACTAGTGCGACCACACTTAGAATACTGTGTACAGTTCTGGTCTCCAGTGTATAAGAAAGACATAGCTGAACTGGAGCGGGTGCAGAGAAGAGCGACCAAGGTTATTAGGGAACTGTGGGGTCTGCAATACCAAGACAGATTATTACACTTGGGGTTATTTAGTTTGGAAAATCGAAGGCTTAGGGGTGATCTTATTACAATGTATAAATATATGAGGGGACAGTACAAAGACCTTTCTAATGATCTTTTTACTCTTAGACCTGTGACAAGGACAAGGGGGCATCCTCTACGTCTGGAGGAAAGAAGGTTTAAGCATACTCACAGACGCGGATTCTTTACTGTAAGAGCAGTGAGACTATGGAACTCTCTGCCATTTGATGTTGTAATGAGTGATACCCTACTAAAATTTAAGAAGGGACTGGATGCTTTTCTTGAAAAGTATAATATTACAGAGTATATACACTAGTTTCCTTAATATTGCGTTGATCCAGGGAGCTAGTCTGATTGCCGTATGTGGAGTCGGGACGGAATTTTTTTCCCCAATGTGAAGCTTACTGTTTGCCACATTGTTTTTTTTTGCCTTCCTCTGGATCAACATGTTAGGGCAAGCTAGGATAGGATATGGGTTGAACTAGAAGGACTTAAAGTCTTCTTTCAACCTTAATAATAACTATTGAATTCATTTTTGGTTGGTTTTGTAAATTTTGTTGTAAAAATGAGAAATCGCTGGTCAACTTTTAACCCTTATAACTTTCTAACAAAAAAATGTTGTTTCCAAAATTGTGCAGATGTAAATTAGACATGTTGGAAATGTTATTTATTAACTATTTTGTGTGATATGACTCTGATTTAAGAGCATAAAAATTAAAAGTTTGAAAATTTTCGCCAAATTTCCATTTTTTTTTTTTTACAAATAAACGCAAGTCATATCAAAGAAATGTTACAACTAACAAGAAGTACAATATGTCACAAGAAAACCATGTCAGAATCACCAAGATCCGTTGAAGCGTTCTAGAGTTATGACCTCATAAAGTGACTGGTCAGAATTGAAAAAATTGGCCCGGTCATGAAGGCAAAAACAGGCTCTGGTGCGAAAGGGTTAATAGTTTCACATCCGATGCTCTCGTATCACATGTCATACGCTAGTAGTCTGACCATAGCTAAATATTTTGTGCAGACGTAACGTTGCTCCATTGTTACATATAGCCCTAATTTGACATATTCCATCCATTTACCCATACCTTCATTTGAAATGTATAGTTACCCCGCTAGCTTACTTTATATCTAGCAACTGCAAAGGCACTGATGGAAGCTTTGTGAAACCCTTTAATCACTTGTAAATTTACTAGACATGCAGGAAGCTAGCAGGGTAATTGTGTTTTTCAAATGAGTCAAATCGGCCATATTTTGGATGGGTGCAACATTTTGATAGTAGAAAAGGCTTAGCTAAGAAGGGGCTGTAGATCTTATTTTTATTATACATTAAATGTGGAAAAGGGAGGTGATTTGATATTTAAAGAGCTTATAAAAACAGTACTTGTCGCATAACCAAAGACTGCACTATGCAAATTCAACATCACAGCATAGTGTCAGTTGTTTTTGACAAGGACATGGATGATTTACCTCAGACTGGTGATCTGTGTAGAAAATAAACTGAGCAGAAAATAAGCTGAGCAGATTAATATATATAATTGTAGGACAAAATCCAGGATAATTAATCACTCATTTAAAGGGAACCTGTCACCCCCACCAGGGCCTATTAAGGTAAAAGCCACCTTCAGTAGCACTAAGGCTGCATTTTCTGAAGGTGGCTGTTATGTTTTTAATCCCTATTACCGCAGAAATAATGACTTTTATAAATTTCGCGCCATACCTGTATTGAGTCAGGGAGGCAAGTTTTCTCCCCGACTCAAGCGCCTCGCATCCATCCATCATGCCCCTCTGGCCACCGGGCACCGCCTCCTCTGTGTCTCCTCACGTCACCGGCGCCTGCGCTGTACAATCATTTTTCGGGCATGCGCCATGCGCACTGCCCTGGAACTTACATCCACTGATGTACGGAGATTGAACCTGCGCGTAGCGGATGCTCCAGATCCCGCCCCGCAGTGTGTTATGTGGGAATCTGGCACCTGCACAGTGAGTCTCTCTGCGCCTGTCCCCATCTCCCTCCGCCTCTTTCCAACGTATTACAGGCACAGAGATCCGCACTAGACAGGCAACAGATTCAGCCCTGCAGAAGGGAGATGGGGACAGCCGCAGAGAGACTTACTGCGCAGGCGTCAGATTCCCAGCCCCACAGTGTGAATAAATCATAACACACTGCGGGGTGGGATCTGGGGCCTCCGCTACATGCATTCCCGATCTCCGTACATCAGTGGAAGTAAGTTCCAGGGCAGTGCGCACGGTGCATGCCTGAAAAATGATTGCCCAGCGCAGGCGCATGTGACGTGAGACTGTCACGCCGTTCTGTCGTACCTTGTTGTCGGCGTGACAATGCATGTCTTTGCTTTAACCCTTTGCTCCTTTCCCCTTAATTGAGCTGGGATACTGCTGGCTGTTACCTGTATGGAGCCTGTTCAGTTCCCTGCTCTGCTGCATAGCAGCACATGTGTTACTAGGTCTTTGCTCTGCTGCTTGACCATCCGCATGTACGGTCCCAGGTTGCCACTGTGGAAGCTGTCCGTGGGTTGCGAGATCATTTGCAGCTGGTGCATGATTTTCCACATGTGTCTAGGCTTGCAGACGATGCCAGGTGCTCTAAGCCGCTTTTTCTGCACGGACTGTGCTGCAATGGTTTCTGTGTGCACGGCCACACCTCCCCTGCTTTTATCAGAGTTAGTGTGTGTACCTGAAATGCAGTCCCCAGCCTATTGCTGGGGGGCAGCTCCTATAAAAACTTCCCCTTCCCTGCTGGGTGTTGCCAGAGCTACTCACAACTCACAAAGCTCCTGAACTTTGCCATGTGTGGTTTGTCTCTGTGTCCCTGGACCTCTCCTGTCTCTGTTTTGGTACCAAAGTCCCTGCCTTGATTCCTGTACCTGTCCTGTACCTGTCCTGTACCTGACCCTGTCTGAACTGTATCTGCTGTTATGTTCCTGGAATTCTTCTGTGTTTGGAACCTCGCACCCAGTGACTCTGAGTCTCTTGTAACTGGTGTTCCTGCTGAGCATCTACTACCCTGTGCTCTGACTACCATGCGATGCTAGCTCCATGCAGGCCCAGCAATCCTGCAGTTCTAGCACCATCACTTTTGAGTTCCTTCCTAGGTCCGATGCCGGAGCCTGATGACCTCTGTCTGGAGCCTTCTGGGAGGTGTGGAATCGGGAGCCTGGCATAGCCCTGTTTCGTCTATGTACTGTGTGACTTTAAGTAAACTTTATGTTCTTTATACCTGAAGTTGTGCGGTGTTATCGAGTCCTACGTTTCTTCTTTGTCCACATGCTCAGCTGCCACAGAATCCCGGTCGCTGCCCTTCCCTAGTTTGGGTAGGCTCGAGTCCCCCTCTGTGGTATAGAGGGTCCATATTGCGTCCCCTTGCTGTCATGATTGGTCGGCGTGGAGGCGCCTGCTTAGCTGCGACCGCAGTCGTGACAGAGACACAGAGGAGGCGGCGCCCGGTAGACTGAGGGGGATGATGGATGACTGCGAGGCGCTTGAGTCAGAGGGAGAAAGCATACTTCCCTGACTCAATACAGGTATAGCACGCAATTTATAAAAGTCAATATTTCTGCATTATTAGGGATAAAAAACATAAGAGCCACCGTCACAGAATGCAGCCTTAGTGCTGCAGAAGGTGGCTCTTTTACCTTAATAGGCCTTGGGGGGGGGGGGGGTGACAGGTTCCCTTTAAAACGCTTGTGCGGACACTTTAATATACTTATGATAAGTAATTTACATCAATGATCCTGTTTCAACACTTTCTCTGTCCTTCACCAGTATCAGTGACTGCATACACCCCTGTGCAGTGGCGCAGGTCACTGTGCTCTATAGAAGCCGCAGTAACCAAAGTCTTGGGAGATTTGTGAAGTCTCGCAAGACTTTGTGCGACTTCAATAGATCACAGTGACCCGCACCACTGCACAGGCGTGAATGCAGTCACTGATTGACATACATACACAGGAGGGGCAGCATATTACAGGCAGTGAGGCGGGTATTACAGGCGGTGGGGCGGCTCCCTGGGGACTTCTTTCCTGTGACAGTCGGCGAGCCATGTCAGGAGCAGGCGGCGGGGTAGGTGTTACAGACAGGGGGGGGGGTATTACAGACAGCGGGTGTTACTGTTAGTGGACCCTCTGGACCGTGGCCCCGAGGGGACCCCGGACGAGCAACCAGGTGGAGCCGACCCCTATACAGGGATCGTTAGGAGCAGGTCCAGGGGTTCGAATGCCACGGCAGCCGGAACCAAGAGGGGCGGCTCAGAATGGACTGCAGGGACTAACACAGAAAAACAGGACTGGAGTAGGACTGCAGGTACGGACACAGACTGGCAAGACCGAAGTAGGACTGCAGGTACGGACACAGAAAACAGGACAGGACTGGAATCAGACAGTGGGTGTGGACACTGGAAGGCAGGACTGGAGTCAGACAGCGGGCACGGACACGAAAGGCAGGACTGGAGTCAGACAGCGGGCACGGACACGGTAGGCAGGACTGGAGTCAGACAGCGGGTACGGACATGGAAGTCAGGACTGGAGTCAGACAGCGGGCACGGACACGGGAGGCAGGACTGGAGTCAGACAGCGGGTACAGACACGGAAGGCAGGACTGGAGTCAGACAGCAGGTACGGACACGGAAGGCAGGACTGGAGTCAGACAGCGGGCACGGAGACAGGAGGCAGGACTGGAGGCAGACAGCAGGTACGGACACGGAAGGCAGGACTGGAGTCAGACAGCGGGCACGGAGACGGGAGGCAGGACTGGAGTCAGACAGCGGGTACGGACACGGAAGGCAGGACTGGAGTCAGACAGCGGGTGCGGAGACAGGGCTGCAAGGAAGCACAAAGAGATCAATAGGAGTCAGCCTAATGTGGGGGAACCACAGAACATAGAGGATGTAGTATAACCACGATCAGGCGCCTCCACTAAGGGAGGGCGGCCTGATATAGATGCCGCTGTGCCCCCATTGGTCCGGCGGTGCTGCCGGGTCAGGGCACCGCTGGAGATAGGATCAGGAGAAATGAGTCTGCCGCGGCCCACGGCGCATGCGCAGGGCCTGCAATGACGTCACCGGCCGCGGGCCGGTCAGAGGAGGACACCGAGGCCGGAGGGAACGAGGCTGCAGCGCGCGGTAAGTACGAGCGAGCGTGACGGGGGACCCGGTGGGGTGCGCGGCAGGAAGGCGGGGGACCGTGACAGGGACCGTGACTGTGACGTCTGCCTGCGGTCTGGGCTGCAGCCAGACAACACCCCGAGAAACACTGATACCCTTTACCCCTATAAAGGGATCTGGATTTATAGCAGAGCCCAGGAGGTGCTGTCTGAATAGGAGCAATGACCAGAGCAGGACGGTCGCCAGACAGGTGTTCCAACACAGGACACAAAGGCAATGATATCCGAGACTAAACCAGTCAGGCAGAAAAGGTATAAAAATGGTAGACAGCAGCAAAGACAGATACCAGGTCGAAGCCAGAGTCATAAACCAGGAGAGTCGCAGAGGTACAGAATCGTTAGGCAGAAGCAGAGTCAGAATCCAGGCCGAAGTCAGTGTCATAAACCAGGAGAGTCGCAGAGGTACAGAATCGTTAGGCAGAAGAAGGGTCAGAAGTCCAGGCAAAAGTCAGAGTCAGTCAACAGTAATACACACAGTAACACGCAGGGGAACCAAGAATATATCCGGCGGCCTGCAAGAGCAGTCCCAAGGTATTTGAGGGATCAGGTCATCCCTCACAGGCCCGTGGGCTGATGATGTCATCCGGACCGCCCCCAGGACCAGGCTGGATGGTGATGCACCAGCCCCTTCATGACTGACCGAGGAGCGAAGCCTGCGTCCAGCGGACGCCTGCGCAGGAGCCTCATGACTATCGCCGCCATCACTCGGGGTTGAAGCACAGCGCCTCCCAGAGACCAAGGCCGGGACTGCAGGCCACGGGTCAGACGGTGATAGGACAGTCCGGCGCCTCCTAGTGGTCGAGGCCGGGACAGCAGGCCCTGAGTCTGACGGTGATGTGATAGTCCGGCGCCTCCTACTGGCCGAGGCCGGGACAGCAGGCCCTGAGTCTGGCGGTGACGTGACAGTGACAGTACCCTCCCCCTTAAGCCGCCCCTGCTGTAATTGGCAAAAAATCTCCTGAGAATGTGGGGAGCGTTGATGTTCTCCCGGGGCTCCCAGGGCCTTTCCTCAGGACCAAAGCCTCTCCAGTCAATAAGGAAAAAGGACCTCCGTCTAACTCTCTTCATGTCGAGAATATCTCTTACCTCGAAGGTGTCGTCAGAACCCTCCGGCTGAGGAGCAGGGCAAGGCGAGGGATGGAACTGATATAGAATCACAGGTTTCAGAAGAGAGACGTGGAAGGTGTTCGGGATGCGGAGCAAAGCAGGCAACCTCAACTTGTAGGCGACTTCATTGACACGTCGCAGGATCTCAAAGGGGCCAATGTACCGGGGACCCAGCTTGTAAGAGGGCAATTTTAGCTGGATGTACTTGGAAGGGAGCCAGACCTTATCCCCGATGCGAAACGGAGGAGGATCCAACCTTCTTTTGTCTGCGCGATTCTTCATTCGCTCGCTGGCCTTTTTGAGGGCCATGTTGGTCTCAGACCAGACTTTAGAGAATTTTTGGAACAAGGAGTTGGCTGCCGGTACCTTGGAGGTCGTGGGTACCGGAAGAGGTATATTAGGATGTTTGCCGAACACCACAAAAAAGGGTGACTTGGTTGAGGATTCACCGGCATGATTGTTGTAGGCGAACTCTGCCCATGGAAGCAGATCAACCCAGTCATTCTGATGGGCGTTGGAGAAATGCCGAAGATATGTAGTCAAGGTCTGGTTGGTTTGCTCTACTTGCCCATTGGTCTGCGGATGATAGGCTGATGAAAAACCCAGGGATATATCCAAAAGTTTACAAAGCGCCCTCCAAAACTTAGCAGTAAACTGGACTCCACGATCAGACACGATCCGTCGAGGTAGGCCGTGAAGCTTGAAAATCTGATGGACGAAAATCTTCGCTAATTCGGGTGCAGAAGGGACTACAACCACTAGAATCACCGTACAGCCTAAAGAGCGGGGCAGATCAGTGATAAAGTCCATGGCAATATTCTCCCAAGGAGACGTAGGCGCCGGCAAAGGAAGCAGTAGGCCAAACGGAGACCGACGAGGTGTCTTATTCCTAGCACAGGAGGAACAGGAGGCAACTCTGCTTTTGGCATTCTCCGGCACGAGAGTCTTGCCTGGAGGTGGAGAGAGCAGAGTCAATGGGGCCACAGTGATAATCTTCGTGGGCTCAATGATGTGGGAAGGTTCCTCCCCAACCTCCGTTGGTTGAAAGACTCTGGAAAGAGCATCGGCTTTGGTGTTTCTGTCCCCCGGGCGAAAGTGAAGCTCAAAATCAAAGCAAGCAAAAAACAAGGACCATTTGGCTTGTCGAGGATTAAGTCTCTGGGCGGACTGAAGGTAGGATAGGTTCTTATGTTCCGAGTAAATAACAAACGGATGAACAGCTCCCTCCAGAAGGTGACGCCACTCCTCCAATGCCAATTTGATGGCCAAAAGCTCGCGGTCGCCAATCGAGCAATTGCACTCGGATGAGGAGAAAGCTCTGGAGAAGAATCCACAGGGGCGTAGACGACCCGACGCAGTCTTCTGGGATGAGACTGCCCCAGCTCCTGTAGAGGAAGCGTCCACCTCCAACACGAAAGGTTTGCTGCTCTCAGGACGGGACAACACAGGAGCCGTAGTAAAAGCCCGTTTTAACGACTGGAAGGCCTCCTCGGCCTCTGGCGTCCAGGAGTTAGAAGAGGTCCCCTTACGGGTAAGGGCGGAGAAGGGCTTGGAGAGCGAGGAAAAGTGCGGAATAAACTGTCTGTAGTAGTTGGCAAACACGAGGAAATGTTGGATGGCTCTGAGGCCAACGGGGCGGGGCCATTTGAGAATAGCAGACAGTTTCTCGGGATCCATCTGTAGACCAGCGTCAGAGACAATGTAGCCCAGAAATGGCAAAGATGTTTGCTCGAATAGGCACTTCTCCATCTTGGCATACAAACGATTCTCCCGAAGACGCTGAAGAACCAGGCGGACCGTTCTCCTATGGGATGGAAGATCTGAGGAGAAGACGAGGATGTCATCCAAGTATACTACCACACAGGAGTACAGGAGATCCCGAAAGATCTCATTGACGAACTCCTGGAACACAGCCGGAGCGTTGCACAGACCGAATGGCATCACCAGGTACTCATAGTGGCCGTCACGGGTGTTAAAGGCGGTCTTCCATTCATCACCGGCACGGATGCGGATGAAGTTGTACGCCCCCCTGAGGTCCAACTTGGAGAAGATCCGTGCCCTTCGGAGACGGTCGAACAACTCCAGGATGAGTGGGAGTGGGTACCGATTCTTGATAGTGATGTTGTTTAAACCTCTATAGTCGATGCATGGGCGCAGCGAACCGTCCTTCTTTTTGATGAAGAAAAATCCGGCTCCTGCGGGGGAGGAAGATTTCCGAATAAATCCCTTGGCGAGGTTCTCCTTGACGTATTCCGACATGGCTGCGGATTCTGCAGGAGACAGTGGATAAATCCTACCCCTAGGAGGAGTGGAATTAGGGATTAACTCAATAGGGCAATCGAAGAACCGGTGTGGTGGTAGGACCTCTGCCTCCTTCTTGTCAAAGACATCTGCATAGGACCAATAGGCTGAAGGAAGCCCCGAGAGCTCCCGAGGAGGTCGTGCGGGAATAGCCGGATGAATAAGATTCAGACAGCGACCATGGCACAGGTCTCCCCAGCGCAAGACTTCCCCAGACAACCAGTTAATTATCGGCTGATGAGTACGTAGCCACGGAAGACCAAGTAGAATGGCTTGAGACAGATCGGGCAACACGTAGAAAGCCACTCTCTCTCGGTGGAGAGCGCCCACTTGCAAAACAACCTCCTCCGTGACTGTAGTAATGGGTTCTCGTAGCGGTCTGCCGTCAACGGAAGCAATCACACGAGGGTTCTTCAAGGTAATCACGGGAATCCGATATTTGTCCACTACTTCACGCCGGATGAAGTTGCCTGCTGAGCCCGAATCCACGTAGGCCACCTCGGACCCACGTCTCTCTCCTGAAAGTAAAAGAACAGATAATGTGAGAGCTTGAGAGGAATCATTATCACCTAGGGAGGCCTCTCTTACCTGACCTAGGTGGAAGAGTTTCCCGGTCTCTCAGAACAAGAGCGGATGAAGTGGGATGCTCCCCCACAATAAAGACAGAGACCCTGCTCCCATCTTTCTTTCTGACGTCTCTCTGCCATCCGAACCCGGTCTACCTGCATGGGCTCGGGAGGCGGAGTGTGAAGGGAACCGGCCGGTCATGGGGTAAAGGACCAATTTGCGGTTGGGACTGGCCTAATGGGTCTTCTGTTCCTCGCTGATTCCCGGGCACACTCCTGGAACCGGAGGTCTATTCGAGTGGCCAGGGAGATGAGGTCCTCGAGAGTGGTGGGACCCGCCAATTCATCCTTTATCCTACCCGACAATCCACGCCAAAAGGCCCCGACCAAAGCCGCATTATTTCACCCCAATTCGGAAGACATGGTGCGGAACCGGATGGCATACTGACCGACTGTCAGGGTGCCCTGGTGAAGATTGAAAAGCGACTCAGTGAGAGGCTACCCGTCCAGGCTCATCAAACACCTTACGAAAGGTGTCTAGAAAAATCAGGATATTAGAGACAATGGGATCATCCCTCTCCCAGAGAGGGTTTAGCCAAGATAAGGCCTCCCCCTCCAGATGGGACATGATAAAGGCCACCTTGGCCCTATCGGAGGGGTACTGGTGAGGCTGAAGCTCGAAATGCAGGCTACATTGGTTTAGAACCCTCTACACTGTTTGGGGTCTCCACTGTACCGGGGTGGTTTGGCAAGGTGAGGAGAGGGAAACGAAGCAGGAGCGGGGATGGCGGCCGAGGCTGCAGAGGCGGACTGGAGGTCCCCCAAATGGTTGTCTACCGAGGCCATATATGACAGAATATGGGACTGGGCGTCACGCTGTTGGCCCAGTTCTTGCTGGAGGCTGGCCAGTTGGGCAGCATTCCCCGGATCGGCAGCCTGGAGGGCTGACAAGCGGGACTCCATGGACTTCATTACCGACATGATGCGCCCCTGGGTCTCCCGTAAGAAGAGCAACTCTTTTTGACCGGGAGCCGAAATTCCGGCGGGATCCATGGCCTGATCGTACTGTTACTATTAGCGCTCAGCTAGGTAGGGCGGACTTCCCGGAGTGGACCCTCTGGACCGTGGCACCGAGGGGACCCCAGATGAGCAACCAGGTGGAGCCGACCCCTATACAGGGATCGTTAGGAGCAGGTCCAGGGGTTCGAATGCCACGGCAGCCGGAACCAAGAGGGGCGGCTCCGAATGGTCTGCAGGGACTAACACGGGAAAACAGGACTGGAGTAGGACTGCAGGTACGGACACAGATTGGCAGGACCGGAGTAGGACTGCAGGTACGGACACAGAAAACAGGACTGGAATCAGACAGCGGGTGTGGACACCGGAAGGCAGGACTGGAGTCAGACAGCGGGCACGGACACGGAAGGCAGGACTGGAGTCAGACAGCGGACATGGGCACGGAAGGCAGGACTGGAGTCAGACAGCGGACACGGACACGGAATGTAGGACTGGAGTCAGACAGCGGGCACGGACACGGTAGGCAGGACTGGAGTCAGACAGCGGGTACGGACACGGAAGGCAAGGCAGGACTGGAGTCAGACAGCAGGTACGGACACGGAAGGCAGGACTGGAGTCAGACAGCGGGCACGGAGACGGGAGGCAGGACTGGAGTCAGACAGCGGGTACGGACACGGAAGGCAGGACTGGAGTCAGACAGCGGGTGCGGAGACAGGGCTGCAAGGAAGCACAAAGAGATCAATAGGAGTCAGCCTAATGCGGGGGAACCACAGAACATAGAGGATGTAGCATAACCACGATCAGGCGCCTCCACTAAGGGAGGGCGGCCTGATATAGACGCCTCTGTGCCCCCATTGGTCCAGCGGTGCTGCCGGGTCAGTTTCCTTTCCTATGACCGTCGGTGAGCCACATGTCAGGAGCAGGCGAGCCACATGTGGCTCACGAGCTACGGATTGGGGACCCCTGCATTAGATGATTCAGAAATAAACTCTATACATTGTTAATGTGGCAAATGACTATTCTAGCAGTAAATGTCTGGTTTGTAATGCAATATTTTCATAGGAATATAGTGGCCCATTTCCAACAACCATCACTTCAGTGTTTTTATGGTACTTTGTGTTTGCTAACTGTGTAAGAAGGCTAATGGATGGTTAGAATACCCTTGAAAACCCTTGCGCAAGTATGTGTCACGTCTCCGTCAGATTTGGGGCCTGCTGTTCCGGTCGCAGCCACTAGGAGGCGCCGGGCCGCCACTTCGCCGTCAGACTCGGGGACGGCTGTTCCTGCCTCGGCCACTGGGAGGCGCCGTGGTTCTATTACGTCGCCGTCAGACTCAGGGCCTATGGTCCCAGCTTTAGCCACTAGGAGGCGCCGGTCTGTCACGTCACCGTTGGATTCGAGGCCTGCTGTTCCGGTCATGGCCACTAGGAGGCGCCAGACCGCCACTTCACTGTCAGACTCGGGGACGGCTGTTCCTGCCTCGGCCACTGGGAGGCGCCGTGGTCCGCCCGTGAGTTATGGTGGTGACAGAGAAGTGGCTCCTGCGCAGGCATCTGGTGGGCGCAGGCTCCGCCCCTCTGTCAGTCATCAGGGGGTTACTGCAACTCCATCTGGCCTGGTCCTGGGGGCGGCCCTAATGACATCACCAGTCCAGGAACCTGTGAGGGATGACCTGATCCCTCAAATGCCTTGGGACTGGTCTTGCAAGCCGCCGGATATATTTTTGGTTCCCCTGTGTGTTACTTAGTGATTGATTTCTGTTTGACTCTGACCGCAGCTTGGATTTCTGACCCCTCTATTGCCTGACGATTCTGTACTTCTGCTACTCTCCTGGTTTGTGACCTTGGCCTGGATATTCTGACTCTGCTACTTCCTAACGATTCTGTACCTCTGCCGCCCTCCTGGTTTTTGACTCTGACCTTGGCCTGAAATTGACTCTGCTATTGCCTGCCGTTTTTGTACTTCACTCTGACGACCATCCTGCTCTGGCCGCTGCTCCTATTCAGACAGTACCTCCTGGGCTCTGTTGTAAATCCAGATCCCTGTATAGGGGTAAAGGGTATCCGTGTTTCTCGGGGTGTTGCCTGGCTGCAGCCCAGAACCGCAGACGGATGTTACATTATATCCGGCCATAAAATTAACTGCTTCTTGTGTATATACCCAACATATACAAAAGCAGTCTCCCTGAACTTTTTTTTTTTTTTTTTTCTTCTGACTGAGCTGATTTTTGGCCTGAACACCTGGTGCACTGCACAGCCTGGAAGATCTCTCTCATTTTCCTGGACAACTATGCGGCAGTCTGGAGTCTTCAGGGAGAGAGCTGCACCTCAGAGATCCATGCTCCTGGCACGTCGACCTCTGGGCAACTACTCTGGCTATGGTTGCCCAGAGGTTCAGGTATTGCCCGCAGATGCGGCTAAAGTTTTATTACCCATTTCAGTTTCATGTGGTCAGAAATCGCTGTGTTTAAATGCGTATGTGGATAGTGGCTCTGAAGGAAATTTTATGGATTCCTTGACTGCTAGGAATCTGGGTGTAACACTACTAACACTTAATGCCCCTATTAAAACCACGGCTATTAATGGCACGTCCATTATTCAGGAGGGGGTTAAGTTTGTTACTGCCAAGGTTGCCATGTCTGTGGGAGCCTTACACACTGAGCTGGTGTCATTTTTTGTGATGGACAATTTAACCTCTGCAGTTATTCTGGGTATGCCATGGCTACGCCAGCACAATCCTGTCATCGACTGGCACTTGGGTGACGTTGTACGCTGGAGCCCACAGTGTCAGAAAAATTGCATATCCTTGGCAGTAAACCAAGTTAAGGTCAAAACCCCCCACATACCGTTTGCTTTCAGAGAATTTGGGGATGTCTTTTCTATTGTAGAATCTGAAAAGCTACCCCCTCACAGAGAGTATGATTACCCTATTGATCTGATTCCGGATGCCCGTCTCCCTAAGGGAAGAATATTTAATCTCTCTGGCCCAGAGCGTCAGGCCATGAATGACTATATTGCAGATAGCCTAAGAAAAGGGTTTATCAGACCGTCCATTTCTCCAGTTGGGGCCGGGTTCTTCTTTGTGGAGAAGAAAGATGGTGGTCTCAGACCCTGCATTGATTATCGGGAGTTGAATGCAATCACTATAAAAAACCAGTATCCGCTTCCACTCATCCCTGATCTTTTTAATCAGCTAACAGGAGCCCATTGGTTTACTAAACTTGACCTCCGGGGGGCATACAATCTAGTCCACATAAGAGACGGGGATGAGTGGAAAACGGCCTTCAATACACCCCTTGGCCATTTTGAGTACCTGGTTATGCCGTTCGGACTCAGCAACGCACCTGCCGTATTTCAGCAATTTGTTAATGATATTTTTAGAGACATTTGTGGGGTGTATGTCGTGGTGTATTTGGATGACATTCTGATTTACTCTGCTGACCCTGTGACACACTCTCAACACGTCTGTTCTGTGCTACAAAGACTACGTGAACACTCCTTGTTTGCTAAACTGGAGAAATGTGTCTTTTTTGCTGAGGAGGTACAGTTTTTAGGATACATGGTTTCAGGTAAAGGCTTCCGCATGGATCCTGCCAAGGTCCAGCCTATTAAGGCTTGGGTGCAACCAAAATCGCTGAAAGCGCTGCAGCGATTTTTGGGGTTCGCTAATTATTACCGCAAGTTTATTAGAGGTTTCTCAGAGATTGCCAAGCCACTCACGGATCTGACCCGGAAAGGGGCGGACGTGACCAACTGGAATCCTGAGGCAATTCAGGCGTTTTCTACGTTAAAAGAGAGTTTTGTGGCCAACCCAGTTTTGGTTCAGCCGGATCTGGACCGTCCATTTATTGTGGAGGTGGATGCCTCTGAAGTCGGAGTGGGACCAGTGCTGTCACAAGGCACTACATCCCTCACTCAGCTTCGTCCATGTGCGTTTTTTTCCCGCAAATTCTCTCCCACGGAGAAAAACTATGATATTGGGAATCGGGAACTATTGGCAATTAAATGGGCCTTCGAGGAATGGCGTCACTTCCTCGAGGGCGCCAAACACAAGATCACGGTAATTACCGATCATAAGAATCTGACATACCTAGAATCAGCAAAAAGGTTAAATCCTAGACAAGCAAGGTGGGCATTGTTTTTCTCTAGGTTTAATTTTATAATCACCTTCCGCCCTGGTACAAAAAATGTGAGGGCCGATGCCCTCTCTCGCAGTTTCTGCCCCTCACAAGCCGAGGACTGTGAACCAGTTCCGATATTGGCCACTGGGATCATTGTGTCCGCAGTGTCATTGGACCTTCTGGAGGAGATCCGTAAATCCCCAGAACAAGCCCCTGACACTACGCCACCCAACAAATTGTTCGTTCCGCCTGCGTTTCGCCTACAAGTGCTTAGAGAATCACATGACTCTGTCTTGGCAGGCCATCCTGGTCTCAATAATACCGCCAGATTGATAACTAGGAATGTTTGGTGGCCGACGGTGGTTAAGGACTGCAAAGAATATGTCTTAGCATGTGAGGTCTGTGCCCGCGCCAAGTCCTCCCATACTCGCCCTGCCGGCTGGCTCCAGTCCTTGCCCACCCCCGAGAGTCCATGGACCCACATCTCCATGGACTTCATTACGGACCTACCGTCCTCAGATGGAAAGACGTGTATCTGGGTGGTGGTGGACAGGTTCAGTAAACAATGTCATTTTGTCCCCCTGTCGGGGTTACCTAACTCGGAAACGTTGAGTAAACTGTTTATTGTACATGTGGTACGTTTACACGGTGCCCCGGTCAATATTGTGTCTGACAGGGGTACCCAATTCGTGTCAAAGTTCTGGAGGGCATTCTGTAAACGCATTGGTATTGAGCTATCTTTTTCCTCGGCTTACCACCCTGAAACCAATGGGCAAACCGAACGTGTCAACCAGGCTCTGGAGCAATACCTTCGTTGCTACGTCTCAGAACACCAGTCCGATTGGGCAGAACATCTGCCACTAGCCGAGTTTGCCCTAAACAATCAGTATCAGGACTCCATTAAGTCTACCCCCTTTTTCTGCAACCACGGGCTGCATCCGCGCTTTGGCTCATTCTCGGCCAGAATGTCAGAGCTTCCTGGGGTAGAGAAAAATATACATCGTTTAAAAACCATTTGGTCTGAGGTAAACTCTAACTTGAAAGGGGCCCGGGTTAGACAGACCTCGGCAGCGAACAAACGGCGATCCAAAGGACCGCACCTGGGAGTTGGAGACAAGGTTTGGCTCTCCACCAAAAACATCAAGCTTAAAGTACCGTCTGCCAAACTGGGTCCCAGATTTATTGGTCCATACGAGATTATAGAGGTGATTAACCCGGTGGCCTTCCGTTTAAAACTCCCTCAGTCTTTCAAATTACCCAATGTCTTCCACAAGTCTCTCCTCAAGTTGTATCGCTCCCCAATTCACCCTGTCCCGTCCCCTCCTCCTCCCGTTTCGGTCGGAGGGTCCTTGGAGTATGAAGTCCAGGGTGTCCTTGACTCCCGCCTTGTAAGAGGGTCCGTACAGTATCTGGTACACTGGAGGGGCTACGGCCCGGAGGAGAGGTCCTGGGTCCCTGCGCGGGACATCCATGCAAAAGCACTAATTAGAAGGTTTCACCTCCTTCACCCTGACAAACCAGGTTTTGAGGGTCCGGAGGCCCCTCTTGGAAGGGGGGGTACTGTCACGTCTCCGTCAGATTTGGGGCCTGCTGTTCCGGTCGCAGCCACTAGGAGGCGCCGGGCCGCCACTTCGCCGTCAGACTCGGGGACGGCTGTTCCTGCCTCGGCCACTGGGAGGCGCTGTGGTTCTATTACGTCGCCGTCAGACTCGGGGCCTATGGTCCCAGCTTTAGCCACTAGGAGGCGCCGGTCTGTCACGTCACCGTTGGATTCGAGGCCTGCTGTTCCGGTCACGGCCACTAGGAGGCGCCAGACCGCCACTTCACTGTCAGACTCGGGGACGGCTGTTCCTGCCTCGGCCACTGGGAGGCACCGTGGTCCGCCCGTGAGTTATGGTGGTGACAGAGAAGTGGCTCCTGCGCAGGCATCTGGTGGGCGCAGGCTCCGCCCCTCTGTCAGTCATCAGGGGGTTACTGCAACTCCATCTGGCCTGGTCCTGGGGGCGGCCCTAATGACATCACCAGTCCAGGAACCTGTGAGGGATGACCTGATCCCTCAAATACCTTGGGACTGGTCTTGCAAGCCGCCGGATATATTCTTGGTTCCCCTGTGTGTTACTTAGTGATTGATTTCTGTTTGACTCTGACCCCAGCTTGGATTTCTGACCCCTCTATTGCCTGACGATTCTGTACTTCTGCTACTCTCCTGGTTTGTGACCTTGGCCTGGATATTCTGACTCTGCTACTTCCTAACGATTCTGTACCTCTGCCGCCCTCCTGGTTTTTGACTCTGACCTTGGCCTGAAATTGACTCTGCTATTGCCTGCCGTTTTTGTACTTCACTCTGACGACCGTCCTGCTCTGGCCGCTGCTCCTATTCAGACAGTACCTCCTGGGCTCTGTTGTAAATCCAGATCCCTGTGGGTATCAGTGTTTCTCGGGGTGTTGCCTGGCTGCAGCCCAGAACCGCAGACGGACGTTACAGTATGTTAGTGTAAGATAATGTAGGGAGGAGGACCCCCATAGGTTGTCTGGGCCAGACACTGAACAAGAGGCTGTGGGACTGTGAGAGAGCTATAGCGGCCGACGGTGACCAGAGGGGAGAACGGCAGCAGAGAGGAGATTCTCAGTGTCCATCAGAGAGGAGGTACCGAACTTACCGACCAGAGACTGTCACCCTCTGCCCACGGTCGTCTGCAGCCGGTACCGCTGTGCTCCAGCCCGCTGTGGTCTGTTTGCTGTCTCCCGTGGCCGCCGCCGCCGCCGCTTCAATCCTGCCCACAGTGGCGGCCTGCCCGCTGCTGCCCAACTACAGTCCGCAGTTGCGGCCTGTGCATCACCGCCTAGGGCTGCCATTACCCCGCTACAGTTGGTGCCCTGCTCCTCGCCTACGGAGACTCTTTGCACAGGCCCAGTCCGTGCGCGTGGCCTACCAACTGCCACTCTTCCAGACTACGTCACTACCCTGCTTGGGGGGTCTGGAGTCCCCGTGGACTCGCTAACGAACGGGACCCTGCTGTGGCTACAGGGGGTTACCGCAACGAAAGACTCCCTTAGGGCCTATTGTGCCCCAACTTCTCCTGGGTGCTGGACACCTGAAGACTACGACAGTTCCTCAACAGCTGGGCCCAGCTCCACTATTGCCAATGCCATCCAGTGCACGTCTTGCCGCATGTATGAAATCCTTGAACAGCCGGTCGAGGGTGCATACTGCTGTGCGAGATGTGAGCACGTTGTGCATTTGGAAGCCCAGATACTGGATCTAAATGTGCAGCTGGCAACACTGAGATCCATAGACAATATGGAAAGGAGTCTTCTGCTCACTGAGCAGACGCTCAATGGGATAGATGAGGGGGGGATGCTAGGTTGGAGCTGCAGGACAATGAAGCAGCTAGCTGGGTGACAGTTAGAAGGCGGGGTAGAGGGAAGAGCACCAGGGAGGCTAGTCCTGATCTGGCACACCCCAATAAGTTTGCTAAGTTGGCAGATGAGGGGAGTGTTAGTGCAGGAGTAGCACTGCTGCAGCAAGGCATGTCCTCTGAAAGCCGGAGGATTGTCTGCTCCAGCAAGGGGGGAAATAGGAGAGCAGGGCAGGCCAGACAGGTTCTGGTAGTGGGAGACTCAATTATTAGGGGAACAGATAGGGCAATTTGTCACAAAGACAGGGATCGTCGAACGGTGTGCTGCCTACCTGGCGCTCGAGTCTGACACATCGCTGATCGGGTTGACAGATTACTGGGAGGGGCTGGTGAGGATCCAGCGGTCATGGTGCACATTGGCACAAATGACAAAGTTAGAGGTAGGTGGAAGGTCCTTAAAGATGATTTCAGGGAATTAGGCTGTAAGCTTAAAGCAAGGACCTCCAAGGTGGTATTTTCGGAAATACTTCCTGTACCACGTGCCACGCCAGAGAGGCAACGGGAGATTAGGGAGGTTAATAAGTGGCTCAGGAATTGGTGTAGGAAGGAGGGGTTTGGGTTCCTGCAGAACTGGGCCGACTTCTCAGTTGGCTACAGGCTCTACGCTAGGGACGGGCTGCACCTCAATGGGGAGGGTGCAGCTGTGCTGGGGGAGAAAATGGCTAGAAGGTTGGAGGAGTGTTTAAACTAGGGACGGGGGGGAGGGTATTCCTTTTATAGGAGGGGAAGACAGTGCAGCTAGAGACCTGGGCAAAAAAAATGAAATTGGGGGTGGCATGTGGGGTGGGGTTAGAACAGTTAATAATTTAAGAAAGAATAGAGGTACAGAGAGATACATAAAGTGCATGTATACTAATGCCAGAAGCCTCGCAAACAAGATGGAGGAATTGAAGTTAATGTTGTTGGAGCATAATTATGACATGGTGGGGATATCTGAGACATGGCTGGACGAGAGCCATGACTGGGCGGTTAATTTACAGGGCTATAGTCTGTTCAGAAATGACCGTACTAATAAACGAGGTGGAGGTGTGTGTTTATATGTAAAATCATCCTTAAAACCCATCCTTCGTGATAATATATATGAATCTAATGAAAATGTAGAGTCCCTGTGGTTAGAGATAAGGGGAGGGGGGAAAAATAATAAATTACTGATAGTGGTTTGTTATAAGTCTCCAAAAATAATAGAAGCAACAGAGAATATCCTCATAAAGCAAATAGATGAAGCTGCGACTCAAGGTGAAGTCATTATTATGGGGGACTTCAACTACCCTGAAATACATTGGGGAACCGAAACCTGCAGTTCCAGCAAAGGTAATGGGTTTTTGACAACTACAGTCATGGCCAAAAGTATTGACACCCCTGCAATTCTGTCAGATAATACTCAGTTTCTTCCTGAAAATGATTGCAAACACAAATTCTTTGGTATTATTATCTTCATTTAATTTGTCTTAAATGAAAAAACACAAAAAGAATTGTCCTAAAGCCAAATTGGATATAATTCCACACCAAACATAACAAAGAGGGTGGACAAAAGTATTGGCACTGTTCGAAAAATCATGTGATGCTTCTCTAATTTGTGTAATTAACAGCACCTATAACTTACCTGTGGCACCTAACAGGTGTTGGCAATAACTAAATCCCACTTGCAGCCAGTTGACATGGATTAAAGTTGACTCAACCTCTGTCTTGTGTCCTTGTGTGTACCACATTGAGCATGGAGAAAGGAAAGAAGACCAAAGAACTGTCTGAGGACTTGAGAAACCAAATTGTGATGAAGCATGAGCAATCTCAAGGCTACAAGTCCATCTCCAAAGACCTGAATGTTCCTGTGTCTACCGTGCGCAGTGTCATCAAGAAGTTTAACCCCTTCACCCCCAAGGGTGGTTTGCACGTTCATGACCGGGCCAATTTTTACAATTCTGACCACTGTACCTTTATGAGGTCATAACTCTCGAACGCTTCCATGGATCCCGGTGATTCTGACATAGTTTTCTCGTGACATATTGTACTTCATGTTAGTGGTAAAATTTCATTCAAATAACTTGCGTTTATTTGTGAGAAAAACGGAAATTTGGCGAAAATTTTGAAAATTTTGCAATTTTCCAACTTTGAATTTTTATGCCCTTAAATCACAGAGATAAGGCACACAAAAAACTTGATAACTAACATTTCCCACATGTTTACTTTACATCAGCACAATTTTGGAACCAAAATTTTTTTTTGTTAGGAAGTTATAAGGGTTAAAAGTTGACCAGCGATTTCTCATTTTTACAACACCATTTTATTTTTAGGACCACATCACATTTGAAGCCACTTTGAGGGGTCTATATGATAGAAAATACACAAAAGTGACACCATTCTAAAAACTGCACCCCTTAAGGTGCTCAAAACCACATTCAAGAAGTTTATTAACCCTTTAGGTGCGTCACAGGAATTTTTTTGAATATTTAAAAAAAAATGAACATCTAACTTTTTTTCACAAAAAAAATACTTCAGGTTCAATTTTTTTTATTTTACCAAGGGTAACAGGAGAAATTGAACTGCAAAAGTTATTGTGCAATTTGTCCTGAGTACGCAGATACCTGATATGTGGGGGGGAACGACTGTTTCGGCGCATGGCAGAGCTCAGAATGGAAGGAGCGCCGTTTGACTTTTTCAATGCAAAATTGGCTGGAATTCAGATTGGACGCCATGTCACGTTTGGAGAGTCCCTGATGTACCTAAACAGTGGAAACCCCCTACAAGTGACCCCATTTTGGAAACTAGACCCCCCAAGGAACTTATCTAGATATGTGGTGAGAACTTTGAACCCACAAGGGCTTTACAGAAGTTTATAACGTACAGCGGTACAATTAAAAAATCATATTTTTTCCACAAAAATGATCTTTTCACCCCAATTTTTATTTTCCCAAGGGTAACAGGACCCTAAAAGTTATTGTGCAATTTGTCCTGAGTACGCTGATACCCCACATGTGGGGGTAAACCACTATTTGGGCGCATGGCAGAGCTCGGAAGGGAAGCAGCGCCATTTGACGTTTTTGGCTGGAATTGAGATCGGACACCATGTCGCGTTTGGAAAACCCCTGATGTACCAAAACAGTGGAAACCCCCCACAAATGACACCATTTTGGAAACTAGACCCCCTAAGGAACTTATCTAGATGTGTGGTGAGAACTTTGAACCCCCATGGGCTTCACAGAAGTTTATAACATAAAGCCATACAATTAAAAAATCATATTTTTTCCACAAAAATGATCTTTTCACCCTCAATTCTTATTTTTCCAAGGGTAACAGGACCCTAAAAGTTATTGTGCAATTTGTCCTGAGTACGCTGATACCCCACATGTGGGGGTAAACCACTATTTGGGGGCATGGCAGAGCTCGGAAGGGAAGCAGCGCCATTTGACGTTTTTGGCTGGAATTGAGATCGGACACCATGTCGCGTTTGGAAAACTCCTGATGTACCAAAACAGTGGAACCCCCCACAAATGACACCATTTTGGAAACTAGACCCCCCATGGAACTTATCTAGATGTGTGGTGAGCACTTTGACCCCCCCAGTGCTTCACAGAAGTTTACAACGCCCGGGCGTGAAAATAAAAAATTCGTATTTTTTCCACAAACATGATCTTTTAGTCACCATTTTTTTATTTTCCCAAGGGTACCAGGAGAAATTGGACCCCAAAAGTTGTTGTCCAATTTGTCCTGAGTATGCTGATACCCCATATGTGGGAGAAAACTACTGTATGGGCACACGTCGGGGCTCGGAAGGGAAGTAGTGACGTTTTGGAATGCAGACTTTGATGGAATGGTCTGCGGGTGTGATATTGCCTTTGGAGAGCCCCTAATGTACCTAAACAGTGGAAACCCCCCACAAATGACACCATTTTGTAAACTAGACCCCCCAAGGAACTTATCTAGATGTGTGGTGAGCACTTTGACCCCCCCAGTGCTTCACAGAAGTTTACAACGCCCGGGCGTGAAAATAAAAAATTCGTATTTTTTCCACAAACATGATCTTTTAGTCACCATTTTTTTATTTTCCCAAGGGTACCAGGAGAAATTGGACCCCAAAAGTTGTTTTCCAATTTGTCCTGAGTACGCTGCTACCCCATATGTGGGAGAAAACTACTGTATGGGCACACGTCAGGGCTCGGAAGGGAAGTAGTGACGTTTTGGAATGCAGACTTTGATGGAATGGTCTGCGGGTGTCATGTTGCCTTTGGAGAGCCCCTAATGTACCTAAACAGTGGAAACCCCCCACAAATGACACCATTTTGTAAACTAGACCCCCCAAGGAACTTATCTAGATGTGTGGTGAGCACTTTGACCCCCCCAGTGCTTCACAGAAGTTTACAACGCCCGGGCGTGAAAATAAAAAATTCGTATTTTTTCCACAAACATGATCTTTTAGTCACCATTTTTTTTATTTTCCCAAGGGTACCAGGAGAAATTGGACCCCAAAAGTTGTTTTCCAATTTGTCCTGAGTATGCTGCTACCCCATATGTGGGAGAAAACTACTGTATGGGCACACGTCAGGGCTCGGAAGGGAAGTAGTGACGTTTTGGAATGCAGACTTTGATGGAATGGTCTGCGGGTGTCATGTTGCCTTTGGAGAGCCCCTAATGTACCTAAACAGTGGAAACCCCCCACAAATGACACCATTTTGTAAACTAGACCCCCCAAGGAACTTATCTAGATGTGTGGTGAGCACTTTGACCCCCCCAGTGCTTCACAGAAGTTTACAACGCCCGGGCGTGAAAATAAAAAATTCGTATTTTTTCCACAAACATGATCTTTTAGTCACCATTTTTTTTATTTTCCCAAGGGTACCAGGAGAAATTGGACCCCAAAAGTTGTTGTCCAATTTGTCCTGAGTACGCTGACACCCCATATGTGGGAGAAAACTACTGTATGGACACACGTCGGGGCTCGGAAGGGAAGCAGTGACGTTTTGGAACGCAGACTTTGATGGAATGGTCTGCGGTTGTCATGTGCGTTTGGAGAGCCCCTGATGTACCTAAACTATTGAAACTCCCCACAAGTGACCCCATTTTGGACACTAGACCCCCCACGGAACTTATCTAGATGTGTGGTGAGCACTTTGAACCCCCAAGTGCTTCACAGAAGTTTATAACACTCGGACGTGAAAATAAAAAAATCATTTTTTTTCCACAAAAATGATATTTTTGCCCCCAATTTTTTATTTTCCTAAGGGTAACAGGAGAAATTGGACCCCAAAAATTGTTTTGCAATTTGTCCTGAGTAGGCTGATACCCTACATGAGGGGGTAAAACACTGTTTGGGCGCATAGCAGAGCTTGGAAGGGAAGGAGCACCATTTGACTTTTTCAACTCAGAATTGGCTGGAATTGAGATCAGACGCCATGTTGCATTTGGAGAGCCCCTGATGTGCCCAAACAGTGGAAACCCCCAATTCTAACTCCAACCCGAACCCCAACACGCCCCTAACCCTAGCCCTAACCCTAGCCCTAACCCTAGCCCTAGCCCTAACCCTAGCCCTAGCCCTAACCCTAGCCCTAACCCTAACCCTAGCCCTAACCCTACCCCAACACACCCCTAGCCCTAACCCTAGCCCTAACCCTAATGGAAAAATGGAAATAAATACATTTTTTTTATTTTATTATTTTTCCCTAACTAAGGGGGTGATAACGGGGGGTTTGATTTACTATTTATGGCGGTTTTTATGTTTGGCGGCTGTCGCACGCTAAAAGACGCTTTTTATTGTAAAAATAGTTTTTGCATCACCACATATTGAGAGCTATAATTTTTCCGTATTTTGACCCACCGAGTCATGTGAGGTCTTATTTTTTGCGGGACGAGTTGACGTTTTTATTGGTACCATTTTCGGGCACGTGAAATTTTTTGATCGCTTTTTATTCCGATTTTTGGGACGCAGAATGAACAAAAACCAGCGTTTCATGAATTTCTTTTGGGGGGGGTGCGTTTACACCGTTCCGCGTGCGGTAAAATTGATAAAGCGCTTTTATTCTTCGGGTCAGTACGGTTACAGCGATACCTCATTTAGGTCATTTTTTTATGTTTTTGTCGGTTTTATGCAATGAAAACTATTTTATATAAAAAATAATTATTTTTGCATCGCTTTATTCTGCGAGTTATAACTTTTTTATTTTTTTGCTGATGATGCTGTGTGGCGGCTTGTTTTTTGCGGGACAAGATGACGTTTTCAGCGGTACCATGGATATTTATATGCGTCTTTTTGATCTCGCGTTATTGCACTTTTTGTTTGGCGGTATGATAATAAATCATTATTTTTTGCTTCGTTTTTTATTTTTATTTTTTAAGGGGTTCGCTAAAGGGGTTAACTAATGGGACAGTTTTATAGGGCAGGTCGTTACGGACGCGGCGATACCTAATATGTGTACATTTATTGTTTTTTTTTTTTATTATTTTAAAAAAATGAATTTATTGGGGAATATTTTTTTTTTTTTTTACTAATTTATTTGGCGATTTTTTTAAATTTATTTTTACACTTTTTTTTAAATTTTTTTTTACTTTATTACATAGTCCCAGGTGGGACATCACTGTCCTGTGACAGATCGCTGATCTGTCACATCACAGATCACTGTGACAGATCAGCAATCTGTCACAGGCAGTGCACAAGGCTTCCTCATGCCTGCGCTTTGCAGGCACTGAGGAAGCCAGCTTCCCCAGGCCCCCGAAGGCCCCCGTCGCCATCTTGGATTCGGGGGCCTGGAGGATAGGAGTCCCCCGCAGCAGCGCTGCACATTGCGCTGCCGTGGGGGGCTCAGGGAAGCACGGAGGGAGCCCCCTCCCTGCCGATGCTTCCCTTTAACTCCCGGTACACCGCGATCGCGTTTGATCGCGGTGTGCAAGGGGTTAATGTGTCGGGGGCGGTCCGTGACCGCCCCTGACACATAGTGCCGGGTGTCAGCTGTGATAATCAGCTGACACCCGGCCGCGATCAGCGGCGCTCACCACGTGGGCGCCGCTGATCGCGGTAGACGTACTATCCCGTCCCCGGTCATACGGGCCCGGGTACCGTGGACGGGATAGTACGTCTCATGTCAGGAAGGGGTTAAAGCCCATGGCACTGTGGCTAACCTCCCTAGATGTGGCTGGAAAAGAAAAATTGACAAGAGATTTCAACGCAAGATTGTGCGGATGTTGGATAAAGAACCTCCACTAACATCCAAACAAGTTCAAGCTGCCCTGCAGTCCGAGGGTACAACGGTGTCAACCCGTACTATCCGTTGGCATCTGAATGAAAAGGGACTATATGGTAGGAGACCCAGGAAGACTCCACTTCTTACCCCGAGACATAAAAAAGCCAGGCTGGAATTTGCCAAAACTCACCTGAAAAAGCCCAAAACATTTTGGAAGAATGTTCTTTGGTCAGATGAGACAAAAGTAGAGCTTTTAGGGCAAAAGCATCAACATAGAGTTTACTGGAGAAAAAAGAGGCATTCAAAGAAAAGTACATGGTCCCTACAGTCAAACATGGCGGAGGTTCCCTGATGTTTTGGGGTTGCTTTGCTGCCTCTGGCACTGGACTGCTTGACCGTATGCATGGCATTATGAAGTCAGAAGACTACCAACAAATTTTGCAGCATAATTTAGGGCCCAGTGTGAGAAAGCTGGGTCTACCTCAGAGGTCATGGGTCTTCCAGCAGGACAATAACCCAAAACACACTTCAAAAAGCACTAGAAAATGGTTTGAGAGAAAGCACTGGAGACTTCTAAGGTGGCCAGCAATGAGTCCAGACCTGAATCCCATAGAAAACCTGTGGAGAGATCTAAAAATGGCAGTTTGAAGAAGGCACCCTTCAAATATCAGGGACCTGGAGTAGTTTGCCAAAGAAGAATGGTCTAAAATTCCAGCAGAGCATTGTAAGAAACTCATTGATGGTTAACGGAAGCGGTTGGTCGCAGTTATTTTGGCTAAAGGTTGTGCAACCAAGTATTAGGCTGAGGGTGCCAATACTTTTGTCTGGCCCATTTTTGGAGTTTTGTGTGAAATGATCAATGTTTTGCTTTTTGCTTCATTCTCTTTTGCGTTTTTTCATTTAAGACAAATTAAATGAAGATAATAATACCAAAGAATTTGTGTTTGCAATCATTTTCAGGAAGAAACTGAATATTATCTGACAGAATTGCAGGGGTGTCAATACTTTTGGCCATGACTGTATGAGAGACAATTACCTTTCACAACTGGTTCAGGACCCAACAAGAGGGGGGGCACTGCTAGACCTAATATTAACCAACAGTCCAGACCGCATATCAAATGTAAGGGTTGAGGGTCACTTGGGTAATAGTGATCACAAAATAATAAGTTTTCATATATCCTTTAATAAGATGTGTAGTAGAGGGGTTACAAGGACACTAAACTTCAGGAAAGCAAATTTCCAACGGATGAGAGATGATCTTGGTGCAATTAACTGGGACGATATCCTGAGACATAAAAATACACAAAGAAAATGGGAGACGTTTATTAGCATTCTGAATAGGACCTGTGCACAATATATACCGTATGGGAATAAACATGCGAGAAATACGAGGTAACCACTATGGCTAAATAGAGCTGTAAGGGGCGCAATAAGAGATAAAAATAAAGCATTTAGAGAATTAAAGCAAGTAGGTAGTGATGAGGCATTAATTAAATACAGAAGATTAAATAAATTCTGTAAAAAGCAAATCAAAACAGCAAAGATTGAGACAGAGAGACTCATTGCCAGAGAAAGTAAAAATAATCCCAAAATATTCTTTAACTACATAAATAGTAAGAAGCTAAAAAATGATAGTGTTGGTCCCCTTAAAAATAGTTTGGGTGAAATGGTGGATGAGGATGAGGAAAAAGCCAATATGCTAAATGACTTTTTTCAACAGTATTTACACAAGAAAATCCCATGACGGATAACATGATCAGGGATAAAAATTATCCATTAAATGTCACCTGCTTAACCAAGCAGGAAGTACGGCGGCATCTAAAAATCACTAAAATTGACAAATCCCCGGGCCCGGATGGGATACACCGCCGAGTACTGCAGAAATTAAGCACAGTCATAGATAGACCATTATTTTTAATCTTTAACCCCTTCACCCCCAAGGGTGGTTTGCACGTTCATGACCGGGCCAATTTTTACAATTCTGACCACTGTACCTTTATGAGGTCATATCTCTGAAACGCTTCCATGGATCCTGGTGATTCTGATGCTGTTTTCTCGTGACATATTGTACTTCATGCTAGTGGTAAAATTTCATTCAAATAACTTGCGTTTATTTGTGAGAAAAAATGGAAATTTGGCAAAAATGTTGAAAATTTCGCAATTTTCCAACTTTGAATTTTTATGCACTTAAATCACAAAGATACGGCATACAAAAAACTTGATAACTAACACTTCCCACATGTTTACTTTACATCAGCACAATTTTGGAACCAAAATTTTTTTTTTTGTTAGGAAGTTATAAGGGTTAAAAGTTGACCAGCGATTTCTCATTTTTACAACACCATTTTATTTTTACGGACCACATCACATTTAAGGTCACTTTGAGGGGTCTATATGATAGAAAATACCCAAAAGTGACACCATTCTAAAAACTGCACCCCTTAAGGTGCTCAAAACCACATTCAAGAAGTTTATTAACCCTTTAGGTGCGTCACAGGAATTTTTTTGAATATTTAAAAAAAAAAATGAACATCTAACTTTTTTCACAAAAAAAATATTTCAGGTTCAATTTTTTTTTTTTACCAAGGGTAACAGGAGAAATTGGACTGCAAAAGTTATTGTGCAATTTGTCCTGAGTACGCTGATACCTGTTATGTGGGGGTGAACGACTGTTTCGGCGCATGGCAGAGCTCTGAATGGAAGGAGCGCCGTTTGACTTCTAAAATGCAAAATTGGCTGGAATTCTGATCGGACGCCATGTCACGTTTGGAGAGTCCCTGATGTACCTAAACAGTGGAAACCCCCTACAAGTGACCCCATTTTGGAAACTAGACCCCCCAAGGAACTTATCTAGATATGTGGTGAGAACTTTGAACCCACAAGGGCTTTACAGAAGTTTATAACGTACAGCGGTACAATTAAAAAATCATATTTTTTCCACAAAAATGATCTTTTCACCCCAATTTTTATTTTCCCAAGGGTAACAGGACCCTAAAAGTTATTGTGCAATTTGTCCTGAGTACGCTGATACCCCACATGTGGGGGTAAACCACTATTTGGGCGCATGGCAGAGCTCGGAAGGGAAGCAGCGCCATTTGACGTTTTTGGCTGGAATTGAGATCGGACATCATGTCGCGATTGGAAAACCCCTGATGTACCAAAACAGTGGAAACCCCCCACAAATGACACCATTTGTAAACTAGACCCTCCAAGGAACTTATCTAGATGTGTGGTGAGCACTTTGAACCCCCCAGTGCTTCACAGAAGTTTATAACGCCTGGGCGTGAAAATAAAAAATTTGTATTTTTTCCACAAACATGATCTTTTAGTCACCATTTTTTTTATTTTTCCCAAGGGTACCAGGAGAAATTGTACCCCAAAAGTTGTTGTCCAACTTGTCCTGAGTATGCTGACGCCCCATATGTGGGAGAAAACTACTGTATGGACACACGTCGGGGCTCGGAAGGGAAGTAGTGACGTTTTGGAATGCAGAATTTGATGGAATGGTCTGCGGGTGTCATGTGCGTTTGGAGAGCTCCTGATGTACCTAAACTATTGAAAATCCCCACAAGTGACCCCATTTTGGACACTAGACCCCCCCACGGAACTTATCTAGATGTGTGGTGAGCACTTTGAACCCCCAAGTGCTTCACAGAAGTTTATAACGCTCGGACGTGAAAATAAAAAAATCATTTTTTTCCACAAAAATGATATTTTTGCCCCCAATTTTTTATTTTCCTAAGGGTAACAGGAGAAATTGGACCCCAAAAGTTGTTTAGCAATTTGTCCTGAGTAGGCTGATACCCTACATGTGGGGGTAAAACACTGTTTGGGCGCATGGCAGAGCTTGGAAGGGAAGGAGCACCATTTGACTTTTTCAACTCAGAATTGGCTGGAATTGAGATCAGACGCCATGTTGCATTTGGAGAGCCCCTGATGTGCCCAAACAGTGGAAACCCCCAATTCTAACTCCAACCCGAACCCCAACACACCCCTAACCCTAATCTCAGCCCTAGCCCTGGACCTAACCCTAACCCTAACCCTAACCCTAATGGAAAAATGGAAATAAATACATTTTTTTAATTTTATTATTTTTCCCTAACTAAGGGGGTGATAACGGGGGGTTTGGTTTACTATTTATGGCGGTTATTATGTTTGGCAGCTGTCGCACGCTAAAAGACGCTTTTTATTGTAAAAATAGTTTTTGCATCACCACATATTGAGAGCTATAATTTTTCCGTATTTTGACCCACCGAGTCATGTGAGGTCTTAGTTTTTGCAGGACGAGTTGACGTTTTTATTGGTACCATATTCGGGCACGTGACATTTTTTGATCGCTTTTTATTCCGATTTTTGGGACGCAGAATGAACAAAAACCAGCGTTTCATGAATTTCTTTTGGGGGGGTGCATTTACACCGTTCCGCATGCGGTAAAATTGATAAAGCAGTTTTATTCTTTGGGACAGTATGGTTACAGCGATACCTCATTTAGGTCGTTTTTTTATGTTTTGTCGGTTTTTTGCAATGAAAACTATTTTATATAAAAAATTATTTTTGCATCGCTTTATTCTGCGAGCTATAACTTTTTTATTTTTTCACTGATGATGCTGTATGTCGGCTAGTTTTTTGCGGGACAAGATGACGTTTTCAGCGGTACCATTGATATTTATATGCGTCTTTTTGATCGCGCGTTATTGCACTTTTTGTTTGGCAGTATGATAATAAATCATTATTTTTTGCTTCGTTTTTTATTTCTATTTTTTAAGGGGGTTCACTAAAGGGGTTAACTAATGGGACAGTTTTATAGGGTGGGTCGTTACAGACGCAGCGATACCTAATATGTGTACTTTTATTGGTTTTTTTTTTTTTATTTTTTATTTCCAAAAAATGGATTTATTGGGGGAATATTATTATTTTTTTTTTTTTTAACTTTATTACATAGTCCCCGGTGGGACATCACTGTCCTGTGACAGATCGCTGATCTGTCACATCACAGATCACTGTGACAGATCAGCGATCTGTCACAGGCAGTGCAGAAGGCTTCCTCATGCCTGCGCTTTGCAAGCACTGAGGAAGTCAGCTTCCTGCAGGC
Source organism: Dendrobates tinctorius (assembly GCF_039654945.1). Lineage (NCBI taxonomy): Eukaryota > Metazoa > Chordata > Amphibia > Anura > Dendrobatidae > Dendrobates > Dendrobates tinctorius. The sequence goes on along the minus strand of NW_027362048.1, from coordinate 1,467,879 downwards.
CCCCCTGCAGGAAAGGAGCCCCCCGCAGCAGCGCTGCACATTGCGCTGCCGTGGGGGGCTCAGGGAAGCACGGAGGGAGCCCCCTCCCTGCCGATGCTTCCCTTTAACCCCCGGTACACTGCGATCATGTTTGATTGCGGTGTGCAAGGGGTTAACGTGTCGGGGGCGGTCCGTGACCGCCCCTGACACATTGTGCCGGGTGTCAGCTGTGATAATCAGCTGACACCCGGCCGCGATCAGCGGCGCTCACCACGTGGGCGCCGCTGATCGCGGTAGACGTACTATCCCGTCCATGGGCATAGGGGCCCTTGTCCCATGGATGGGATAGTACGTTGGATGTCAGGAAGGGGTTAAAGATTCCATAATAACAGGGTCTGTACCACAGGACTGGCGTATAGCAAATGTGGTGCCAATATTCAAAAAGGGGACAAAAACTGAAGTTGGAAATTATAGGCCAGTAAGTTTAACCTCAACTGTGGGTAAAATCCTGGAGTGTTTTCTAAGAGATACTATACTGGAGTATCAGGAGAAGAATAACCTCATGACCCAATATCAACATGGGTTTACAAGGGACCGTTCCTGTCAGACTAATCTGATAAGCTTTTATGACGAGTTAAGTTCTGGACTGGACCAATGGAATGCAGTGGACGTGGTGTACATGGACTTTTCAAAAGCTTTTGATACGGTGCCACACAAAAGGTTGATACATAAAATGAGAACAATGGGGATAGGGGGAAAATATGTGTGGGTGGGTTAATAGCTGGCTCAGGGATAGGAAATAAAGGGTGGTTATTAATGGAGCACATTTGGACTGGGTCATGGTTAGCAGTGGGGTACCACAGGGGTCAGTTTTGGGCCCGTTTCTTTTTAACATATTTATTAATGACCTTGTAGGGGGCATAGAGAGTAGAATTTCAATATTTGCAGATGACACTAAACTCTGCAGGGTAATCAATACAGAGGAGGACAATTTTATATTACAGGAGGATTTATGTAAACTAGAAGCTTGGGCTGATAAATGGCAAGTGAGCTTTAACGGGGATAAATGTAAGGTCATGCACTTGGGTAGAACGAACAAGATGTATAATTACGTGCTTAATTGTAAAACATTGGGCAAAACAGTCACTGAAAAAGACCTGGGTGTATGGGTGGACGACAAACTCACATTTAGCGGCCAGTGTCAGGCAGCTGCTGCAAAGGCAAATAAAATAATGGGATGCATTAAAAGAGGCATAGATGCTCATGAGGAGAACATAATTCTACCTCTATATAAGTCACTAGTGCGACCACACTTATAATACTGTTTACAGTTCTGGTCTCCGGTGTATAAGAAAGACATAGCTGAACTGGAGCGGGTCCAGAGAAGAGCGACCAAGGTTATTAGGGAGCTAGGGGGTCTGCAATACCAAGACAGGTTATTACACTTGGGGTTATTTCGTTTGGAGAATCGAAGGCTTAGGGGTGATCTTATTACAATGTATAAACATATGCGGGGACAATACCAAGACCTTTCTAATGATCTTTTTACTCTTAGACCTGTGACGGGGACAAGGGGGCATCCTCTACGTCTGGAGTAAAGAAGGTTTAAGCATACTCACAGACGCGGATTCTTTACTGTAAGAGCAGTGAGACTATGGAACTCTCTGCCATATGATGTTGTAATGAGTAGTGTTGAACGATACCGTTCGATACCCAAAAATATAGTATCGGATGGTATCGCCCGATACGAAAAAAATATCGGGTATCGCCGATTCCGATACCGGAAGTCCCATTCAAGTCAATGGGACTTTCGGTATCAGAATTAAAAAAAGCCCTTTATTTCCTTATTGGCTAATTCTACATAATTGAAAACAAATAAGAATCATGTAGAATGTATTGTGGGAGGTGGAGGAGACATTAAAGGCATAGTGGTTTATTCAAATCACATGGCATAGCATTAATTCCAATTTTTTTTTCCAAGACGTTCGGAGTTAAAAAGATATATTGACTATGTTAACCTTTTTTTATATTTTGTCAGATATGTATGTTTCACAACTTCCATGCTCTTCACCTTCTTTTGTACTTCTCCCACACTTTCTCCTTCATGATCCGCAGCAGTAGCATTTTTTTCATCAACTTTTTCTTCACCTTATTCATCTTCTTCTTCTTCATCTTCTTTCCATTAATTTTTTTTTTCCATTCTTCATATTCTTCTTATTCAGCTATTATTAATTTTCATATGCTATTTCTTCATCCTCTTCCTATTCTTCCTTTTCTTCATTTTCTTATGGTGACAGGTATTCCTGTAGTACTTATCTATAAAAGTTATAAGATTACACCTTACGTTCTGTCTGTCACAAAAGATTTACAACAGGATTTGTCCGCGTTCAGTTTGGCCTGCAGCAGCAGGCATTTTCCAGGGGCACCACGAGGAGGAACGGACTCACCCCCATTTACTGCTCAGTCTTCTTCTGCTTATAATTTTGATTTCTTCTATGATGATTTTTAGTCTTATGCTTAATGTTCTTCTGCTTTCTGTTCTGCTGCTTTTGCTTCTTGTTCTTCTGTATCTTGGTGGTTGTCTTCATGTTCTTTGTCCTCTTGGTCATATTATTTAGGGTCATATTTCTGGTCTTCTTTGGTATGGTCTTCAGGGTCGTCGTCATCAGGGTCGTCGTCATGGAGATCAATAAGGATTACCAAAGACAATTTCAAAAAGCTTGATCTTGGAAATGTAGCAGAAGGTACAAGAAAGCTGAGAAACTGGCGAGAACCAGCTGACAGTACTGGAACCCCTATTGGCAGCAGAAGGAACAATAGCCAATGGCACTACTGAGGAACAGCTGATGGTGCTGGACCCCGGTTACTATGCAGGAGGTACCTGTGCTAGAAACCACTACCAAGGACCAGCTGACCTTGCTGGACCTCGGATACCGAGATGGAGGCACCTAGGCCAAAGGCTCTGGCGAGAACCAGCTGACAGTGCTGGAACCCGGATGGGTAGCAGAAGGAACAAGAGCCAATGGCACTACCGAGGACCAACTGACGGTGCTGGACCACGGTTACTAAGCAGAAGGTACCTGTGCTAAAAAGCACTACCAAGGACCAGCTGACGGTGCTGGACTTTGGATACTGAGATGGGGGCACCTAGGCCAAAGGCTCTGGCGAGAACCAGCTGACAGTGCTGGCACCCGGAGGGGTAGCAGAAGGAACAAGAGCCAATGGCACTACCGAGGACCAACTGATGGTGCTGGACCATGGTTACTAAGCAGAAGGTACCTGTGCTAAAAAGCACTACCAAGGACCAGCTGACGGTGCTGGACCTTGGATACCGAGATGGAGGCACCTAGACCAAAGGCTCTGGTGAGAACCAGCTGACAGTGCTGGAACCCAGATGGGTAGCAAAAGCTACAAGAGCCAATGGCACTACCGAGGAACAGCTGACGGTGCTGGACCACGGTTACTAGGCAGGAGGTACCTGTGCTAAAAAGCACTACCAAGGACCAGCTGACTGTGCTGGACCTCGGATACCGAGATGGAGGCACCTAGGCCAAAGGCTCTGGCGAGAACCAGCTGACAGTGCTGGAACCCGGGTGGGTAGCGGAAGGTACCCATCCAAAGCAAAGTAGCCAGGCCGCAAGCCGGCCGCAGTTACCGAAACCCACAGTCCTACAGGGGGTCCATGTCCCATTGGCACTACGGATCCAGCCTTCAGTGCCAGTTCCCGCAGCCCACATAGGAGTCACCTAAACTGCAGGCACCATAGAGTCGGCTAACCCGGCCGCAAGACGACAGGACAACGGATTGTTGGCATAGTGACCTTGACACTACCCGGAACAGCTGGCGTGCTGGAACCAGGCTGGGCAACAGGGAGTAGCCATGCCAAAGACACTGCCGAGAACCAGCTGATGGTGCTGGAACCCAGATGGGTAGCAAAAGCTACAAGAGCCAATGGCACTACCGAAGAACAGCTGACGGTGCTGGACCACGGTTACTAGGCAGGAGGTATCTGTGCTAGAAAGCACTACCAAGGACCAGCTGACGGTGCTGGACCTTCGGATACAGAGATGGAGGCACCTAGGCCAAAGGCTCTGGCGAGAACCAGCTGACAGTGCTGGAACCTGGGTGTAATACTATTGTAGGAGCATGCAAAACAGAAGCCGCTGAGACACCATCACATGTTTCTCAACGCAAGCAATGACTAGCCAGGTCTTTCACCGGGAAGGAACAATCACGGGAAGGGCAGTCTCCAATGAAGGAAACAAACCTATGCCAAAACATGGTATCCATCCACAGACAGCTGTTTCGGGGTATTTGCCCCTCATCAGTGTGGAGTAGGAAACTGGCTAGTAGGAGCAATGCCTAGTAGAAGACTGTGAGAAATGAGGATGATTGACCTCATGGAGATCAACATCCAACACTGCGGAGACACCATCACGTGTTTCTCAACGCAGTGATTCTAGAGCACTGCCCCCATCCCTTATGGGAAATATGCAGAAGCATGCAAAACAGAACCCACGGAGACACCATCACATGTTTCTCAACGCAAGCAATGACTAGCCAGGTCTTTAACCGGGAAGGAACAACCACGGGAAGGGCAGTCTCCAATGAAGGAAACCACCTATGCCAAAACATGGTATCCATCCACAAACAGCTGTTTCGGTGTATCCTCATTTCTCACAGTCTTCTACTAGGCATTGCTCCTACTAGCCAGTTTCCTACTCCACACTGATGAGGGGCAAATACCCCGAAACAGCTGTCTGTGGATGGATACCATGTTTTGGCATAGGTGGTTTCCTTCATTGGAGACTGCCCTTCCCGTGGTTGTTCCTTCCCGGTGAAAGACCTGGCTAGTCATTGCTTGCGTTGAGAAACATGTGATGGTGTCTCCGCGGCTTCTGTTTTGCATGCTTCTGCATATTTCCCATAAGGGATGGGGGCAGTGCTCTAGAATCACTGCGTTGAGAAACACGTGATGGTGTCTCCGCAGTGTTGGATGTTGATCTCCATGAGTTCAATCATCCTCATTTCTCATAATACTATTGTAGGAACTTGAGGATTCTGATAGCGTGGGGCAATGAACAGACAGAAGCGGGTCACTTTAGTGCAAATAGTGTATTTTATAACAGCAGTGACACCCAAAAACAATATGCTGATAACCTAAAATGAGACAAGTCCTAAAGCTATATAGCAATTCAGTAAAGTTCCTAAGACAGGGTCCTCATAAACATGTGATCCAAGGTGAGTGTAACACTCAGGTGACGTGGCGCAGTTCACAACGTAGTGATGCAGAGAGAGTCCAATCAGGTATGTAGCAAGCACAGGGAAGTCCAGAACAAGTCTATAGGTAAATCCCAGATGCAGCAAGAGCACAGGAAAGTCCAAAAGCTGATTCACAAGTTGATCCCTGGAGCGGCATGAACACAGGTGAGTCCAGAAACAGGTTCACATTAAGGCATACGGTAGGTGACAGTTCCGACTGCTCTCATTGGGGAAGAGTGAAGGGTTAAGAACCACACATAGTTCAGGAACACAGTTCTTACCAGATACCGTGAACCAAGGGTTAAGTTCCAAAGATGAGTGCAGCTTTCCTACAGAGAACAGGGAATGTCCAGAGCCACAGCAGAAGCACACTAAGAAACCAGCAGCACAGCTGAAGGAAGCAGAATACTCCAGCAAGGAATGCAGCACCTGAGCCGGGTTTTATACACATGAACAGGAAGTAGGGCAAACAAGAACAGCAACCTCCATCTTGACAAAGGGCAAATTCATTCACAAGGTGATTTAAAAAAACCCGGAATACTGACACCGGGTGGGTAACAGAAGGTACCCATCCAAAGCAAAGTAGCCAGGCCGCAAGCCGGCCGCAGTTACCGAAACCCACAGTCCTACAGGGGGTCCATGCCCATTGGCACTACGGATCCAGCCTTCAGTGCCAGTTCCCGCAGCCCACATAGGAGTCACCTAAACTGCAGGCACCATAGAGTCGGCTAACCCGGCCGCAAGACGACAGGACAACGGATTGTTGGCATAGTGACCTTGACACTACCCGGAAACAGCTGGCGTGCTGGAACCAGGCTGGGCAACAGGGAGTAGCCATGCCAAAGACACTGCCGAGAACCAGCTGACGGTGCTGGAACCCAGATGGGTAGCAAAAGCTACAAGAGCCAATGGCACTACCGAGGAACAGCTGATGGTGCTGGACCATGGTTACTAGGCAGGAGGTACCTGTGCTAGAAAGCACTACCAAGGACCAGCTGACGGTGCTGGACCTTCGGATACCAAGATGGAGGCACCTAGGCCAAAGGCTCTGGCGAGAACCAGCTGACAGTGCTGGAACCCGGGTGGGTAGCAGAAGGTACCCATCCAAAGCAAAGTAGCCAGGCCGCAAGCTGGCTGCAGTTACCGAAACCCACAGTCCTACAGGGGGTCCATGTCCCATTGGCACTACGGATCCAGCCTTCAGTGCCAGTTCCCGCAGCCCACATAGGAGTCACCTAAACTGCAGGCACCGTAGAGTTGGCTAACCCGGCCGCAAGACGACAGGACAACGGATTGTTGGCATAGTGACCTTGACACTACCCGGAAACAGCTGGCGTGCTGGAACCAGGCTGGGCAACAGGGAGTACCCGTGCCAAAGACACTGCCGAGCACCAACTGGCGTTGTTGGAACCCAGGGACAATCATGGTGAAGGCCGAGGCCTACTTGGTGTTAGTTTTAGATTGTTTGTAGGCTACAACAGACTGTCAATGTGCTCCAATTAGGCATCTGTCTCCACTCTGTTTCCAGGATTTCACGTGACCACCAACACCGCCAGATTATGCGTACAGCAGCCATCTGCCCAATCCACATGTGTTCCTGTGTTACTGGGGTTCTGTAATGTCAGCAGATCCCCTGATGTGTGTCTGCCACTGTCTCCTGCTCTGTCCACCTTCCCACCACTTGTAGTGGGAAGGTGGACAGCGCAGGAGACAGTGCCGGACACACATTGGGGGATCCGCTCACGTAACAGAACACCAGAAACACAGGAACAAGTGTGGAATGCGTGGACGGCAACTGTGAGCAGGAACTGGCGGTGTAGGAGGTCAGGGGAAATACTAGAGACAGAGTGGAGACAGAGGCCAAATCAGAGAATGTTTAAATCTGAAGTAGTTACAATTTGGAGGCAGCAGCAGTTTGCCCTCCACACAGCAGGGGATCAGCTGACGTTACCGAACCCCACTTTCACATGAACGAGTGTTTTTTTTCTGTGTGGACAGCACTTCTGAGCACCAACTGGCGGTGTCGGAGCCTAGGGAAAATCAGGTAGTAGGCCGAGGCCTACTTGGAGCCAGGTGTAAATCTGAGGTACTTTGAGTTTGGAGGGTGCAGGACACTTTGCCATACACACAGCATGGGATCAGCTGACGTTACCAAACCCCACTTACACATGAGCGAGTGTTTTGTCTGTGTGGACAGCACTTCTGAGCACCAACTGGCGGTGTTGGAGCCCAGGGAAAATCAGGTAGTAGGCTGAGGCCTACTTGGTGGCAGTTTTCGATTGTTTCTACACTACTACTAACTGTCAACGTACTCCAATTAGGCCTCTGGCTTCACTCTGTTTCGAGTATTTCCTCTGGCTTCCAACCACGCCAGTTGCTGCGCTGAAATGCCGTCTGCACAACCAACACTTGTTCCTGTGTTACTGGGGTTCTGTAACACCAGCTTCTCCCTAGAGGTGAGTCAGGCAATGTCTCCTGCTCTGTCCACTTTTCCACTACAAGTAGTGGGAATGTAGACAAAGCAGGAGACATTGCCGGACTCACCTCTGGAGATGAGCAGATGTTACAGGACCCGGGTAACACAGGAACAAGTGTTGATTGTGCAGACTGCACTTGAGAGCAGAAACAGGCGGTGTTGTAGGCCGGAGGAAATACTCAAAACAGAGTGGAGACAGAGGGCAAATCAGAGAACATATTAAATCAGAGGTAGTCAGAAGTTGTAGGCAGCAGGAGAGTTTGCCGTACACACAGCAGGGGATCAGCTGATGTTACCGAACCCCACTTACACATGAGGGAGTGTTTTGTCTGTGCGTACAGCACTTCTGAGCACCAACTGGCGGTGTCGGAGCCCAGGGAAAATCGGGTAGTAGGCCGAGGCCTACTTGGAGCCAGGTGTAAATCTGAGGTACTTTGAGTTTGGAGGGAGCAGGACACTTTGCCATACACACAGCAGGGGATGAGTTGACGTTACCAAACCCCACTTACACATGAGCGAGTGTTTTGTCTGTGTGGACAGCACTTCTGAGAAACAACGGGCATTGCTGTAGCCCAGGAAATAAAGTTCAGGTCATAGAAACATGAACACAACAGGAGACCTGGATCCTGTTGCCAGCCAATTATTCATTCTGGAAGAGGACTGGCAAATTCAGGTGAGATCCAGGCCTTGTTCATTTTCACAAAAGTAAGCCGGTCAACATTATCGGCGGATAGTCGCGTACGACGGTCTGTTACCACACCACCTGCAGCACTAAAGACACGTTCCGATAATACACTGGCAGCAGGGCAAGCCAGCACCTCCAATGCATACTGGCTAAGCTCTGGCCATGTATCCAGCTTAGAGACCCAATACTTGAACGGGCAAGAGCCGTCTGGGAGTACACTAACAGGGCAAGACAAGTAGTCTGTCACCATCTGACAGAAACGTTGCCTCCTGCTGACTGGAGCCGTCTGTGATGATGTAGCCGTTTGTGGCGGTCCCACAAAACTTTTCCACATTTGGGCCATACTGGCCTTGCCTTGTCCTGCGGCACTGCCTCTGCTACCTCTTTGTGCAGAGCTTCCTCCACTGCCTCTACCCACATGGCTGCTTTGAAAAGCACTACCAGCAACACTTGCGGGGGGAATGGAGAACATTATGGCCTGCACAAGTGTTTCTTGGTACTCCCGCATTTTACACTCCCGATTCAACTGTGGTATGAGGCTTTGTAAGTTGTCCCGGTAGCGAGGATCTAAGAGGGTGTACACCCAATAATCAGCCGTGTGGAGAATGTTGGCGATGCGGTGGTCATTTAACAAGCACTGCAGCATGAAATCAACCATGTGCTGCAGACTGCCAACTGGACCAGAAGCGCTGTCCCCAGCTTGAGGCAGCATCTCAGCCTGCTCGGCATCACCCCACCCTCGCTGTACACACTGACTACTAGAGCCTTGTGTACCTCCCTCCTCTGGAGAGATGTGTTCCTCCTCCTCCATTGACTCCTCGTCCTCCTCCTCACTAAGTGTCCCCTGCCTGGGCCTTTGTGTGGAAGCATGTTGCGCAGACTTGCCAGAAGCAGATGGCATTTCTGACTCCTCATCCTCGACCTCTTCAAAAACCTCCTCACTTAGTGCTTGTAAGGTTTTTTTTAAGCAGACAGATAAGTGGGACAGTCATGCTGACTAGTGCATCATCTGCACTGGCCATCCGCGTGGATTCATCGAAGGCATGCAAAACTTGGCAGATGTCCCTCATAGTGGCCCACTCAGTGGTGGTGAAGTGTGTCCGGCGCACAGTGCAACTTGTTTGCGCCTGATGCAGCTGGTACTCCATTACTGCTGCCTGCTGCTCACACAACCGCTCCAACATATGTAACGTTGAATTCCACCTGGTGGGGAGGTCACATATGATGCGATGTTCTGGCAGGCGGAATCGGCGTTGCAGAGATGCAATGCGCGATCTTGCCATGCTGGAACGCCGCAAGTGAGCTCACTCTAGGCGAACCTTGTGCAGCAGTGCATCAAGATCCGGATAGTCCCTCAGAAAGCTCTGCACGACCAAATTGAGCACGTGTGCCAGACATGGTATGTGAGTGAGGTTGCCTAGGCCCAGAGCTGCCACTAGATTTCTGCCATTGTCACTCACTACCAAACCTGGCTGGAGATTCGCTGGCACAAACCACACATCGCTCTCCTGCTTGATGGCATTCCAGAGCTCCTGTGCTGTGTGGCTCCAATTCCCCAAAGAAATAAATTTAAGGACGGCCTGTTGACGTTTGGCCACACCTGTGCTCATATCTGGCCTAACAGGCTCATGCAGTGCTGATTCCGAGGAACTAGAGTAGGAGGAGGACTCAATATGTACAGACTGCATTCCTGCAATCCTTGGAGTTGGCAGAATACGTACAGAGCCACTCTCCAGATCTGTACCCGGCTCCACAACATTGACCCAATGGGCAGTGAGGGAAAGGTATTGTCCCTGTCCATGGCTACTGGTCCACGCATCGGTGGTCAGGTGGACCTTGCTACTGACGGCGTTTAGTAGCGCATTTTTAATTTTTCCCTCCACATGCTTTTGCAGGGCAGGGACGGCTTGCCTGCTGAAATAAAAGCGGCTGGGCACATTGTATTGTGGAACTGCCAATGACCTCAAGTTCCGGAAGGTGTCAGTCTCCACCAGCCTGCATGACAGCATCTCAAGGGCCAGTAGTTTGGCAATGCCGGCATTCAGAGCCAGTGCTCTGGGATGGTTTGCCGAGTATGGCCGCTTTTTCTCCCATGCCTGTGCTACCGATTGCTGGTGAGTGGCCTGGGAGTGTGCTGATGACTGAGAACGTGGTTCAGTGGGTGGAATTTCACTGGGTCTCTGGACAACAGTGGCAGAGGTTCTTCCATGGCGTTCCAGTGAGGAAGCCGAACCAGCTGTGTGTGAGCTGGAGGAAGAGGCCCCAACACGAGCTGAAGAGGTGGTAGGTGCTGCTGAAGGTTGGCCTACATCTTCAGTGTGTCTGTGTAACTCCACCTCGTGCTTGGTACGCACATGTTTCCACACATTTGTGGTATTGGGGTTGCTCACATTTTTCTCTCGTTTAACTTTCTGATGACACAGCTTGCATTTGACAAAGGAAATGTCATCTGCAACTGTGTCAAAAAAAGACCACGCACTGCACTATAATATTACAGGGTATATACACACTAGTTTCCTTAGTGTTGCGTTGATCCAGGGAGCTAGTCTGATTGCCGTATGTGGAGTCGGGAAGGAATTTTTTTTCCCCAATGTGAAGCTTACTGTTTGCCACATGGGTTTTTTTTGCCTTCCTCTGGATCAACATGTTAGGGCAAGTTAGGATAGGATATGGGTTGAACTAGATGGACTTAAAGTCTCCCTTCAACCTTAATTACTATGTTACTATGTTGCAAGTCCTGGGAGCGCCCGTTTTCTGTTTTGGAAGAGGATTGCTCCTCACGGGTGCCAAAGTGGAGGCTACAGGCAACCAAGTCTGCCCCCGCCCTCTCCCTCCTCTTTTGGCCGTTCGGGGAATCTCTTCCTCAGAGCTGCTCCCACCACCTTCCTGTGGCTGACGCCATGATGGGTCAAGGACCTCATCATCTCCACTCCCCTCTTCAAGCACCGGCTGGTCCTGGGTTGTCTCGCCAGCACCGTACGCACCAGAAATTGGCAACTGAGTCTCATCATCAGATGAGCACTGAGGTGTGCTGACAATAGGCACTGGCCCACCCGCCTCTTCAGATTCAGAGGGACAAAGCAGTTGCGCATCACTGCATACTCCCTCTTCTTCACGCTGTAGAATGCTGCTTGGCTGGCAAACTCTTACCAAGCCAACAGATTCTGAGAACAGAAGTAAAGATTGAGATGGCTCCTGTCCAGGGCTCTCAGACTGCCTGGGCAATTTGGCAGGTGGTGAAGAGACAGATGGTTGCTCTTCAGTGCTCTGGCCCTGGGAGGATGCGGAAGTCATTGAAGTGGATGCGTTAGCTGCCATCCATCCAACAACGGCTTCAATTTGTTCGTCACGCAGCAGTGGGGTACGGCGAGGTCCTACAAAGCTACGCATGAAGGACTGTTGCCTGGTAAAAGTGGGGGATGCAGGGTCACTGGTGGCCGCAGCAGACACCGAATCCCCACGTCCTCTCCCTGCTGAATCCCCACGTGCCTTACTCCCTGCCTTCTTCATCTTGGTAGACTGATAAAGATAGGCAGAAAAGTAAAAAAGGGGAGGCTTAGTGTTCTTATTCCTGAACACCTTCTAACCAGTATAAGAAACACTAATTTGGCTAAGAGTGTGTGTACTACACTTTAATATCATCTAATGTGGCCTACACAACTCTAAAGTGGAGTGTTTGGTGAACTTTATTTCCTTTTTTTTTTGGGGGGGGGGGAAATAAAAGGATGTGACCAAAGTTTGAAAGCTATAGTATCACAAACTTTTTGGAGCGATTACAATGCAGGAAGCTAACCTACAATGCAATTGATGAGGCTCCAAAAAATAGGGTGATACTAGTCTGGCTGGCCCTGAAGGGCACAAGCCAGCAAAAAGGCTCCTCTATCTAATCCTATATAGTGTTTGCAACCAACCAATGACAATGGATGTGGATGGAAGCACACTAATATAGGAGCATGCTGAGCGGACTACAACCAGCGGTGGCTGTAGAACACACTGCAACGTGAGCTGCACTCACACACAGAGAGACCTATCAGACAGCCAAAAACATTGCAGAGAAATGGGCTATAGCACTGAAAGGCTGCTGAAAGGCTCCGCTGTCCACTCCTTTAGTGTTTGCAACCAACGTATATGGATACGTATGGAAGCACACTATACAGGAGAAAAAAAAAGCAGCAATACAAGAAAAATGTGTATGAGGCAGAGACACACGCTGGGCGGCCTACAAGCAGACGTGCCTGCAGGACACACTACACAGTGTGGGTCTACACTCACACAGCCCTTGCAGGACAGCTATTAAAACAGCGCTGCTGGGCTAAAAAAATGCTACAGTGGTGGATTATGTAGCCTGGGTAGAGCAATAGATATGTTTGATAATCGCTATTTCTAACTGTCCCTCACAGTTTTCAACAGCAGCCTGTCCATAACTGAATTCACAGCAGAGTGAACCCGAAATGGCGGCTGCTGCGGTTTTTATAGTGCATCATGACATCATTTCAGCAGCCAATCACAGCCATGCCAGTAGTTAACATGCCTAACAGGATGTGCCCACACTTCTGAGGATCCCCATTGGCTGAATCAAATCAAGCGGGCTCCTAGCATTATGGGAACTTCCGATTCCGGGATTCAATATGAAAAAAGTATCGGAATTCCGATACAGCGAATATCGGCCGATACCCGATATTTGCGGTATCGGAATGCTCAACACTAGTAATGAGTGATTCCCTACTAAAATTTAAGAAGGGACTGAATGCCTTTCTTAAAGTATAATATTACAGGGTATGTACACTAGTTTCCTTAATATTGCGTTGATCCAGGGAGCTAGTCTGATTGCCGTATGTGGAGTCGGGAAGGAGTTTTTTTCCCCAATGTGAAGCTTACTGTTTGCCACATGGGTTTTTTTTGCCTTCCACTGGATCAGCATGTTAGAGCAGGTTAGAATAGGATATGGGTTGAACTAGATGGACTTAAAGTCTCCCTTCAACCTTATTAACGATGTAAAGCAGCCACACCAGCGACACCGAGGGACGTCAGGAAGGAAAAGTTGACTTTAAGAAATAAGGACCCGTAGTTGGCCATTTCGTGGCCCCATAGTAGCTGGCCTTGCTGGGTCAGTCACATTCTCGTTAAAGAAAAATGTTGTTATTGAGTCCCTGCGAGGACAATTAGTGTTACCCCTTTTTGGTTGCTCAGTAAAGCCTTAGCGGCTCCAGTTCATAAACGTTATTTTCCAAAACAGCACTCAGTTTCATGTCTCGTCACTGCATCTTGCGAACCTGCTGTTACCTACATTTGCCGTAGTCGGCAGGATGCAGTCTCCGAGCGCGGACAATGGTGCCTGTTATGAATGGGTCACCGAGGAGAAAAAAGCAAAACAAGCTAAGTCACAGAAAACAAGAGAGGTTGGTAACTATGCAGATTGCAGATCCCTGATCCTACCACACAACTAGCAGCAGCCATGGAGCGTACCTACGATGTTCCTAGACGCCTCGTCACAGCCGGAGGATTGAATAAGCCTGAAGCATGAAAAGGGGAAAACTAACTACCCCAGAGCAGACCCCCAAAGGAATAGATAGCCCCCACACATGTACTGACGGTGAAACAAGATGAAGGCACAAACACAGGCAGTATAATAGGCTGAGCAAACGATGGGGCCCAAACTAACTAGAAAGGAAAGGAAAGACACTGTCTGCAATCTGCAAAAAACCCTACAAAAATAATGTCCAACACTTCTGATAGCAAAATTAACCCTGAAGTCACTAGACTTCTCCCACTATATCAGCACTCTGAAATATTCTGAGACAGAGCAAAAAGAGACCAAACTAGTATGGGACAAAAAGCAAATTGGCAAAATACTAATAAATAAGTGTGGAAATTCAGCACAGGCCCCAGCCGGGGCTGGCTGACCACACAAAAAACTGAATAGCCAACAAAATCAAGTGTGAACATTAGCAGAAAAACTTAGCTTTAGATGACTGGAACAGAGCTGAAAACCAAGAGCTGACAAGCCAGAAGGAATCACCAGCAACTGAATAGGGCGTCTGCTATCTTAAATCCAATCTGAGACTCCTGAGGTCCAATAGTCATCCTCATTCTCAGGTGGCAGATCTCCACCGATCAAATCAGCCTCACTACCTCCTGTTACCACCAGAGGGAGTCTGGAAGGAGAACTCACAACTGGTGAACCAGAGACTGAACTCACAACAGTACCCCCCCTTGAGGAGGGGTCACCGAACCCTCATCCATGCCACCAGGCCGATCAGGATGGGCCCGGTGAAAAGCCCGAACCAATTTATTGGCATGAATATCAGAGGCAGAGACCCAAGAATTATCCTCCTGGCCATAACCCTTCAATTTGACCAAATACTGGAGTCTCCATCTAACCAAACGAGAATCCAATATTTTCTCTACCTCATATTCCACATTGCCTTTAACCAATACAGGGTCAGGAGGTGCCGCCACAGGAACTACTGGCTCAACAAACCTCTTCAACAGTGACTTGTGAAATACGTTATGGATTTTGAACGTAACTGGAAGAGCCAATCGAAAAGAAACAGGATTAAGAATCTCCAAAATCTTATAGGTCCAATAAATCTGGGCTTAAAATTTGGAGAGGCAACCTTCATAGGAATATTCTTAGACGATAACCAAACCATATCGCCCACTTTAAACCGGGGACCAATGGTCCTATGCCGGTTGGAAAAACACTGGGCCTTTTCCTGAGAGAGTGACAACTTATCCACCACTTGGTCCCATATCTGCTGCATTCTCACAACCACAGTGTCCACACCTGGGCAGGATGAAGATTCCAATTGCCCTGAAGAGAATCGAGGATGAAACCCAAAATTAAAGAAAAAGGGTAACATCAAAGTGGCAGAACTAGCTCTATTGTTCAGCGCAAATTCGGCCAAGGGCAAAAATGAGACCCAATCATCTTGATCAGCAGATATAAAACATCTTAAATAAGACTCCAAGGTCTGGTTTGTTCTCTCAGTCTGCCCATTGGTCTGGGGATGAAACGCGGAGGAGAAGAAT
The DNA here is from genome assembly GCF_039654945.1 of Dendrobates tinctorius. Taxonomy (NCBI): domain Eukaryota; kingdom Metazoa; phylum Chordata; class Amphibia; order Anura; family Dendrobatidae; genus Dendrobates; species Dendrobates tinctorius. Next base: position 1,452,445 of record NW_027362048.1, on the reverse strand, counting down.
AACTGAATTCCCAGATTGGAACAAAAGGCTTTCCAGAATCTGGAAACAAACTGGACCCCTTTATCGGACACAATGTTCTCAGGAATCCCGTGTAACCAAACTAACTGTTGTAAAAACAAGGGTACCAACTCAGCGGAAGATGGCAACTTTGGGAGTGGTACAAGATGGACCATCTTCGAAAATCTATCACAAATCACCCAGATAATAGTCATTCTCTGAGAGACAGGAAGATCAGAAATAAAATCCATTGAGATATGGGTCCATGGCCTCTTGGGTACCGGCAGGGGCATCCGCAACCCACTAGAACGAGAACAGGGTTTAGACCGAGAACAAGTCCCACAGGACTGTACAAAATTCCTGACATCACGAGATAAGGCAGGCCACCGAAACGACCGACTCACCAAATCTCTGGTACCAAAAATACCCGGATGACCAGCCAATGCGGAGCAATGGACTTCAGACATCACTCTCTTTCTCCACTGGTCAGGAACATACAATCTTCCCATAGGGCAACACTCAGGTTTATCCTCCTGAAATTCCTCCAGGGCGCATCTCAAATCGGGCAAAATGGCAGAAAGAACTACCCCCTCACCTAGGATAGTAGTAGGCTCGGTCACATTGAGAGAATCAGCAAAGAAACTCCTAGAAAGGGCGTCTGCCTTACCATTCTTAGTGCCCGGAAGAAAAGAGACCACAAAATTAAAACGCGTGAAAAACAAGGCCCATCTAGCCTGTCTAGGATTCAAGCGTTTGGCCGGCTCCAGATAAATCAGATTCTTGTGATCAGTGAGGACCACAAATTGATGTCTAGCTCCCTCCAACCAATGTCTCCACTACTCAAATGCCCATTTCATGGCCAACAATTCCCGATTCCCCACGTCATCGTTTCGTTCAGATGGGGAAAACTTTCGAGAAAAGAAGGCACAGGGATTCATCTTAGAAGTCACAGGGTCTTTTTGGGACAAAACAGCTCCTGCACCAATCTCAGAAGCGTCTACCTCCATTTGAAATGGAAGTGAGACATCAGGTTGCCGTAAAACTGGAGCTGAAGTAAATCTCCGCTTAAGCTCCTGAAATGCTGAGACAGCCTCAGGAGACCAATTCAGCTCATCAGCTCCCTTCTTGGTCATATCAGTCAGTGGTTTGACAATACTAGAAAAATTACATATAAATTTACGATAGAAATTAGAAAAACACAAAAACTTCTGGAGAGCCTTCAAAGAAGTAGGCTGAACCCAATCATAAATGGCCTGTACCTTGGCCGGGTCCATTTCAATAGTCAATGGAGACAAGATAAATCCCAAAAATGAAATCCTCTGTACACCAAAGAGGCACTTCGATCCCTTAACAAACAGGGAATTCTCCCTCAAAATCCGGAACACAGTCCGGACATGTTCCACATGGGAATCCCAATCACTAGAAAAGATCAAAATATCATCCAGATAGATGATCAAAAACTTATCCACAAAGTCTCGGAAAATATCATTCATAAAGGACTGGAAGACAGAAGGGGCAATAGAGAGCCCAAAAGGCATCACCAGGTACTCAATGTCCCTCCGGAGTATTAAATGCCATCTTCCATTCATCCCCGTGCTTGATGCGAATAAGGTTATACGCCCCCTGAGGTCAAGCTTAGTAAACCAGCAGGCACTCTTAACTCTGGAGAATAAATCAGACATCAGAGGTAACGGGTACTGATATTTAACCGTCATCTTGTTAAGGGAAGGATAATCAATACACTGTCTTAATGAACCATCTTTCTTGGCCACAAAAAAAGAGCCAGCATCTAAAGGTGACGAGGATGGTCTAATATGACCCTTCTCCAAAGGCTCCTTAATATAGGATCGCAGAGCATCATGTTCGGGTACAGATAAGTTGAAAATCCGACCCTTGGGAAACTTACACCAAGGCGCAGACTTACTCTCATTAAATACATCAGAGAAATCAGCCAGATAATCAGGAACATCATGAGACTGAGGAGAGGTGGAGAAAACAGGAGCGTCCCTAAGAACACACAGACAACCCCAACTCACCACAGAGACAGATTTCAAATCCAAAACTGGGTTATGAGTTTGCAACCAGGGGAACCCCAGAACAATAGTATCATGCAAATTATGCGGCACCAAAAATTTACAATTTTCATGGAGAACCGGGGGCAACTCGCATTATCACCTGGGTCCAAAATTGAGGTTTACTCTCCGCCAAAGGAGTGGCATCAATACCCCTCAAAGGAATAGGCGTCTGCAGAGGCGTCATGGACAAACCACAACGTTTAGCAAAGTCCAAATCCATCAGATTCAGAGCTGCTCCTGAATCCACAAAAGCCTTAGTGGAAAATGTGGACAAGGAGCAGATCAGAGTAATTGCCAAAAGGAACTTAGGTTGTATACTGCCCACAGCAAATGTGTGTGCAAAACGTTTCTCTCGTTTAGGGCAGACAGAAATAGCATGAGAGGCGTCTCCACAGAAAAAACACAGCTTATTACGCCTTCTAAACTCCCGACGTTGCGCCCTAGACAAAACCCCATCACATTGCATAGGTTCAGACATTTGTTCAAAAGGTGGCAGCGCCTCCCGTGTAGTTTTACGTTCACGTAAACGCTGATCAACTTGAATGGCTAATGACAGAGCCATCCAGACCAGAGGGAACAGGAAATCCCACCATAACATCTTTTACGGTCTCTGACAAACCTTTCCGAAAGAGAGCCGCCAATGCACTATCATTCCATGTAGTAAGGACCGCCCACTTTTGGAATTTTTGACAGTACAACTCTGCAGGATCCTGACCCTGGTCTAATGCCAACAGGGTTCTCTCAGCTTGATCAACAGCATTAAGTTCATCACACAATAACCCCAAGGCTGGAAAAAATGCATCCAAATTAGTCAAAATAGGATTTTCAGGTGTCACAGAAAACGCCCAATCCTGGGGATCGCCGCGCAGCAAGGAGATGATAATTTTAACCTGCTGCACAGAGCTCCCCGATGAATTAGGCTTCAAGGCAAGAAATAATTTACAATTATTCTTAAAATTCAGAAATTTAGACCGATCCCCAGAAAACACATCCGGAGTAGGAATCTTAGGTTCAGCAGCATGTGACTGAATGAGGTAGGTGGAAATTCCCTGCACTTCAGCATCAAGGTGCTCCACATGATCAGACAATTGCTTAATCTACATTAGAAAAAAAAAAAATCCTCCTATGGCCCCAGAAAAAAAAAAGGAAAAAGAAAAAATATACCAAAAAAATTCTGACACTTTTTTTTTTTTTTTCTTTTCCCTTAAACAATCCTTCCCTGCTTTTGAGTACCCTAGAATCTGCGGTATGGCTGGTGATTCTGTTATGAATGGGTCACCGAGGAGGAACAACAAAAAGCTAAGTCCCAGAAAACCAGAGAGATTGGTCACTATGCAGATTGCAGATCCCTGATCTTAACCAAACAACTAATAGTAGCAGTGGAGCGTTCCTACACCGCCGGAGGACTACATAAACCTAAAGAAAGAAAAGGGAAAACTAACTGCCCCAGAGCAGACCCCAAAGGAAAAGACAGCCCCCACACATGTATTGACGGTGAAGCAAGATGAAAACGCATACACAGGCAGGAAAATGGGCTGAGCAAACGATGGGGCCCGACTAACTATAAAGGACAGGAAAGGAAAGCCACTGTCTGCAATCTGCCAAAAAACCCTACCAAAAATAATGTCCAACACGACTGATAGCAAAATTAACCCTGAAGTCACTGGACTTCTCCCACTATATCAGCACTCTGAAATATTCTGAAACAGAGCAAAAAGAGGCCAATCTAATAGGGGACAAAAAGGCAAATTGGCAAATACAGATAAATAGGAGTGGAAGTTCAGCATAGCCCCAGCAGGGGCAAGCTGACCACACAAGAAACTGAATTGACCAACAAGCGCAAGTGTGAACATTAGCAAAAAACAAACTTAACTTTAGGAAGATTGGAAGAGAGCTGAAGTCCAAGACCTGAGAAGCAGACTGAATCACCAGCACCCGGATAGGGCGTCGGCTGTCTTATATCCAGTCTGATACTCCAGAGATCCAATCGTTATCCTTCTCATCAGGTGGCAGATCACTACCACTTAAACCAACCTTATTACCTCCTGTCACCACCAGAGGGAGAACGGAAGGAGAACTCTCAACTGGAGGAGCAGAAAATGAGCTCATAACAGGAAACACCACTTAGCTTTGCTCTGTTGCGTACCCTCGTAGCAACATAGCCCACCACCTGCGTGCATCTTCTCCTCCACCCGGATCCATTACCATAACTGGATCCTTCACCATAGTGCAGCCTTGGAGCAGAGTCCACCACCAGTTGCAGCTGTCCAGTAACAGAGTCCCAAAGATGAGTTCAGCTCCTGCCCAAAAAGTCAAGCATGCTTGAGTCCAGCTCTCAGCAACCAAGTCCCGCATGCTGAGTGCAACTCTCTCCATAGTTGTCACTCCACCAAGCCATGCAAGCACTTCCTGCCGACACCATAAACTGTGACTCCACCACGTCATGCCAGCCCTTCTTGCAGACCACCTAGCTGCCACTCGTCCCCTCTGGCTGGGCTGCGCAGGACTCATGTTCAGCTCCTTCCTCCACCCAGACTTCCTTGTGAATGACTAACACACAATCAATATCACCAACAGTGATTGAACCCACCTGCCTCCCTTTTATAGAGCCTAACACCTGATTTGTAATTGCGTGCACATTAACACTAAAACTAAGGTGCGATACCACTCACCACCACTGGGCAACTTAGAATGAAACACCACATGTAATAATTCTAATGGCCACCGGGGGCAATCACATCACTTTGGCACCTAGCCAAAGGAAAAAAAGTTCAACTTTGTCCATTTAAATTGTTAGATCCAGCCTGGATCAAGACAGTACCCCCTCCTTAATAAGGGGCCTCTGGACCCTCAAGACCACTCCTCATAAGGGAAACACCTACAGCGGGGATGCCCAGATTCTGAGTTCACCCCACCACTACCTGACACTTCAGGTTAATGACAAACACACCGCTGGTATTGGCAATATGTGTTCTGGAGGCACCACTCATCTCCACAGCGAAGACCTGGGGAATGAGTTTATGTATGTGTATGTTTGCTATGAGCTGATCAGACTCCACAACACACTTCCACAAGATGTTTTTTGGTGGCCACCCATACATGCTAGGTCACACACAGGTCCGGACCTGAATGTTTATTGCACACATTCGTTTGTCATATATTTGGTGAACTCATTCTGGACTCGACAACAGAGGCATCCCCCTGCGTCACCACACTCACACCCCCGCTATTCACCAAGGGACACCAACCTCCAACCCTTTCACCATGAGGTCTGCGCCTCCCAGGGTTGGTTAATGGCGAGGGTTGAGATTTGTCCCTACTCCTCCGCAGCCAGCACACCTGCTGCTCACACCTGGAGGAGAAGGGACCGGAATATGGAGGAAATATACACTCGCTGGTCACCTTCCTCCACACGACCAGGAGGGGGCAGCCTCTTCGGTGGTATTGAAGATTTGGCATGAGCCCCGCACACTATCACCAGTCTGCTCACTACAGGGACGTACCCCTTCACCTCGGGGAACCCCAGACAGCACCATGGGGATCACCAACTCCACCCACCTGTCTGGTTACGTCCGCCTGTATGCACCAGTCCTGCTCCCCAGCAGTGACTCAAGGGGCTTTTGCCAGACCCGCAATTTGCCAAAGCCGCCATTTTGATTTCCTGGTTACCTGAGCAGAGTCCCCAGACCCTGATAACTGCTGTTGCAGCGGCTCTAAACACCTTGCCACTCCCCACTCTCCTCAGTGAGGCCTGGCAGCAATTACTTAGCGGTCTCCACATGGCCAAAGCTCACCAGAGAAAAAAAATGTAGGGTTGGTGATAATGTCATGGTCACGTTTGTCTGGACGCAGCGAGTACCGCAAGGCGAACCCATGTGACGCACGTGACCCTGGATACACCGCCTCCAGTGGGGCGAATTTAAATAATAAACACGTGCAGCTGGATACACCGCCTCCAATTGGCGAATTTAGACATTACATGTATATACAAGTCTGGAAACCCCGCCTCCAGTAAGGCGAATTTAAACAATAAGGGAAACCTGGGAAACATTAACAATGGTGGGCCCTGCGATAGGGAATAGGGAAGTGGAGACCTCCTGAGCTCCCCTGAGCCAGTGTTCCTGCACTCCTAACGTTCCCTATGCCGGTGGCACGCAACAGGAACCTAAAAACCCTAGCTCGTCCTGACCTAAACCTTCACTAGGGAATTGGTCGATGCGGAAACTAATCCCACCACTGCACTAAAACACACATGAGGAAAGATGACAAAACAGGGGAAACTGTTAAGAGCTCATTTTTTGCTCCACCAGTTGATAGTTCCCCTTCCGTTCTCCCTTTGGTAGTGACAGGAGGTAGTGAGGTTGGTTTCAGTGGTAGTGATCTGCCACCTGGTGAGGAAGATAATAATTAGATCTCTGGAGTATCAGACTGGATATAAGACAGCCGACGTCCTATCCGGGTGCTGGTGATTCAGTCTGTGTCTCAGGTCTAGGACTCAGCTCTGTTCCAGTCTTCTCAAGATAAGTCTGTTTTTTGCTAATGTTCTCACTTGCTCTTGTTGGTCTTTTTAGTTTTTTGTGTGGTCAGCCAGCCCGGCTGGGCTGTGCTGAATTTCCACTCTTATTTGCCAAATTGCTTTTTTTTTTGTCCCTTATTAGATTGGCCTCTTTTTGCTCTGTTTCAGAATATTTCAGACTGCTGATATAGTGGGATAAGTCTAGTGACTTCAGGTTTAATTTTGCTATCAGTTGTGTTCGACATTTTGTAGGGTTTTTTGACAGACTGCAGACAGTGTCTTTCCTTTCCTGTCCTTTCTAGTTAGTCGGGCCCCATCGTTTGCTCAGCCTATTTTCCTGCCTTTGTGTTTTCATCTTTTTTCACCGTCAATACAAGTGGGGGGGTTGTCTCTCCTTTCGGGTCTCCTCTGGGGCAGTTAGTTTTCCTCTTTTCCTGCTTTAGGCTTATTTAGTTCTCCGGTTGTGACGAGGCATCTAGGACCACCGTAGAACCGCTCCACGACTGCTGCTAGTTGCGTGTTAGGATCAGGGGTCTGCAGCCTGCATAGTTACCAACCTCTTTGGTTTTCTGAGACTTAGCTTGTGTTTTTTATTTCCTCCTCGGCTACCCATTCATAACAGAATCACCAGCCATACCGCAGACTCTAGGGTACTCAAAAGCAAGGGAAAAAAAAAAGTGTCAGAATTTTTTTTTTTTTTAATATGCATTTTTTCCTCTTTTTCTCTGGGGCCGTAGGAGGATTTTTTCCTTAATGGAGATTAAGCAATTGTCTGATCGTGTGGAGCAGCTCGCTGCTGATGTGCAGGGAATTTCCGCCTATCTCGCTCAATCACATGCTGTTGAACCCAAAATCCCCACTCCTGATGTGTTTTCTGAGGATCAGTCTAAATTTTTGAATTTTAAGTATAATTGTAAATTATTTCTTGCCTTGAAGCTTAACTCATCGGGAAGCTCTGCGCAGCAGGTTAAAATTGTCATCTCCTTGCTGCGCGGCAATCCCCAGGATTGGGCTTTTTCTCTGACACCTGAAAATCCTATTCTGACTAATGTGGATGCATTTTTTCAGGCCTTGGGGATGTTGTATGATGAACCTAATTCCGTTGATCAAGCTGAGAAAACCCTGTTGGCATTAAACCAGGGTCGGGATCCTGCAGAGTTACATTGTCAAAAATTCCGAAAGTGGGCGGTCCTTACTACATGGAATGATAGTGCATTGGCAGCCCTCTTTCAGAAAGGTTTATCAGAGACCGTAAAAGATGTTATGGTGGGATTTCCTGTTCCCTCTGGTCTGGATGGCTCTATGGCATTAGCCATTCAAGTTGATCGGCGTTTATGTGAACGTAAAAATACACGGGAGGCGCTGCCACCTTTTGAACAAATGTCTGAACCTATGCAATGTGATGGGGTTTTGTCTAGGGCGCAACGTCGGGAGTTTAGAAGGCGTAATAAGCTGTGTTTTATCTGTGGAGACGCCTCTCATACTATTTCTGTCTGCCCTAAACGAGAGAAACGTTTTGCACACACATTTGCTGTGGGCAGTGTACAACCTAAGTTCCTTTTGGCAATTACTCTGATCTGCTCCTTGTCCACATTTTCCACTAAGGCTTTTGTGGATTCAGGAGCAGCTCTGAATCTGATGAATTTGGACTTTGCTAAACGTTGTGGTTTGTCCATGACTCCTCTGCAGACGCCTATTCCTTTGAGGGGTATTGATGCCACTCCGTTGGTGGAGAATAAACCTCAGTTTTGGACCCAGGTGATAATGCGAGTTGCCCCTGACCACCAGGAAAATTGTAAATTTTTTGTGCTGCATAATTTGCATGATACTATTGTTCTGGGGTTCCCCTGGTTGCAAACTCATAACCCAGTTTTGCATTGGAAATCTGTGTCTGTGGTGAGTTGGGGTTGTCAGTGTGTTCTTAGGGACGCTCCTGTTTTCTCCACCTCTCCTCAGTCTCATGATATTCCTGATTATCTGGCTGAATTCTCTGATGTATTTAGTGAGACTAAGTCTGCGTCTTTGCCCCCTCATAGGAGTTATGACTGTGCAATTGAGTTGATGCCAGGGTGTAAATTTCCCAAGGGTCGGCTTTTTAACTTATCTGTACCCGAACATGATGCTATGCGATCCTATATTAAGGAGTCATTGGAGAAGGGTCATATTAGACCTTCCTCGTCACCTTTAGGTGCTGGGGTTTTTTTTGTGGCCAAGATAGATGGTTCATTAAGACCGTGTATTGATTATCGTTCCCTTAACAGGATGACGGTTAAATATCAGTACCCGTTACCTCTGATGTCTGATTTATTCTCCAGAGTTAAGAGTGCCTGCTGGTTTACTAAGCTTGACCTCAGGGGGGCGTATAAGATGAATGGAAGACGGCGTTTAATACTCCGGAGGGACATTTTGAGTACCTGGTGATGCCTTTTGGGCTCTCTAATGCCCCTTCTGTCTTCCAGTCCTTTATGAATGATATTTTCCGAGACTTTGTGGATAAGTTTTTGATCATCTACCTGGATGATATTTTGATCTTTTCTAATGATTGGGATTCCCATGTGGAACATGTCCGGACTATGTTTCGGATTTTGAGGGAGAATTCCCTGTTTGTTAAGGGATCAAAATGTCTCTTTGGTGTACAGAGGATTTCATTTTTGGGATTTATCTTATCTCCATCGACTACTGAAATGGACCCGGCCAAGGTACAGGCCATTTATGATTGGGTTCAGCCTACTTCTTTGAAGGCTCTTCAGAAGTTTTTGGGTTTTGCTAATTTCTATCGTAAATTTATATGTAATTTTTCTAGTGTTGTCAAACCACTGACTGATCTGACCAAGAAGGGAGCTGATGTGCTGAATTGGTCTCCTGAGGCTGTCTCAGCATTTCAGGAGCTTAAGCGGAGGTTTACTTCAGCTCCAGTTTTACGGCAACCTGATGTCTCACTTCCATTTCAAGTGGAGTTAGACGCTTCTGAGATTGGTGCAGGAGCTGTTTTGATCCAAAAAGACCCTGTGACTTCTTTTCTCAAAAGTTCTCCCCATCTGAACGCAACTATGACGTGGGGAATCGGGAATTGTTGGCCATGAAATGGACATTTGAGGAGTGGAGACATTGGTTGGAGGGAGCTAGACATCAATATGTGGTCCTCACCGATCACAAGAATCTGACTTATCTGGAGTCAGCTAAACGCTTGAATCCTAGACAGGCTAGATGGGCCTTGTTTTTCACGCGTTTTAATTTTGTGGTCTCTTTTCTTCCGGGCACTAAGAATGTTAAGGCAGACGCCCTTTCTAGGAGTTTCTTTGCTGATCCTCTTAATGTGACTGAGCCTACTACTATCCTAGGTGAGGGGGTAGTTCTTTCTGCCATTTCGCCCGATTTGAGACGCGCCCTGGAGGAATTTCAGGAGGATAAACCTGAGCGTTGCCCTATGGGAAGATTGTATATTCCATACCAGTGGAGAAAGAGAGTGATGTCTGAAGTCCATTGCTCCGCATTGGCTGGTCATCCAGGTATTTTTGGTACCAGAGATTTGGTGAGTCGGTCGTTTTGGTGGCCTGCCTCATCTCGTGATGTCAGGAATTTTGTATAGTCCTGTGGGACTTGTTCTCGGTCTAAACCCTGTTCTCGTTCTAGTGGGTAGCTGATGCCCCTGCCGGTGCCCAAGAGGCCATGGACCCATATCTCAATGGATTTTATTTCTGATCTTCCTGTCTCTCAGAGAATGACTATTATCTGGGTGATTTGTGATAGATTTTCAAAGATGGTCTATCTTGTACCACTCCCAAAGTTGCAATCTTCCACTGAGTTGGTACCTTTATTTTTACAACAGGTGGTTCGGTTACACGGGACTCCTGAGAACATTGTGTCCTATAGAGGGGTCCAGTTTGTTTCCAGATTTTGGAAAGCCTTTTGTTCCAATCTGGGAATTCAGTTATCCTTCTCCTCCGCGTTTCATCCCCAGACCAATGGGCAGACTGAGAGGACAAACCAGACCTTGGAGTCTTATTTAAGATGCTTTATATCTGCTGATCAAGATGATTTGGTCTCATTTTTGCCCTTGGCCGAATTTGCACTGAACAATAGAGTTAGTTCTGCCACCTTGATGTCACCCTTTTTCTGTAATTTTGGGTTTCATCCTCGATTCTCTTCAGGGCAAGTAGAATCTTCGTCCTGCCCAGGTGTGGACACTGTGGTTGTGAGAATACAGCAGACATGGGACAAAGTGGTGGATAAATTGTCTCTCTCTCAGGAAAAGGCTCAGCGTTTTTCCAACCGGCATAGGACCATTGGTCCTCGGTTTAAAGTGGGTGTTATGGTTTGGTTGTCGTGTAAGAATATTCCTATGTATGTTGCATCTCCAAAATTTAAGCCAAGATTTATTGGACCTTATAGGATTTTGGAGATTATTAATCCTGCTTCTTTGCGATTGGCTCTTCCAGTTATGTTCAAAATCCATAACGTATTTCACAAATCACTATTGAAGAGGCTTGTTGAGCCAGTAGTTCCAGTGGCGGCACCTCCTGACCCTGTGTTGGTTAAAGGCAATAGGGAATATGAGGTAGAGAAAATATTGGATTCTCGTTTGGTTAGATGGAGACTCCAGTATTTGGTCAAATGGAAGGGTTATGGCCAGGAGGATAATTCTTGGGTCTCTGCCTCTGATATTCATGCCAATAAACTGGTTCATGCTTTTCCCCAGGCCCATCCTGATCGGCCTGGTGGCATGGATGAGTGTTCGGTGACCCCTCCTCAAGGGGGGGTACTGTTATGAGCTCATTTTCTGCTCCACCAGTTGAGAGTTCCCCTTCCGTTCTCCCTTTGGTAGTGACAGGAGGTAGTGAGGTTGGTTTAAGTGGTAGTGATCTGCCACCTGGTGAGGAAGATAATGATTGGATCTCTGGAGTATCAGACTGGATATAAGACAGCTGACGCCCTATCCGAGTGCTGGTGATTCAGTCTCTTTCTCAGGTCTAGGACTCAGCTCTGTTCCAGTCTTCTCAAGATAAGTCTGTTTTTTGCTAATGTTCTCACTTGCTCTTGTTGGTCTTTTCAGGTTTTTGTGTGGTCAGCCAGCCCGGCTGGGCTGTGCTGAATTTCCACTCTTATTTGCCAAATTGCTTTTTTTTTCGTCCCTTATAAGATTGGCCTCTTTTTGCTCTGTTTCAGAATATTTCAGAGTGCTGATATAGTGGGATAAGTCTAGTGACTTCAGGGTTAATTTTGCTGTCAGTTGTGTTGGACATTTTGTAGGGTTTTTTGGCAGACTGCAGACAGTGTCTTTCTTTTCCTGTCCTTTCTAGTTAGTCGGGCCCCATGGTTTTCTCAGCCTATTTTCCTGCCTTTGTTTGTGTTTTCCTCTTTTTTCACCGTTAATACATGTGGGGGGCTGTCTCTCCTTTGGGGTCTGCTCTGGGGCAGTTAGTTTTTCTCTTTTCCTGCTTTAGGCTTATTTAGTTCTCCGGTTGTGATGAGGCGTCTAGGAACGCTCCACGACTGCTGCTAGTTGCGTGTTAGGATCAGGGGTCTGCAGCCTGCATAGTTACCAACCTCTTTGGTTTTCTGAGACTTAGCTTGTGGTGTTTTTTATTTCCTCCTCGGCTACCCGTTTGTAACAGGAAACATCAGTTAGCTTTGCTCTGTTGCGTACGCTCCTAGCAACAGAGACCACCACCTGCGTGCATCTTCTCCTCCACCCGGATCCATCACCATAACTGGATCCTTCACCATAGTGCAGCCTTGGAGCAGAGTCCACCACCAGTTGCAGCTGTCCAGTATCAGAATTCCAAAGTTGAGTTCAGCTCCTGCCCAATAAGTCAAGCATGCTTGAGTCCAGCTCTCAGCAACCAAGTCCCGCATGCTGAGTGCAACTCTCTCCATAGTCGTCACTCCACCAAGCCATGCAAGCACTTCCTGCCGACACCATAAACTGTGACTCCACCACGTCATGCCAGCCCTTCTTGCAGACCACCTAGCTGCCACTCGTCCCCTCTGGCTGGGCTGTGCAGGACTCATGTTCAGCTCCTTCCTCCACCCAGGCTTCCTTGTGAATGACTAACACACAATCAATATCACCAACAGTGATTGAACCCACCTGGTTCCCTTTTATAGAGCCTAACACCTGATTTGTAATTGCGTGCACATTAACCCTAAAACTAAGGTGCGATACTACTCACCACCACTGGGCAACTTAGAATGAAACACCACGTGTAATAATTCTAATGGCCACCGAGGGCAATTACATTACTTTGGCACCTAGCCAAAGGAAAAAAAGTTCAACTTTGTCCATTTAAATTGTCAGATCCAGCCGGAATCATGACAGTGGCAAAGAAAAAGCCATATCTGAGACTGGCTAATAAAAGGAAAAGATTAATATGGGCAAAAGACCACAGACATTGGACAGATGAAGATTGGAAAAAAGTGTTATGGACAGGCGAATTCAAGTTTGAGGTATTTGGATCACACAGAAGAACATTTGTGAGACGCAGAACAACTAAAAAGAGGCTGGAAGAGTGCCTGACGCCATCTGTCAAGCATGGTGGAGGTAATGAGATGAGATTGTTTGGTGCTGGTAAAGTGGGAGATTTGTACAAGGTAGTAGGGATTTTGAATAAGGAAGGCTATCACTCCATTTTGCAACACCGTGCCATACCCTGTGGACAGCGCTTGATTGGAGCCAATTTCATCCTACAACAGGACAATGACCCAAAGCACACCTCCAAATTATGCAAGAACTATTTAGGGAAGAAGCAGGCAGTTGGTATTCTATCTGTAATGGAGTGGCCAGCGCAGTCACCAGATCTCAACTCCATTGAGCTGTTGTGGGAGGAGCTTGACCGTATGGTGCGCAAAAATGCCCATCAAGCAAAACCAACTTGTGGTAGGGGCTTCTGGAAGCATGGGGTAAAATTTCTCCAGATTACCTCAGCAAATTAACTGCTAGAAGGCCAAAGGTCTGCAATGCTGTAATTGCTGCAAAGGGAGCAATCTTTGATGAAAGCAAAGTTTGAAGGAAAAAATTACTTCAAATATCTTTTTTCGAACCTTGTCAATGTCTGAAATAGATTTTAAATTCATCTGGCAACTCATTTGATTAATAAAAGTATGAGTTTCCATGGAAAACACAAAATTGTCTGGGTAACCCCAAAATTTTGAACGGTAGTGTAACTTGCGTTTATTTGTGAAAAAAACGGAAATATGGTAAAAATGTCTAATATTTTGCAATTTTCAAACTCTTATTTTTAATGCTGTTAAATCAGAGAGATATGTCACACAAAATACTTAATAAATAACATTTCCCATATGTCTACTTTACATCAGCACAAGTTTGGAAACAATTTTTTTTTTTGTTAGGAGTTATAAGGTTAAAATTTGACCAGCGATTTCACATTTTCTCAACAAAATTTACAAAACCATCTTTTTAGGGACCACCTCAAATTTGAAGTCACTTTGAGGAGTCAATGTGACAGAAAATACCCAAAAGTGACACCATTCTAAAAACTGCACCTTTCAAGGTGCTCAAAACCACGTTCAAAAAGTTTATTAACCCTTCAGGTGCTTTACAAAAATTGAAGCAATATGGAAGGAAAAAATGAGCATTTAACTTTTTTCACAAAAATTTTACTTCGGACACATTTTTTTTATTTTGTCAAGGGTATCAGGAGAAAATTAACCACAATTTCTCCTGAGTACACCGATACCCCATGTGTGGAGGAAGACCACTCTTTAGGCGCACGGCAGGGTTTGGAAGGGAAGGATCGCCGTTTGAGGTTTTGAACGTAAAATTGGATGGATTCGAGAGTGGACACCATGTTGCGTTTGGAGAGCCCCTGATGTACTTAAACAGTGGAAACCCCCATAAGTGACTCCATTTTGGAAACTAGAACCCCCAAGTAACTTATCTGGCTGTGTGGTGAGCACTTTGAACCCCCAAGTGCTTCACAGAAGTTAATAACGTAGAGCCATGAAAATAAAAAATAATTTTTTCCACAAAAATGATCTTTTTGTCCCCAATTTTTTATTTTCCCAAGGGTAACAGGAAAAATTGGACCCCAAAAGTTGTTGTGCAATTTGTCCTGAGTATGCTGATACTCCATACCATATGTGGGGGAACCACTGTTTGGGTGCATGGCAGAGCTCGGAAGGGAAGGAGCATCGTTTGACTTTTTCAATGCAAAATTGGCTGGAATTGAGATCGGATGCCATGTCATGTTTGGAAAGCCCCTGATGTGCCTAAACAGTGGAAACCCCCTACAAGTGACACCATATTGGAAACTAGACCCCCCGAGGAACTTATCTAGATGTGTGTTGAGCACTTTGAACCCCCAAGTGCTTCACAGAAGTTTATAACGTAGAGCCATAAAAATAAGAAATCATATTTTTTCCACAAAAATGATCTTTTTGCCCCCAAATTTTTATTTTCCCAAGGGTAACAGAAGACATTGGATCCCAAAAGTTGTTGTGCAATTTGTCCCGAGTATGCTGATACCCCATATGTGGGGGGAACTTCTGTTTGGGCACATGGCAGAGCTTGGAAGGGAAGCAGCGCTGTTTTGGAATGCAGATTTTGATGGAATGGTTTGCAGGCGTCATGTTGTGTTTGCAGAGCCCTTGATGTGCCTAAACAGTGGAAACCCCCCACAAGTTACCCCATTTTGGAAACTAGACCCCCCAAGGAGTTTATCTAAATGTGTGGTGAGCACTTTGAACCGCCAAAGTGCTTCACAGAAGTTTATAACCTAGAGCCATGAAATTAAAAAATCATATTTTATCCACAAAATTATTTTCTTGTCCCCAAATTTTTATTTTCACAAGGGCAACAGGAGAAATAAGACCCCATCAGTTGCTGTGCAATTTGTTCTGAGTACGCTGATACCCGATATGTGGGGGGGGGGACCACTGTGATCGCCTTACTGCGATCTTTGGTGGGCAGAGTGAACAAATCCACAAAAGGTGAAGAATTGGTTTTACTTTTTACGCCATTCCTCATGCGGTATTAGTGATTAGGCGACTTTACTCTTCGGGTCGGTGCGATTACAGCGATACCAGATTTATATCCTTTTTTATGTTTAGCTTCTGTCACACACGAAAAGACGCTTTTTTTGTAAGAATTTTTTGTAAGAAGTTTTTGCATCGTCGTATTTGAGAGCTATAATTTTTCCATATTTTGGCCGACTGAGTACAGAATCATGTGAGGGCTTATTTTTTGTGGGATGAGCTGACGTTTTTATTGGTACTATTTTTGGGCACATGACATTTTTTGATTGCTTTCTATTCCGATTTTTGTTGGAGGCAGAATGAACAAAAAACAGCAATTAATGATTTTTTTTCTCTTTTCCGCATGTGGTAAAATTGATAAGGCAGCTTTATTCTTTAATCACTGCGATTAGAGCGATGCCTCATGTATATAGTTTTTTTTTTTTTTTATGTTTTAGCGTTTTTACACAATAAAAACTTTTATAGAAAAAATAATTTAACATTGCTTTATTCTGAGAGCTATAACTTTTTTATTTTTCCGCTGATTGGGCTGTATGGTGGCTTGTTTTTTGCGGGACAAGATGGCGCATTCAGTATTGCTATTTTTATTATCGTTTTTTTATTGCGTTTTATTCCATTTTTTCCAAGCTATATGATACTGCTTGGAAAAAGTATAATTTACTACTTAGTATGTTTTTTTGTTATGGCATTCACTGAACGGGATGACTAGTGTCTAACTTTTACAGATCGGATTTTTGCAATACCAAACGTGTACTTTTTTGTTTACATAAAAATGTGTATTAGTGGATTTTTTTTATTATTCTTATTATTTTTTAATTTTTTTTTTTTTACTTTTTTTGTACATTTCCTTTTTTACCTAGTCCCTTTATGGGACTTTCACTTTTTACACTTTTGTCTATCAAGGCACAATGAGGGCATGGTTACTATACGAGGACAGAATTGGGAAACAATTACTGTGTGGGAGGCACAAGCAGGAGCACTATGGAGTTTGTGTAGGGGTGATGAAAAGTGGATAGGGTGCTAGCAAAGCGATGTGCCACAGAAGTCTTTGAGCTACATTCTGCAGAGATGAGTCATAGGTTGAAGAAGTATTATCAGTCTGGTCCTATTGTAAAAGAAAATGGGAAGTACACTACTATGATCAGTGATAATGATCAGGACTTTTATGTTGATGGCCTTTCCTTAGAACAGGTCATCAATATCTGATTGTTGGAGGTGCCATAACTGTTTCCACAACCGCATGTGCCCAGTTGCTGAGCAGCACAGTAGAGCTCCATCAACTGTATAGTGGCCAAAGTCGGGTACTGCACTTTCACCCCCTATCCAATACGGAGTGAATGTGCCATACCTGGCCGTGACCACTATGAAGTTGATAGAGCTGTAAAGTTCCTCTCCACAATTGAACACATACAGACACCATCAGGAACAGCTATCACTGACCAGATATTGATTATCTCTCCTAAGAGTAGGCCATCAATAAAAAAGTCCCAAGCAACTCCTTTTACTGTGAGTTACTCGATTTCTCTGCACTGTGCACTGTGTGGAATTGATATCTACTATTATATACTGCTCAAAAAATAAAGGGAGCGCTATTCCATTTGCAACAGGCTGTTTGTGTTTCCTTTATTTTTTTTGAGCAGTATATATTAACTGCATAATGGTAAGATTGGTCTTAGTACATGATTTTTGGTCATGAAGAGTGATGAGCGAGAATGCTCACCACTGATCAATACTTAATCGATCATCGGGCTGCTCAGGTACACTAGTTACTCGATTGAGGATCGCCGGTGCTTGAGTGCTGTCTGAGCGCCGGGGTCACATGTCAACACCACACGAGTGCCAAGGGAAAAGCGATTTTCAACACTGCGGGAACAGCGTCAGTATGGGAGGCAAGTATAACTTTTATTATTTTATCGGGGCCAAGCGATGGGTTTGATAAGAAGTTGTCCAAGTAGTGGACAACTTCTTTAACTGCAGGTTTAAATGAAAACCGTGGCCATAGGCCAGTTGTAAGATCCGGACTGGAGGGAGAGATCCGTCTCACTACTATCCTATAGATGTTCCTCAAATAAAAGCCCAATACAGGTTTTCCTAAACTGACTTGGTCAAATAACTTGACCCACTCCACACTTACTTTTATTTTGCATGGTAACTACAGCCTGTGACTACAATGTAATGTAATGTAATGCAATGTACTGTCAGTATGCTTCTAAACACATTCTGTGGGATACATAATGGCCCTTGCAAATGATTCCCCTCATAGTCTCACAATGGGCAGAAAGCTGCCAATCAATGGTGCTATCAAATGACAGCAAGTAGCCCAGTAGGTGTTACACTGCAGGAATCAGGGTCTCTTCTCCTACATCATGCTGCAGTCTGATGGGGTAGCAAAAAACCTTTAATACAATGTACATTGTGTTTGTTTTCATAAAGGACAGTTACACTTGTACAGTTTTTGTACCACTGCTGCCATTTCCTGGCCTTTCTTTCTGTAACTCTTCCTATACTGTTGCTCTCTCACATTCTGGTCACAATCATGCTTCAGCTGGAAAGATCTTCTGCTACTTCTGTCCTT
Organism: Dendrobates tinctorius; assembly: GCF_039654945.1. Taxonomy (NCBI): domain Eukaryota; kingdom Metazoa; phylum Chordata; class Amphibia; order Anura; family Dendrobatidae; genus Dendrobates; species Dendrobates tinctorius. The sequence goes on along the minus strand of NW_027362048.1, from coordinate 1,434,288 downwards.
GTCCCTTAATCTACGTACGATGTCTCTACTTTACCATTTCACAAGATGCAGTCAATAAATGTCCTAAAAGTTCTTGCACTGCATATTCTTCCCTGGACTATATACGAGCAGCTTGTCAGGCTACAAAAGCGAGGCTAAACAGTAAGCTGCTACTACTTGTACAGAGACTTGTGCTCACATCCTTCAATCAAATCCTGCCCATGTACATCTGTGGCAGAATCTAGAAATATAAGGTGTAGGCCGCCCCCCTTTGCCCCTTAGCTGTACATCCTGTGGGACCCATTTTCTTTATATAAGGAGGTCATTTGCTTCTGATGCAACTTAACTTGTGTTTCATTAAGGCTTGGTAAAGGAATAAATGCACCATGATATGTGTAAGTTACGCTTCTCTTCACCTACAAGAATATACTGTATGCTGTGTGCATGACACAAGACTTTGACAGGTCATCGTGCATTCTCTAATCATTCTATATGTTTCTTTATGTAATCATGCTCTATAAAGATTTTTTAATATCTTTCTCACTCTGCTGCATTGAATGCCAGCTGAAAGTTCTCTTTTCTGTTCTTTGGGTCAAGAGAGTCGTAGTCAAAAGCATCGGGGAAGAAAGCCAAGATCAGGGCACAGAATGCAAGGCCATTACTCCAACTGCTTGAGAAATTCTGGATGTCCACACCCTTATAAAACAAAAAAACAACAAAGGAACAGTAAAACAGAAATAAGTAAAAAATGTGTTTAATAGGGAGAAATCATTAGGTATACACTGCAGGATAATATTGGTACATTTTCATAATTAACAATATAGTATTACTTGCACTATATGTGGACAAAACCCACACATTACACCTATAAGAACTTTTATGATATCCCATTGTAAATTCATAGGCAATAATATGGAGATGGCAGAAATGTATCTGGGGTGGGGCGAGAAGTTGGGGCATTTGGCCAGGACCCAGCCGACAGGGGGGTGCCATTGGGCCGCCTAATGCAAGGGTCGAATTGTCTCCTTTGGCGGATGCATTTTGCCACCCTATGGCCATTCTCTGAGCTGGCTGTCAAGGTGACAGCTGGCTCAGAAAAGGTGCAGCGCTCTGACTCCCAGTGAACAACTGTACTCATGTTTTTCAGACTCAAGTACAATTAAGACTCTGACCACTGGGTCAAGGCGACATATCTAGTTGGAATGTGGCCAGAAGTAAGCAAATCTCATACTTGCGCTGATGTAAAGGGGGTGTTGTATCTGCTATGTGTCTCTCCCTTTAATTGTTGTATATACAATATGTGCTGTTGTAATGACAAAGTATTGTAGGGAGAGCATAGTTATGTAGTGCTTAGGACACTAGAGGTCACTGTAGTGTAAGAATGTTAGTTGTTAGCTGTAGATATAGGGAGATTAGATGATAGCAATAGTTAGCTGGGTCTAGCCAGAATAGAGACAGTTAATTAGCTGTACCAGTGGGATAATTGGTGGGAGGAGTCACCCAGAGGGGACAGAATTGTTCGAGAAAACTTAGTCAGAGTGTTGTGAGAGATCATACCGTGCAGAACTACAGTGGAATTGCAGCAATAGCTTGGAGCAAGCGGGACGAGACAGTCAGTGTGCTGATCTGAAGGAAAAAGAAAGTTGGAAGCTGAACTTCTGGGGAGCACTCTCGGGGAGAGGCCAGGAAGTGAACCTCGGGGCAGCATCTGGGGACACCGTCTGGAATTGATTGGGACCTACAGTCCAGTTAGGACTGCAAGCGGCAGTCTGGTACCTTGGCAGGATGGGCAATATAGACAGGGAGCGTCCAGGGATGGCCAACGGGAGGATTCAGCGGGCCTTGGGTTCAGAAAAGGTGCAGGACGGGAAGTGTCAGGATCAGATCAGGAATTGTGCAGAAGATGGCATGATAAATGGCGCTGGAAGAAAATGCATTTGCAAGACTACTTCACTGCACTCAAACAAGCAACACTTGCATTCAAATCTTCCCTCACCTCTGCTAAACAGGCCTACTTCACAACCCTTGTATCTTCCTTATCCCATAACCCCAAACAGTTGTTCAATACTTTTAACTCCCTCCTCCGCCCACCACTGCTGTTACGAATGGGTCACCGAGGAGGAAAAAACCTAAACATGCTACGCCCAGAAAAACCAGAGAGGTTGGTAACTATGCAGATTGCAGATCCCTGATCCTACCACAACAACTAGCAGCAGCCATGGAGCGTGCCTACGACGAATCTAGACGCCTCGTCACGGCCGGAGGACTAAATAAGCCTAAAGCAAGAAAAGGGAAAACTAGCTGTCCCAGAGCAGACCCCAAAGGAATAGACAGCCCCCACACATGTATTGACGGTGAAACAAGATGAAAACACAAACACAGGTAGGAAAATAGCCTGAGCAAACGATGGGGCCCAAACTAACTAGATAGGATAGGAAAGGAAAGACACTGTCTGCAATCTGCCAAAAACCCTACAAAAATAATGTCCAACACTTCTGATAGCAAAATTAACCCTGAAGTCACTAGACTTCTCCCACTATGTCAGCACTCTGAAATATTCTGAGACAGAGCAAAAAGAGGCCAATCTAATAAGGGACAAAAAGCAAATTGGCAAATACAGATAAATAAGAGTGGAAATTCAGCACAGCCCAAGCCGGGGCTGGCTGACCACACACAAACTGAATAGAACAACAAAATCAAGTGTGAACATTAGCAGAGGAACTTAGCTTGAGCTGACTGGAACAGAGCTGAGAACGAAGACCTGACAAGCAGAAGGAATCACCAACAACTGAATAGGGAGTCGGCTGTCTTAAATCCAATCTGAGACTCCTGAGATCCAATCGTCTTCCTCATTCTCAGGTGGCACATCTCCACCAATCAAATCAGCCTCGCTACCTCCTGTTACCACCAGAGGGAGTCTGGAAGGAGAACTCACAACTGGTGAACCAGAGAATGAACTCACAACACACTGCCCCCTCCGACTTCCCTAATCTCTGCTGAGGACTTTGCCGCACACTTCAAAAACAAGATAGGCCAAACACGGCAAGTCTTTATTGCTCAACCACCACAACCCCTTTGCATACCAGACCAATGCCCAAACCCCATAACCTCCTTATCTAACATCACTGAAGGGGAGCTCGCTCATCTTCTCTCCAAATCACACTTCACCACTTGTGCACTTGGCCCGATCCCATCCCACCTCCTCCCCAATGTCACCACCACTCTTATCCCATTCCCTAACCTACCTCTTCAACCTATCACTAACTACTGGTACCTTCCCTTCTGCTTTCAAACATGCCACAATCACACCTATCCTGAAAAAGCCAACCCTCGATCCAACAGCCACGTCCAGCTATCGCCCAATATCGCTGCTCCCATTCACTTCTAAACTCCTGGGGCAGCATGTCCACGCTGAACATTCCTCCCACCTCTCATCTAACTTGCTCTTTGACAATCTACAATCTAGCTTCTGCCCCCATCATTCCACTGAGACAGCCCTGACCAAAATTACCCATGACCTACTTACAGCCAAAGCTAACGGACAATACTCTATACTCCTTCTAGACCTGTCCTTTGCTTTTGACACAGTTGACCACTGCCTCCTACTGCAGATCCTCTACTCCTTTGGCATCAAAGACTTCGCCCTATCCTGGATCTCCTCATACCTTTCCAACTGCACATTCAGCGTCTCCCACTCCCACACTACCTCCTCATCCCACTCTCTCTCTGTTCTAGGACCCCTACTCTTCTCAATCTATACACTTGGCCTGGGGCAATTCATAAAGTCCCATGGATTCCAGTACCACCTTTATGCCTTTGATACTCAGATCTACCTCTCTGGCCCAGACGTCACCTCTCTGCTCTCCAGAATCCCAGAGTGTCTATCAGCCATATCCTCCTTCTCCTCTCGCTTCCTCAAACTCAATGTGGACAAATCTGAACTAATCAGCTTTCCCCCATCCCACAGATCTTCCTTACCCAACCTTTCTATAACAATTGACGACATCATGCTTTCCCCTGTAACGGAGGTCCGCTGCCTCGGAGTAACCCTCGACTCTGCCCTGTCCTTCAAACTGCACATCCAAGCTCTCTCCAACTCCTGTCGCCTCTAGCTCAAAAATATCTCCAGAATCCGTCCCTTCCTCAACCCTCAATCTTCTAAACTACTTGTGCATGCACTCATCATCTCCCGCCTCGACTCCCTGCTAACACCCTTGCACCTCTCCAGTCCATCCTCAACTCTGCCGCCCGACTAAATCATCTCTCTCCTTGCTACTCCTCCGCTTCTCACCTCTGGAAATCTATTCACTGGCTCCCACTCCCTCAGCGTATCCAATTCAAATGACTAATACTGACCTACAAGGCCATCTACAACCTGTCTCCCGATACTTCCCCTCACGTAATCTCCAGTCCTCCCAAGACCTCCTTCTCTCCTCCACACTTATTCGCTCCTCGCCCAACCGCCTCCAAGACTTCTCCCGAATAGCCCCCATCCTCTGGAATTCCCTGCCCCAACATGTCCGGCTATCATCCACACTCGGATCCTTCAGACGGTACCTGAAAACCCACCTCTTCAGGATAGCCTACAGCCTGCAATGACCCCTGCTACCGCCTCATAATCACTGGAGCTGCTGCAACCCCCCAACCTACTGTCTCCTTCCCCACCATCCTGTAGTATGTAAGCCTGAAAGGGCAGGGTCCTCTATCCCCTCTATATCAGTCTGTGATTGTTAGTTTGTTTTCTGTAAGTGATATCTGTAATTCGTATGTAACCTCTTCTCATGTACAGCACCATGGAATCAATAGTGCTATAAAAATTAATAATAATAAAGCTTTATGGTAACGGATGGACTGTAACTGTGCTGCAAGAATTTGTTTCTAATAAAAACTCTCTTTCAAAGAACGAAGAGTCAGAGAACGTTTCCCACAGGGACACTGTATCCTGTTCAGGCTCCGGTCCCGCAGGTGGGTGAAGAATTGCACACTTACTGCACGAACACAAAGGAACACCCTAAAGTTTTAGTAGCGGAGCGTCCAGGTGCTGAAGAGTTAAAGCCCCTCATCACAGCTGGCACCTGGGTACCCGTTACAAAGTGGCGCTGCGAGCAGGGTAACGGACTGTTGCCTAAAGAAAACGGAGGAAACCCCAGCATGGTCAAAATGGCGGCCGTGAGTACTAACAGGGCGTAAAATGGCACGGAGGCTGGCAATAGCTCTGCCCATCGTGGGCATCATATGAAGAAAGTGGCGTGAAAATCCGGCTGGTGGGGAGGGTGCCTTGTGCCTCGGCCCCATCCCCTTGTGAGCGGTGACCACCCGCGGTGGGTGTGGCGTAAACAGAAGAAACGTTATCTCCCACAGCGGATTCCTGAGGAGCAGGAGGAGTCCAATGTTGAAGGGGAGGAGCGGCTGGAGTCGGCACCACCCTGGCCAGGGAAGAGTCAGTCTGAGGAGATCCACGTGTCTGGCTGGACGGCGCCATTATGGGGGACTGAACTGAACGCCGGACTGAAAAGGAGGAAGAGGCAGACCTGGAAGAAGTTACAGTGGCGGAGGACACTGATGATCACGGAGCAGCAACAGCGGACACTCTGGTTAGTGTCTCTCAACCCCTCATCCCTGAGCCCTCTGTTGCGGACCTCCCGGCTCTCAGTCCTGTGCCCTCACTTCCGGAGCCCCAGTCTGTGTGTGTGGATGTTTGCCCCAGCGATCCCCGGCTTCAGGCTATCCATGCCGTATCCCCGTCTCCTGGTCCCGCACCTCGGCAGCAGCAGAAGGGGGGCCCGTTTACATCCGCCAGGCAGGGGCCCTGGGTGGCAGAAGTTGTGGATGATACAGAGATGCAGGCATTCCTGGAATGGGACCGGGAGTGCTGCACCTGAGGCCTAGAGAAATGGTGAGACCTATGCCTGTTTGCTCTGGTGCACCAGGGGATGTGGTGGTCAGAAGGATTCCAGAGGTTATGTCTGAAGCACAGGCTCGGAGCCCTGCTGATGCTGAGTGGGACCGGGAAGAATCCGGTACCTGCCCTGGATAAATAGGACAGTGACTGAAACTTGCCCTTAAGAAAAAGTTGCAGAAGTTGTGCCTGTTGCATAAAAATTGATGAAGCTTTTGGGACTGTTCTGCATCCCTGAGGGCAGGAGCATTGGAAGTCGTCCAGATAACGTCTGGATCAATGGTTAATGAAGGACTGTTTGTGGTTTGCGGGCAGGAGCCCGGATGTTAAGGCGGTCAGACTGGTCGCAGTTGAAGGAGAGTAAATTTTGTTTCCCCCCTCCCAAGTTTTGTTTCGCCCGTTGCGCTCCCCCTGCTGGATTACGGGACTACAACCCTGATAGGGTTAAACATCATAGATTGCGTAAAGTCTTGGAGCCTCAAAGAAGGGAGGGGAAAACACCTGTGTGCTAAAAGGACCCGAAGGGTCAGGACTGAGCAAATCAGAATTGAGTGGTCATTCAGACCTGTGTGAAGAAAATGACCTGAGAGGGTCAGGACTGTGTGAACTGTTCGCTGGTCCTCTGGATCAGGATGGAAAGCTGATATTGTGTTGCCATTCCTTTGGCCTGTGTCTGGCTACCCAGAGCAAGAAGGGACTGGCATAGCTGCCTAAGAAAACTTCTTTCTTACTGGAACGGAAGGTCAATAGTCAGTGGGACCCATATTGAAAGAACTTGAACTCTTGTTCCAGGGCTCCAACCTAGTGGAGCCTGGGTCATGCAAGACCCGTGAAGACATTGGAGCCTGTGACAAGGACACCACTGTATATATATTATGTAACTAATGCTATGTTTTGGTTTGAAAGCCTTTAGTAATGCCATGGTCGGGGACGACACTGTTTAAGAAGGGAGGTATGTAAAGGGGGTGTTGTATGTGCTATGTGTCTCTCCCTTTAATTGTTGTATATACAATATGTGCTGTTGTAATGACAAAGTATTGTAGGGACAGCATAGTTTTGTAGTGCTTAGGACACTAGAGGTCACTGTAGTGTAAGAATGTTAGTTGTTAGCTGTAGATATAGGGAGATTAGCTGATAGCAACAGTTAGCTGGGTCTAGCCAGAAAAGAGACAGTTAATTAGCTGTACCAATGGGATTATTGGTGGGAGGAGTCACCCAGAGGGGACAGAATTGTTCTAGAAAAGTTAGTCAGAGTGTTGTGAGAGATCATACTGTGCAGAACTACAGTGGAATTGCATCAATAGCTTGGTGCAAGCGGGACAAGGCAGTCAGTGTGCTGATCTGAAGGAAAAGGAAAACTGAAAGCTGAACTTCTGGGGAGCACTCTCGGGCAGAGACCAGGAAGCGAACCTCGGGGCAGAGTCTGGGGACACCATCTGGAATTGACTGGGACCTACGGTCCAGTTAGGACTGCAAGCGGCAGTCTGGTACCTTGCCAGAATGGGCAATATAGACGGGGAGCGTCCAGTGACGGACAATGGGAGGATTCTGCTGGCCTTGGGTTCAGAGAAGGTGCAGGATGGGAAGTGTCAGGATCAGATAAAGAATTGTGCTGAAGATGGCATGATAAAGCTTTATGGTAACGGATGGACTGTAACTGTGCTGCAAGAATTTGTTACTAATAAAAACTCTCTCTCAAAGATCGAAGAGTCGGAGGATGTTTGTGCGAGTTCACATCCCACAGGGACACTGTATCCTGTTCAGGCTCTGGTCCCGCAGGTGGATGAAGAATCGCACACATACTGCACTAATACAAAGGAACACCCTAAAGTTTTAGTAGCGGAGCGTCCGGGTGCTGAAGAGTTAAAGCCCCTCATCACAGTTGGCACCTGGGCACCTGTTACACTGACATGACCATCCACTCTTGCCACCTGCAAGGCAGAATCGTAAGAGTGGAGTGCATGCGCTGTGAGGATTCAGAAGCTTGCATTCACGTAGAATGACTGCACAATTCCCTTTACAATCCTAACAGCCTTTAATATACTATGCTCGCTGTCAGGATTCCAGCAGTCATCACATGGCCACTTCACTCATAAGGCCTCTTTCACACTTCAGTTTTTTGCCATCAGTCAAAATCCGCCAAAATTTGAAAATGGCGGATCCGCTTTTTCTTGTTGCGGATCCGCCATTTCCCCCATTGGGATACATTAGTGGCGGATTTTGACGGATGGTCGTCCGTTGCGTCCGGTATTCGGCGGATCCGCAAAATTCCTTGCGGATTCTGTCTGAGGGGGACGGAGCTTGCAACGTTTTTTTCGCCGTCAAAATGGCGGGTGACGGCGGATCAGCCATCATCTGCCATGCGGTAGAATGGCCGCCTATGGGCGGTGGATCCGCCAGGATCCGCGATTTTGCGGAATCCGCCGGCAGGATCCGCAAAATCGCGCTGCGCATGCCCAGAAAAAAGATACTTTTCCAGACAGTCCCAAAACTATATAAGGTGGGCTAATTGGGCCCAGACATGCAGTAGCAGTCAGCCAGCCAGGAGCCAAGCCACCCACCAAGCCTGCCAGACACCCACCAAGCCTGCCAGACACCCACCAAGCCTGCTAGACGGCCACCAAGCCTGCAGACAGCCACACAGCTATCAAGCCTGCCAGACACCCACCAAGCTGCCACACATATCAGCTCAAGAGGCCTGCCAGTACCAGCTCACCTACAAGTGTGAGTATACCTATTTATGACATTTCTGTGTGTGTGTGTGTATATGGCCTGCTAGTGTGTAGCCTGCGTGTGTGTGTGTGTGTGTGTGTGTGTGTGTGTGTGTGTGTGTGGTCTGCGAGTGTTGCATGTCTGTGTTTTTTTTTTTTTTTTTTTTTTCTGTTGCTTGTGTACTGCATTTTATTTTCATACAACTGTATTTATATTGTATTTTTTTATGCTGTGATTGCTGTGGTGTATGGTATGTGGTGTAATTGGGCCCAGACAATCCGGCACCAGCAACACTGAAGACACCAAGCAAGACATCCGACTGCAGCCTGACTGATAGAAGATTGAACTAGAGCTATAAAACCTGCCTGTGCACAGCACACAGTAAAATCCTGCCAGCGCACCATCTGCGCACCCCATACTAAAGATAGGGTGCGCAAATCAGAAGCGTCCATGTGTGCTAGTAGGCGGTGATGACCGGATGGGGTGGTGACTAGCGGCGGCCGTGTGCAGGTCATCGCTGTGGTATAAAGTGCAAATGTGAAACCGGCCTAACTGGTATTGTATGTGGTGTAATTGGGCCCAGACATCTGGCAACAGCCATACTGAAGACACCGAACCAGACATCAAACACCAGCCTGACTGATAGACGACCAAACTAGAGCTACAAAACCTGTCTGCTCAGCTGCAAATCTTCCACCTGCAAGACCCCTGGAGTGTGTGTTTGTGTGTGTGGCCTGGCTGTGTGTTATGCATGTTTGTGTGGGTTTTTTTTTTTTTTTAAATATTTTAATTGTTTTTCTTTTGCATGTTTATTGGATTTTATTTTCATATTTGCAATTGTAGTGTGATTAATGTATCTGTTGTAAATCGGTGTTTTTTTATTTTTCATTTATTGTGGTATTTAAAATAAAGAGCAGAGTAGCTCCTATTTGTTGGAAAAAAAAAAATAAAATAAAAAAAAAAAAACTTTTCAAAAAATCTCCGTAGTATCATTTAAAAAAAAAAGGTAAAATTAAGTTACCATAAAGGTACATTAAATTTTTTGGTATACAAGTGTGGTTAAAAGTGAGAGATTGCAACATACCATGAAAAAAATCTGGTTATTCACAGCTGAGAGTTTTTCAGGGAGTTCAAAAACATGCAAACACAGTGTGGGTATACACAGAAATTAAACACCTTCAATCACACTCTCGGTGAGACCTTCAATCACTGGTTACACTCTTGGTGAGAGTTTTTGAGGGAATGCAAACACTGGTATACACAGCAATTACACACCTTCAATCACTGGTTACACTCAGTTACACTTTTTCAGGGAATTCAAACACATGCAAAGAAAGTGTGGGTTAACACAAAATATTACACACCTTCAATCACTGTGGTTACACTCGGTGAGAGATAAGGGAATTTAGACATGCAAACACTTAAAATTGTGTATACTTAGTTTCAGGGAATTACACATTATATACAAATGAATATTTTTTTTTTTTTTTAAATTTCATATTTTCTTTATAATTGCAGATAACTTAATGAAGCGCCACCAGAAAAGCAGCAGCAGACACGGCCAGCCAGGCCGCAGCAGGGATGGTGAACGAGACCGCAGCAGAGATGACCGGCGAGAATGCAGCAGAGATGACCGGTCAGGCCGCAGCAGAGACGGTCGGCCTGACCGCAGCAGAGACGGACAGCCAGGCCGTGGCAGAGTACAGCCAACCATTAGTTTCCCTGTAAGTATAAAGGCCTGAAAGCTTATTATGATCCTTTGTATAGTAGCTTAACAATTGTCTTTATACTTGCAGATCACTTCAGCAAGCACCACCAGCCAGGCCGCAGCGGAGACTGTCAGCCAGGCCGCAGCAGAAACGGCCAGCCACGCCACAGCAGAGACAGCCAGCTAGGCCGCAGCAGAGACGGCCAGCCAACCATTAGTTTCCCTGTAAGTATAAAGGCCTGAAAGCTTATTATGATCCTTTGTATAGTAGCTTAACAAGTGTCTTTATAATTGCAGATCACTTCAGGAAGCACCGCAGCTGCCAACGCAGCTGCCCCAAACCGTAATGTCTTCTCCTGAAAGCTCCCCCTCACATCATCAGCGAGCTGAGGTAAAAATTTTTTTTTTTTTTTTTTTTTTATTTAAACTAATTTTTTTTTTTGGTTAAAAACACTATCCATGTATTATGTTTTAATAGGAAGCTGATTCAGAGGAGCTTCCAGGAGGAGACGTGCAGGGTGGAGAGACGCAAGGAGTGGGTGCGCAGAGTGTAAGTTTAGCACATACACAGATACATAATGCTACACCCAACACAAACATTCATCACAGTGCACACACAATAACTACGCATCCATCCAAACAAATTTTTTTTTTTTTTACCACAGTCTTCAGAATCCGGTGCCCACACTAGAGTGACTCCCAGGACATCCCAGGGTCGTCAAGGTGATGCATCTGTTGGTCGGCAAATGGTAAGTAACCCTATTTGGATAATTGTTTAAATGAACATCATGTGTTTGAATAGAATGTAATTTTTTGTTTTGTTTTTTATCTTCACAGGTTTCACAGCGTGCTCCCCGGAGACATCTGGAGGAGGGTATCATGATTGATACTGATGAACTCATCCGTGAGGTGGAAAACCGGGAGCCGCTGTGGAACATGGCAAACCATCTACACGCCGACCAACCAACCACCCGACGGCTCTGGGATGAGGTCTGTTCTTCAGTTATTGAGAACTGGGAGGAACTCAATGCGAGGGCCAGGGATTTTGTGCGTAAGTATTACAACTTCAGTAACTTATATTCCAGCATGTGAAGTGTCGAATACTAACCCCCTTTTTTTTTGCTTCACAGGTGACCGGGTTATCACACGGTGGCGGTCGCTCTGGGATCGCTTCAAGAGGGACTACAACAAGGAGATGCAGACCCCGAGTGGATCGGGAGGACACCGGGGACCCCAGTACAAGAACTACAAAGCCCTGGCGTTCCTGCGATCAACAATGGTGTGCAGAAGGTAAATATTCCCCAAACCATTTCTGTAGTAGAAATGTTTAACCAAATTTTTTTTCAGCAGACTTAAATTAAATATCAATATTTTTAATATACATTTTTTCTCCTTTTTTTTTTTTTTTTAGCACCATCTGCAGCACTCGGGAGTCTGCATCAGAGTTGCGTCCCTCTGGAGTGATCCCTAGTGAGACCGCCCCCGGTGACCACATCGAGGTATCCGACCCCTCTGTACCTACCCTCTTGTCTCATCCCTCTATCCCCTTCACCAGCACTGGAGCAGCAGGGCAGACTTCATCACATGAAGCTGCTGGTGACGACTTGTTCCCTGTTCCCCACCCCTCAGACACTGCCGCAACATCTTGACCAACCTTTGGTTCTGGCCGGCAGCGTCTGAGGAGTCAGGAAAGGATGACCTTGTCTGACTGTTTGAGTCTAAACTCATCTGTCCAGCATGGTTTCCACACTTATGGAGAACGGTTATCTTCTGGGTTGACCATGATCAATCAAAGTATCATGGAACTCAGAAGATACATGGAACAGATGAATTTAGAATCAAACCAGACACCGAGACATACCTTTTTTTCAATCTGTTGTCCGGCAAATGGAAGGTTTAAGTACTCACCAGCAGATGCTTGTGATGCAAGCCTGTCAGAATGCTCTAGTGGAAGTACTTGCTGAAGCATCTCATCCTCCCCCTGTCCATCCTCCCCCTGTCCATCCTCCCCCTGTCCATCCTCCCCCTGTCCATCCTCCCCCTGTCCATCCTCCCCCTGTCCATCCTCCCCCTGTCCATCCTCCCCCTGTCTATCCTCCCCCTGTCTATCCTCCCCCTGTCTATCCTCCCCCTGTCTATCCTCCCCCTGTCTATCCTCCCCCTGTCTATCCTCCCCCTGTCTATCCTCCCCCTGTCTATCCTCCCCCTGTCTATCCTCCCCCTGTCTATCCTCCCCCTGTCTATCCTCCCCCTGTCTATCCTCCCCCTGTCTATCCTCCCCCTGTCTATCCTCCCCCTGTCTATCCTCCCCCTGTCTATCCTTCCCCTGTCTATCCTTCCACAGTCCATCCTTCCCCTGTCTATCCTTCCACAGTCCATCCTTCCCCTGTCTATCCTTCCACAGTCCATCCTTCCCCCGTCCATCCTTCCACCATCCATCATACAGCCATCCCTCCTCCTACCACTCCCTCTCCTTTCTCTAGTTCCCCATTCCATTCTTCCCAGTACCTTCCTCCCCACTGCATTATACCCCAATGCCCTCACCATACCCACCCCCACATACACCTTCAATGTACCCACAAACCTCGTCTGTCCATCCACTCCCGTCCCAACCACATGTGTTAAACCCCCCTTCCACTTCTGGTCCTCACCAACTCCCTCCCCAGTCCTCTACCCCCCCTCGATGTGGTCAACCCTGTTAACCCTCCAATACTATCTCCACCCAACATTATCACACTTTGTAATGTTTTGTCTGTTTTCCAAAAAAGGTAATATATACCCAAAAAAAAAAGTTACAAAAAAGGTTTAAGATACCAAAAAAAAATTAAAAAAACCCCAAAAATTAAAAAAAAAATACAGTTATTACAAATTCAGAAATAAACTGTTTGTTTTTTTTCAAAAAGCTTTATTGTTTTGTTTCTTTTTTGCTTCTTTCTTTGGAAATATTCAAATTACACCAGTGGTGTAAAAGGTAAACACAACACTTGGCAACACAACACTTGGCAACACAACACTTGGCAACACTTCACAGTACACCGGTGATGTACAAGGTACAAAAAACCAACACTTGGTAACACAACACTGGGTACCCAACTCTTGTTAACATTTGTAAGTGTAAAACAACGCTAGGTACACAACACTTGGTAACATTTGTAAGTGTAAAACAACGCTAGGTACACAACACTTGGTAACATTTGTAAGTGTAAAACAACGCTAGGTACACAACACTTGGTAACATTTGTAAGTGTAAAACAACGCTAGGTACACAACACTTGGTAACATTTGTAAGTGTAAAACAACGCTAGGTACACAACACTTGGTAAAACTTTACGCTTGGTACCCAACAATTGGTAACACTGCAAGGTGTAAAACTCAAAAAAAAAAAAAAAAAAAATGGTAAACCAAATCACATTGGAACACAATGCTTGGGAAAACCAAACACTTGGTAAAATTTCAGTTAAAAAAAAAAAAAAAAGTTACTCACAATTGGTATGAAGAAAATTATATCATGTCATCTTGCCAGTCCACTTGTCCCTCTGGTGTCACAAAATAGTCTGCAAAGGTGTCCCTCATTCTTGCCACTGAGCCAGTACTCCGAAAAGTTTGCTGCTCATAATCCCACTAGGTGGTTTCAGACAGATTTTCATCGATGGAAACTGGTTCGTTTGAAAGGACAAAATTGTGCAGGATTACACAGGCCTTCCCCACCTCATCCACAGTCTCTGTTTTCATTTTCATGGCCGTTAACAGGACTCTCCATTTGGCAGTTAAAATTCCAAACGCACACTCCACCACTCTGCGCGCTCTGGTTAACCGATAGTTATAGATTCTTTTCTGGTGTGTTAATCCACGACTACCATATGGTTTGAGTAGGTGTTTAGAAAGCTGAAAAGCATCGTCGCCAACGCACACAAAAGGCATTGGTGGCCCTGTTGTTCCAGGGAGTGGTCTTGGAGGTGGGAAGTCAAAATTGTCTCCATACAAGCGACGGCCCATGGTGGAAATTTTGAATACCTGAGAGTCATTAGAACGACCGTATGCACCGATGTCCACGGCAATGAATTTGCAGTTTGCATCCGAAATGGCCATAAGCACAATAGAAAAGTATTTCTTATAGTTGTAAAACTGTGAACCAGATCCCATGGGTTTCACAATCCTGATATGCTTGCCATCCACGGCACCGATGCAGTTTGGAAACTGGCAGATTTCTTGAAACTTGTCGGCAATCTCCAGCCACCTCTCCTGTGTTGGCTCTGGGATGTATTCCTTCTGTAGAGAATCCCACAATGCCCGGCAGGTCTGTTGTACAATTCGAGCAATAGTTGAAATCCCAATCCGGAACTGGAAATGGATGGAGGTGAAGGATTCTCCAGTTGCCAGGAATCTGTTAAAAAATGGAAAAAAGTAAAATTAATACAAACTACAAGCCATAACATAACAATAAAAGCCTGCAGAATCTGAAACATTTTAAAAGGTAGATAACTTACCGAAGGGTCACCATCAAACGCTCCGCCGGTGATATAGAAAACCGCATTTGTGTGTCCCTTCTCCGGATTTGTTCTCCAACACGATCCACCAATATCTCAAAGAATTCCAGCCTCATGCGCACGTAGTTGAAGAACTTGTCTGGATTATCCCTCAATTCCAGGTACAATGTGGAAAAAACGCCACGGGTGAACCTCTGCGCATTAATGGGATGAATCCACTGGCGCCGTCTCCTCATACGCAGGATTCGCAATCTTCTTTTCTCCCTCTCGAGAGCAATAATTGCCAACCGATTCAAGTGAAGATCCAATTCCACACAGAAGCTGTCAATACTCGCAATAACTCCTTCCAGACTCGCACTAACTCCTTCCATCGCTGCCACTAGCTCTAAAACCTTTCAAAGAAATTGTATCACAACACCCTAGATATATTTCTCCCTAGTTTCCAGTATCCAATCACATTTGAGAGCATTCTCCAAGAGCGAATCATATTTGGGAGCATCCCATTTTGGAGGTGTGGAAAAACGGATCCGCAAGAAAACGGATCCAACGGATGTGAAAAACGGATGCCAACGGATGGTACTGATCCGTTTTGTTGAGGATCCGCACTAAAATCGGTATAGCGGATCCTTAAAAAAACGGATCCGTTCCATCAGCTTGCATCCGTTTTTATACATTTTTTGCGGATCCGCCATTTTCAAATTTTGGCGGATTTTGACTGATGGCAAAAAACTGAAGTGTGAAAGAGGCCTAAGCGATTTTCATACTTATTGTCACTTGAGTGACAACAAGCTTCTCTTCCTGCTTCTCTTAGTTTTTCACGGAGAGAATGAGAGAAAGCAGCTGCTTGGCACATGACTAAGTGTAGAAATCGCATATATGCTTGGGGGAGGGGGCGCCAGACTGAATTCTTGCCCCACATGCTGGAAAATCTAGCTACACCTCTGAGAGTTGACCACCCATTTACAGCTACAGAAAAATTGCAAGTGTGGGGCGGCAATTCACCATAAATAAATTAATATGTAGGCATTGGTTGCAAGTATGCAAAAAAGAGGATGATCCCCATCCCCCATAAGATCCAAAAGTAAAGAAAGTGGCAACAGGAAGCAAAAAAAAAAATCTTTATTAGTACCTCGCATTATACAAGGAGACAGCCACGTTTCGCCTTTACAAGTTAGATAGGTCTTTATCAAGCCATAGAAAAGAGAGCACACATCCACATATTTAAATTACCCCTGACCAATCAAAAACATCATATGATCAACTAATTGAAATGGCAGTAACAAAAACGCAATGGGTATCGGATTGGTTCCCCATATATAGTGATGTGAATCTTTTTTTTCGTCCTTCTCCCAGATGGGAATGTAGGATGTGCCAAGCACCTTTGATAGACTATTTACTCGCCTTTTGAAGTCAGTGCAATGTATTTGGTGGTTCAGTGTATCTCACTTGATGGGTGATGACATGAACTTACCTTATGTGATGGCTTCTTTTCCTGCTTTAATTATTATCTTGACATATTACATTGCAAGGCCTTTTTTTCACTCCCTTGTGTGTGATACAAGTTAACACAACTGACAATTGAGGTCTGTGTAAATGCATCAGTGCTATGTTCAATCCCAAGCAACTTTTTTTTGTAATTTTCTTTTATCTTTTACTGTAGCAAAGCTTTTCATTCTGATCGAATAGTTTGAAGTTAATGTTTTAAATCTTACTATTTCTGTTATGTTGAAGCCCTTATTGGGACTTGTAATACCACTATACACATGAGTGCAATACATCTAGTTCATTAATGGAGTTTCTGCCTTGTGTGAGCCATCTATTTACACATTATTTGCATTGTTTTGTAGTTTTGCTCCCATAATTGTGCTCTTAAATGATGTATCTGGATATTCAAGACTCTAAGTATATTTTGCATTTTTTAAATCTATGTTTTTGTTACTGCCATTTCAATTGACTGATCGTATGATGATTTTAATTGATGAGGGGTAAGATAAATATGTGGCTGTGTACTCTATTTTCTGTGGCTTGATAAAGTTTCAATTATCTTTTAAGATGAAAATGTTGCTGTCTCCCTGCATTATGTGATGTATTAAAGCAGAAGAAGATACTTTTTGCAACTGTGATGCTGTTTCCACTCTTTTCACTTTTACCCTGGTAGTGCAGCAGGGTTGGTGCAGTGCGACAGACAGCCAGAGACCATAGGAAAGTTCAAAACAAAGTCTCTTTAATGTCCAACATACTTGTAGGGGAGTGAAATAAGACTCCCCTTTAAGGTCATCTCCCTTTAAGAAGTCCTAATTTATATATGTCATTATTCCTGGTACTGCTACACTTATAGTGTATTACCATTGTATGCTTTATTGGTACTGCCACATCATATATGTGTTACCATATTGTAAAGATTGTAATATATTGTGTTGTATAATGTTCTGCACATTTATGTATAGATTAGAGTAAGCTGGTGCATCCTTCGGGTTCAGTAGAGGAGGGCACTATTAGTATAGAGTTGCTAGATATGGGTAAGTGTAGTTCTGTAGTGGGGCACAAGATGGGGGTATAGTAGTGGGCCTTGTTAGGTATAGCTGATAGGAAGTTCATAGAGGGTTAATTGTAGGAGGAGCCACTGTGGGTTAAGTAAGTGTAGGAGACAGGAACAGGTTAGAAGGGTGAGGACACGCGGCGTGTCCACAAGGGCTATAGGCCCAGGACGACATAGCAGCTATGAAAGAAATGTTTTGTTGGAAGAAAAGTGAACGGGCACAGTCAGACAGGTGCTGGATGAGACCTAAGCACCCCGGGAGTTACGGTGTTTCACAGCAGCAAGGAAAGTAGAGAATTACGTGGTCCAAGAGTCGTGCAGGGTGCAGAATATTCACAATGTGGCAGATCTTAAATAGGGCTGAAGCTTGTAAGTCTGGAGAGAAATGGATGAACGGGATCGCCTATGTCTTGAGGTCCTACAGAAGTGATGCTGTGGTACCACCTAGGGCGCTACTACCCTGTAATGTGTGTGAGGACAAAGAAAGCAGGAAAGGGAAAGCGCAGGAGGAATGCTGTGTGGACTATAATGTTACTGATGTGCCCGGGACCGTTGAAGAGAAAGGTAAAATTGTTTGTTTGGCATCTGAACCAGTATCTGTGTCCATTCTTTCCACCCTATGCACCGAAACTGAGTGTACAGGAGCTGTGCAACACCTCTGTGGAATCCCTGACGGTGAACTAGAACCACAAACAGGTACGCCGGTAGAAGCTGCAATTTTTCTGTGGGAGGAGGCCAGGACACCAAGGCCCTGGTATCCTCGGCGACGGCTACTGTCCTGGCCGAATCCTACATACTCACAAACAGAAACAAATCGTATCCTCCGGATCGCACCCGGGAATCAAGACAGTCTATACCTGAGACCGGTTGCCGTGGGGACTGCACCACCGCGTCACGCTGAAGGGTGCCAGGCCTTTTGGCTTTGCTTGGCGCCATGTTGCTTCACACAGGCTGAACCTTGCAGAGTCACCTGCTCTGCAGTTTGCAAACCAAGACTGACACACCCAACCCTCTGCTGCAGGGTTTTTAAATGGAATCTGTGGCCATGGGCCACTTATAATACCCAGCTTGGAGGGAGCGAACCATCCCACTACTATCTCTTATAGTTCGCTCCAAAAAATAAAAGCCCTTAAATGGTATGCCTGTGACTGCAATGCACTCAATTGGGTTTAATATGCTTCTATGCGCATCCTGGGGGACACATAGCGACCCTCGTAAATGACACCTGTCACTGCCTCACACCCCTTTACAGCTACAACTGTTTCCACTATTCTGGGATGACTTTTTACAAAATTTTGGAATGTATCTGTAAGAATTCCTGCTCATTCATCCAGAAGAGCATTTGTGAGGTCAGACACACAAGATGCGAGGGCCGGGCTCACATTCTCTGTTTCTGTTTGCCGAAAAGGTGTTCAATTTAGGTTAAGGGCAGAATGCTCTTGCATGCCATTCAAGTTCTTTTGAAACTCACCCATCCATGTCATTGACGATCTTGCTTTGAGCACTGGGACCAGTCATGCTGGAATAGAAAAGGGTTTTCCCCAAACTGTTCCCATAAATCTGAATGCAAACTATTGACCTAAACATCCAAAAAAGCTGAAGTATTAAGAATTATTTTCACTGGAACTAATGGGCCTAGACCAATCCCAGAATAACAAACAACACTAAAACATTATCCTATCTCCAATAAACTTTACATCTGTCACATTGCAGTCAGTCAAATAACTTTTTCCTGACATTCTTCAAATCCACACTCATTTTTCAAACTGCCACATGGAGAAGCTTGATCTGTCACGCCATAAAACGCATTTCCATTGCTCAGAAACCTGGCACCTCATACCATGCATTTTCCTTTCTCCCCCACTACATCTAGCTCACTCTCTGATTTTGAACCAGTCACAGAAGAAGAAGTAAGCGGACTCTTTGCATCTTCTTGCCCAACCACTTGCACCAGTGACCCAATTCCGTCACATCTCCTCCAGTCCCTTTCCCCTGCTGTCACCGCCCACCTGACAAAAATATTTAACCTCTCTCTCTCTTCTGGTATCTTTCCCTCCTCATTCAAGCACGCCATCATACATCCACTACTTAAAAAAAAATCCCTCGACCAAAACTCCGTTCATCTCTAAACTCCTGGAACGCCTGGTCCACTCCAATATTATCCGCTATCTCTCTTTACTGTATCTTTTGCTGGCTCCTCCTCCCCACATTTCTTCCACTTACTGTTGGGGTTCCTCAAGGATCGGTTCTAGGACCCCTCCTCTTTTCTTTGTACACTGCCCCTATTGGTCAAACAATCAGTAGATTTGGTTTCCAGTACCATCTCTATGCTGATGACACCCAATTATATGCTTCTTCTCCTGACCTCACGCCTGCCTTTTTAGAAAACACCAGCGATTGTCTAAATGCTGTGTTTAACATCATGTCCTCACTACATCTGAAACTGAACCTGTCAAAGACTGAACTCCTTGTGTTTCCTCCCTCTACTAATGCACCTATGCCCAACATTGCCATTTCTGTGTGTGGTTCCACTATTACTCCCCAGCAACATGCCCGCTGTCTTGGGGTCATACTTGACTTCCAGCTTTCATTCGCCCCCCACATCTGATCACTGGCTCACTCTTGTTATCTGCACCTAAAAAACATTTCTAGAATTCGAGCTTTTCTTACTTTTGACAAATACTCTTACTGTTTCTCTTATTCTCATCTTCAACTCTCTTCTAATCGGTCTCCCTCTTACCAAACTCTCCCCCCTCCAAACTGTCTTGAATGCTACAGTCAGGAACATATTCCTCGCCAATCGTTACACCGATGCCTCTACCTTGTGCCAGTCATTACACTGGCTACCCATCCACTCCAGAATCCAGTACAAACTTATTACACTCACCCATAAAGCACTCCACGGCTCAGCACCACTCTACATCTCCACCCTCGTCTCAGTGAAACACCCTACCCGGGCCCTCAGTTCTGCTGATGACCTGAGGTTAGCATCCTCAATAATAAGAACCTCCCACTTCCGTCTTCAAGACTATACACGTTCTGCGCCAATTCTTTGGAATGCACTTCCCAGGTCAATACCATTAGTCCCCAATCCCTTCAATTTTAAGCATGCCCTAAAAATGCATTTATTCAGACTGGCCTACCGCCTCAACACATTAACCTAACTATCCCTGTGTGGCACAGTCAAAAGTTTTACCATAACCAGGTTCCCTGCATCATGTTCCCACATGCTTTATGCATCTATTAGCCCTCTGTGTCTGTACTGTTACACACTTAACATTATGGCTGGTCCGAACAATGAAGGCAACTGTTACCAACCACCTTTCGTGCCTACCTTTTTTCCTCATAGATTGTAAGCTTGCGAGCAGGGCCCTCATTCCTCTTGGTATCTATTATGATCTATATGATTATTGTTATGTTGTAATGTCTATCGTCTGTACAAGTCCCCTCTGAAATGTAAAGTGCTGAGGAATATATCGGCGCTAGAGAAATAAAATTATTATTATACTCCTCATAGCCCTCCATATATTAAAATACACTCAGTCCTCCATATAATATAATACACTCTTCATAGTCCTCCACATATTAAAATACTCTGCTCAGTCCTCCATATAGCATAATACACTCCTCACAGTGCTCCACATAGTATAATACACCGCCAGTCATCCATGTAGTACAATTCACTTCCCATAGTATAATGCACCCTATAGTTCTTCATATAGTATAATGTATTCCCCATAGTCCTCGATACAGTATAAGGCAGCCACCCCACAGAGTATAATGAAACACCCCACATAGTATAATGCAGCCACCCCACAGGGTATAATGCAGCCCCACCATACAATATAATGTAACCCCCATAGAATGTAATGCAGCGACCCCTTAGAGCTTAATGAAACCCCCCCATAAAATATAATGCCTCCCCCCTCATATAGTTTAAAGCAGCTCCTCCATAGAATATATGGCAGCCCCCTCATAGAG
Organism: Dendrobates tinctorius; assembly: GCF_039654945.1. NCBI lineage: Eukaryota > Metazoa > Chordata > Amphibia > Anura > Dendrobatidae > Dendrobates > Dendrobates tinctorius. The sequence goes on along the minus strand of NW_027362048.1, from coordinate 1,412,983 downwards.
TATAATGCAGCCCTTCATAGAATATAATGTAGCCCCTTATATAGTATAATGTAGCCCTTCCATAGATTACAATGTAGCTCTTCTCATATAGTATAATGCAGCCCCAATAGAATATAATGTATCCCCCTCATAAAGTATAATGAAGCCCCCATACAATATAATCTAGTCCCCCCATAGCCTATAATGCAGCCCCCCTGTTATGAATGGGCACCAAGGAGGATAGCAGGCCCAAGCTAAGCCACAGAAAACCAGAGAGTTTGGTAACTAAGCGGATGCAGACCCCTGATCCTGTCCACACAACTAGCAGTAGCCGTGGAGCGTGCCTACGATGATCCTAGACGCCTTGGCACAGCCGGAGAGCTAACTAAGCCTAAAGCAAGAAAGGGAAAATCTAAACTGTCCCGGAGCAGACCCCAAAGGAATAGATAACCCCCAAACATATATTGTCGGTGAGACAAGATGAAAACACAAACGCAGGCAGAAAAATAGACTGAGCAAACGATGGGGCCCACACTGACTAGACATGACAGGAAAGGAAAGACACTGTCTGCAATCACACAAAAAAACCTGCAAAAAGTCCAACACGTCTGATGCACAAAAAACACTGAAGTCGCACGACTTCACCCCCACTATATCAGCACTCTGGTATATTCTGAAAGCAAAGCAAAAAGAGACCAATATAACAGGGGACAAAACAAACTGGCACAAGCAGTAACATATGGGCGGTGATTCAGCACAGCCCCAGCCGGAGCTGGCTGACCTGCACAAAGCAGAGATAAACAAAACCAGATCAAATGCAAACAGAATAGCAAATGAACCACTTAGCTGAGCCATGCAGGGAAAGAGCAGGAGACATCAGACCTCAGAAGGCACAGGAAGAAAATCACCAGCAGGGATAGAGGGAGTCAGCTGTCTTAAATCCCAATCAGAAACCCCAGATCTCCAATTGTCTTCCTCATTATCAAGTGGCAAGCCTCTGTCAATCAGATCAGCTCCACTACCTCCAGTAACCACCAGAGGGAGTCCAGAAAGAGAACTCGCAATCCCTCTGTCAATCTGACCAGCTCCACTACCTTCAGTAATCACCAGAGGGAAGCCAGAGAGAGAATTCACAACACCCCCATAGAATACAATGTAGCGTCCTCATATAGTATAATGTAGCCCCATCATAGAGTATGATACAATAACCCCCCATAGAATATAAAAAAGCCCCCCATAGAATATAATGTAGCCCCCAATATTATATAACACAGCCTCCCCCATAGAATATAATGTATAATGTACCCCAAATAGTATATAACACAGCCACATAGTATATAGCATAGCCGCATAGAATATAGCACAGCACCATGGTATATAGCACAGCTCACATGGTATATAACACAGCACCACATGGTATATAACACAGCCCCACATGGTATATAACACAGCCCCATGGTATATAGCACAGCCCATATGATATATAGCACAGCCCCATATGGTATATAGCATAGCCCCATATGGTATATATCACAGTCCCACATGTATATAGCACAGCACCATGGTATATAGCACAGCCCCACATGGTATATAGCACAGCCCCACATGGTATATAGCACAGCACCATGGTATATATCACAGCACCACATGGTATATAGCACAGCACCATGGTATATAGCACAGTCCCACATGATATATAGTACAGCCCCACATGATATATAGCACATCCCCACATGGTATATAGCACAGCACCACATAGCATATAACCCCCCCCCGAGAATGGCCCCATAGTCCAGACAGTACTCACTGTTACTTTAAAAAAAAAACTCCTCACCTTCTCCTCATGCCTGCGCTGCTCCCTGCTCCTGTCTCCTGCACTGCCTGGCACACTGTTAGTGCGTGATGACGTCATCGCGCACCCGCAGTGTCAGAGGCAGAGCGGGGAATGATGGGAGAGGGAGCGTCAGCTGACGCTCGCTCCTCCTTCATTGCTTTGAACTGTAGCGGCGTCTATGATGCCGGTATAGTTCAATGCGGTGGCGGGGGGAGTCAGCGCTGGGGGCCCTAGGCAGCTGCCTGGTCTGCCTGCCACCAACGCCAGCCTGGGATGGCTGGACCATACACTACAGGCACTTATCTTTTGTGTCACCCCTACTTTCTTATGCGTTACAAGCTCTTGAGAGTAGGACCCTCAATCTTGTCTGTCATCCACTTCCGTCTGGATGTCCCCAAATCCCACAATCCACCGCGCCGACTGGAAGTACGCTGACTGCCATATTGAAATACCCCAGTGATGGGTGTTCCAGGACCACCAGCAGGACACCGACGCGACCCCCCGCCGCCGCAGGACCCCCTCGCCGCTGCCGGACCCGCCGCCGATGGACCCTCCCCGCCGCTGCCTGCCCACCCACCTCCGTCACAGTCGCCAGGAAAAACCGCGGCTTGCGGCCTGTGCACAGGCCACAAGCCGCGGCCTTTCCTGCCGACTGGCTGCCGCCAGGGCCCCCCCGCCGGACCCGCCGCTGCACTCCCACCCACCTCCGTCACAGCCGGCAGGAAAGACAGCGGCTTGCGGCCTGTGCACAGGCCGCAAGCCGCGGTCTTTTCTGCTGGCTGGCCGCTGACAGGAACCCCCACCGCTGGACCTGACGCTGCTGAACCCCCCCCCACCTCCGCCTGTACTCACATACACACATACACGTATAAAACCAAAAGCAAAACACAAAACAAATATCCTGGAATAAAAAAGTAAAAAACTGTCCCACAAGGGTTGCTGTGACGTGGCGGGATGGCTTCTACATTATTTTGATCAAAATTATGTTAACTAAATGCCCTTATTATTACTATTATTACTACCTTCATGCATTTTTTGCAATATATTTTTTTACTTTTTTATTCCAGGATATTTGTTTTGTGTTTTGCTTTTGGTTTTCTCTGTGTAAAGGTCATGTGTTCATATGCAATTACATTTTGCATGCACATTAATTTACTTTTTCTGCTCAGACCCAGTTTCTCACACATACACGTATTCATATACACACACACACGTACTCACATACACACACACACGTACTCACATACACACACACGTATTCACATACACATGTATTCACATACACACACGTATTCACATACACACACACACACACACACACACACACACTCACATACATGTATTCACATACACACAAGTACTCACACACACATGTACTCACATACACATACACACACACACGTACACACACACTTCCCTCCCGATGCAATAGCATCGGGCACACCTCTAGCGTAGAAAATAATTTCCATGGAATGGAACAAGCCTTTCATACTCAATACCATTTACAAAGTAGCAGTAGAGTTATTGAATGGGACCCTGAAACTGAAAATCCAGAAAGCCATGGCTGAAATGGGCAGACTATGGACATAATTATTGCGCCTTGCACTCTTCTCAATCAGGTACACTCAAAACAAAAAGACAGGCCTCAGCCAATATGATGTTTTATTTAGGTCAGCCCCTAGGCTAGGGTAGTATTTTCCTCAGCAGCTCCAAATGCAACATGATACGCTGTCTTCTTACAAGACGCTTGTCTGACATACTCTTGTGTTTACACTTGTCTTCTGGATCCAGATTCTGTGGAAGGAAGCCACTCCTTGCAGCCCAGAAATTGGGTGGTGGTCAAAAGACTCATCAGGAGAGCCCTTGAGCCTCGATTTGATGACCCTTCCAAGTTATGCTGACAACTGAGACAGCCGTAAAGCTCGAGGGAAAGCCCAACTGGTTCCACGCCTCACAATGCAATAAGAAAGCTGAGCCAAAGAATGCCACTGAATGATTTGGATTCGCACCCTATGCCTTATCCTTTTTGCCTTGATAAATGTGGGCTCATCGAGGGATATGTCCCAAGAAAGAAAGAATGGGTAGCTTGTTAACGCTTTCTGGTTTAATACCTCAGACCTTGTAATCAGTTATAAATTTGACTGGATAAATTATATCTACTATATACAACAGAGATTTGTTAATTTTAGGAGAGATGCATTTCGGGGGATAACTCAACAGTTGAGTGCCACCTCGACTATGACCTTTCAGAATAGACTCGCCCTTGATATGATCCTGGAAGAGAGGGTAGGGGTCTGTAAGATAGTTGGGGCATCATGCTGAACCTTTATTCCCAACAACACTGCTCCGGATGGTAGCATAAGTAAAGCCCTGAGAGGAGGAATTGATGCCCTGTCCAACAAATTAGCTGAAAACTCAGGTATTAGCAACCCCCTCAGTCATTGATTAGAAAACACGTTCGGTAAATGGGGATCCTTTTTAGTAACATAGCATGTACTTTGGAGATAGTTCTGATGGCCTTCACTGTACTTCGCTGCTGTCTTGTACCCTGTCTCCAGGGCATTGTTTCAAAAGTTAGACACAAGACTTGTTGCTGGATTACACCCTGTGATAGTGAAAGATGGTGAGTACTATAACCAGCTGTTCGATGCTGACTCTGACAAGCGCATAAATGTGGCTACTAGAGTTGAGCGACTTTTGGTTTTTTAGGGTCACGTTTCGTTTCGTGAAACCCGACTTTTCCAAAAGTCGGGTCGAGCAAGATCGTCCGATTATAGGGAAAAGTCGGGGTCGTCCCGAAACACGAAACCCAATGTAAGTCAATGGGGAATAAAAGTCGGCAGTGAGAGGAGGACAGGAAACACACCTACAGTGCCCATTTGAATGCCAAAAGCATCAATTCTTCTTACTTAAGCTTGTCAACCTTAATTAACTTCATAAAACAAGTTACGCACTGAAAAATGGGGGTTATTTGGCTAAAGTTGTGGGGGGGGAGGGCTGGCTGCAGGTTTTCATGTGCCCTGGGCGAAAGAGCGCCCCTTTAACACATACCACAACTCATCATGCTCCGATACGGCAGAGAAATAGCGGTATAGTACAATGAAAAATACCTCACTTTTTACATCTCATGACGAGGCCCATCTATTTCTCCATACAGAATCATTGGTCCCATATAATGTTTGAAACAGTATATGATGAGCTCCACATAATGCTACAGTATATGTTGGTCCCCATGGATGAAGCTCCACTGTCTTATGGGCCCAAATAATGCTCCAAACATAATGGGCCCCATTTCTAATGCTCTAGTGTATAATGGGCTCTGTAAATGCTGCTCCAGTGTCTGATGTCCACCTTTGGAATGTTCCAGTGTATGGTGGGCCCCATCTATCATTCTCCAGAGTATAGTGCTCCCCAAAAATTGCTGTCCCAACATTGAAAACAATCAAATAAGTCTCCTCGCTAGGGAATCCCTGCACTTGTCTGGATTCCTCGTCGTCCCCATCTTCCATCTCACTGCACAGTATTTCAACTTTGCAAGTGCTGTGATCCTGGGCAAGCAGGGGGGGCCCACTCTTTGGCGACGGCACTGGCACAGGGCCCCTGATAGTACGGTGGTGTATCTGATGGCGGGTGGGCCGAACCTGCACTTTCATCTGCAGCTTCCTCTTTGTCACCGTGTAAGATGGAACTGTATATGGGAAGGGTAACCTGAGTTTCATCAGGGTCAGATTCAGGTCGTGTAGCGTGCGAGGGGAATGTAGTGGTCTGGGTCAATGTACCAGCAGATTCATCGAGCAGTGGCTGGGCATCAGTGCACTTGTGTCGCCCCCAGGAGTACGGTCGCCACAGTGGCATTACCTTCTTCCTAGGGAGTGTGATGTCATGCTTGGGAGCAACGAAGGATCTCTCTAGCAGGTTAACTGATTGGGCGGCGTTATTCCCACGAGTCATGACCCTCCAAACAGCGTTCATGAAGGCAAAGTGTTTGCTTTACGTGGGCAGTATGGTTGCAAAGCTGAACCTTAAAGGAATGTCCAGAAGGGCACCACCAGGAGTGGAGCCTACGGTTAAATTCGACTCCACCTGGGAAACCTCAACCATGCCAGCTACAGAACAGATGCACACATTGCAAGCTTAATTCCGTTAACGAACGAGACTCCGTCATGCCCCGCGGTCCGAGTCCGGCTTACTAGAGGGACACGTGAGGCTCTGGCACATGAGATTGGCCAATAACTGGTGTGTCATGCCCTTACATGTCCGTGGCTGCATGTGCGCTACACTGAAAAGGCCAGCGTTTGTCGCATACAGGTGCAGATAACCCGCTGAACAACGTTAGTGATGGGGATCACTGATTACAATTATTACCCGCGAACAATGATTTCCCAGTAAATGCAGGTCAACCGCAGTTCCGGAATTAGGCCTAACCGTCATTCCTGAAAAAATGAAAAACTTACGTGTGCAAACCACAGGTGCTGTAGCTTGCTTAACAGCTCGCCAGCCGTTCTCACGCCCAGTATGGATTACACGTGATTGCACAAAGGTGAGAAAGGGTACCGTATCCCCAGATAACATGTATGGATAGCGTACACATTCAAAATATATGTCTATACAACAGGAGGCAGGCTCAGACGGTGTTAGGCCCAGTATGGATTGCACGTGATTGCACAAAGGTTAGAAAGGGTACCGTTTCCCCGGATAACATGTATGGATAGCGTACACATTCAAAATATGTCTCAGGAGGCAGGCTCAGACGGTGTTAGGCCCAGTATGGATTGCACGTGATTGCACAAAGGTTAGAAAGGGTACCGTATCCCCGGATAACATGTATGGATAGCGTACACATTCAAAATATATGTCTCAGGAGGCAGGCTCAGACGGTGTTAGGCCCAGTATGGATTGCACGTGATTGCACAAAGGTTAGAAAGGGTACCGTATCCCCGGATAACATGTATGGATAGCGTACACATTCAAAATATATGTCTCAGGAGGCAGGCTCAGACGGTGTTAGGCCCAGTATGGATTGCACGTGATTGCACAAAGGTTAGAAAGGGTACCGTTTCCCCGGATAACATGTATGGATAGCGTACACATTCAAAATATATGTCTCAGGAGGCAGGCTCAGACGGTGTTAGGCCCAGTATGGATTGCACGTGATTGCACAAAGGTTAGAAAGGGTACCGTTTCCCCGGATAACATGTATGGATAGCGTACACATTCAAAATATATGTCTCAGGAGGCAGGCTCAGACGGTGTTAGGCCCAGTATGGATTGCACGTGATTGCACAAAGGTTAGAAAGGGTACCGTTTCCCCGGATAACATGTATGGATAGCGTACACATTCAAAATATATGTCTATACATCAGGAGGCAGGCTCAGACGGTGTCAGGCACAGTATGGATTTGACGGCCCAGACTACACAGCGGAGGAGCAGGGAGAGGTAAAGATTGCAAATGCTGGGGCCCTGCCCAAGCAAGGGGGGCCCACTCGTGGGCGTCGGTACTGGCACTGGGCCCCTCATAGTACGGCGGTGTGTCTGACGGCGGGTGTGCACCACCACCGTCAGAGACACTTGATTGCACTATGAAGGACCCTGTACCAGTGCCCGCGCCCAAGAGTCGGCCTACCCACCTGTCCAGGGCAACGGCACTCGCACGGTGTCGTGCGCTAGGTGGTGACCCCGGCCATGGGGGGGGGGGAGGCAGCACAGTTAGGGAGTTTTAGAAAGTGGCATATGTTGATGTTGGACATTCAGCTGATGCAAAAGGTGAAATAGGTCAAGTCCCAGGAAGAGGTGGACCAAAGCAAGCCATTTTTCTGTCACCCTATGTGTCATCAGAGGAAGGTGGGACAAAATCCTTGGAAACCCATGCGTGGTTCATTTTAATGAAGGTTAGATCATCCACATTTTGGGTTGACAGACGGGTCCTTTTTTCTGTCAGGATTGATCCAGCTGCACTGAAGACTCTTTCCGATAGCACACTTGCAGCTGGGCAAGCGAGCTCCTGTAAGGCATATTGTGCCAATTCAGGCCAGGTGTCCAGTTTAGCGGCCCAATAGTCAAAGGGGAATGACCTGTGTGGGAGAACATCGATATGGGAGGAAAAGTAGTTTGTAACCATAGTTGACAACTGCTGTCTCCTGTCACTTTCCATCGATGCATTATTACCAGTTGTGTGAGCGGTACTTGAAAAATCAGTCCACAACATTGTCATGAAACCCCTGTCTCCAACGCCACTTCTGCTGTGTGCACCACGAACACCTCTGCCAAGCTGCACCCGGCCCGTACGGCTCGTGTGAGAACCATCACCGCTGCTGTGTGCTGGGAATGCCTCAAGCAACCGATTTACCAGAGTTGCTTGTTTATTAGCCAATATTAGGTCAAGGTTCTCCTGTGGCATGATGTTTTGTAATTTGCCTTTATAGCGTGGATCCAGGATGCTGGCCAACCAGTAGTCGTCATCGTTCATCATTTTGGCAATGCGTGGGTCCCTTTTTAGGATCTGCAAGGCATAATCTGACATGTGGGCCAATGTTCCCGGTGTCAATGATGCACTGCGAGTGCTGGTTGGAGGAGCACTTTCTGGCAAATCCACATCCCTCCAGTCACGCACAAACCCTGTACCAGACCTTGCCACGCCAACATTTTCACTTGCCCCACGAGATGCATCCTCCTCCCCTAAGTAATCATCCCCATCATCCTCCTCCTCCTCCTCCTCTTCTTCCTCCACCTCGTCCAGGAGAGGTCCCTGAGCAGACAATGGCTGAATGTCATCAAGGATTCCCTCCTCCTCTTCCTCCTCATCAACATTGGCTGCAGACGCCTGCTCCTTAAGGTGCGTCAAAGTTTGCATGAGCAGACGCATAAGTGGGATGCTCATGCTTAGGATGGCGTCATCTGCGCTTACCAGCCGTGTGCATTCCTCAAAACACTGAAGGACTTTACAGAGGTCTTTCAGCTTCGACCACTGCACACCTGTCAACTCCATGTCTGCTCTCAAAGTGCCTGGCCGTGTATCCTCCCACAAATGCATTATGGCCTGCCTCGGCTCGCACAGCCGCTCCACCATGTGCAGGGTGGAGTTCCACCTTGTTGCAATGTCGATAATGAGGCGGTGGTTGGGAAGGTGGAGCAATCGCTGCAGCTTCTGCATACGAACGGAGTGTACAGGCGACCGGCGGATGTGCGCGCACAGTCTTCGCACCTTCTGGAGCAGGGCTGTTAACTCCGGATAATTTTTGAGGAAGCACTGCACCACCAGGTTCAAGGTGTGAGCCAAGCAAGGTATATGGCTGAGTTTTGAAAGGGCTATGGCTGCCACAAAATTACGGCCGTTATCACTAACTACCTTGCCTGCCTCAAGATGTACACTGCCCAGCCATGACTCAGTTTGTCGCTTCAAGTACTCGGCCAGCACCTCGGCGGTGTGTCTGTTGCCCAAACACATCATCTGCAACACAGCCTGCTGACGCTTTCCACTAGCTGCTCGATAGGGGGACACATCGTGTGCAACAGTGGCAGCTGCAGATGGAGTGCTCGTACGACTGCGCTCTGTGGACGAGCTTTCGCTTCTGGAGGAGGAGGGTCGAACGCCTACAGCCAACTGTTTCCTATACCGTGGGCTAGGCAGCAATGTCCCACCACCGCTGTCCTCTGTGGACCCTGCATCCACCACATTATCCCAGTGTGCAGTGATGGACACGTAACGGCCCTGGCCATGCCGACTGGACCATGCATCAGTTGTGAGGTGCACCTTTCCGCTCACTGACTGCTTGAGTGCATGGACAATGCGGTCTTTCACATGATGGTGGAGGGCTGGGATGGCTTTGCGAGAGAAGAAGTGGCGACTGGGTAGGTCATAGCGTGGTACTGCATAGGCCATGAGTTCGTGGAAAGCTGTGCTTTCCACCAACCGAAAGGGCATCATCTCAAACGAGATTAGTTTGGCAATGTGGGCGTTCAAACCCAGTGTACGCGGATGAGAGACTGAGTACTTTCTTGACCTACTCATAGTGTCTGGGAGGGTGAGCTGGACTTGAGAGCTGCATATGGTGGAAATAGCGGTGGACAGGGCGGACTGAGAGAGGTTTGATGATGGTGATGGAGTTGGTGTTCTTTCTGATGGCCTAGAATCAGTCTTTCGTTGATATAACAGTGGGATTCCCTGACTGCTGTGGCCTTGCAACGACACCTCAACATTTGCTGCTGTGCTAACCGGTGGGCTTACAGTGGGGGAAACAATGTAGCGTTGATGACTACCTTCGTTGTGATCAGTTGCACATGTGGCACTTGAGGTTTGGTGTTGTGTCCACGCTTGCAAGTGCATGCTGGTTAAATGTCTAAGCATGCAACTGGTATTCAAATTTTTCAGATTTTTCCCTCGGCTAAAGGTCTTTGCGCACTTCTTACAGATAACCTTGGCCTGATCATGAGGATTTTGTTCAAAAAAGTGCCACACTGCACTCTTCCTACTTTGGCAGACATTTTGCGGCCTAGCACGCTGTGATCTTTTGACCCTCTGGACAAGCTGTCCAGCAACTCTTTTGATGTTTGGAACCTGTCTTTGGAGTGCTCCGGGCCTGCCAGATAACAGCTGTTGCGATGTCGATGTCTGCTGTGGATGCTCCTCATCTGAGCTATTGGAAGCAGCACCCTCTTCCCCCAATGGATGCCAATCTGGGTCAACAACTGGGTCATCCATCACCTCCTCTTCTATGTCATGTGCACCTTCCTCTGTGTCACCGTGTATGGTGGTATAGTGTGCGGGAAGGGGCACCTGAGTCTCATCAGGGTCAGAATCTGGCTCTGTACACTGCGAGGACAATGTAGTGCTCTGAGTGAATGTACCAGCAGAATCATCCATCAGCGGCTGTGCATCAGTGCACTCCATGTCAGATTCATCTTGGCCTGGGTAATTCACCATTTCACTTGATAATCCAGGCATGGTATGTGAAAACAGCTCCATGGAGTAATCAGTAGTATGGCCTGCGTCAACCTTCAATCTTGGTTGGGGTGAAGGACACAAGGAAAGGTGTGGTTCATGAACGTGAGCCTCCAATGACGACTCAGTGCTTTTACTTTTTACAACTGAAGAAGAGGAGGCAATAGAGCTGGAGGCTGAGTCAGCAATGTAAGACAAAACTTTTTCCTGATGCTCTGGCTTTAAAAGCGGTTTGCCAACTTCTAGAAAACTAAGCGTTCGAGGCCTTATGTAGCCAGACGATGACGCAGGCTCAACACCTCCTGCATTCGGTCCTATTTTGCTCTTGCCACTACCATCAGATCCACCACCAACACCATCATTACCAGCTGCCAACCCCCGCCCAATTCCACGGCCTCTTCCACCAGCCTTCCTCATTTTTGGTAGAAATGTAGACAAAATCCAACAAACTATATAGTAATGTAAAACAAGGTACAAGGTGTCTATAGGACAGGGGAGATTTTGAATTTCTGCAGACACTTGTGGACACTGGACACTTTTGGATTGTGTGAGGCCCAATGAATATCTGAGCGCTATGTGACAGGCTCGATGGCACAGCTGTGACCAAAGTGACTAGAGGATAAGGGAGATTTTGAATCTCTGCACACACTTTTGGACACTGGACACTTTTGGATTGTGTGAGGCCCAATGAATATCTGAGCGCTATGTGACAGGCTCGATGGCACAGCTGTGACCAAAGTGACTAGAGGACAAGGGAGATTTTGAATCTCTGCACACACTTTTGGACACTGGACACTTTTGGATTGTGTGAGGCCCAATGAAATTCTGAGCGCTATGTGACAGGCTCGATGGCACAGCTGTGACCAAAGTGACTAGAGGATAAGGGAGATTTTGAATCTCTGCACACACTTTTGGACACTGGACACTTTTGGATTGTGTGAGGCCCAATGAATATCTGAGCGCTATGTGACAGGCTCGATGGCACAGCTGTGACCAAAGTGACTAGAGGATAAGGGAGATTTTGAATCTCTGCACACACTTTTGGACACTGGACACTTTTGGATTGTGTGAGGCCCAATGAATATCTGAGCGCTATGTCACAGGCTCGATGGCACAGCTGTGACCAAAGTGACTAGAGGATAAGGGAGATTTTGAATCTCTGCACACACTTTTGGACACTGGACACTTTTGGATTGTGTGAGGCCCAATGAATATCTGAGCGCTATGTGACAGGCCCGATGGCACAGCTGTGACCAAAGTGACTAGAGGATAAGGGAGATTTTGAATCTCTGCACACACTTTTGGACACTGGACACTTTTGGATTGTGTGAGGCCCAATGAATATCTGAGCGCTATGTCACAGGCTCGATGGCACAGCTGTGACCAAAGTGACTAGAGGATAAGGGAGATTTTGAATCTCTGCACACACTTTTGGACACTGGACACTTTTGGATTGTGTGAGGCCCAATGAATATCTGAGCGCTATGTGACAGGCTCGATGGCACAGCTGTGACCAAAGTGACTAGAGGATAAGGGAGATTTTGAATCTCTGCACACACTTTTGGACACTGGACACTTTTGGATTGTGTGAGGCCCACTGATATCTGAGCGCTATGTCACAGGCTCGATGGCACAGCTGTGACAAAAGTGACTAGAGGATAAGGGAGATTGGATTGCTTTTAAAAAAGCAGTTTGCAGAGCAGTGGGTAAACAGCAATGCCAGCCTGTCAGGAAGCCTTAAAAGGCAGCCCAACAACCAACACCACTGATACACCACAATATAGCCTCCCCTTGCACTGCACACACAGTGACTGGTGTGTTGTTCAGGCCAAATTGCTAGCAGCAGAAGCAGTTTTTTTTTCTTCTCAGCAGGACAAAAAAAAAAAATTGGGATTGCTTTTAAAAAAGCAGTTTGCGGAGCAGTGGGTAAACAGCAATGCAGGAATGTCAGGAAGCCTTAGAAGGCAGCCCAACAACCAACACCACTGATACACCACTATATAGCCTCCCCTTGCACTGCACACACAGTGACTGGTGTGTTGTGCAGGCCAAATCGCTAGCAGCAGAAGCAGTTTTTTTGTCTTCTTCCCTGCCTAACGCTCTCCCTACAGAATCAGCAGCAACCTCTCCCTATACTGAGATCGGCAGAAGTAAGATGGCGGTCGGCGTGCACGCCCTTTTATACCCCCTGTGACGCCCACCAAAGCAAGCCAATCACTTGCATGCCCTTCTGAAAGATGGTGGTGACCCCTGCCTATGTCATCACGTTGCCCACAGTGTCCGTGGATCCTGATTGGCTGAAAAAGAGCGCAAAACAAACTATTGAAACGCGACTTTGGCGCGTAAGTCGCCGACCTCGTGGCCGACCTCATCCTAGGGTCGGGTTTCGTTTCATGAAACCCGACTTTGCCAAAAGTCGGCGACTTTTGAATTTTTTCGACCCGTTTCGCTCAACTCTAGTGGCTACCATTTAGTTTTCTTGCTTATTGTGGCATGAGTGTGTGTGTCCATCTGATGGTGTGACAGGCAGATGGATCTGAAGCGGTGTATGAAGACTAGCTTCTTCTAGCAGTAAATGCTGCAATTGATATCAATCGCAGCATGTACGGGGTTAAACTTCCAGGAGCTGTGCAGGTGTAGGAGAAAGGGCCCCCGCCGAGTGTCCGGGCCGGAACCAAGGGGACCGTCATCTAAGTTCCTAGGAAACCTGTTTCCGGGGAGCAGAGTTAGGGGACGGACCGCTGAGACTGACAGAACGGTAGGGAGCGGAGCCTATATAAAAAGGGCGGAGCACGCCAGTCAGAGTGAGTCAGCAGAACAGGGGAGAAGGAGCAGGAGACCGTGGGAGCACTAGGGAGCGAGAGACCCGAGCAGAAACCAGAGAGGAGGACAGCGACGGGAGGGAGACTCACGTTGGACTGCAGAGAGACGGCGCTGAGCCGACCGACAGAAGACCGCTGCTTCACTCCAACCCGCGGCCGTTGCCGCCTCACTCCAGCTCGTGGCTGCGGCCTGCCCGCTGCTGCACACAGGCACTGCCGCTCCACTCCCGACCGCGGCTGCGGCTTGTCCATTGCCGCTCGCAGCCGCCACCGCCCCGCTCCAGTCAGTGGTAAGAGCCAGGCTGTCGCCCGCCGTGGGTCCCCTAGTGCAGCCGCTGGCTGCGCCAGTGGCCTACCAACCGCCACTCAGCCCCGCCGCTGCCTGCTCCCGTCCAGGGGCTGCGGCCTCGACTCTCCAACCCCCTGGCTGTGTCCTGCTACCTTTGCCGGGGGACATCCCACCAAAGAACCTTTCTAGGGCCTTTTGTGCCCCTGCTTCGCCTGGGCGTCGCTACGCCCGAAGACTCCGCCAGATCATCAGCATCTTGGCCCAGCGGCTGCGACTCCGAAGCACCATCGTCCAGGACGCCGAGGGACATCAGGACGGATAAGTGACTCCACATAATTAAGGACCCGTAGCCGGCCATACCGCGGCCCTATAGTGACCGGCCGTTGCCGGAGTAGTCGTGTTCTGATAACCAAGTTCTGTTATTTTGTGTGGTTGCTTAGGATAGCCCTACCGGCATCAATCCATAAAAGTTATTACTAAAAGCATAATCTGTCTTGCGCCTCGTCACTGCATCCCTCGTACCTGACATGACCGCATTTGGCGTAGTTGGCAGGATGCAGTCTCCGAGCGCAGACAACGACGGCCCAGATCAAAGTGAGGCCATAGAGTCAGCAAATATTGGAGGCCCCCGGTCCAGCATTTCTTTGGGGGCTATGCTAAGCAACCTGCCTAGGTTCTCCGGCTCCAACACTATGCTATGGAGCTGGACAGAGCGAATGCGAGGTGTTATGAATGAGTCACCGTAGGAGGCAAAAACAGAAATACTAGCTAAGTCCAGAAAACCAGAGAAGTTGGCAGCTATCGGATTGCAGACCCCTGAACCTATCAACAACAACTAGCAGTAGCCGTGGGGGGTTCCTACGGTGCCCTAGACCCCTCGATCACAGCCGGAGAACTACATAGCCTAAAGACAGAAAGGGAAATCTAAACTGCCCCAGAGCAGACACCAAAGCAATAGGCAGCCCCCAACATATAATGACGGTGAAGCAAGATGAAAAAAGACTCACACAGATAGAAAGATAGGCTGAGCAAATGATGGGGCCCAAGCTAACTAGATGGGACAGGATAGAAAAGCTGCTGTCTGTAATCCGCCAAAACCCTATCAAAACAAGAGCCAACAGCTGATAGGGAAAAAAGCCCTGAAGACGCTAGGCTTCAAAAAGACTATATCAGTACTCAGGTATTTTCTGAAGACAGAGCAAAAAGGAATTCAGTTCACAACAGCAGGGAATGGCAGAAATCAAGGAAAACAACGCAAAACAAAACCAAAACACAAATGCAAAAAGTAGAGCAGAAAACTTAGCTTTTGAGGAGCAGGAATCAGACTGGTCTCCTAGAATCCCTCAGGAAAATCACCAGCAAGGCAGAAGGGCGTCGGCTGCCTTATATCCAGTCAGTAATTCCCGTCACCCAGTCATCATCATCCTGCCCAGGTGCTTGGTAATCAGCCTCATTACCTTCCTTCACCAGAAGAGGGAGTTCATCAGACCTCAATGGTGAAGGGGAAAATGAACTCACAACAGCGAGGGCTCTTCCGAATGCATCCGATGACCCCTGACCTGGAAGCCGAGGTAGCCCTCATGGCATTAGAAGGGGAGGCCCGAGATTCAGTAATGTTGAGGCCCCCGGGACACCGCAACACCTTTGCTAGGGTCTTGCGGATTCTGGAAGAGACCCATGGGGATCCAACAAACGTGGGAGAGTTGAAGACCCGGTTGTTCAGTTGAATGCAGGGAGAGGGGGAGACCATCACCCAGTATATGAATGTCCTCCAGGAGTTATACACAGCTATCGAGCGGAAGGACGGCGTAGGGGTAGGACCCATCGACATTACCCTACGCGACCTGTTAGTGACTGGACTCCGAGACCCGTTAATAAAGCAAGCATTACGGGAGCAGGTCAGAGTAAACCCACGTTTGGCCTTCTCTGAGGTGGGGAGTCAGGCGCATGCTCGAGAGCAGGAGCAGGGAATGACGGTCCCCTTGGGGAAGGTACCGAGTGTGGAGGCCTCCGTGACCGCTGTCGGGGAGCCCCAGTGGATAGAAGAGATGAGACAAGAGCTGAAGAGCATCAGGGGCGAGTTGGCCGAAGTGAAAAGAAGGAATAAGCCCACGACTGGTCGGCCCAGTTTCAACCCTGGGCCCTGGGGGCCTCGCAATGCCTGGAGCGGCAGGGCCTCTGCAGCCCCGATGCTATGAGTGCAGGGAGCTGGGCCATTTCGCACGAGAGTGTCCGCGGCGTGGGAGGTGCCCACCCTGGCGGCCATTTAACTAGAGGGCTCCAGGCTGGGGGGACGCCGCTCGGAGCCAGAAGTCACGACATGGGGTGGTGGAAGTCCCGAAGATCTGGTCACAAAATGTCCGGTGGTATGGGCAGAGGTCGAGGGCCATGCCGTACGGTGCCTAGTGGACACGGGGTAGCAAGTAATGACCATGCCTGCAACTTATTTCCGGCAGCATTTTCCCGAGGCAGCAAGACCCCAGTGGGGGTCCATGATAAGACTGGTAGCCGCCAATCAGCTGCCGGTCCCTGTCATCAGGGTGGTTTGGATGCAAGTGACGCTGTGTGGCAAATCTCTCGGTCGCCGGGGAGTGATCCTGACCCAAGGGGAAACTAATAACAAACATTCAGTTATCCTGGGCATGAACATACTGCGGGAGTTTAGCAATTTACTACTCAACGACCACACGCAAGAGACCTTGAACCAGTGGGGTTCCCGCACGGCCCAAGGGCAGGTCTTCCAGCAGTTGGTACGGGAGGCGCGAGTACTCCAGGACTGCCAGGAGGGCGAGGCACTGGGCAAAGTCATCGCGCCAGCAGCTCCTCCTCTCGTACTGCCCCCTGGGCAGACCGTGGTGGCCCTGCCTATTCGGGCCCCAGTGCCTTTGGAGGGTGTGGAGATGCAGGTGGAGCCATGCTATTTGGAACGCCTGCCCCCTGGCATACTGGTGGCCCGCTCCCTGGCCACGGTGCAGAGAGGGACCGTCCTGGTGCACTGCGTCAACCTAGAAGACCAAGACATCATCTTAAAACCCCAGGCTGAAATGGCCAAGCTGGTAAGGCTGTTGGAAAAGGTGCTGCCAGCCCCTACGGTCCAGCTAAAGGTGCAACCTGAGGACCCTTGGGCAGTGACTATTCATACTCTTCAGACTGCCGAGTCCTCGACCCAGGAGAAGGGTTGCAACGTCCTGGAAAGAATGCGGGCCAAACTCTCCGGCCTGGCTCCAGCCCAACTCCTCCAGGTAGAAACTCTACTTGGACAATACAACGAGGTATTTGCCAGCCACGAGGATAATTTTGGATGCACCACAGCCATCACACATGGAATTCCCATGGCAGGAACAGCCCCCATCTGGGAACAATATTGGCAGATCCCTCCACAGCTCTACCAGGAGGTGAAAACTTTACTGGGCCAAATGCTCCGGAAGGGGGTCATACGAGAAAGCCAGAGCCCCTGGGCGGCCCCCATTGTGTTGGTCCGTAAAAAGGACAGCACCTTGCGATTCTGCGTGGACTATCGGAATTTGAACGCCTGCACCATCAAAGACTCGTACCCGCTGCCCCGCATAGAAGAGTCCCTGTCCGCTTTGGGGAAGGCAATGTACTTCTCGACTTTAGATCTGGCTAGTGGATACTGGCAGGTGCCGATGTCGGAGGAAGACAGAGCCAAGACAGCGTTCATTCTCCCCATGGGACTGTTTGAGTTCAACCGGATGCTGTTTGGGCCGGCCAATGCCCCGGGGACCTTTCAACGTCTGATGGAGCGGTGTCTGGGAGATCTCAACTTCGAAGCCACTCTGATATATCTGGATGATATCATAATCTATGCTGCCACGTTTGAGGACCACTTGCGGTGGTTGGGGCAGGTGCTCGGCCGGCTGCCGAAGTACAGGTTGAAGGTAAAACCCCAGAAATGCCACCTGTTTCGCACTCAGATCGAATATCTGGGGCATATCGTCTCCGCCGAGGGCGTTAGACCGTCCCTGGAGAAGGTTGCTGCCATCCAGGGATGGCCTACTCCTGAGACGGTAAAAGACGTGCGGGTCTTCCTGGGGTTGGCCGGATACTATCGTCGTTTCGTAAAGAATTTTGCACACCGAGCCCAGGCTCTGCAGGACCTGCTAAAGGGGGCTCCTGCCAGGGCGAATGGGCGAAAGATCCACTGGCAACAACCGTAAGAAGAAGCTTTTCAGGACCTGAAGGCTGCACTCTGGGGTGCCCCGGTGTTAGCTTATGCGGATTTCTCGCAACCGTTCATACTGCACACCGATGGGAGCCTCCACGGGCTAGGGGCTGTGTTGTCACAAGCTCAGGATGGCCGGGAGAGAGTGATCGTCTATAGTAGCCGATCACTTCATGACTCCGAGCATAACCCTGACAATTACAGCTCCTTTAAGCTCGAGCTCCTCGTGGTAGTGTGGGCCATGACGGAGCGGTTTGCAGAGTACCTGGCAGGCTACGAGGTGGTGGTGCGGACCGACAACAACCCACTGGCCCATTTGGAAAATGCCAAACTAGGGGCTCTGGAGCAGCATTGGTTGGCCCGGATGGCCAAGTTCAACTATAAGATCATCTATAAAAGAGGAGCAGAAAATGTACACGCTGACGCCCCCTCCAGGATCCGGCATACAACCCCAGGGAAAAGTCGGGATGACGAATTAGAAGGGGAAGAGACGCCGTTCACCCTCACCGCAGCCGTGCTCACAGCTGCTACACAGGAGGAATCCCAGCTAGGACCTTCACGGGGTATGCTGGAACAATCACGTGACAGATGGATCCAACAGCAGCAAGAAGATGGAGAAGTTGGACTCTTACGCCAATGAGTGACCACCGGCAGATTACATACTGACTCTCAGAGACAGACCTTAACTCCGGATATGCTGCTTATGTTACGCCAATGGGAGAAACTCATCATCAAAAAGGGGCTATTGTATCGTAAGGCCGTATCACAGGCGATGTCCTCAACAACTTGGCAGGTAGTCGTGCCCAGAGCCCAACTCAGTGAACTGGCTCGAGAAGCCCACGAAAAAGGGGCTCATTTCGGAGCTCAAAAGACCTTGCAATGGTTTACCACCCGCGCTTACACACTGCTGTGGAGGAAACTTGCCAGGCCTGCCGCCTATGCGAGCTAGCTAAACCACGCGCACAACGGGCCCCGGTGCAAACGATAGGGATATCAGCACCCCTTGAGCTCTTGACAGTGGACTATC
This sequence comes from Dendrobates tinctorius, assembly GCF_039654945.1. NCBI lineage: Eukaryota > Metazoa > Chordata > Amphibia > Anura > Dendrobatidae > Dendrobates > Dendrobates tinctorius. The sequence goes on along the minus strand of NW_027362048.1, from coordinate 1,393,910 downwards.
TGACCATTGGTCCCGCGTACCAGGGGTATGAACATTGTCTCGTTATGGTAGATCATTTCACCAAATTTGCCGTGGTAACCCCCACCCAAGACCAAACTGCGGAGTCAGCCGCCTATGCAATTTGTAAAAACTTTATTCAAGTGTACGGCTGCCCTCAATGGATACATTCAGACCAGGGAGCGTGCTTTCTGGGAAAAGTCATGGAGGAACTACATCGCCTCTATGGAATTGATAAATCCCGGACCACGCCATACCACCCCCAAGGGATCGGGGCTTGCGAATGATTTAATCGGACCTTAATTCAAATGTTGCGTACTCTGGAGAATGACTGGAAGGCCCACTGGCCTGAGTATATACCTGAACTAGTGTGGGTCTATAACAATCGGGTACACCGGGTTACCGGCTATACCCCCTACTTACTACTACTTGGGAGAGAAGTCAAAGGGATCACAGAAGTAGAATTGAACCCGGAGGAACCCCAACCCTGGACCGGGGTGTCATCATGTGTGGTGCCCCCAGGAGTATGGCCGCCACAGTGGCTTTGCCTTCCTCCAGGGGAGGTTAATGCCAGGCTTGGAGGCAATGATGGATCTCTCTCGCAGTCAATCTATGCATGCAACACAGTTCCACTCCAGGCCAGCAGGGGGAACTCTGAACCAGGATTAAGGGGAGGAGTGCTCTCTGAGGGCCAAGAGGAAGGGGTGGTGGGTAGGTTAGTCTGCGGAGGGTGAAGTGTGCAGACATGTGGAAGGAGAGCTGAGATAGAGCTGGGAGGAAGAGCTCATCTCTGGAGAGAGCGCATGAACTGGAGCCTGGTCTCCACGGTTGTACGGATACTAACGGTCCTGCAGCAGACACCAGAGGAGTAGGAGGCTGTAAATGTCCTACTCCCATCTAAGACTTGAGGGCACAACAGCAGCTTGGATAGTGAGCCGGGACTCAGGAGAGAGGAGCCCCCGAGATAGGCTACAGCTGTCTGCCGTGCAAGTGAGGTTCTTGAGAACATCTGACAGGAGGAACTTCAGTGTAACTCGGTACTGGAGATCCCGCAAATATGCGCTAGTAAGGAGACTGCACAACCCATCTGCTGAGAGAGAATCCCTGAATTGCTTCCAGGCTAGCCTGCTCCAATACCATCTGTAATCAGGACCCTGGACTGCATTTATCAAGTAAAGGTACAGAAATTGCACCCCGCTGTGTCTTGTCTGCTTCCTACCTTTCCAGCACCGCTACATCCCCGTGCCAACCACTTCTACACTGCCCTGGGACTATAGCTTCACCTGTGGGGAGCTTTTGCATCTTTGCTGCACCATGCCATCAGTCCCAGTGGATCTGCATGCAGTGTTGACGTAACACCTCCCTTGCAGAGCACCACAGTTGGCGTCACAAACTAGTCATCTAACTACATTCCACCAGTCACATCTCCCCCATTACTTGGGCGCCCAGGGCCACGGTCCGGGTCACGGCCGCTGTGACACGTCCCGCTGATACCGGCCCGGTACCGAGTACCCCACAGCCTTGGGAGGGCGACCCAACTTGGCGTCACGAACAGGATTACGGAGCCCGGTACCCCCCGGGTCCTGTGTGCCATAGATTGTGTTTGTGTAAAAGACTGTGTGTGATATTGGCACTAATTGCCGCCATTGCCGCACTGTTTGGCACGCGCGGGAAGAAGAAGGGGCAGGCCTTCGTGGGCGGAGCCTGCCACAGAGAGCGAAGAAGTGAAGTGCCACGAGGGAAGAGAGGACAGCGCGTGAGAAGAGGAGGAGCTGAAGCCTACAGCCCGGAGCATCGGGCCTGCAAAGCGATCGCCGGTGAGCTCACACAACCCCCTGGCCCTGGCTAACGTTAACTAGGGGGGAGGAAGAGAATGTCCGCGCCACACGACAATGCAGCGGCAGACGCCGCTGCCAATCCCGCAGCGCCGCAAGGCGGAGCGCCCGCCGCAGCGGTCCCCATAATGCCGCTGTCTATGCCCTACATGTCACGGTCACTGTGTGTCTGGTCGCAGGTGTTACCGCAAGGCGAACCCATAACACACGTGACCCTGGATACAGCGCCTCCAGTGGGGAGAATTTAAATAATAAAACGTGCAGATGGATACACCGCCTCCACCTGGCGAATTTAGGTATTACACGTTAATAAACATTCTGGAAACCCCGCCTCCAGTACGGCGAATTTAAATAATAAGGAGGACCTGGGAAACATTAACAGTGGTGGGCCCTGCGATAGGGAAAAGGGAATTGGAGACCTCCTGAGCTCCCCTGAGCCAGTGCCCCTGCACTCCTAACGTTCCCTATGCCGGTTCCGCACCGGGCGCCGCACGCGTACCTCAACGCCCTTGCTCGCCCTGACCCTAAACCCTCACTAGGGAATAGGGCGGTGCGGAGACTAATCCCACCACTGCACTAACAACACACATGAGGGAAAGAGACAATACAGGGGGACACCACTTAGCTTTATGCTCTGTGCTTATGCTCCTGCAACAGAGCCCTCCACCTGCGTGCGTCTTCTCCTCCACCCGGATCCATCACCATAACAGGATCCTGCACCATAGTGCTGCCTAGGAGCAGAGTCCACCACCAGTTGCTGCTGCTTAGTAACAGAGTCCCAAAGATGAGTTCAGCTTCTGACACGAAGTCAAGCATGCTTGAGTCCAGCTCAGCAGCCAAGTCCCACATGGTGAGTGCCACTCTCCATAGTCGCCACTCCACCAGTCCATGCAGACACTTCCCGCTGACACCATCACTGCGACCCCACCACGCCATGCCAGCCCTTCGTCCAGACACCATAGCTGACACTCTTCCCCCCTGGCTAAGCTGCACAAGACTCCTCCTTAGCTCCATCCTTCCACCAGGCTCTCACCAACTCAAAATCCATGAAAGAATGAATGAATATCACCAGCAGTGATTACACACCCTGAGACTCATTTATAGAGCCCCACACCTGATTCATAATTATGTGTGCATTAAACCTAAAGTGCGATACCACTAACCACCACCGGGGACAGTCAAGTCACTTTGGCAACTTGCCAAAAGGAAAAAAAAGTTCACTCTGTGCTTTTAAAACTGTCAGATCATGGCAGTACCCCCTCCTTAATGAGGGGCCTCTGGACCCTCAAGACCACCCCTCACTAGGGAAACACCTACAGCGGGGATGCCCAGATCCTGAGTTCACCCCACCACTACCTGACACTTCAGGTTTATGACAAACGCACCGCTGGTATTGGCAATATAAGTTCATTTTGGAGGCACCACTCGTCTCCACAGCGCCGACCTGGGGATCGAGTTTATGTATGGGTATGTTTGCTATGAGCTGATCAGACTCCACAACACACTTCCACAAGATGTTTTTTGGTGGCCACCCATACACGCTCGTTCACACACAGGTCCGGACCTGAACGTTTATTGCACACATTCGTTTGTCATAATTAGTGAACTCATTCTGGACTTGACAACAAGGGCGTCCTCCTGTGTCACCACACTCACACCCCCGCCATTCACCAAGGGGTCACCACCCTCCAACCCTCTTCACCATGAGGTCTGCGCCTCCCAGGGTTGGTTAATGGCGAGGGTTGAGATTTGTCCCTACTCCCCCGCAGCACACCTGCTGCTCACACCAGGAGGAGAAGGGACCGGATATGGAGGAACATACACTCGCTGGTCACCTCCACACGACCAGGAGGGGGCGGCATTAAAGATTTGGCGTGAGCCCCGCAGACTCTACACCAGTCTGCTCATCACTGGAACGTACCCCTTCACCTCGGGGAATACCAAGCAGCTCTGTGGGGCACCATTCCTCCCACCTGCCTGGGTACGCCCGCGTGCATGAGCAAGTCCCACTCCCCAGCAGCGACTCTAGGGGCTTTTAGCCAGATCACAGCCGCCATTTTGATTTTCTGGTTGAGCCAAAGGAAAGGCCCCAGACCCTGATAATTGCTGCCGCAGCTGCTTCAACACCATGCAGCTCCTCACTCACCTCAGTGAAGCCCAGCAGCAATTGCTCACAGGTCTCCACATGGCCAAAAGCTCACCAGAAAAAAGGTAAGGCTGGTGATAATGTCATGGTCACGTGTGTTATGGGTTTGCCTTGCGGTAACACCTGCGCCCAGACACACAGTGACCATGACACTACATACCGGGAGCGGCCTGGCTACCGCAGTACTCGGGTGAGTCACATACCCTGAGTGGATTTAAAGAGAGACTGTGCAGTTTATTTAAACTCTACCCTCTGTCTGAGAGCCAGAAAGTGAATATCCTGATTGGACAGCTAACGGGTGCAGCGCAGAGAGAAGTGAAAGCCTGGCAGGACACTGATAAAGAGACTGTTGCAAAGATCCTGGCCAAGATGAGAAGCACCTTTAACACTCGCACTGCAGCTGAAATCAAGATGAGGTTCTTTGGCTGTAAACAGAAGGCGCAGGACAGTATAAGGGACTATGCTCTCAACCTGCAGGAGGCGCTGCGAGCAGTTAAGCAAGTTGATCCTGACTGTGAGGGAGGAGGATAAGCTGTTAAAGGAGCAGTTCATTGAAGGACTCCTATCCAGTACCCACAGAGGACAGTTGCGTATCATAACCCTGCAAAACCCTGATCTGGACTTTGCTGATTTTAAGGACAGGGCTATTCGGGTACTGCAGGAATCAACTGACAGCCGCCCAGCGCCCCCTAGGCGCCCAGCGATCACTTACCACCAAGAAGCATCATCTTTCCCTTCCATCCCTGTAGAGGCTGATGCACAGACTCTGGATAAAGCTGCGTCTTCAGGTCCAGGAGTTGACTAAAGGGATGGCTGCACTTACCAAAACCGTGCAGTCCCTGCAGGTGTCCTCCAAGGAAAAGATCCAGCTTGCTTCCAGTCCAGAGAATGTCCCGTGGCTCCATAGGAGGAGAGCCCCGCCACTTCGAGGGAGGAACAACGATCGCTATGACCAGGACGGACATCCCATCTGTCGTCTCTGCTACAAGGCCGGTCATCTTGCAAGATTTTGCCCTTTAAACGAGCAACCCCTGGGGCAGAGGACCAACCCCCAGGAGTAGGACCACAAGGCCCAAGAAACTGGCGAGCCAAGTATGTGGGAGGGAGACCAATCCTTCCAGTTGTGATTGATGGCATCCCCATGAACGCTTTGCTGGACACTGGCTCCTAGGTGACCACTATGCCGTACATTTTGTACAAGAGGTATTGGGCTGATTCAGAACTTACCCGTGGCCCAACTGATGAACTGACAGTAGTTGCCAGTAATAGTCAGTCTTTGCCGCAGATAGGATGTAAAGAGATTACTGTTAAAGTGGGTTGGGTAGAGCTAAAATCTCAAGGTCTGATAGTTGTTGATATTGATCGACGTGAATGTAATCCCATGATGACTCTTGGTACAAATGTAATTGAAAACTGTCTGTCCGAGGTTATTGTCTTGTTGCAACAGGTGGCTGAGACTGCTGGTTCCAGTGAACGAGTCCTGCAGAAGGAGATCAGAGCCCTGATGCAAAGACAACAGGTAGAACTCTCTGGCAGAGAAATTGGCAATGTCAGAGTGAGTGATCCCTTCCCCATTGCAATACCCCCCAGATGTGAAATGTTGGTTTGGTGTCGGGCAGCTATAGGTCTTAGAGGGAGAGATTACCAGGCATTGGTAGAACCAGTATACTCCGATAGCAGGCCCACTGTCCTGACAGCCAGAGGGGTGGTTGACGTACAAAAGGGGAGAGTACCTGTACGCCTTTTGAATTGTGGGGCGGAGGCCACGATACCTCGGTACGCCACAGTTGCTAAGCTGCTCACTGTAAATAACAACTCTTTGCAGGCAGCAGAGCCCTTGGTCTCATCCGATCAGGTGGGGGACAATGGCTCTCTGAAGCAGATGGAGGAGTGGTGCCAGCAACTGCAGGTGGGAACTGACTCTACGCCCTCCTACCAGAAAACTGGGGTTTACAGAGTGACACAAGAGTATGAGCGGGTATTCAGCAAACACCCACTAGATTTTGGGCAGGCAAAAGGGGTTCAACATCATATCCCCACTGGAGACCATCCACCCATAAAGGAGAGGTACCGACCTATACCCCCAACACAATACCAATGTGCTAAGAGTATGTTGAGGGAGATGAAGAAAGCAGGCATTATCAGAGACAGTTGTAGCCCATGGGCAGCTCCCATAGTTTTTGTAAAGAAAAATGATGGTACCATGAGAATGTGTGTTGATTACAGGAAAATTAACAGCATTACACATAATTACGCCTACCTACTACCTAGAATTTTAGGAATCATTAGCTGCACTTAAAACTGCTAACTACTTTTCCACCTTAGATCTCACTAGTGGGTATTGGCAGGTTCCTGTGGCAGAGGCAGACAAGGAGAAGACAGCATTTACCACTCCAATGGGTCTCTGTGAGTTCAATAATATGCCATTCGGGCTCTGCACAGCCCCAGGAATGTTTCAACGGCTGATGGAGTGCTGCCTGGGACACATGAACTTTGAGACGGTCCTGTTGTACCTGGATGATGTCACTGTTTTCTCCAAAACCTATGAAGATCATCTGGAACACCTGGCTGAAGTGTTTGAAGCTTTGTCCAATTTTGGCCTGAAGGTGAAGCCCTCCAAGTGTCACCTCCTGAAGCCCAAGGTGCAGTACCTCGGTCAAGTGGTCAGTGCAGAAGGTGTGGCACCAGATCCTGATAATAAGGTCACAGTCATCCGGGACTGGCCGAAGCCCAGCAACCTTCATGAAGTACGCCAATTCCTTGGACTGGTAGGCTACTATCGAAGATTCATCAAGGGCTTTACTAAAATAGCCACCCCTATGCAAAATCTTCTGGTGGGGCAGCCCTAGAAGACCAAACAGAAAAACTCCACCTTTGAATGGACTGAAGAGTTGGAAAGGTCCTTCACCAGATTGAAGATGGCTCTCACAGAAGATGAAGTTCTGGCCTACCCAGATTATGGTACACTGATGCCAGCAACGTGGGACTAGGAGCAGTACTGTCGCAGGTACAGAATGGGAAAGAAAGAAAGAGTGATCTCCTACGCCAGCAGGAAGCTGCACCCCACTGAAAGGAACCCTGACAACTACAGTTCTTTCAAGCTGGAGTTCCTTGCCATAGCGGGGCTGTCACCGAAAGGTTCAAACATTACCTAGCCTCCGGCAAGTTCACTATCTTCACGGACAACAACCCGTTGACGCATTTGGACACTGAAAAACTAGGTGCACTGGAACAGCGATGGATGGCTCGGCTAGCTAACTATGAGTTTACCATCAAGTACCGGGCAGGGCACAAGAATGCCAATGCTGATGCGCTGTCCAGAATGCCTAACCTACCAGATGCAGGAGAAGACCCTGAGGCTCTTGAAGAAATAGAGTTACCTCCCTTCCACCGGCCACTTGCGGCCCAGCGTGCTCAAGGAGTGAGAAACAGACGTTCTGGCTTGAAGGAGGTCACCCTGAATCCATTGCCTCATCATGACTGGGCAGAAACGCAAGATAGTGACCCTGCAGACCGCCTGGTGAAGGATGCTCCTGAGGAAACCTAGCAGTTGTGGAAGGAGAGAGGCCGGCTGTTCATTTATGGAGGAAAACTGTGTCGGAGGAGTATCAATGCCCGTACTCATGAGCTGGTTTGGCAGGTGATAGTCCCAAAGAGAGAGGCATCAATGGTCCTTGAAGCAATGGTCCTCCACCACAGTGGAGCTGGACACTTCGGATGGAAGAATTTGGAAGCATTGCTCCGGGAGAGGTTCTACTGGGCTGGTATGAGGAAAGCCATTGAGAGGTGGTGCCGGGAGTGTGGACAATGTAACCTGCGCAAAAAGGATCGAAACAGCCAGAGAGCTCCTCTACAGCCAATCATCACCAAACAGCCCCTTGAGTTGGTAGCCCTAGACCATGTGCAGCTGGTTCCAAGCCGGTCCGGTCCATCTATGCTCTTATCATTGTGGACCACTACTCAAGATTCCTGGTAGTTGTGCCTGTCAAAGATCAGACAGCAGCCAGAGCATTCCAACAGCACTTCTGTAGACCACATGGATATCCTGAAAGAGTGCTTACAGATCAAAGTCCAGCTTTCGAGGCGGAAGTGTTCCAGAAATTCTGTAACTTGTATGGTTGTAAGAAGATCCAGACAACACCCTACCACCCACAGACCAATGGCATGTGTGAGAAGATGAACCAGGTAGTGATTGACCTACTGAAGACTTTGCCCTTGGAGGAGAGGAATCTGTGGCCAGATAAGTTGCCAGATCTGGTGGACCTCTACAACCATATTCCAGTGAATTCCACCAACTGTACCCCAGCCTAGTTAATGAGAGCAAGACCAGGTAAACTACCTATTGATTTGGACATGGGAGTCCTTACCCCCGAAGTAACGTCACCAGATGCTGACTGGGATACAGAAAGACAACAACAGTACAGAAGAGTTCAAGAATGCGTGGAAAAGAGTCTAGCCCAGGCAAGACAAAAGCAGGAAAAGCTTTACAATCAAAATGCACCTGCCATTCCTTTGTCGCCGGGAGAACAAGTCTTAAAAAGGAAGAGAGGATTGCACAAATTGGATGATCAATGGGAAGCTGAACCTTATACCATTCTGCCCTCAAACTTTGATAATACCAAGATATGCCTTATTAGCAAAGATGGAGGAGAAACCTCAGCAGCAATATCAAGAGATCACCTGAAACTATGTCCTGACCTGCTGAAGGAAAGAGTGGAAGAACCGGATAACATCCAACCCATAGAGGAAGAAGAGAAGGTCAGCACAATACTTGGGGAATTCCCTGCGAATTGGATTAAAGTAAATGATGCTATAGTGGTACCAGTGTTGACATTTCCCCAATTGGTAGCACAGGAAGATGTGACTCAAGGAAATCTGAAGGATCAGGAGAATCAGGCAGCAGATGCTACACCAGCAGTGGAGCCAGAGAACCCTCGCCCTGCCAGTGGTGAACCAGTTATGCCCCTGGTGAGTCTAAGAGTTCGCAGACAATCTAGGATCCCTGTGCCATGCAGAACCCCAGTAGTGTATCCAGTACATTACCCATTACACCAGTGTTACGCAGGTCTACCCGCATTACACAAGGAATACCACCCATCAGATATCGTATATAGATAAATGTAAATGTTGAAATTATATGTGTATATATGTAACTGTTTTTCAAGTTTTGTGCCTACAGGTAACCTGTAAGAGTTTCCTTTAGATTTTCCAGTTTTGTTTTATGGACATTGTACCACAGGACTTGTGTGGTCAAAAAACTTTCCTGTATATAGTTCACCATTTGCCCAGAAATGGACCATGGACATTGATGCTTGGACTTATTGTCATAGGACCATTTTTGAAGCTCTTGGTTTCTGTAACTTTTTAATTTTTAACTCTTGTACAATTATTATTGTCTAACGGTTTATATGTTTCATGTTTTGTTCAGCCCAGGAGTGCTGACTTGCACTAGGGGGGAATGTGGCGCCCCCAGGAGTATGGCCACCACAGTGGCTTTGCCTTCCTCCAGGGGAGGGTAATGCATGCAGGTAATGCATGCAGTCAATCTATGCATGCAACACAGTTCCACTCCAGGCCAGCAGGGGGACTCTGAACCGGGATTAAGGGGAGGAGTGCTCTCTGAGGGCCAAGAGGAAGGGGTGGTGGGTTAGTTAGTTAGTTAGTCTGCGGAGGGTGAAGTGTGCAGACATGTGGAAGGAGAGCTGAGATAGAGCTGGGAGGAAGAGCTCATCTCTGGAGAGAGCGCATGAACTGAAGCCTGGTCTCCACGGTTGTACGGATACTAACGGTCCTGCAACAGACACCAGAGGAGTAGGAGGCTGTAAATTCCCTACTCCCATCTTAGACTTGAGGGCACAACAGCAGCTTGGATAGTGAGCCGGGACTCAGGAGAGAGGAGTCCCCAAGATAGGATACAGCTGTCTATCATGCAAGTGAGGTTCTTGAGATCATCTGACAGGAGGAACTTCAGTGTAACTCGGTACTGGAGATCCCGCAAATACGCGCTAGTAAGGAGACTGCACAACCCATCTGCTGAGAGAGAATCCCTGAATTGCTTCCAGGCTAGCCTGCTCCAATACCATCTGTAATAAGGACCCTGGACTGCATTTATCAAGTAAAGGTACAGAAATTGCACCCTGCTGTGTCTTTTCTGCTTCCTACCTTTCCGGCACCACTACATCCCCGTGCCAACCACTTCTACACTGCCCTGGGACTATAGCTTCACTTGTGGGAAGCTTTTACATCTTTGCTGTACCATACCATCAGTCCCAGCGGATCTCCATGCAGCGTTGGCTTAACACCTCCCTTGCAGAGCACCACAGGTGGCGTCACAAACTATTCATCTAACTACATTCCACCATTCACATCTCCCCCATTACTTGGGCGCCCAGGGCCACGGTCCGGGTCACGGCCGCTGTGACACGTCCCGCTGATACCGGCCCGGTACCGAGTACCCCACAGCCCTGGGAGGGTGACCCACATGGGTCCGAAACCACCGACACCGGTTACAGACTCTCCACCGTATCGTTCATACAAAACTCCGGGACCTAGAGCATCCAGGCGGAACTCTGCCTCTGCCCACCGACTTCCAAACTGGAGATCGAGTACTCGTGCTAGACCAGCGCCCCCAGAACAAGTTAGAACGTCGGTGGGAAGAAAGCCCTTACTGGGTGTTGCGCCGAATAAGCTCCGACGGGCCTGTCTACAAGGTACAACCTGAGAAAGACTGGGCACTTCCCACTCCTACTGTGCACCACAATATGCTACGACCCTGTACATCCACTGATCCCATGTGACCTGAGCCCACTCCTCAGGTCCCCGACCCACTGCCAACGGTCTGGGACCTGGATGACGAAGATGTTCCAGCAGTACTCGCCGACCCTCCAAGGAATGACATCTCTGTAGGCCCAGTCGACCCGCCAGAATCGACTAGCCCACCACCTTCCATCACCCCAGAAAGCTCCACCCCAGTCGAACTAAGATGCTCCGAGCGATCAACAGCTGGCAAACCCCCCAAACGTTATGAACAGGACCAGTTCACATGGCAACAAGAACTCTCGCCTCCAAAAGCCAACCCAAGCCTACTAAGGCCCTCTCCCAAGGACTGGCGAGCATACAGGATGGGGGAGTGTAGGAGGAAGGGCCCCCGCCGAGTGTCCGGGCCGGAACCAAGGGGACCGTCATCTAAGTTCCTAGGGAACCTGTTTCCGGGGAGCAGAGTTAGGGGACGGATCACTGAGACTAACAGAATGGTAGGGGGTGGAGTCTATATAAAAGGGGCAGAGCACGCCAGTCAGAGTGAGTCAGCAGAACGGGAGAGAAGGAGCAGGAGACCGTGGGAGCGACAGGGAGCGAGAGACCCGAGCAGAAACAAGAGAGGAGAACAGCGACGGGAGGGAGGCTCACGTTGGACTGCAGAGAGACGGCACCGAGCCGACCGACAGAAGACCGCTGCTTCACTCCAACCCGCGGCTGTTGCCGCCTCACTCCAGCTCGTGGCTGTGGCCTGCCCGCAGTCACCCGCGGTCGCCCGCCGCGGGTCCCCTAGTGCAGCCGCTGGCTGCGCCAGTGGCCTACCAACCGCCACTCAGCCCTGCTGCTGCCTGCTCCCGTCCAGGTGCGGCGGCCTCAACTCTCCAACCCCCAGGCTGTGTCCCGCTGCCTTTGCCTGGGGACATCCCGCCAAAGAACCTTTCTAGGGCCTGTTGTGCCCCTGCTTCGCCTGGGCGTCGCTATGCCCGAAGACTCCGCCAGATACTCAGTAGCTGGGCCCAGCGGCTGCGACTCCGAAGCACCATCGTCCAGGACGCCGAGGGACGTCAGGATGGATAAGTGACTCCACATAATTAAGGACCCGTAGCCGGCCATACTGCGGCCCTATAGTGACCGGCCGTTGCCGGAGTAGTCGTGTTCTGATAACCAGTGTGTGTACTGAGTCCCTGCGAGGACAAGTTCTTCTATTTTGTGTGGTTGCTTAGGATAGCCCTACTGGCATCAATCCATAAGTTATTACTAAAAGCATAATCCGTCTCGCGCCTTGTCACTGCATCCCTCGTAGCTGCCATGACCACGCAGGCACCACTCCTGGCAGTGAAATCCGGGTGACAGCTGTCAGATTCACTGAACACCCAGTGGCGATCACCAAAACATATCCATACGTCCAAGATCGGGAAGTCCTTCCCAAACGTGACATATGGATATGTCTAAGGTTGTGAAGGGGTTGACCATTGATCTGGTAGGTGTAATGGTATGGGCCTAAAAATATACTGAATTTTTTATAAAATAGTAATTTTAAATAGAAAGTTTTGCCTAACCAAGAGGTTTCATTTTTCTAAATTGTGGCTATGTTATCTTGAATTTCTCTGTGGATGTCATATAGGTTTACTTTGATTATTTTAGAACCTGGGTTTGTCAGCTTAATCCCTAAATATGGTATCTGCCTATTTCCCCAAGAGTAAGGAAATTCTTTTCTTATTAATTTGGTCAGTTCTGAGTTCAAAAATAAACTCATAATTTTTGATTTTGAGGGATCTATTTTATAAAAAACAAAAATAATGTTGTTAGTCTAGTAATTTGCCACAAAGAATTTAGTGCTTAAGTTATAGTTTGAATGGTATCATCACCAAATATATTTATTAGGAATGAGCCATCTTGGTGATACTCGACTCCTTGCCGGCTCAAAATAAATTTACACTGCAGCAAGACCTAAAGTCTCATTTTTCTTTTGTGATGCGGAGATTCCTACCACAACACGTTCTATGGCCATGGATCATACGCTGGAATTCTGGAGGATTTAAACCTATTTTGCAATATACAGCACAGAACTAGCTAAGCCAGAGTCATAGATCTGCAATTACACACCCTAATTCAATCAGCATTCCACACAGGTATGTACATTATATTTCTGTCCCTGCCAACGCTTTTATCACTTTTTAGACATGGGGCTATTGGCCCACTGAGATTACAAAAGTTGAACAAAAATCTAACAATTTCATGCCAGTCATAGCCAGCTTTACCATTACGGGAGGAGCATGAGTGAGACGACACGTGGAAGCACCCAATTCATCCAAAGTTACATCAATTAAGTGCAGTAACTTACGCCAGAAATGATACTGTAGTCCCTGACTGGAGCAGCATTTCTGTAGAGGTGCATGGAGGCACACAAATGAAAAGATGCACCTCTTAATAATTTTGCCATATCGTACCCTTACACACCCCTTCATTTAAAGTGGTGTGTGCAATGCAAGTCTTAAAACAGAGTATGTCAGCAGGTTTTTGCTATGCAATTTGAGAGCAGCATGATGTAGGGGCAAATATCTCGATTATAACAATGTGTTCACATACTAGACTGTAATTTGCTTACTCAATAAAATCAATGTTTTATCAGAAGAAGATTATCACTAGAGTACTAGGTGTCTCATGCCTCGTAATTGAACTCCACACCCATTTCCACCATTGATTGACACCTTACTGTCAGTATACAATGTAGACAGAAAGCTGCCAATTAATGCTGTGTGCGCGGTCATACAGGGCTCAGTATTCGAGCTCTGCTAGAAGAGAAAACTGTGATTGTATCATAGATGCTGCAGCCAGTAAACTAAGTTATACACTGCAAAGACGAACTGATAGATTCCCTCTAATGAACCTTTCAAGATCTTGGTGCTGAACAATGCAGTGATAAACTATGGATACTATAATGCCGTTGGTGTGGATGGAAATAAAAACAAAGCTAAGTGGTCAACATTCACTTTTAGGACTGCAACATCCAATAGCTAGAAATCATCAAAGGTCCAAGTACTGTGGTATCATAGACATACTGAAGAAAATGAAACAGTATGATCTAAAAACAAGTAACTGCCAGAGCATACAAAGATAACCACTTACAATATTTATTAGTACAATTAAAATTCTCAGTAATAAATCACAAAAGATTTTTAACAGATAAATGCCAAGACCATTCATAAACAGTTATGTAAAGTATAATCCTATTAAAGCAACTCCAATCCTGTTTAGATAGGCTTTTACAATACATGCCCAGTGGCTGATTGCCTAATAAACAAAGTAAGTATCAAAAGTGAGCCATAAATTACAGAAGGAATTGTTTACCTATTTTCTTAGGATTCCCAAAAGTATCCAGTGTGCTGCTGTGGGTTCTGGCACTGTCTTCCTCCACCCCATTCACTTTTAGGACTGCTACATCCAATAGCTAGAGTTCAACCTTCTTCCTCTGCCTAAGGGTACTGTTACAGTTAGCGACGCACCAGCGATCCCGACAACGATACGACCTGGTAAGGATCGCTGGTGCATTGCTAAATGGTCGCTAGTAAGCTGCCGAACAGTCAGATTTACCCAACGATCCAGCGATCCGTATAACGACCTCAGCGGTCGTTGGGACCTTGTCACACTGCAGAGATCCTGACGACTCCCGCCTGCGTCCATGATTTCTGAGTCGCTAACGAGGTCGCTCGTCGGTGTCAAACACAGCTATGCGCACTGGCCAGAGGGACACCAGCAATCAAAAAATGGCCCAGGACATTCGAGCACACTCAACGACATCGCATCGGGGGACTGGTCGCTGCTAAGTGTCACACGTAACGAGATCACTGGCGAGGTCGCTCTTGCGTCACAAAATCGGTAATGCTTCAGCGATCTAGCTAGGGATCTCGCTTTGTGAGACGGGGGGCCTTAAGAAGCAATTTAGATAATAAACCTAAGTGGAAACTGTGGCACCACTGTGCAGCCATAAAGTGATTACCCTTGATGAAATAGACCCAGCAGCTGAGCTTTGGCCCATTTTGCACCCTGGTTGAGTACCCTTGCCCCCCCCCCCCCCCCCCCAAACATGTAGACCTGTGAATATATACCGTAATATATTAATATGACATGGTTTTGTTGTAGTTTTCTCAATTTTATTTTAGTTAAAACTTGCATAATCATGTAAAAGCAGCCTGTTAGCTTACAAGGAAAATACATCAGTTTTATAAATGAATTATTACCTCCCGTCCACGTGTCTTCGCCCGACACCATTCTAGCAGCATATTCTTCACAGCACCAGCACCACAGCTTGTCGATCTTTTAACAAGAACCCCTGAAGTGGCCACGCTACAAGACAATAATACACAAGTTCATATATAATCTTAAAGAGGACCTGTCACCAAATGTTTCATGCTGAACTGGACACAGGATGTAATGCTAGTTGCAGAGGAGAATAAAACATTTTGTTTTGATTTTTTTATAATTTTACCTCTACATTGCAGAGATATTATAGTCAAAATATCTGGTGCCTAATAACTATTTAATGTAATAATCTAATTGCTTTTCTTATATAAATTACTTAAAAGGTCCCTATCACTCCCTCTTTACTCTAACTGCTTTACTTATTTATTTAATTTTGGTTTGATAATTTTTCATTTGAGAATCTCCAGTGCATGCTGGGATACTCAAATGAGTCGTCCTAGGGGCAGAGGCTTCAGTCATAGCTGTTGTCCCCAAACTGAAATGGTGTCATCTGTGACATCTGTTTTGGGTGGTAGGCTAATCAATGCAATTCCCACGTATGCTCAGTATGAACTTCCTGCGCGATATTCCTTTTCAATGCATAGTGGCAGTGCACTCGTTTACCAGCTGTAATGAGAGTGATGAGCTGTAAAGAGCACACTGTCAGAATTGTGATAGAGTCACTGGTAATGTAATAGAGGGGAGATATGTTTCACTATGCCAAATGGCATCTGTGATATAAAATCCAGAGTTGTATTTCTTCCAGCACAGTAAATGTTGCGAGGGTTAAGTTATGTTGTAGGCTGGTTTTTAGGGGGACATTCATAAAAGTGTGGAAGAGTGTTCCCCCATATCTCCCCCTACAGAGCTAGAACCACTGTGTGCTGACAGAACCTGGGTGAGGTCACAGTCATGTGCTCAGTCACGTAGTTGAGGAGTCACATGGTCTGGGCTTAAATGGCTGAAGGAAAGAACCTTCAGTCTTCAGTGTGTGGGCCTGAAGAAGGAGCACTGCTCCATGGACTAGAGAAACTGAACCGTGTGTGTTCTGTCAGCCGTGATAAGCGGGAGGAATCCCTTTCACAGAAGGACTGTGTTCTGCTGCCATTTTTTTTTTGTTTTTCTGTTTTGCCCAGTGGGCTGTATTTTCTTTACTACTCCCTTGGTTTGTGCTGCCTGTAATAAACCAAAGGAAGTCCCTAAAGCCGCAGTGTACCTGTTAGGAATGGCTGAACACACTAAATAAATAAATAAATAATAAAGTGCATTCACCTCTCGGGGTCCACCGTGCAGAAGGTGAAAAGACTGCTGCTAATTAATGGCAAACGCGCTATATGGCGGTATAACGCGCACGGGTTCAAAGTTACCCGATGTGCGCAGAGTGGACTCTGTTAGCTCACAGAGGCGCTGTAACATAAACATAAACGCCGAGCCTGTTAGTCTCACAGGTCTCAGCTACTGCGGACACCAGTAAGTGCTGCTGGCTGCAGCGCGGCGGCAGACACAGCCGCTAAGCGATAGTGCCGTGTGAGGCGTAACACCATCGGATGCTAGTGTAGAGGTGCGGTGTGCACTGTGGCCTATGGCTTGCCACTGACTGGCGCTGACTCTTTCTATAGTTCCCTATCCACATGCATAATATCAGAGGGAGGGGAATCTTAATAAGTCAGTCACCAGAATCATACATCCATCACCATTCACACATCTAGCAAGAAGAGTCTATACTAGTGCATGGCCGAGCGGCCATGCGGGCCTTTTATAGCTGTGTGCTCCGGGACCTTCCAGATCTCTGAGATAGAATCATAGAATCGTAGAGTTGGAAGGGACCTCCTGGGCCATCTGGTCCAACCCCCTGCTCAAAGCAGGATTCGCTAAATCATCCCAGTCAGATGTCTGTCCAGCCTCTGTTTGAAGACTTCCATTGAAGGAGAACTCACCACTTCTCGTGGCAGCCTGTTCCACTCATTGATCACTCTAACTGTCAAAAAGTTTTTTCTAATATCTAATCTGTGTCTCTTCCCATTCAGTTTCATCCCATTGCTTCTAGTCTTTCCTTGTGCAAATGAGAATAAAGTTGATCCTTCTACAATGTGACAGCCCTTTAGATATTTGTAGACAGCTATTAAGTCTCCTCTCAGTCTTCTCTTTTGCAAACTAAACATTCCCAAATCCTGCAACCTTTCCTCATAAGACAGGGTTTGCAGACCGGTCACCATTCTGGTCGCTCTTTTCTGAACTTGCTCCAGTTTGTTGATGTCTTTTTTAAAATGTGGTGTCCAAAACTGGACACAATATTCCAGATGAGGTCTGACCAAAGAGGAGTAGAGGGAAATAATGACTTCACGTGATCTAGACTGTATGCTTCTGTTAATACATCCTAGAATTGCATTTGCCTTTTTTGCTGCTGCATCACACTGTTGACTCATATTCAGTCTGTGATCTATTAGTATACCCAAGTCTTTTTCACATGTGCTGTCACTTAGCCCTATTCCTCCCATTCTATATATGCTTTTTTCATTTTTATTGCCCAGATGTAGTACTTTGCATTTCTCCCTGTTAAAAACCATTCTGTTAGTTGCTGCCCATTTCTCCAGTTTATTTAAATCTTTTTGAATCCTCTCTCTCTCTTCTCTAGTATTAGCTATCCCTCCTAGCTTTGTGTCATCAGCAAATTTAATCAGTTTACCCTCAATTCCTTCATCTAAATCGTTGATAAAGATGTTGAACAATACAGGGCCCAGGACAGAGCCCTGTGGTACCCCACTTGAGACATTCTTCCAACTGGATGTGCAGCCATTTACGACCACTCTTTGGGTCCGATCACTAAGCCAGTTATGAATCCACCTAACAGTTGCCTTGTCCATTCCATACTTAGTCATTTTTTTCAATAAGGATTGTATGAGAGACTTTGTCAAATGCTTTGCTGAAGTCAAGATATACTATATCTACAGCATTTCCTTGATCCACCCAATCAGTGATACCGTCATAGAAGGAAATTAAGTTAGTCTGACATGACTTATTAGTTAGAAACCCATGCTGACTCTGTTTAATCACTTCATTCTTATCCAGGTATTGACATACATGTTGTTTAATAATTTGTTCAAAGATCTTTCCTGGTATAGAAGTCAGACTCACCGGCCTATAGTTGCCTGGGTCCACCTTCTTCCCCTTTTTGAAGATAGGAACAACATTTGCTCTTCTCCAGTCTTCTGGCACTTCTCCTGTTCTCCAAGAATTTTCAAAGATTATGGAGAGGGGTTCAAAAATTTCTTCTGCTATCTCCTTCAGTACTCTGGGGTGTAATTCATCTGGACCTGGAGACTTGAATTCATTTAGGTTAGCTAAGTGTTTCCTCACTATCTTTCTGTTTATAGATATCCTGGATTCTTCTATTCCCTTAATAGGACAGTGAATAACAGTTGATGTTGCATTTCCTTTCTGAGAGAAAACAGATGCAAAATAGGAATTTAAAAGTTCAGCCTTCTCAACATCCTGTCTTACCATTTCATCATTTTCATCCTGTAAAAATCCTATAGCATCTTTGACTTTTCTTTTACTTTTGACATATCCCCAAAATCCTTTATTATTGCTTTTGACATCTCTTGCAAGCCTCAGTTCATTTTCAGACCAATCAGATCTGGAGAAGGACCTGAGCACGTGACTCCTGACCTCCAATTGGAGATCGCCTCGTGAGCATGCTCAGTGGAGCGGCAGAGGGACTTAGCCTCAGGAATGGCTTGCTGCAGAGCAGCATGTGAGGCTCTGGATTCCTGTCGTGTCGCTGCAGGAATCTGACGTCTAACATTACCCTCCCTCCTAGGGCCCCCCCTCCTGAACCTTCCAATCCATCAAATAAAGTTTTTTGCCTCGTACCACCTTGTGTCCCACAGAGGCATAGGCCTCAGGCTCATCCGAAGGCAAGTCTGATGCCCCGGCAGATGACTTGAAAAACCAGGACATGTGAACAGGTTTGAGAAGGGACACGTGGAAGGCGTCAGGGATGGCTAAATCGCCAGGAGCAGAAGTTGGAGCGGGGCGCCGATGTGTGTCGGCGGGCGTCTTCATTCTCATTTTAGAGATTTGAGTGACATGCGGGGTACGACCCAGACTGTCGCGGACCTCCATTGCCTGGTCTGCCACTGGCAAGGGACACAGTAACCCAGCCGGCCTCTGTTTAGAGGAGCTACTCCGAGCACAAGAGGTGCATGCCTGAATGTATTTTTTAGTGTCCCGAGCCCTGTGCGGCCACCAATAAGAGTTAGCCAGGAATTTTGTAGTCCGCTTGTAACCAAAGTGACCACCCATCCTAACGCGTGTGCCCACGCGAGAACGTTGGACCGCAGGTGAGGCGAGACAAAGGTCTTGCCCGGCAGCACTGGCTAAGGGACGACTGGAACCATGGACCTCAGATTCCCAGTGAGGGGCGCGGAATGATCCGCGGGCACCTCCGCAGAGGCTACTTGGACACTGCCCCCCATGCACCTTCCCACACAGTCCTTGCTCCAGCCCAGTATACTCCCAGAGGACCACTCTATACTGTATGAGGGGAATGGCAACGGAGCCAGGGGAGTCCGAGAAGCACTTGGTCGATGCCCTTTGGCATAATGAGCAGGGACAACGTCTCACGATGAGACGGGGAGATTGAGAACCCCAGGGGTGCTGTCTGGTGGGTAATCTGAGATGGTAAGGTAGATCCGTTGACCACCCTGATGGTCACGGGGTGAGGAAGTGGCACCAGTGGAATAGCGTGCTTTTGGGCAAAGGCTGAAGACATAAAATTTCCTTCTGCCCCAGAGTCCATCGTGACCTCTACCTCCCAGGTGGAAGTTCCACTGTCTAACGTCCCTCGGAATATCGGTTTGGAGGAGAAAGTTTTCATATTAGGTAGATCCCCACCAACTACTACTGGAGGTGAACGTTTTTTTGATCGCTGCGGACACCTGTCAGCCAGGTGGCCAGACTGTCGACACAGGTAGCAGCATGTGGAGCCCTGTGCCGGACGCGGGTTAGGACCGGTACAAGACACATCCATGGGCTCAGGAGGTAAAACTTCCAGATCAGGGGGTTCAAGAAATTCAGAGAAGTCAGAAGCCAGCCTCAGCTTCTGTCTGGATTGAGTACGCTCCAGCCCGCGCTCCGTAAAATGGAGGTCAATACGGGTGGAGATTGCAATCAACTCCTCCTTGTTTATGGGGACCTTTCTGGTAGATAAAGCATCTTTGACATGCTCAGCCAACCCTCTCCAGAACACAGGGATGAGTGCTTTATCAGGCCACTCCAGCCCGGAAGCCAGTGTCCTGAAATGGACGGCGTACTGACTGACCGACAGGGGTCCCTGCGTTAACGCAAGTAACTGGAGAGAGGTGTCGTGAGTGACCCGGGACCCCAAAAAGACCTGCTTTAGTGATTTTAGAAACTGAGCAGCGCTCAGTACCATTGGGTCATCATGCTCCCATAGTGGCGTAGCCCATTCCAACGCCCTGCCCGACAGGAGGGAGACGATAAACTCCACCTTATCCCGCTTTGGAGAGAATCGCGCGGCCAGTTACTCGAGCTGGATAGAGCACTGGCTCACGAAACCCCTACAGGTGGCGCTGTCAACAGAAAATTTATCGGGCAACGGGAGGCGGGAAATTGTCGACATGGGCGTGAATATGGACGCCCGGGAGACAGCCTCTGCAATTGTCTGGGCAGTGACCGCAGCAGCATCCACAGCCGAGGTGAAACTCTCGAGGGCTGCCAACCTGCCCTCCAGCTGCCGAATGTACCGCTGTAGCTGCTGCTGGTCCGGCATTATTAGCCAGACCCTGGCGCTAGTATAATGTTAGGAATGGCGGAACGCACTAAATAAATAAATAATAAAGTGCGTTCGCCTCTCGGGGTCCACCGTGCAGAAGGTGAAAACACTGCTGCTAATTAATGGCAGACGTGCTATATGGCGGTATAACACGCACGGGTTCAACATCACCCGATGTGCGCAGAGCGGACTCTGTTAGCTCACAGAGGCGCTGTAACATAAACAAAAACGCCGAGCCTGTTAGACTCACAGGTCTCAGCGAAATTGCACGCTCGGTATCCGGTAACTGGACACGGGCCCAAGACTGGGGTCGGTGTCCGTCTAGACCTACTGTGTGAGCGGCGTCGCTACTGCGGACGCCGGTAAGTGCTGCTGGCTGCTGCGCGGCGGCAGACACAGCCTCTAAGCGATAGTGCCGTGTGAGACGTGACACCATCGGACGCTAGTGTAGAGGTGCGGTGTGCACTGTGGCCTATGGCTTGCCACTGACTGGCGCTGACTCTTTCTATAGTTCCCTATCCACATGCATAATATCAGAGGGAGGGGAATCTTAATAAGTCAGTCACCAGAATCATACATCC
The DNA here is from genome assembly GCF_039654945.1 of Dendrobates tinctorius. Taxonomy (NCBI): domain Eukaryota; kingdom Metazoa; phylum Chordata; class Amphibia; order Anura; family Dendrobatidae; genus Dendrobates; species Dendrobates tinctorius. Next base: position 1,372,556 of record NW_027362048.1, on the reverse strand, counting down.
ATCATCATTCACACATCTAGCAAGAAGAGTCTACACTGTGTTCCAAATTATTATGCAAAAAGAGTTTAGGAGTGATAAGGTTAGAATTTTTTTGTTTGTCGTTTAAACTCATTGATGGTGATGTGTGTCAGGGCTCTTTGTATCACTGAAAGCAATTGCAGATACATGTGCAAATTAGTTTGGCAGGTGTGTCCAAATAAAGGCAAGACTACTTGCCATTATTAGGCTACTTTCACACATCAGGTTTTCGGCGTCAGGCGCGATCCGGCGTCGTGCCGGAACGCCGGATCCGGCAAATGTTTTGCAAAACCGGATGTGACAAATCCGGTTTTCTGCCGGATCCGTCTTGTTCTTGACAGACAAAACCGGATCCGTCTCATCCGGTTCATCCGTTTTTCGACGGATTACGCCGGATCCGGTTTTTAAAAACACCCCTTGTGGCCTTCCGAACGGGATTGGCTACTGGAAAACTATATATAGCGTGTTCCTACAGCCCTTCTTTGACAGGTTGTAGAGGAGAAAGTGCAGGTTGGAGAGAAGAGCAAGTTACTGGCGAAGATGGATGTTGTGATTGGAAATATTTTGAAGAATTTGGCGGATTTTACAGCGGAGGCGAATCGTTTGAGGGTGATTGTTCTGGAGAAGGAGAGAGCGATACAGCAGCGCATCTGGCATCGTTTGTGGATCCACCCCATCACAGCCAAGAGAATGACGCGTGGGGTCTATTCTACACTCTGCATGGACCTTCGACGAAACCCGGATAAATTTTTTGGATATGTTCGGATGAAAATGGAGAATTTTGATTACTTGGTGGAGCGCATTGCACACCTCATAAGAAAAGCGGACACCTATTGCCGCTTCTCTGTTTCACCCGCAGAGCGTCTGATGGTGACTTTAAGGTAAGCCACATTTATTGGATATGCTCGCATCAGAGCACACTTTCACTGCAATCTTGTTGGTGGTAGTTTGTATCTCCAAGTGTTATAGATGAGTTTTGGTATGTAATGCCGTGATTTAAAACTAATTGATTGTTTTTTAATTCCCCACAGATTTCTTGCAACTGGAGAATCCCTTTCGTCACTGCATTTCCAGTACAGACTCGGGATTTCCACCATATCTGGAATAGTGAAGTACACATGCCGTGCACTGTGGGACTCCTTAGCTGAAGAGTTTTTACCAGAGCCCACAACAGAGAGATGGATTGAAATTTCAGAAAAGTTTCAACAGATATGTCAGTTTCCCAACTGCTTGGGCGCTGTGGACGGGAAACATATCTGCATTGTAAAGCCAGCCGGATCGGGATCGGAAAATTTCAATTACAAGAAATATTTTTCAATTGTCCTCATGGCCATCGCTGACGCGGAATACAAATTTATTGCTGTTGATATTGGGGCCTATGGCCGCTCCAATGACTCTCAAGTTTTCAAACTGTCTGCCATGGGGCGTAAACTGTATGGAAACACCTTCCAGTTCCCACCACCTAGACCGCTGCCGCAAACATCTGGTCCACCTATGCCATTTGTCTGTGTAGGGGATGAAGCCTTCCAGCTGTCAGAACACCTTTTGAAACCGTACTCTAGCAGAGGATTGACAAGAACAAAACGCATTTTTAATTACCGCCTCACAAGAGCAAGAAGAATGGTTGAATGTACCTTTGGTATTCTGACAGCCAAATGGCGGGTCCTATTGACTGCGATCAACCTCAAGACAGAAACTGTGGACGAGGTGATCAAAGCTTGCGTGGTACTCCACAATTTTGTTATCTGCAAGGAACCCATTTCCATTGAGGACACCTCTGAAGAAACCACCTTGCAAGATTACCATGACATTACCACTAGAAGTTCTGTGACGGTTTCAGTAATGAGGGACAATTTTGCACTATACTTTATGTCACCTCAAGGCAGAGTACACTGGCAGGATGACAGAGTGTGAAAGATTTGTGCCCTTAACCTAACTTGTGTACCTTCTGTACCAACAGTATATACCTTTGCCAACCAAAGTTGGCTATCTTGTCATGGTCTCTATTTTTAGCTTTAGGCCACAGGTGTGTACCTGGTTGTGTTTTATGCAAAGTATTTCACCTTTTAACAAAAGTTGTGTACATTGTTAGGAAATCACCAACAATAAACACAACTTTTTAGGTGAAATACTTTGCTTCAAACACAACCAGGAACACAACTGTGGCAAAAAGCTAAAATTTACCCACAGTTATATACCTGGTTTTGAATACCTTTTTACCTTTTAAATACCCTGTATTTAACCTTTTTTTAAAACATATTTCGCCGCAGAAAGAAATGACAGACAACCAGTGTAAACAATAATTTAACTTTTATTTAAAATATTTTTTTTTGTAAACTGTTTTTAAAGTTAAAAAAACTTTTTTAATAAAGGTTTGAAACCAACTGGGCATTTTTATTACAAAACACATCATAAATCTGTTTAGTGTGGGGTGGAAATACTGCTGGAGGGGCTGCGGGACACTTCGACAATGGGAGTGTGGAGAGAGGATTGGGATCGTGGTGGGGAAGGAACAGTTGGAGGTGATGGTGTGGAAAAAGCTACAGAATGGGTGGACATGTGGGAGGCAGAAGAGGTGGTGGGCGGTGTAGTGGAGGGTTGGGCAGGAACTTTAGGAGCAGATGATGTTGATGGCAAGTTGTATGGGGAAGGAGTTTGGTACCGGGCAGGTTGCTGGAAGTGGGGAGATGTCTGGTACTGGGGAGGTTGCTGGTACTGGGGAGGTTGCTGGTACTGGGGAGGTGGATGGTATGTAATAGGAGGGGGAGGATGGAAAGTGGCTGGAGGGGGTGCAGATGTAATAGGAGGGGGAGGATGGAAAGTGGCTGGAGGGGGTGCAGGTGGAGGAACTACTGTGGTGGGAGGAGGAGGTTGGGAGGTAACTTGCTGGAGAGCACCGTGGCATGAATGCATTACATGCATCTGCTGGGTAGCAGATAGCGTTTCCATGCGCTCCACAACAGACCTGAAAAAAGTGTGGTTTGGCGAAGATCTTGCTTCTGAATGCATGGTTTGCAGAAGTGTCTTCACCTCCAGAATGCTGGAGTTAATCTGCTGAAAGCCTGCGGAGATTTGCTCTGACATGACTTTTAGACAGTTCTGGAAAGATGCATTCAGATACAAGAACTCTGGCGCATAAGTCTTTTCCTGACCCCTCTGCCGCTGCCGCCCAGTACCCGCAGGTGTACTAGAGGTGGCAGGGGCAGAAGGGTGGGGTAAAGGGAAAGCGATCTCCTCACCAGCAGCTTCATGTAATGTAGGCGGCCACGATGCTCCTGTGCTGGTGGATGGGACAGATGGGTCGAATGTGTGGGAAGGCTGGGAAGGTGCAGATGTACCGGGGCGGTCGAAGTGTCCCTCGGTGCCGGTCTCCTCAGGGATCGCCTCAGAAGGGTCCAATCGTGCAGGCTCCCGAGTGCTGCTCACCGTGCTGTGGAAAGAGAAAAAAAAACAATTAAAATAGTGACATGGTATGGCCCTGGCTGAAAAAAAAAAGTTACATCTAACATTTTTTTTCACATGTGGTGTGTAATATTTACCTTCTAGTGACCATTGTTTCCCGGAGGAACGACAGGGCTTGTGCGTACTTGTACTTGCTCCTGCGTCCTCCAGATCCACTCGGGGCCCGCATCTCTTTATTGAACTCCTTCTTGAAACGATCCCTCACAGACCGCCACCGATTCACAATTCTGTTCCCTGAAACGAGAAAGGAGTGGTTAGTATACAACATCAGTGTTTCCCAAACTCCAGTCCTCATGGTCCCCAGGGGTCATGTTTTCAGGATTTCCATAGTAAATAGAAATCCTGAACACATGATCCGTGGGGACCACGAGGACTGGAGTTTGGGAAACACTGGTTTACATCAAGCAACCGGTACTGTATATACGTACGCTCTTTAATCTGGGCCCGAGCATCGAGGTCCTCCCAGCGGCCCACAAGGAGCGAACCGATTTCCTCCCAGAGTCGTCGGGTAACGATCAGGTCAGCGTGGCGGCGGTCAGCCATATTCCAGAGCGGCTCCCTTTCTCTGATGAGATCGATGAGGTGGTCCACATCGATTCCTCCATCCTCACCGTCAGAGTCGGGAGCACGCTGTGAAGGCTGTTAAAGAAAAAGACAAAAATAACATAATTAGCCTCCACAAAAGAAATGAAATAAAAAGTGCAAAAAAACAAAGCAAAAATATTTATACTTACACGCTGGTGACCGCCGCGTTGCTGTCGCCGACGACCCTGGAAGGCACTGCGAGGACCTCTTGGCCGAGCACCAGATTGGGAAGACTAGAGAAGAAAACAAAAAATGTTATGTCTTTGGATGTAGGCATTTGTTTGCTGTGTGTAGTCTGCAGAACATTGTTTTCTATGTGTTGTGTGTAGTGTGATGTTGTGTTTCTGCGTTTGATGCAAAAATCTTACCAATTGTGAGCCCACTCCAGGTGTCTGTCCACCCCTTCCTTCTTCTGGGAGCTCCTCTTCATCTTGTGATTCCTGTTTTGAAATAAAAGGCAATGAATAGACATATATTACAGAGATGATGGATTTTGGAAATAAAAACTTACCGTCAAACGCTGACGATGCGAGGGAGGGCTCCCAGAAGAAGATGTGCTGTCTTCCTGCTGGCCAGACTCCATGGCTGTGGGTGGTGTTCCTGCTGCTGCCATTGCTGCTGCATCTATAGGGCGGCTGTTGAATAAAGATAAACAAAGGGCCAATGAATATCTTGATATTCCATGGCCCTAGTTTGGAGGAATGGGGGATTTGATAATTACCGTCTCTCATCTGCTGCTGGACTCCCCTCCCGTTGTTCAGCATGCTGCTCCAATTGGGGTGGTGCTGATGGTGCTGCTGCAGATGTCTCCTGCCTTCTGCTGCGCCTGGTTGCTGTCTTGGGTGGCATGTTGGGTGTGGCTGAGGGTCCCACTGTCTTGCTTTTATATATGTCTTGTGGGCAGAGCTACTGAGCATGCTCAGACCAAAAAAAACGGATCCGGTCGCCGGATCAGGCACATTGCGGTGCTCATAGGCTTTCATTGTGTGAAAAAGCCGGACACGCCGGATCCGGCGTGTCCGGCTTTTTCGCCGGAGACAAAAAACGTTACAGTAGCCGTTTTTTCCAGACGCCGGATCGCGACACATTGCTGGATCCGGCGAAAACCGGATGAAACGCATGGCCATCCGGCTCGATCCGGCTCTAATGCAAGTCAATGGGGGGGAAACCGGACCCGGCATTGCATTTCGCCGGATCCGGTTTTTGTCAAAAGCGCCGGATCGCGCCTGACGGCGAAAACCTGATGTGTGAAAGAGGCCTTAAGCAGCCTACATTTTTTGCCAAAATGGGAAAAAAAAAGGATGTGTCGGCTGCTGAGAAGCAACAAATTGTGGAGTATTTAGGTCAAGGCATGACTACAATCAACATTGCCAAGACACTTCATCGTGATCATCGCACAATCAAGAAGTATGTAGCTGATTCCCAGCACACACGTGTGCGTGCTGATAAGGAAAAATTGAGGACTCTTTCCAACAGGCAATTGCATCAGGTTAAAAGAGCAGCTGCAAAAATGCCTTGTCCTAGCAGCAGACAAGTTTTTGAAGCTGCTGGTGCCTCCAACGTCCCCCGAACAACAAGATGCAGGGTCCTTCAGAGGTTTGCAGCTGTGCGTAAGCCATCCTGTCGACCACCTCTATCCACTGCACACAAGCAGAAACGGCTCCAGTGGGCCAAACGATACATGAAGACTGACTTCCAAACTGTTCTGTTCACCGATGAGTGCCGTGCAACACTCGATGGTCCAGATGGATGGAGTGGAGGATGGCGGGTTGATGGACACCCCATGAAAACATGGCTAAGGCGCCAAGAAAGAGGAGGTGGAGTAATGTTTTGGGCTGGAATCATGGGGAGAGAAATTGTCGGCCCCTTTAGGATCCCTGAAGGGGTAAAGATGAACTCCATAATCTATGTGGAGTTTCTAAAACAGCACTACCTGCCATGGTTCAAGAGGAAGAACCGTGCTTTCCGCAGCAAGATCATTTTCATGCATGATAATGCACCGTCTCATGCTGCAAATAACACATCTGCATCTCTGGCTGCTATAGGCATAAAAGAGGACAAACTTATGGTGTGGCCACCATCTTCCCCTGACCTCAACCCCATTGAGAACCTCTGGAGCATCATCAAAAGGAGTGTCTATGATGGAGGGAGGCAGTTCACATTTAAGCAACAGCTCTGGGAGGGTATTCTATCCACATGCAAAACAATTGAAGCACAAACCATCCAAAAACTGACAAATTCAATGGACGAGAGAGTTCAGAAGCTTCTTTCCAACAAGTGCAAATGTAACATCACCTAGAATAAAGTTTTGACTTGAAAACTGTTTGATTTCATTTTGTAATAAGCTGATAATGCTTATAATTTCACAATTGACCATTTTTTTGTTCAAAATAAAAATAAAAAGGTTGAAAACTCTGCTGTGCATAATAATTTGGAACATGCATTTTGAGTGTTTCTTATTTTTAAAAATATACTGTTTTCATAGGCAGTTTGTTCAAAAACATTGCAATTATACTAGAATATTAGATGACTGGAAAATAACAATGACTGCAATTCATATAGGTAATTTAGAGAAAATATGAGGAAATATCTTTTGCATAATAATTTGGAACACAGTGTATACTAGCACATGTCCGAGCAGCCATGCGGGCCTTTTATAGCTGTGCACTGCCGGGACCTTCCAGATCTCTGAGATGGACCAATCAGATCTGGAGAAGGACCTGAGCACGTGACTCCCGACCTCCAATGGGAGATCGTCTCGTGAGCATGCTCAGTGGATCGGCAGAGGGACTTAGCCTAGGAATGGCTTGCTGCAGAGCAGCATGTGAGGCTCTGGATTCCTGTTGTGCCGCTGCAGGAATCCGACACCTAGCAGTACCCATGTCTACCTCCGTGTGCCGAGTGAGCCGACTTACCACAGGTGGTGTTAGGAGGGCGGGCAGCGTTTCCAATAAACACGTGGGATGGCCACAAGCCAGCGTGTGACATCAGGCAAGATGGAGGACCTGCTAAACATTTACTACAAGCACAGCAGCAACAGCGACTACAGCACCAACAACAATTACAGCTGCAGCAAGTGGCGCAGCAAGAGACAAACAAGCTGCTTATACAGCAGATGCAGCAGCACGAGCAGCTCCCGAAGCAGATTGACTTACCTGACCTGCAGCGGCAGTACGTGGAAGGCCGGCAGCACCTACCCCAACCTCAACATGTACGTCCGGAAGATGGTAAGATGAACAATGCAGAAAATGACCCTGGGTGATGATGTGGAGGTGTTTTTGACTGTGTTCGAGTGGGTCACGGAGCGTGAGAAGCTACTAAAAGAGCAGTGGACAGAGGTGCAGGCCCCCTATTTGACTGGTGAGCCCCAGAAGGCCTATTATGATCTGGCTTTACAGGACGCACAAGAGTATGCCAAATTAAAAATGGAAGTTTTGGCAGGCTCGGGAGTGACTTTGTCAGTAAGAACACAAAGGCATCAACACTGTGCATATTATGGGGATAAACTGCCTCGGTCCCAGATGTTTTACCTCCTGCATCTGGTGAAAAATGTCTGCACCCAGAATCCACCACTCCAGCCCAGATGGACGAGTGAGTGGTCATGGACAGATTTGTGCCCTCCCTTCCTAGGCCGGTGCAGACCTGGGTTGCCCAGGGAGATCCCCGAAATGCGGACAAACTAGTGGGCCTAGTGGAACGGTTTCAGGTGGTTGAGAGGTCCCTAAGGAAACCAGGCGGTGGTGGATCCCCATACTGGAGAATCCAGCAGAAACCTGAGCACCAGAAGAGGGGTAGTAGGGGGAGTCCTAGATCACAAGGGGTTACTGAGCGGTAGTCAAAGGCCAAGGGGAAAGACTTTCTTTGCTGGAGATGTCACGGTCCAGGACATATAGCCGTCTGTTGTCCCTTGTCCCTGAAAAGATGGATTGCAGCCTAGGGAGGCGCTGCTCCTACTATGCATATCCAGCCTGCAGTGTGGACTATCAGCCTGGAGAGGGGCTGCAGTCATGTCGTGTGACCATAAACAGAGTGCTGGTGTCAGGACTGTTAGACTCAGGAAGCCTGGTGACCCTGATAAGGGCCACGCTCCCCCATCAGTTGGTCCCAGGGAAAAATGTGGGTGTCCGCTGTATCCATGGGGATGCCAAGGACTATCCCGTCGCCAGAGTGACTATAAAAACTAACTGTGGCTTTTAGTCGCATGAGGTCAGGGTGGTTAAGGATTTGCTACACCATGTGATAATAGGGCGGGACTTTAGCCTATTCTGGGACTTGTTGGGGAAGTCGGGGATACCAAATGTCCCAGAGACGAGCCTGTCCAAACCTGAGTGAACTCCATCACAGTTGTGTCATGATCTCAGTGCGGGTTTGACTCGCACATGTGGGGTTAATGTCTGGAACCAGTGCTGATGACTGGCATTTCTGGGGTTAAAGGTTGTGATCCCAGTGCAGCCTTACCTGCACACCTGGGGCTATGATTGTGGCCTCTCCCTGGTTCTGGAAGAGGCTTCTTATAGCCTCAGGATGCTCCCATCCCCGTCAGTTATACTTTCGCTCTTGGCATTGTGTGGTGACCCCTGAGTGTGTTTGTGCTGTGCTCTGGTTGCTTGATTCTCTGTGTATGACTCGGTCTGTTCTCTGGATATTGCTTTGGATTCTGCTTGGTACCTCCTATGTCTGTTTGGTTTTGACTTTTGCTTGGCCCTGACTATCCGTTCAGTCTCATCCCTGGTACTTTACTGATATCTCTGTGTAAGACCTCCGTTTTGCCTGACTCTGAGTAATTCTGTATAGTGTCCTGCCATCTCTGAAAGCAGGACGCTAAGCCTCGCCCCCTTGCAGTCACAAGACCGTAGGTCCTGAGACTGCTTGCTAAACTTCAGCGTCCACAGGTCCTGTGTATCTGTACTTTCCGGCTGTACCTGACCCCGGGCCCCCTTACAGTGTGGGTGAGTCCCTGCTCAGCGGAGGCTGCACGCTGGCGCTGACAGGATCCCGACATTATAACTGACCATTAAATTTTTGGTTTTTTTTTTTTCTTTCTCTGCTGAGAATTATGGATCCCATACAATCTCTTGCTGAGCAAATGAAAAATCTGAGTCAGATGTTTCAGGGTTTATCTCTGGAGCAGCAAGCTCTGGCTCGTTCTCAGCAGCAGGTTTCTGAGACAGTGCGGGGGGCTTTAGCTGCTGGGTCTCTGGGGGCTGGGGCGAGTGATGTTGTTTTGGTGTCCCCAGAACCACCTGTTAAACTGCCTGATTTCTTTTCTGGGAACAAAAAGGAGTTCAGGGTCTTCATGGAAGGGTGCAAACTCTTCTTTAGTTTGAGGCCACATTCCTCTGGGGATGAAAGTCAGAAGGTTGGGGTCATTATGTCTCTGTTAAGAGGGTCCCCACAAGCTTGGGCTTTCTCCCTTCCTCCCACTGCCCCTGAGAGAGTGTCTGTGAATGCGTTTTTTGAGGCCCTCGGGCACATATATGATGAGCCGGACCGAGTGCGATTGGCAGAGGTCATGGTGATGAGTGTCTGTCAGGGGAACACTCAGCTGAGTGGTTTTGTACAGAATTCCGCCGCTGGGCCGCAGAGGTCTCTTGGGACGATGCCGCACTCCGAGGACTCTTTCACAGAGGCTTGTCCGAGCGGTTACAGGATGCCTTGGCATTACATCCCCCACCTAACTCACTCGAGGACGCCATAACCCAGGACGTCCGGATGGACCGCAGGCTGTGGGCCAGGGGGCTGATGCAGGCAGAGACTCCATTGTTCCCTAGTGGAAAAGAGACTGTTTCTGTGCCCATGGACGTAGGGGCTCTCTCCCTGAAGGAAAAGGAGAGACAACGCCAGAGAGAAAAGCAGTTATGCTTCTACTGTGGTAAAACGGGACATTGGAAAAGGGAGTGTCCTGATTGTTCATCCTCAACCCGGTCGACGGCAAACGACTAAGTCTGGGTAGTCAGCGGGGAGACTACTCAGACCCTCAGGTACCCTTTTCCTTGTTTTCTAAGGTGTTGCTTCATGTGGAACTGTTAGTGAACGGTTGTTTTTTTCCCTCTACAGCCTTCGTGGACTGCGGATCATCCATCAATCTCATTGACTCCCAATTGATCTCACGCTGTAAGATAGGGACAGTTAGACTTAAGGTTCCGATCAAAGTGGTGGCCATTGACTCCTCCCCCTCACTAAAGAGGGAATTCTCTTTATGTCTGACTTGTTTTCGCTCAAAGTGGGCGCTACCCATGTGGAAAAATTAAGTTGTTTGGTTCTGGACAATCTACCAGCAGGATTGGTGTTGGGCATGCCCTGGTTACAACGCCATAACCCAGTCATTAACTGGAAAACGGGGGGAGATTGTTCAGTGGGGGTTTAATGATTCGATGTTATGTGATAAGTCTGCACTATCGGTTGAACCTGTCAAATCTGTATCTGTGTCATCTGTCGAGCTGGAAGGTATTCCGGAGTACCTGAAAGAATTAGAAGATGTGTTCTCTGAAAGCGAGGCCGACACGTTGCCGCCACATAGACCCTTTGACTGTGCTATCGAGTTAGTCCCGGGGGCTAAATTGCCTAAAGCCTGTCTGTTTAATTTATCTGGCCCTGAGTGCTTGACCATGAAAGATTACATTGCTGAGAGTCTTCGCAAAGGACACATACATCCCTCAGTCTCACCTGTGGCGGCAGGGATTTTTTTTGTAAAGAAAAAAGATGGTGGTTTACGTCCCTGCCTCGATTTTCGTGAGCTCAACAAGATTACTGTACGAAATACGTACCCCCTTCCGTTGATTCCCGATTTGTGTAACCAACTTTCAGGGGCAAAATGGTTCTCCAAACTGGATCTTCGGGGGGCATATAATTTGATAAGGGTCCGGGAGGGGGATGAATGGAACACCGCGCTCCTCACGACCGAGGGACTGTTTGAAAATTTAGTCATGCCATTTGGTCTTACCAATGCCCCAGCCATATTTCAGAATTTCATCAACGTGGTATTCTCGGATCTCATTGGTCATTTTGTTGTTATTTACTTAGACGATATTCTGATATACTCTCCCGACAGTCAATCTCATCTGAATCATGTACGAACTGTTCTCCAAAGACAGAGGGAAAATCATCTGTATGCCAAATTGGAGAAATGTGTGTTTTTTGTTCAAGAATTGTCTTTTTTGGGATTAATTGTGTCCTGTGAGGGTTTTCGCATGGACCCCAAGAAGATGTAGGCCATTGCGGATTGGGTGCAACCCCGAGACCTTAAGGGTCTTCAGCGCTTCCTGGGGTTTGCCAATTATTACCGCAAATTTATTTGGGGTTTTTCACAGGTGGTCAAACCACTCACAGATCTTACTTGTAAAGGTGCGGATGAGAGAAACTGGTCCTCTCTCGCAAAGGAGGCCTTTGCGACCCTGAAAAGAAGCTTTATGTCTGCTCCCGTGTTAGTACAGCCAGATCCGTCCAAACCATTCGTCGTAGAAGTGTACGCCTCCGAGGTGGGGGTGGGGGCGGTGTTGTCCCAAGGGCCTGCCACTCTAACCAACCTCAGGCCATGTGCTTTCTTTTCCAAGAAGTTCTCTGCTGTGGAAAGAAATTACGACGTAGGCAATAGAGAGCTTCTTGCGGTCAAATTGGCGTTTGAAGACTGGAGGCACTTTTTGGAGGGGGCCAGTCTCCCAGTTACGGTGTTCACGGATCACAAAAATTTGTCATACATTGAGTCTGCTAAAAGACTAACACCCAGACAGGCCCGTTGGTCACTTTTTTTTCCCCCGTTTTCAGTTTACAATTACATTTCGTCCAGGGTCTAAGAATGTCAAGGCTGACGCCTTATCGCGCAGTTTTCAGTCGGTGTCGCCCCCTGAGCCACCGTCCTCCATTCTTCATCCTGGGGTTGTGATAGCAGAGTTCTCGTCTGAATTGGAACGGGAGATTCAGGGGGCCCAGTCGCGGGCGCCGGCAGCCAAGCCGGAGGGGAAGTTGTTTGTCCCAGAGCAACTTCGCCTGAAACTCTTGCAGGAGTTCCATGAAGCCAAGCTGAGTGCTCACCCTGGTATTTCAGCCACGCATCTGGCAGTGGCTAGGATCTTTTGGTGGCCTACCCTTGGTTCGGACATAAAAAAATTCTTTGCTGGTTGAGGGGTCTGCACTTGTTCTAAAAGCTCTCATAGCCGGCCGGCAGGGAAGCTGATGCCTTTGGCAGTGCCCGAAAGACCATGGACTCACTTATCCATGGATTTTGTTACCAATCTCACTCCATCTAAGGGTAATACAGTGGTATGGATAGTGGTGGACAGGTTTTCTAAGCTGGCTCATTTTGTACCCCTGTCCGCACTACGTCAGCTGAAACGTTGTCCAGGTTGTTTGTGCAGCATGTGCTCCGGTTGCATGGGGTACCCCTTAATGTGGTGTCTGATCGTGGTGTGCAGTTTGTGGCTAGGATTTGGCATGTTTTCTGCAAAAAATTAGGAATGTCTCTGTCCTTTTCGTCTGCATACCATCCTGAGAGCAATGGGCAGACAAAGCGCACTAACCAGTCCCTGGAACAGATCCTCAGGTGTCTAACCTCTGCTAGACAGAATGACTGGTGCGATGCACTGCCGTTGGCTGAATTTGCCTTCAATAGTCGGGTGAGTCAATCCACGGGTATGACTCCTTTTTTGATCAATTATGGGTTCAGTCCTCATTTTGGTGAGTTTTCTCGTCTGGACTCGGGGTGTCCCGGGGCTGAGGGCTCTGTTCAGCGATTACAGAATACGTGGGCAGAAGCTCAGCGGAGTATATCTAGGTCTCAGGGCAGGTATAAGTTTTTCGAGGACAGGAAACGAGCACCAGGGCCCACGTTTCAGGTTGGAGACAAGGTTTGGCTCTCCACACAAAACATTAAGTTGATGGTTCCTTCAGCTAAGTTGGAGCCCAAATTCATTGGCCCATACAAGATTGTGGAAAAAATTAATCCAGTGGTGTATAGGCTGTGCCTTCCACCCTTTTTCAAGATCCCTAACGTCTTCCACAAATCTCTACTGAAACCTTTTGAAGCAGTCCGGTGAGACTCCAAGTCCGCTGCTCCTCCTGTTTTGGTCGAGGTGCAGGTGGAGTAAGAGGTTGGTCATGTCGTAGATTCCAGGTTGGTACGGCGGTCGGTACTGTACCTGGTTCATTGGAAGGGGTATGGACCGGAAGACAGGTCCTGGGTACCGGCCTGGTTGATGCATGCTGATCGCCTGGTGCGGGCTTTCCATGCTAAGTACCCGGGCAAGCCTGGGGGTCCAGAGGCCCCCCATTGAGAGCGGGGTACTGTCATGATCTCAGTGCGGGTTTGACTCGCACACGTGGGGTTAATGTCTGGAACCAGTGCTGATGACTGGCATTTCTGGGGTTAAAGGTTGTGATCCCAATACAGGCTTACCTGCACACCTGGGGCTATGATTGTGGCCTCTCCCTGGTTCTGGGAGAGGCTTAGCCTCAGGACGCTCCCATCCCCATCAGTTATACTTTCGCCCTTGGCATTGTGTGGTGACCCCTGGGTGTGTTTGTGCTGTGTTCTGGTTGCTTGATTCTCTGTGTACGACTCAGTCTGTTCTCTGGATATTGCTTTGGATTCTGCTTGGTACCTTCTATGTCTGTTTGGTTTTGACTTCTGCTTGGCCCTGACTATCCGTTCTGTCTCATCCCTGGTACTTTACGGATATCTCTGTGTATGACCTCCGTTTTGCCTGACTCTGAGTAATTCTGTATAGTGTCCTGCCATCTCTGAAAGCAGCACGCTAAGCCCCACCCCCTTGCAGTCACATGACCGTAGGTCCTGTGACTACTTGCTAAACTTCAGCGTCCACAGGTCCTGTGTATCTGTACTTTCCAGCTGTACCTGACCCCGGCCCCCCCTACAGTGAGGGTGAGTCCCTGCTCAGCGGAGGCTGCACGCCGGCGCTGACAGGATCCCGACAAGTTGGAAGTGGATGAAATCCCCTTGTTTGTCCTGGCTGGTGACGAGGATGAGATGGTGATCAGTGATGCCAAGATTCCTGAACTGGGGGGTTTATGGGGGAAATTTTAGGACTGCTCAAATGCGGCATCTTACCTTAAAAGGAGCTTTCGAAAATGTGACCATGATAAATGGGGTTGCCCAAGAGCCAGGGGCTGACACCATGTATCTGTATTTTGCATTAAATGGAGAGCTGTTGTAGCGGGTCACTAAGCTGAGAGACAAACTGGTAGAGCAGTTGTTAATACTGGTGTAGCAGGCCAGATTAACCCCCCCCACCCAGAATATACCCGGAGTTAAAGTGGCCTAGACCAGATTATACTCCGGGTATATTCTGGCTAGGCCAAACTATACCTTGGGGTATAAATTGGCCGAGGCCAGTTTATACCCCTCTGGGCCAGAATATACCCCGGGTATATTCAATGTCGAGACAGGGATCCGGAAGAAGCACCATACCTAGGGGCCAGTCCTGAAGCCAGGGACGAGGATATCACAGTGGCAGAGACACTGTCACCGGCCCAGAAGCAACAGTCCCATGAGCTGCTTCAGCGGAACCAGGACCTGTTTGCGGAGCTGGCAGGTTGTACGAGGGTTGTGGAGCATGAAATCCTGAATGAATCACATGTGAGGGTGAACCAGAAGCAATATCAGATTCCAGAAGAACACCGTGAGGGGATCTCCAAGGAGGAGAGGAGAATGTTGAGCCTGGGCGTTATCAAGGAGTCAGTTGGCCCAGCCCTGTTGTTCTTGTGATTATGGAGAATGGAGGATGGCACATCTGTAACGATTATAGGAAGCTCAATGAGGTGTTTAAGTTGGATGCATAGCCAATGTCCCGGGTGGATGAGCTCATTGAGAGGCTAGGGTCGGCCAAATACATCACCACCCTGGACCTAACGAGGGAGTACTGGCAGATTCTCCTGTCCCCAAGGGCCAAGGAGAAGATGGCCTTCTCTACACCTGATAAATGCTTACATTATACCAGAATGCCGTTTGGTCTACAAGGATTTCACTAAGGAGTTTGTGCCCCAAACAGATGCCTCTGAAGTCAGTTTTGGAGCTGTGCTGTCCCAGGTAACAGATTAATAGATGGCGACGAACAGCCAGTCCTATACCTAAGTACGAAACTCTCCTCCTGTGAGAAGAATTATGCCATCGCAGACAAAGAGTGTTTGGCCCTCAAATGGGCGATTGACAGCCTGAGGTACTTCCTGCTGGGCTGTAAGTTCAGGCTAGTATCACATCATGCGCCCCTGATCTGGATGAGGGGAAGAATGCCCAGGTGACGAGATGGTTTTTAGCACTGCAGGATTTTAATTTTCATGTAGAGCACAGACCAGGGAAGCTGCATGGGAACGCAGATGCCCTGTCCAGACTCCTCTGCTTATCCAGTGAAGGTGTGAAAACCCCTGGCTTTGGGCAGAGGGGGGAATATGTGACAGTCACTGGTAATGTAATAGAGGGGAGATATGTTTCACTACGCCTAATCGCGTCAGTGATATAAAACCCTGAGTGTTATTTCCTCCACCACAGTAAGTGTTGCGAGGGGTAAGTTATGATATGGGCTGGCTTTAGGGGGACATTAAGAAAACCATGTATCATTTCCTTAACACTTCATAAATATATGCTACTTCGTTTTGGTATGTCACATAAAATCCCAATAAAAAACATTTGTATGTCAAAAAAAAGTCAAAAAATGTGGAAATGTTTACGGGGTATGAGTACTTTTTCAAGGTGCTGTATACACAGTGGGTACGGAAAGCATTCAGACCCCCTTTAAATTTTTCACTCTCTTTCATTGCAGCCATTTGGTAAATTCAAAAAAGTTTAATTTATTAAAAAAAACAAAAACTGAAATATCACTTGGTCATAAGAATTCAGACCCTTTACTCAGTATTGAGTAGAAGCACCTTGAGCTAGTACAGCCATGAGTCTCCTTGGCAATGATGCAACAAGTGCCTTAAGCACTCTATCATTAGTATATTCACCAGTATTGCCTGTGTTGTAGGATATATGCAAAGTGCTATACAGTACAAATCCATATTACAAATTATTTTTTGTCATCTGATACATGCTTTCCAAACCGTGGGCTGCATGTATCAGTCACTGGCTGTAGTATCACAGCCATGTATGTTGGTCTCTTAAACACTGAGGAACTTCAGAGACAAACATGCTTTTAATGGCCGTGTATAGGCAGAGATTTGCTAGTCACTGCCAGTGGGTGGGGATAAGTCGCCAAGGAGCCGGTCTGTACGACTTGTCACCCGCGCTGCTTGGTGCCCGGCGGCTATTAAAAGCATACCTATATCTGTGATCGTACAGCCAGTTGCTGATACATGCTGCCCACAGTTTGGGTAGCATGTATCAGCTGACATGTTCCCATTACAATCAAGACTGATTATTTCACATAAGTGAAGTGCTTGCATATGCTCAAAGAACAGTGAAAAAATAAAGGTATGAGAAATTAACAGAAACTGATGATTAAAAGCAATTCAATTTCTAATATTTTGATGGCCATTTGGATGTTTTTGGCCTTGATCAACCATTCTCGAATTATTGGTCTGGGTATTGTTGACTAATACATTTAAAATGATTTTTTTTTAAATTCTCTGTTCCTGTTACTTTCTGAAATTTAGTAATCTCTATGTGTCTCATGTTATACTCACCCTCCAAACTTGTCTGTTATGTCTTTCCTTGTGGTTCTTCCATATGACTTTGGCCTGGTCCTAGAATGTGGCAGTTCAGACTTTGTATCGCATTTTTCTGTACCGTCAGTTGGAGTCATGTCATCCTTTGTAGAACTGATAAGAAGAAAACAATTTTGGGTACTCTTTAGAAAATTCCCAATTTTATAAAACATTTGGTTTGTCTATGATCATAAAAAAGTTTTTTTTCTAGAAATAATACACTTCTGTATGGATGGGATGTGTCTAGTATTGCAGCTCAGCCCAATTCTATGATTCTATGATTAATTCATGTCAAAGGTGATTAGCTGCAATAGCTGACACAGTCCTTGGACTACTGCTAGACAGGGGCATAATGGTCATGGTCATAGGGGGTGTGACCACCAGCCTGTGGAGGAAGGAGGCATGTTGATGCAAGCAGTATTTCAAGTTCCATGTGAATTCTCAGTTGAAATGTATTGAGGAGCAGAGAGCCACCATCTCCCTGCTCTGCTATTCCTAGACAAGTCATTAGTTTATCAGAGCCAGCAGCTGACATAGGAATCTCATCGCAGGCGGCATATGACATCACTGCATTCCACCCAACTATGCCGGCCATGGAAGAGGAGGAGAATCTGGTTTAGTGTGAAAACAAAGACAAGTGATAAGAATCTTTTTTTATGTCTATTTGAACAGCTTTTGTATGGTGTACATTATCACAGTATTAGAGACAGGGCAGGGATATTATTATAGTGTTGGTGTGGCGCCCCCAGGAGTATGGTCGCCACAGTGGCATTAACTTTCTCCTAGTGTGTGTGATGTCATGCTTGGAAGCAATAAAGGGTCCCTATGTCAGGTAAATACAATACACAGCACGGTTCCCACTCCAGGCCAGCAGAGGGATCTCTGAACCAAAACTGGGGGAGGAGCTGCTTTCTGGGGGCCGGGAAGGGGAAGTTAGTCAGTTTGTGTGAGGAGGGCGAAGTGTGTGGACGAGAGAAGAGCTGGAGGATTGAGCAGAGTTCAGGCTCACTTCTAGCGTAGCGCATGGTCCGGAGTCCGGTCTCCGAGGTTGTATGAATACTGATGCTCCTGCAGCAGAAATCGGAGGAATAGGAAGCTGTAAATGCTCTGTTCCCACATAAGACTCGGAGGCACAACAGCAATGTGTGAGCCAGAAGAAGGAGGCTACAGCTGTCTGCCATACAAGGGGGTTCTAAAAGAGAGCAAGCAAGAGGAACTTCAGTTTCAGTGTAACTCAGTACTGCATGTACCTCAGATAAGCGCTAGAAAGGAGACTACACAACCCATCTGCATAGAGAGATTCCTAAGTTGCTTCCAGACTGGCCAACTCCTGTTCCATCTGTAATCTGGATCCTGGACTGCACTTGCAAAGCAAAGTAAAGGTAACAGAAACTGCACACTGTTGTGTCATTGCCTTCTTCCTGCAACCCCTTCAGCACTGCTACAGTACATCTCTGTGCCTAACACTGCATCCTCTTCCTCAACACCTATTACTACTACAGCTCTACCTGTGGGGAGCTATTATATCTTGCTGCCTTATACCATCTGTCCCAGAGGATCTGCCTGCAGCGTCGGCTTAACCCCTTCATTCCCGAGCACCACAGGTGGCGTCATGTATTATCCACTTATAAACTTTAATCAGCCACGTTTCACCCCTTTTACATGGACGCCCAGGGCCACGGACCGGGTCACTGCTACTGTGACACTTCCCTCTGAGATACCGGCCCGGTACCGAGTACCCCATTGCCCTGGCGGGCGATACATTGGCGCTATAATGGGGAACATTATTTACGATGTTTGAGCCAGGAGGAGGACAATTTTGGGTACATAATTATTATAGGTGGCTGAATAGGGGACATTATTACTATACAGTCAAGGCCAAAAGTGTTGGCACCCTTTAAATTGTTTCATAAAATTAAGCATTTTTCCCAGGAAAGTATAGCAATTACACGCTTTGTTATACACATTTACTGTATTTCCTTTGTGTTTATTGGAACAGAAAGAAACAGAGAAAAAAAGGCAAATTGGACATAATTTCACACAAAACCCCAACAATGGGCTGGACAAAGCTGTTGGCACCTTTCCAAAATTGTGAGTAAGCAACTTCGTTTCAAGCATGTGATGCTCAGTCAAACTCACCTGTGGCAAGTAACAAGTGTAATATGTAAATCACACCCGAAAACAAATAAAAAGAGAAGTTGACTCAATTCTTGCATTGTGTGTCTGTGTGTGCCACGCTAAGTGTGGAGAACAGAAAGTGGAGAAGAGAACTGTCTTTAGAACAAAAATGTTGAACAATATCAGCAGAATCTGAAGATTACAAATCTGTCTCCAGAGATCTTGATGCTTCATTGTCTACGGTGCACAGCATAATCAAAAAGAAACCATAATCAAAAAGTGTAAGTGAGGCGTACTTGAGAGGTTGCCTATCATCTGCAATCTCCTATATTAAAGGGGTGACTTCGGGGGAGGATAATGAAATGGAACAATGACTGAGGGACTCAGAGGTAGTGTCAGAATCCTGTCAGCGTCGGCAACTGCCACGGCTGAGCAGGGTGACTTACCGACACTGCGGGAGAGCACGGGGCCCAATACGGTAGTGAAGGTTTAAGCAGACAGGACCTGAGGCACGGAAGATAGTAAGGAGTACCAGGACCTACCATCATGTGACTGCAGGGGGTGGGGCTTAGCATCCTACTACTGCAGATGATGTAATGTACCTACTGCAGGAATACTGTAGTAGAGGAGAGGAAAACGCAGGTCAGACAAGCAGAGGTCATACATGAGAGGGCGGTGCGGTACCAAAGGGACAGGCAGAACTCGTAACAGGGACAGAACCGGATTAAAACTAAACAAGCAACAAGTTATCAGGCACAAGGCACAAGGCACACGTACACAAGAGGTCAACTAACTCAGCTGAGGGCAGGAGTATAACTGACACCGGACCTAGGTCCAGTGAGCATTAAATAGCCACCCTCTGCCAGTGAGAGGCAGAAACAATTAACCCCCTGTCTGACCAGGACGGGCCAAAGTGAAACCCCATCCTGGATCAAGATAGTACCCTCCTCTCAATGGGGGGCCACTGGACCCCCAGGTCTCTCAGGATACTTTGTGTGAAAGGCCCGGACCAACCGATCCGCATGAACCGATCGAGTAGGAACCCACGACCGTTCTTCAGGACCGTAGCCTTTCCAATGTACCAGATATTAAAGGGCACGACGGACCAACCTAGAGTCGACAATTCGTTCCACCTCGTACTCAGACTGCCCGTCTACCAAAACCGGTGGCGGGGAAGCTGATGATCCCTCCCCACCGGACATCACAGGTTTCAAAAGGGCCCTATGGAAAACATTGGGGATCCGTAGAGATGGCGGGAGACGCAACCGAAAAGCCACCGGGTTAACCGCTTCGGTAATTTCATAGGGACCTATAAACTTAGGTCCAAGCTTCGCAGAGGGGGACCTTGAGCCTTATATTCTTGGTAGATAAACATACCTTATCCCCAATCTGAAACACCGGTCCCGTGGATCGTTTTTTGTCTGCAAAAAATTTAAATTTATCCTGGGCCTTCATAATGTTACTCTGGACCTCCCGCCACACCTGCCCCAACCGCTGGATAGTCTCATCCGCCCCACGACACCCAGAGTTCAAATGGGAAAATTCTCCAAAATGAGGATGAAACCCATAGTTTCAGAAAAAGGGAGATGTACCCGTAGACTGGTTAATGCAGTTGTTAAACGCAAACTCGGCCAACGGTAACACAGAACACCAATCATCCTGTCGGGCTGAGGTCAAGCAACGCAGAATTTGCTCCAGAGACTGATTGGTCCGCTTGGTCTGCCCATTAGTCTATGGATGATAAGCGGATGAAAAGGACAGACCAATACCCAACCTTCATTTCATAGAAAATTACAAAAAGCCCTCCAAAATCTGGAAACAAAGTCCTCTATCAGACACCACATTCAAGGGTACCCCATGCAACCGCACCACATGCTCAACAAACAATCTGGACAATGTTTCCGCATTAGGTAGAGCTGACAAAGGTACGAAATGTGCCTGCTTACTAAACCTGTCCACCACAACCCAAACGACGGTATTACCCTTGGAGGGGGGAAGGTTGGTGATGAAATCCATGGACAAATGAGTCTATGGTCTCTCAGGAATTGGCAGTAGTACCAATTCCCTGGCCGGCCGGTTATGGGGGGTTTTTGCACGGGCACAAACATCACATGCAGACACATATTCCTGTTATGAATGAGTCACCGTAGGAGGCAAAAACAGAAATACTAGCTAAGTCCAGAAAACCAGAGAAGTTGGCAGCTACCGGATTGCAGACCCCTGAACCTATCAACAACAACTAGCAGTAGCCGTGGGGGGTTCCTACGGTGCCCTAGACCCCTCGATCACAGCCGGAGAACTACATAGCCTAAAGACAGAAAGGGAAATCTAAACTGCCCCAGAGCAGACCCCAAAGCAATAGGCAGCCCCCAACATATAATGACGGTGAAGCAAGATGAAAAAACACTCACACAGATAGAAAGATAGGCTGAGCAAACGATGGGGCCCAAGCTAACTACATAGGACAGGATAGAAAAGCTGCTGTCTGTAATCCGCCAAAACCCTATCAAAACAAGAGCCAACAGCTGATAGGGAAAAAAGCCCTGAAGACGATAGGCTTCAAAAAGACTATATCAGTACTCAGGTATTTTCTGAAGACAGAGCAAAAAGGAATTCAGCTCACCCCAGCAGGGAATGGCAGAAATCCAGAAAAACAAGGAAAAAACAAAACCAAAACACAAATGCAAAAAGCAGCGCAGAAAACTTAGCTTTTGAGGAGCAGGAATCAGACTGGGCTCCTAGAATCCCTCAGAGAGATCACCAGCAAGGCAGAAGGGCGTCGGCTGCCTTATATCCAGTCAGCAATTCCCGTCACCCAGTCATCATCATCCTGCCCAGATGCTTGGTAATCAGCCTCTCTACCTTCCTTCACCAGAAGAGGGAGTTCATCAGACCTCAATGGTGAAGGGGAAAATGAACTCACAACAGTACCTCCCCCTTGAGGAGGGGTCACCGAACCCTCATCCACGCCACCAGGGCGATCAGGGTGAGCCCGATGAAAGGCACGCACCAATCTTTTGGCATGAATATCAGAGGCAGAGACCCAGGAATTATCCTCCTGACCATAACCCTTCCACTTAACCAAATACTGGAGTCTCCGTCTAGCCAGACGGGAATCCAGTATCTTCTCTACCTCATATTCCATGTTACCTTCAACCAATACAGGGTCCGGAGGTGCCACCCCAGGAACTACTGGTTCAACAAACCTCTTCAACAAGGACTTATGAAACACATTATGGATTTTAAATGTGACAGGAAGAGCCAAATGAAAAGAGACCGGATCAATAATCTCCAAAATCTTGTAAGGTCCAATAAATCTAGGCTTAAACTTAGGAGAAGCCACCTTCATAGCGATATTTTTTGATGATAACCAAACCATATCACCAACCTTAAACTGGGGACCAATGGTCCTATGTCGGTTGGAAAACCGCTGGGCCTTTTCCTGGGAGAGAGAGAACTTATCCACCACTTGGTCCCAGATCTGGTGCATTCTCTCCACCACAGTGTCAACACCTGGGCAGGCAGAAGGCTCTACCTGCCCTGAAGAAAATCGAGGATGAAACCCAAAGTTACAAAAAAAGGTGACATCAAAGTGGCAGAACTAGCTCTATTATTTAAAGCAAATTCGGCCAAGGGCAAAAATGAAACCCAATCATCCTGATCAGCGGAAATAAAACATCTCAAATACGACTCCAAGGTCTGGTTTGTTCTCTCCATCTGCCCATTGGTCTGAGGGTGAAAAGCAGAAGAAAAGGACAACTGAATTCCCAGCTTGGAACAGAAAGTCCTCCAAAATCTAGACACAAACTGAAATCCTCTGTCAGATACAATGTTCTCAGGAATCCTGTGCAAGCGAACCACCTGTTGCAAAAACAGGGGCACCAACTCAGAAGAAGATGGCAACTTAGGGAGTGGTACAAGATGAACCATCTTAGAGAACCTATCACAAATCACCCAAATAACAGTCATTCTCTGAGAGACAGGCATATCAGAGAAGAAATCCATTGAAATATGGGTCCATGGCCTCCTGGGGACCGGCAAAGGCATCAACCACCCACTAGAGCGAGAACAAGGTTTAGACCGGGAGCAAGTCCCACAGGACTGCACAAAATTCCTGACATCACGAGACAAGGCGGGCCACCAAAAAGACCGACTCACCAGATCTCTAGTACCAAAAATACCTGGATGACCAGCCAATGCAGAGCAATGAACTCCAGACATCACTCTCTTCTTCCACTGGTCAGGAACATACAACTTCCCACTGGGACAACGCTCAGGTTTGTCCTCCTGGAACTCTTCCAGAGCACGTCTCAAATCGGGCGAGATGGCAGAAAGAACAACCCCTTCGCCTAAGATGGTAGCAGGCTTGGTCACCACAGGAGAATCAGCAAAGAAGCTCCTAGAGAGAGCGTCAGCCTTGACATTCTTAGTGCCAGGAAGAAAAGAGACCACAAAATCAAAACGTGTAAAAAACAAGGCCCACCTAGCCTGTCTAGGGTTCAAGTGTTTGGCCAACTCCAGATAAATCAAATTCTTGTGGTCAGTGAGGACCACGACTTGATGTTTAGCTCCCTCCAGCCAATGTCTCCACCCTCAAATGCCCAGTTCCCGATTCCCCACATCATAGTTACGTTCAGATGGAGAGAACTTTCGGGAAAAGAAAGCACAGGGATTCATTTTAGATGTTACAGGATCCTTTTGGGACAAAACAGCTCCTGCACCAATCTCAGAAGCGTCCACCTCTACCTGGAATGGGAGTGAGACATCAGGTTGCCGCAAAACCGGGGCAGAAGTGAATCTTCGCTTCAGCTCCTGAAAGGAAGAAACAGCCTCCGGAGACCAATTCAACACATCAGCACCCTTCTTAGTCAGATCAGTCAATGGCTTGGCAATACTAGAAAATTTTGCTATAAATTTCCGATAAAAATTAGCAAAACCAAAAAACTTCTGGAGGGCCTTCAAAGAAGTGGGCTGAACCCAATCATAAATGGCCTGTACCTTGGCCGGGTCCATTTCAATAGTTGACGGAGACAAAATAAATCCCAAAAAAGAAATCCTCTGTACCCCAAAAAGGCATTTCGATCCTTTGACATACAGGGAATTCTCCCTCAAGGTCCGGAACACAGTCCGAACATGTTCCACATGAGAATCCCAATCCTTGGAGAAGATCAAAATATCATCCAGATAGATAATCAAAAATGTATCCTCAAAGTCTCGGAAAATATCGTTCATGAAGCACTGGAAGACAGAAAGGGCATTAGTGAGCCCAAAAGGCATCACCAGGTACTCAAAATGTCCCTCCGGAGTATTAAACGCCGTCTTCCATTCATCCCCATGCTTAATGCGGATAAGATTATACGCCCCCCTGAGGTCAAGCTTGGTAAACCAGCAAGCACCTTTAACTCTGGAGAATAGATCCAAAATCAGGGGTAACGGATACTGATATTTAATAGTAATTTTGTTGAGGGCACGATAATCAATACAAGGCCTTAATGAACCATCCTTTTTGGCCACGAAAAAAACCCCAGCACCTAAGGGTGAAGAGGATGGTCTAATATGACCCTTCTCCAACGCCTCCTTAATATAGGATCGCATAGCCTCGTGCTCGGGTACAGATAAATTGAAGAGCCGACCCTTGGGAAATTTACACCCCGGGCTCAGTTCAATTGCACAGTCATAACTCCTATGAGGAGGCAAAGACGCAGACTCATTCTCACTAAATACATCATAAAAATCCGCCAAATAGTCAGGAACATCATGCAACTGAGGAGAGGTGGAAAAAACCGGAGCCTCACTAAGGGCACACCGACAACCCCAACTCACCACAGACAGATTTCCAATCCAAAACTGGATTATGAATTTGCAACCAGGGAAACCCCAGAACATGGTATCATGCAAATTATGCAACACCAAAAATCTGCAATTTTCTTGATGGTCTGGGGCGACCCGCATTACCACCTGGGTCCAAAACTGAGGTTTATTTTTCGCCAAAGAAGTAGCATCAATCCCCCTCAAAGGGATAGGTGTCCGCAGAGGTGTCATCGGAAATCCACAACGTTTAGCAAAATCCAAGTCCATTAGGGTCAGGGCTGCTCCCGAATCCACAAAAGCCTTGGCGGAAAATGTGGACAGGGAGCAGATCAGAGTAATTGCCAGAAGAAACTTAGGTTGAACACCACCCACAGAAAACGTGTGTGCAAAACGTTTCTCTCGTTTAGGACAGACAGAAATAATATGCGAGGCATCTCCACAAAAAAAACACAGCTTATTACGCCTTCTGAACTCCTGACGTTGCTCCCTGGACAAAACTCAATCACATTGCATAGGTTCAGACACTTGTTCAACAGGTGGCAACACCTCTCGAGCAGTCCTGTGTTCACGTAAACGCCGATCAACCTGAATGGCTCATGACATAGAATCGTCAAGACCAGAGGGAACAGGAAATCCCACCATAGTATCTTTTACGGCTTCTGACAAACCCTTCCGAAAGAGAGCTGCCAAGGCATTATCATTCCAGGTAGTAAGGACCGCCCACTTTTGGAATTTTTGACAGTACAATTCTGCAGAATCTCGACCCTGGCTCAATGCCAACAGGGTCTTTTCAGCCTGATCAATAGCATTAGGTTCGTCATACAACAACCCCAAGGCTTGAAAAAAATGCGTTCACATTAGCCAGAATAGGATCATCTGGTTTCAAAGAAAACGCCCAATCCTGGGGATTGCCACGCAGCAAAGAGATGACAATTTTAATCTGCTGCACGGAGCTCCCTGACGAGTTAGGCTTCAAGGCAAAAAATAATTTACAATTATTTTTGAAATTCAAAAATTTAGACCGATCCCCAAAAAACACATCAGGAGTAGGGATCTTTGGTTCAGCAGCATGTGAATGAGCAAGGTAGGCGGAAATTCCCCACACTTCCACAGTGAGCTGCTCCACACGATCAGACAATTGCTTTATCTCCATTGAGAGAAAAAAAATTCCCCCTACGGCCTCAGAGATATAGAGGAAAAAATATACACACTTTTTTTTTTTTTTTACACAATTCTTTCCTGCTATTGAGTACCCTAGGATCTGCGGTATGGCTGGTGATTCTGTTATGAATGAGTCACCGTAGGAGGCAAAAACAGAAATACTAGCTAAGTCCAGAA
Organism: Dendrobates tinctorius; assembly: GCF_039654945.1. NCBI lineage: Eukaryota > Metazoa > Chordata > Amphibia > Anura > Dendrobatidae > Dendrobates > Dendrobates tinctorius. Next base: position 1,346,570 of record NW_027362048.1, on the reverse strand, counting down.
AACCAGAGAAGTTGGCAGCTATCGGATTGCAGACCCCTGAACCTATCAACAACAACTAGCAGTAGCCGTGGGGGGTTCCTACGGTGCCCTAGACCCCTCGATCACAGCCGGAGAACTACATAGCCTAAAGACAGAAAGGGAAATCTAAACTGCCCCAGAGCAGACCCCAAAGCAATAGGCAGCCCCCAACATATGACGGTGAAGCAAGATGAAAAAACACTCACACAGATAGAAAGATAGCTTGGGCCCCATCGTTTGCTCAGCCTAACTACATAGGACAGGATAGAAAAGCTGCTGTCTGTAATCCGCCAAAACCCTATCAAAACAAGAGCCAACAGCTGATAGGGAAAAAAGCCCTGAAGACGCTAGGCTTCAAAAAGACTATATCAGTACTCAGGTATTTTCTGAAGACAGAGCAAAAAGGAATTCAGCTCACCCCAGCAGGGAATGGCAGAAATCCAGAAAAACAAGGAAAAAACAAAACCAAAACACAAATGCAAAAAGCAGCACAGAAAACTTAGCTTTTGAGGAGCAGGAATCAGACTGGGCTCCTAGAATCCCTCAGAGAGATCACCAGCAAGGCAGAAGGGCGTCGGCTGCCTTATATCCAGTCAGCATTTCCCATCACCCAGTCATCATCATCCTGCCCAGATGCTTGGTAATCAGCCTCACTACCTTCCTTCACCAGAAGAGGGAGTTCATCAGACCTCAATGGTGAAGGGGAAAATGAACTCACAACATATTCCCCAACATCAGAGGCTAAAGAAGACTACCAGAATACTCTAGCAATGGCCTTCCGGGTAGCCGAGATCCCTGGATGTCCACCCAGAACTGAGTCATGGAACTCCCGGAGGACCTTGAGACGAAACTGTGCTGGCACAAAAAGTTTATCCACCGGCTTAGCCGGAGGTGCAAGAGACTGCACTTCCCGAATCTCCTGTTCCAACATATTAGAAACAACTGCCACCACCACCCCAGGCTGAAGAATGGAGGATGGAGGTTCGGGGGGGGACACCGGATCTAGACTGCGTGACAAGGCATCAGCTCTGACATTTTTGGATCCTGGCCGAAAAGTGATCGAGAAGTTGAATCGGGAAAAATAAAGTGACCATCTAGCCTGTCTGGGAGTCAAACTTTTAGCTGACTCAATGTAAGCTAGGTTTTTGTGGTACGTAATTACGGTTATAGGATAGACAGCCCCCTCCAAAAAATGCCTCCATTCTTCAAAGGCCGACTTTACGGCCAGAAGTTCTCGATTCCCAACATCATAGTTTCTCTCCGCAGGGGAGAATTTCTTCGAGAAAAAGGCGCAAGGTCTCAAATTGGTCAAAGTGGCGGGTCCCTGGGACAATACCGCCCCCACCCCCACCTCTGAGGCATCCACCTCAACAATAAATGGTTCAGACGGGTCCGGTTGAATAAGAACCGGAGCAGACATTAAACATGTTTTTAAAAACTGAAACGCCGCTATCGCTGCGGCTGACCAATTCTTGATATCGGCCCTCTTTTGAGTCATGTCTGTGAGGGGTTTAACCACCTGTGAGAACCCCCTTATAAATTTACGATAATAATTGGCGAATCCTAGGAAACGCTGCAGAGCCTTCAAATCACAAGGTTAAACCCACTCGACAATGGCCTGCACCTTATTAGGATCCATGCGATACCCTTCAGCAGACACAATGAATCCCAGAAAAGACAGTTCTTGAACAAAAAATAAACATTTCTCTAGTTTAGCAAAGAGACAGTTCTCCCAAAGCCTTTGGAGAACTGCCCGAATATGACCAATGTGAGCCTGTTTATCAGGAGAGTAGATCAATATGTCATTCAAATACACCACCATAAAATGTCCAATAAAATCAGAGAACACGTGATTTATGAAATTTTGGAAGACTGCTGGAGCATTGGTCAGACCGAAAGGCATGACCAAATTTTCAAACAACCCTTCAGTAGTGAGAAAAGCAGTTTTCCACTCATCTCCTTCCCGGACTCGGATAAGGTTATACGCTCCCCGTAGATCTAATTTAGAAAACCACTTAGCTCCGGACAACTGGTTGTATAAATCAGGAATAAGTGGGAGGGGATACGTATTTCTCACAGTTATCTTATTTAACTCACGAAAATGGGCGTAAAACACCGTCTTTTTCTTTACGAAAAAGAACCCTGCCGCCACAGGAGAAACAGAAGGACGAATGTGTCCCTTACGGAGACTCTCGGAAATGTATTCCTTCATCGCAGCCCATTCTGGACCTGAAAGGTTATACAAGCGGACCTTGGGCAATTTAGCACCTGGAACCAGGTCAATGGCACAATCATATGGGCAGTGTGGTGGTAAAACCTCAGACTCCTTTTCGGAAAAAACATCCGTATAGTCTTTTAGGTACTCCGGAATACCTTCCAGACCCATGGACGACACAGACACAGTTACAAGACATTTTACAGAACAATAGGGACCCCATTTAACAATGTCCGGAGATTCCCAATTAATCACAGGATTATTTAACTGTAACCAGGGGAACCCCAACACCAGTCCCGCAGGCAGGTTGTCCATAACAAAACATGAAATATGTTCCTGGTGCAAGGAACTCACTTTAAGGAGAAACTCTTCTGTACGAAATATGACATCATTCTTAGCCAGTGGTGTATTGTCAATGGCAACAACGTGAATAGGAGTCTCCAACCTAACTGTCCCTAACTTACACCTGGACACCAAGTCAGAGTCAATAAAGTTCAACGACGATCCACAATCCACGAAAGCAGAAGTGGTTGTGGAGACACTCCCACAACAAAGTTCCACTTGTAACAACATTTTAGAAAATGGAGAAAAGGGTACCTGAGAGCCTGGGTGACCTCCACGACAATCAAGCGGGCTCAGTCGCTTGCAGGTTGGTGGATCAGAAGGGCAATCCTTTTTCCAATGTCCGGAATCCCCACAGAAAAAACAGCACTTTCCCAAGCGCCGTTGTCTCTTTCCTTTCTCCTTGAAGTCGATGGTTCCCATCTCCATGGTTTCCAATGTAAGGCTGGCTCCCCTTCCTTGAGAAAATAATGGGGTTTCAACCTACATCACTCCCCTGGCCCGTAGCCTGTGATCCATTCGGACGGCTTGTGTCATAGCCTCCTCCAGGGAATCAGGCAGAGGGTGGAGAGCCAAGGCATCTTTCAGATGTTCAGACAGGCCTCTACGGTATAAACCCTGCAGGGCGGCATCATTCCAGCAGACGTCAGCAGCCCAGCATCTGAACTCTGAGCAGAACCACTCGGCTGAGTGCTTCCCCTGACACACACTCATCACCCTGTCCTCAGCCATATGCATCCAATCAGGCTCATCATAAATATGCCCCAAGGCCTCAAAAAATGCATCCTCAGTCATACGCTCAGGGGCAGTGGTAGGAAGGGAGAAAGCCCAAGCCTGGGGAGCTCCCCTTAACAGAGACATAATGACCCCTATGTAGTGAAACCTCCACCAGGGGGAGCTGGTGAGGGAAGAGAGGTTATACGCTAAGAGCAGCAACCCTGAGCAACAGCACAGGTGCCACAGGTGACGAGAGAGAATAGTCAGACGAACCGAGTCAGAAACTAACAGGAGCAGACGTACCAGAAGGAGCAGCAATACACGTAGTCAAAATACCAAAGCCGAGAGTCAGAAAGCCAGAACATGAGCACAGGGTCCAAAACGTGAGACGAAATACGTGGTCGGGGTACAAGCCAGGGAGTCAGATGCCAGAGAGGGAACGTAACAGCAGAAACAAATACCAAGAGATGGGGTCAGAAATCAGTCCGGGTCATACACGTGAATATCAGTCCAAGGCAGGAGGATCACCAGGGTACAAGGGTCAGCGGCTCTAAACTGCAAGCTTGAGCTATCACTAACACTGGTCAGCAGGCTGTGAGGGATTGAAATAGCCCAGCTAGCTCCAGAACGAGGCTGAGGAGATTAACCCCCGCATGACCAGTCCGGAGTGAAGACAGCAGAAGATAAACTCCGGACTGGACCATGACACCCTACTCTCTGACTTTCATCCCCCGAAGAGTGTGGTCTCAATGAAAAAAAAAGCTTACAGCCCTCCTTGAACACTTTGAATTCCCTTCTATCTCCAGAAAAAGTATCCGGTAACTTAACCGGAGATTCAGGGGAAATTACTGTAACCTCCCGAGCCCCTGATGATAAAACCCCCTGCACAGTGTCAGTGATCAGCTGCTGAGACTGAGCCAGGGCTAGTTGTTCCCCCAGGAGTCTCTGAGACATCTGAGTCAGGTGCTTTACCTGCTCAGAAAGAGTGTGCATAGGATCCATTACACACACAGGAGAAGGGGAGCAGAGAAAAAAAAATGGTAACGTCAGTTATAATGTCAGGATCCTGTCAGCGTCGGCAACTGCCACGGCTGAGCAGGGTGACTTACCCACACTGCGGAAGAGCACGGGGCCCAATACGGTAGTGAAGGTTTAAGCAGACAGGACCTGAGGCACGGAAAATAGTAAGGAGTACCAGGACCTACCATCATGTGACTGCAGGGGGCGGGGCTTAGCGTCCTACTACTGCAGATGATGTAATGTACCTACTGCAGGAATACTGTAGTAGAGAAGAGGAAAATGCAGGTCAGACAAGCAGAGGTCATACACGAGAGGGCAGTGCGGCACCAAAGGGACGAGCAGAGAATAGTCAAGTCACAAGCAGAGAGTCATACACGAGAGGGTGGTGTGGTACAAGAAGGACAGGCAGAACTCGTAACAGGGACAGAACCGGATCAAAACCGAACAAGCAACAAGTTATCATGCACAAGGCACACGTACACAAGAGGTCAACTAACTCAGCCAAGGGCAGGAGTATAACTCACCTAGGTCCAGTGAGCATTAAATACCCACCCTCTGCCAGTGAGAGGCAGAAACAATTAACCCCCTGTCTGACCAGGACGGGCCAAAGCGAAACCCCTTCGTGGATCATGACAGGTAGCTTATATCTAATTAGACTACCAAGAACAGGGTTGCATGGTTGACTTTCCATAGGTCATACGCCCAGTAATGGATACCAAGTCTAATCGCAAATTATTTTTCACCCATCAGTCCTACCTCGATTTGAGAAACCAGGCAAGTAAATTTTTAGCCTTTTTGGTATGCCAACATAACACATCTAACACTATACTTCAAATTCAGAAACCAGACAATTCAATAGCAACCTCAACTGAAGATATACTTCACTGTTTTTCTGCCTATTATAATACATTATATACTTCTGGGGGTGGTCCTGGTGTCCCAGAATGTCTGGACTATTTATCAGATATAAAATTCCCCACGTTAGACTCTACTCAGAGAGCCATTTTGGACGCTGATTTTACTATAGAAGAAATAGAAGGTGCTATGATGTACTGTATATGGCCTCTGGGAAGGATCCTGGACCGAGTGGGTTTCCTATTGAGCTATACATAAAGTATAAAGATATATTGGCACCACTTCTCTTAGAGGTGTTTCCAGGGATATGGGGGGGTGTATGCCGGGTTCCTTTTATGAAGCAAATATTATTGTACTTAAAAAAGAAGGGAAGGACCTCTTTGAGTGTGGATCAAACCACCCCACTGGTAAATGTAGATTATAACATTTTCACTAAGATTCTGGCCAATAGACTGAACTCGGTTATATTGGATCTCATACACCCTGACCAAACTGGCTTCATGCCTGGCAAGAGCACTTCCATTAATATTAGGTGCATCCAGTCGGTGGTTCAATATAGTTCTTTGGTGTCGGACCCACTAGACCCACTCACATGCAGAACCGCTGCTGCGATGCCAGGGGTAGACCCTTAAGGAACACTGTACCCTGTTAACAATCACAGGGTGCAGCAGACAGTTGCTGACTGCACAGAGTGTGCACAGAGCTGGCACTGGTGGACGCCACTAACCAGCCTAAGCTTAGAGCTGGAAAGCGCACTATCTGCGCATGGCGCCGCTCTGACAGACGCTACGGTAAGGCGGTACCGAGGTGCCGTATGCTGAATGGCGCCCTCAGGCGCTAATATGCAAGAGGAGCTGAGAGCGCTGTGGTGCTAAGCAGTGCCATTACTCAGTGCTGACTCTAAAACCCTAAACCCTACAGACATGCGTATCAAAGGGAGGTGAATCATAATGAGTAATTCACCAGTCTCAGACATCCATCATCATACACAACTTTAGCAACAAGTCTCAATATTTGCGCATGGCCGGAAGGCCATGCGAACATTTTATAGCTGCAGCCTTCGGAGCAGCAATAGGACCTGAGCATGTGACCTCCGACCTCCAATGAGATGTCGTCCCATGGGCATGCTCAGTAGGGGAAAAGCAGGACTTAGTCCTGGGAGCGTCTGCTTGCTGCTGACTCACGCATGATACAATAGCAGAGCCAGAAGGAGCAACCAGACACCTAGCATTAGCCTGAGCAAGGTGCTGGGACTGACGTCTCTGCTGAGCAGTCTCCTCTCCGGCTGGAGAAAAATGGGAGACAGCAGAAGGCAAAGCTCGAGTTCCCTCCTGTGCAGAAGCAGGAACCCGATGCCTAACAGGCCTTTATGCCAATGACAGGGTGATATTTATGGACAAAACAGAGGAGACACTGCCATACGTAATTGATACCATTGATAAATTCAGTAAATGCTCAGGTCTATATATTAAAGGGAATCTGTCACGTCATTTTTGCCCTATGAGATGCGGCCACCGCCATTAGGGGCTTATCTACAGCATTCTGTAATGCTGTAGATAAGCCCCCGATGTAACCTGAAAGATAAGAAAATGAGTTATACTATACTCACCGGGGGGCGCGGTCCAGTCCGATTGGGTGTCGCGGTCCGGGTCCGGCGCCTTCCATCTTCTAGCGATGACGTCCACTTCCTTGCATCCTGTCACGCCTCTTCGCAGGCGTAATTCTCTGCCCTGTTGAGGGCAGAGCAGAGTATTGCAGTGCGCAGGCGCCGGGAAAGGTCAGAGAGGTCCGGCACCTGCGCACTGCAGTACTTTACTCTGCCCTCAACAGAGCAGAGATTTACGCCTGCACAGAAGCCGCAACAGAAGCAAGGAGAAGGACATCATCACTTGATAAAGTGCAGCGAAACGCGTGTCGGTGGCGGCAGGCTAGGGTCCAGTTGGGCATATTATGGGTAAGCATTATGTTTGTATGATTTAATATATCCCAGCTTATTTTGGTGCACATGCTGGTATAAAATATATAACATTAACCCTATAATTATGCTTATATTTCTGGCACTGTAGCACTTTATATATTTTTGATTGGTGACTAGAGTTGAGCGAAACGGGTCGAAAAATTTCAAAAGTCGCCGACTTTTGGCAAAGTCGGGTTTCATGAAACGAAACCCGACCCTAGGATGAGGTCGGCCACGAGGTCGGCGACTTACGCACCAAAGTCGCGTTTCAAAAGTTTGTTTTGCGCTCTTTCAGCCAATCAGGATCCACGGACACTGTGGGCAACGTGATGACATAGGCACGGGTCACCACCATCTTTCAGAAGGGCATGCAATTGATTGGCTTGCTTTGGTGGGCGTCACAGGGGGTATAAAAGGGCGTGCACGCGACCGCCATCTTACTTCTGCCGATCTCAGTATAGGGAGAGGTTGCTGCTGATTCTGTAGGGAGAGCGTTAGGCAGGGAAGAAGACAAAAAAACTGCTTCTGCTGCTAGCGATTTGGCCTGCACAACACACCAGTCACTGTGTGTGCAGTGCAAGGGGAGGCTATATAGTGGTGTATCAGTGGTGTTGGTTGTTGGGCTGCCTTTTAAGGCTTCCTGACAGGCTGGCATTGCTGTTTACCCACTGCTCTGCAAACTGCTTTTTTAAAAGCAATCCAATCTCCCTTATCCTCTAGTCACTTTTGTCACAGCTGTGCCATCGAGCCTGTGACATAGCGCTCAGATATCAGTGGGCCTCACACAATCCAAAAGTGTCCAGTGTCCAAAAGTGTGTGCAGAGATTCAAAATCTCCCTTATCCTCTAGTCACTTTGGTCACAGCTGTGCCATCGAGCCTGTCACATAGCGCTCAGATATTCATTGGGCCTCACACAATCCAAAAGTGTCCAGTGTCCAAAAGTGTGTGCAGAGATTCAAAATCTCCCTTATCCTCTAGTCACTTTGGTCACAGCTGTGCCATCGAGCCTGTCACATAGCGCTCAGATATTCATTGGGCCTCACACAATCCAAAAGTGTCCAGTGTCCAAAAGTGTGTGCAGAGATTCAAAATCTCCCTTATCCTCTAGTCACTTTGGTCACAGCTGTGCCATCGAGCCTGTCACATAGCGCTCAGATATTCATTGGGCCTCACACAATCCAAAAGTGTCCAGTGTCCAAAAGTGTGTGCAGAGATTCAAAATCTCCCTTATCCTCTAGTCACTTTGGTCACAGCTGTGCCATCGAGCCTGTGACATAGCGCTCAGATATTCATTGGGCCTCACACAATCCAAAAGTGTCCAGTGTCCAAAAGTGTGTGCAGAGATTCAAAATCTCCCTTATCCTCTAGTCACTTTGGTCACAGCTGTGCCATCGAGCCTGTGACATAGCGCTCAGATATTCATTGGGCCTCACACAATCCAAAAGTGTCCAGTGTCCAAAAGTGTGTGCAGAGATTCAAAATCTCCCTTATCCTCTAGTCACTTTGGTCACAGCTGTGCCATCGAGCCTGTCACATAGCGCTCAGATATTCATTGGGCCTCACACAATCCAAAAGTGTCCAGTGTCCAAAAGTGTGTGCAGAGATTCAAAATCTCCCTTATCCTCTAGTCACTTTGGTCACAGCTGTGCCATCGAGCCTGTCACATAGCGCTCAGATATTCATTGGGCCTCACACAATCCAAAAGTGTCCAGTGTCCAAAAGTGTGTGCAGAGATTCAAAATCTCCCTTATCCTCTAGTCACTTTGGTCACAGCTGTGCCATCGAGCCTGTCACATAGCGCTCAGAAATTCATTGGGCCTCACACAATCCAAAAGTGTCCAGTGTCCAAAAGTGTGTGCAGAGATTCAAAATCTCCCTTATCCTCTAGTCACTTTGGTCACAGCTGTGCCATCGAGCCTGTCACATAGCGCTCAGATATCAGTGGGCCTCACACAATCCAAAAGTGTCCAGTGTCCACAAGTGTCTGCAGAAATTCAAAATCTCCCCTGTCCTATAGACACCTTGTACCTTGTTTTACATTACTATATAGTTTGTTGGATTTTGTCTACATTTCTACCAAAAATGAGGAAGGCTGGTGGAAGAGGCCGTGGAATTGGGCGGGGGTTGGCAGCTGGTAATGATGGTGTTGGTGGTGGATCTGATGGTAGTGGCAAGAGCAAAATAGGACCGAATGCAGGAGGTGTTGAGCCTGCGTCATCGTCTGGCTACATAAGGCCTCGAACGCTTAGTTTTCTAGGAGTTGGCAAACCGCTTTTAAAGCCAGAGCATCAGGAAAAAGTTTTGTCTTACATTGCTGACTCAGCCTCCAGCTCTATCGCCTCCTCTTCTTCAGTTGTAAAAAGTAAAAGCACTGAGTCGTCATTGGAGGCTCATGTTCATGAACCACACCTTTCCTTGTGTCCTTCACCCCAACCAAGATTGAAGGATGACGCAGGCCATACTACTGATTACTCCATGGAGCTGTTTTCACATACCATGCCTGGATTATCAAGTGAAATGGTGAATTACCCAGGCCAAGATGAATCTGACATGGAGTGCACTGATGCACAGCCGCTGATGGATGATTCTGCTGGTACATTCACTCAGAGCACTACATTGTCCTCGCAGTGTACAGAGCCAGATTCTGACCCTGATGAGACTCAGGTGCCCCTTCCCGCACACTATACCACCATACACGGTGACACAGAGGAAGGTGCACATGACATAGAAGAGGAGGTGATGGATGACCCAGTTGTTGACCCAGATTGGCATCCATTGGGGGAAGAGGGTGCTGCTTCCAATAGCTCAGATGAGGAGCATCCACAGCAGACATCGACATCGCAACAGCTGTTATCTGGCAGGCCCGGAGCACTCCAAAGACAGGTTCCAAACATCAAAAGAGTTGCTGGACAGCTTGTCCAGAGGGTCAAAAGATCACAGCGTGCTAGGCCGCAAAATGTCTGCCAAAGTAGGAAGAGTGCAGGTGGCACTTTTTTGAACAAAATCCTCATGATCAGGCCAAGGTTATCTGTAAGAAGTGCGCAAAGACCTTTAGCCGAGGGAAAAATCTGAAAAATTTGAATACCAGTTGCATGCTTAGACATTTAACCAGCATGCACTTGCAAGCGTGGACACAACACCAAACCTCAAGTGCCACATGTGCAACTGATCACAACGAAGGTAGTCAGCAACGCTACATTGTTTCCCCCACTGTAAGCCCACCGGTTAGCACAGCAGCAAATGTTGAGGTGTCGTTGCAAGGCCACAGCAGTCAGGGAATCCCACTGTTATATCAACGAAAGACTGATTCTAGGCCATCAGAAAGAACACCAACTCCATCACCATCATCAACCCTCTCTGTCCGCCCTGTCCACCGCTACTTCCACCATATGCAGCTCTCAAGTCCAGCTCACCCTCCCAGACACTATGAGTAGGTCAAGAAAGTACTCAGTCTCTCATCCGCGTACACTGGGTTTGAACGCCCACATTGCCAAACTAATCTCGTTTGAGATGATGCCCTTTCGGTTGGTGGAAAGCACAGCTTTCCGCGAACTCATGGCCTATGCAGTACCACGCTATGACCTACCCAGTTGCCACTTCTTCTCTCGCAAAGCCATCCCAGCCCTCCACCATCATGTGAAAGACCGCATTGTCCATGCACTCAAGCAGTCAGTGAGCGGAAAGGTGCACCTCACAACTGATGCATGGTCCAGTCGGCATGGCCAGGGCCGTTACGTGTCCATCACTGCGCACTGGGTTAATGTGGTGGATGCAGGGTCCACAGGGGACAGCGGTGGTGGGACAGTGCTGCCTAGCCCACGGTATAGGAAACAGTTGGCTGTAGGCGTTCGACCCTCCTCCTCCTCCTCCAGAAGCGAAAGCTCGTCCACAGAGCGCAGTCGTACGAGCACTCCATCTGCAGCTGCCACTGTTGCACACGATGTGTCCCCCTATCGAGCAGCTAGTGGAAAGCGTCAGCAGGCTGTGTTGCAGATGATGTGTTTGGGCAACAGACACACCGCCGAGGTGCTGGCCGAGTACTTGAAGCGACAAACTGAGTCATGGCTGGGCAGTGTACATCTTGAGGCAGGCAAGGTAGTTAGTGATAACGGCCGTAATTTTGTGGCAGCCATAGCCCTTTCAAAACTCAGCCATATACCTTGCTTGGCTCACACCTTGAACCTGGTGGTGCAGTGCTTCCTCAAAAATTATCCGGAGTTAACAGCCCTGCTCCAGAAGGTGCGAAGACTGTGCGCGCACATCCGCCGGTCGCCTGTACACTCCGTTCGTATGCAGAAGCTGCAGCGATTGCTCCACCTTCCCAACCACCGCCTCATTATCGACATTGCAACAAGGTGGAACTCCACCCTGCACATGGTGGAGCGGCTGTGCGAGCAGAGGCAGGCCATAATGCATTTGTGGGAGGATACACGGCCAGGCACTTTGAGAGCAGACATGGAGTTGACAGGTGTGCAGTGGTCGAAGCTGAAAGACCACTGTAAAGTCCTTCAGTGTTTTGAGGAATGCACACGGCTGGTAAGCGCAGACGACGCCATCCTAAGCATGAGCATCCCACTTATGCGTCTGCTCATGCAAACTTTGACGCACCTTAAGGAGCAGGCGTCTGCAGCCAATGTTGATGAGGAGGAAGAGGAGGAGGGAATCCTTGATGACATTCAGCCATTGTCTGCTCAGGGACCTCTCCTGGACGAGGTGGAGGAAGAAGAGGAGGAGGAGGAGGATGATGGGGATGATTACTTATGGGAGGAGGATGCATCTCGTGGGGCAAGTGAAAATGTTGGCGTGGCAAGGTCTGGTACAGGGTTTGTGCGTGACTGGAGGGATGTGGATTTGCCAGAAAGTGCTCCTCCAACCAGCACTCGCAGTGCATCATTGACACCGGGAACATTGGCCCACATGTCAGATTATGCCTTGCAGATCCTAAAAAGGGACCCATGCATTGCCAAAATGATGAACGATGACGACTACTGGTTGGCCAGCATCCTGGATCCACGCTATAAAGGCAAATTACAAAACATCATGCCACAGGAGAACCTTGACCTAATATTGGCTAATAAACAAGCAACTCTGGTAAATCGGTTGCTTGAGGCATTCCCAGCACACAGCAGCGGTGATGGTTCTCACACGAGCCGTACGGGCCGGGGGCAGCTTGGCAGAGGTGTTCGTGGTGCACACAGCAGAAGTGGCATTGGAGACAGGGGTTTCATGACAATGTTGTGGACTGATTTTTCAAGTACCGCTCACACAACTGGTAATACTGCATCGATGGAAAGTGACAGGAGACAGCAGTTGTCAACTATGGTTACAAACTACTTTTCCTCCCATATCGATGTTCTCCCACACAGGTCATTCCCCTTTAACTATTGGGCCGCTAAACTGGACACCTGGCCTGAATTGGCACAATATGCCTTACAGGAGCTCGCTTGCCCAGCTGCAAGTGTGCTATCGGAAAGAGTCTTCAGTGCAGCTGGATCAATCCTGACAGAAAAAAGGACCCGTCTGTCAACCCAAAATGTGGATGATCTAACCTTCATTAAAATGAACCACGCATGGGTTTCCAAGGATTTTGTCCCACCTTCCTCTGATGACACATAGGGTGACAGAAAAATGGCTTGCTTTGGTCCACCTCTTCCTGGGACTTGACCTATTTCACCTTTTGCATCAGCTGAATGTCCAACATCAACATATGCCACTTTCTAAAACTCCCTAACTGTGCTGCCTCCCCCCCCCCCATGGCCGGGGTCACCACCTAGCGCACGACACCGTGCGAGTGCCGTTGCCCTGGACAGGTGGGTAGGCCGACTCTTGGGCGCGGGCACTGGTACAGGGTCCTTCATAGTGCAATCAAGTGTCTCTGACGGTGGTGGTGCACACCCGCTGTCAGACACACCGCCGTACTATGAGGGGCCCAGTGCCAGTACCGACGCCCACGAGTGGGCCCCCCTTGCTTGGGCAGGGCCCCAGCATTTGCAATCTTTACCTCTCCCTGCTCCTCCGCTGTGTAGTCTGGGCCGTCAAATCCATACTGTGCCTGACACCGTCTGAGCCTGCCTCCTGATGTATAGACATATATTTTGAATGTGTACGCTATCCATACATGTTATCCGGGGAAATGGTACCCTTTCTAACCTTTGTGCAATCACGTGCAATCCATACTGGGCCTAACACCGTCTGAGCCTGCCTCCTGAGACATATATTTTGAATGTGTACGCTATCCATACATGTTATTCGGGGATACGGTACCCTTTCTAAACTTTGTGCAATCACGTGCAATCCATACTGGGCCTAACACCGTCTGAGCCTGCCTCCTGAGACATATATTTTGAATGTGTACGCTATCCATAAATGTTATCCGGGGATACGGTACCCTTTCTAACCTTTGTGCAATCACGTACAATCCATACTGGGCCTAACACCGTCTGAGCCTGCCTCCTGAGACATATATTTTGAATGTGTACGCTATCCATACATGTTATCCGGGGAAACGGTACCCTTTCTCACCTTTGTGCAATCACGTGTAATCCATACTGGGCGTGAGAACGGCTGGCGAGCTTTTAAGCAAGCTACAGCACCTGTGGTTTGCACACGTAAGTTTTTCATTTTTTCAGGAATGACGGTTAGGCCTAATTCCGGAACTGCGGTTGACCTGCACTTACTGGGAAATCATTGTTCGCGGGTAATAACTGTAATCAGTGATCCCCATCACTAACGTTGTTCAGCGGGTTATCTGCACCTGTAAGCGACAAACGCTGGCCTTTTCAGTGTAGCGCACATGCAGCCACGGACATGTAAGGGCATGACACACCAGTTATTGGCCAATCTCATGTGCCTGAGCCTCACGTGTCCCTCTAGTAAGCCGGACTTGGACCGCGGGGAATGACGGAGTCTCGTTCGTTAACGGAATTAAGCTTGCAATGTGTGCATCTGTTCTGTAGCTGGCATGGTTGAGGTTTCCCAGATGGAGTCGAATTTAACCGTAGGCTCCACTCCTGGTGGTGCCCTTCTGGACATTCCTTTAAGGGTCAGCTTTGCAACCATACTGCCCACGTAAAACAAACACTTTGCCTTCATGAACGCTGTTTGGAGGGTCATGACTCGTGGGAATAACGCTGCCCAATCAGTTAACCTGCTAGAGAGATCCTTCGTTGCTCCCAAGCATGACATCACACTCCCTAGGAAGAAGGTAATGCCACTGTGGCGACCGTACTCCTGGGGGCGACACAAGTGCACTGATGCCCAGCCACTGCTCGATGAATCTGCTGGTACATTGACCCAGACCACTACATTCCCCTCGTACGCTACACGACCTGAATCTGACCCTGATGAAACTCAGGTTACCCTTCCCATATACAGTTCCATCTTACACGGTGACAAAGAGGAAGCTGCAGATGAAAGTGCAGGTTCGGCCCACCCGCCATCAGATACACCACCGTACTATCAGGGGCCCTGTGCCAGTGCCGTCGCCAACGAGTGGGCCCCCCCTGCTTGCCCAGGATCACAGCACTTGCAAAGTTGAAATACTGTGTAGTGAGATGGAAGATGGGGACGACGAGGAATCCAGACAAGTACAGGGATTCCCTAGTGAGGAGACTTATTTGATTGTTTTCAATGTTGGGACAGCAATTTTTGGGGAGCACTATACTCTGGAGAATGATAGATGGGGCCCACCATACACTGGAACATTCCAAAGGTGGACATCAGACACTGGAGCAGCATTTACAGGGCCCATTATACACTAGAGCATTAGAAATGGGGCCCATTATGTTTGGAGCATTATTTGGGCCCATAAGACAGTGAAGCTTCATCCATGGGGACCAACATATACTGTAGCATTATGTGGAGCTCATCATATACTGTTTCAAACATTATATGGGACCAATGATTCTGTATGGAGAAATAGATGGGCCTCGTCATGAGATGTAAAAAGTGAGGTATTTTTCATTGTACTATACCGCTATTTCTCTGCCGTATCGGAGCATGATGAGTTGTGGTATGTGTTAAAGGGGCGCTCTTTCGCCCAGGGCACATGAAAACCTGCAGCCAGCCCTCCCCCCCCACAACTTTAGCCAAATAACCCCCATTTTTCAGTGCGTAACTTGAATTATGAAGTTAATTAAGGTTGACAAGTTTAAGTAAGAAGAATTGATGCTTTTGGCATTCAAATGGGCACTGTAGGTGTGTTTCCTGTCCTCCTCTCACTGCCAACTTTTATTCCCCATTGACTTACATTGGGTTTCGTGTTTCGGGACGACCCC
The DNA here is from genome assembly GCF_039654945.1 of Dendrobates tinctorius. NCBI lineage: Eukaryota > Metazoa > Chordata > Amphibia > Anura > Dendrobatidae > Dendrobates > Dendrobates tinctorius. The sequence goes on along the minus strand of NW_027362048.1, from coordinate 1,331,169 downwards.
GACTTTTCCCTATAATCGGACGATCTTGCTCGACCCGACTTTTGGAAAAGTCGGGTTTCACGAAACGAAACGCGACCCTGCTGGACCATTCCTCGTTGGCCACTTCCTGCGGCGCTTCCTGTGGCGCCGACGAGCGACGCGTGGAGCCGGGCGGGAGGACGCAGGATCGCCGCGTCTGACAGGTAAGTAGCGATCCCCGTCCCCAGCGATGTCGCTGGTGAGATTTGCCTGAGTGGTAGCTCACTAGCGACCACCTAGCGATTCACCAGCGATCCTGACCGCGTCATATCGCTGGTCGGGATCGCTGGTGAGTCGCTAGGTGTAACGGTACCCTTAGTTATTCCCTCCAACACAGTGCTGTGCTGATCCCTAAGTCCTTCTTTGCAAATTTAAATTCTCTATTTATGCCCTTTATATGGGGGAAAACTAGGTTTAAACTTAAATTATCTACTTTACAGAGGCCTATTAATATCATCTGATCGGACAGGTTAAGGCCTTGAGCAGTTGGATGCCTGATAGTCACCTACCCAACTCCGAAAGTCATCTAGCCCTTTCTGTGAGAATTGATTGCCCACTGGGTTTTTTATAAATAAGTAAACCCGGCATCCCTCGATTGTTGCCTTTACTCCGATTAGCGAGGTCAGTCTGGAGACAAATTAAAAAAGTGATTCACTTTGGAGATATTGTAGCTGAAATGCCATTATGGAACAATGCTTATTTTCCGGTGCTGTTGAGCCACCCATCCAATGAATTCTGGATTCTACATGGTGTCTCCTTGGTCAGAGATTTATATGTCAGTGGTGTCTTAATGTCCTTCGAGCAAATCCAGTCTAAAAACAAATATCTCGAGGTCCCAATTTTTTCATTACCTTCAGCTTAGATCAGCTTTTCAGTCACATTTACACTCGGCGGGTGGGATTCTAACTATATAATCTTTTCCTTTAAGACGAATCCTTAAGTCGCAAGGGCCCCAGGGTCTCATTTCCACTCTATACACTTATATGCTGTCTGTGGGAACTGGCTCTGCCATGGTGGCAATTAAGAAGAGGTGGGAGAGTCTTATTCCTGATGCTCAGGAAGAGGATTGGGAGGAGGTTCTTGAGTCCCTGATTGGGGTATCTCCTTCAATCAACAACGGAATGATTCAATCATATATGACTAGCTATGAACCTGTTCTACGCCGAGGTGGCAGGCATTTTTATTGGTATATGTCTCCCATCCCGGTATGTGCTGCACCCCTCATCCCTATCCTGGTATGTATGGTACCCTCACCCCCCAATCCTGGTATGCATGGTATCCCCTTATCCATATACTGGTATTCATGGTTCCCTCACCCCCCAATCCTGGTGTGCATGGCACCCCCCTCATCCCTATCGTGGTATACATGGCACCCCCCTCATCCCTATCGTGGTATGCATGATACCCCTTCATCCCTATCGTGGTATGCATGGTGGCCTCACCCCCCAATCCTGGTATGCATGGTCCCCTCACCCCCCAATCCTGGTATGCATGGTCCCCTCACCCCCCTATCCTGGTATGCATGGTCTTCTCACCCCCCAATCCTGGTATGCATGGTCCTCTCACGCCCAATCCTGGTATGCATGGTCCCCTTGTGGTAAAGGCAGGTACGCGGGATGCAGTGACGAGATGCGAGATGGATTGAACATTAGGTAGTAACTTTTATGAATTGATGCCAGTAGGGCTATACTAAGCAACTAAACAAAATAACAGAAATCGTCCTCGCAGGGACCCAATACAATCGAACACTGGTAATGAGAACACAACTACTCTGGCAACGGCCGGTCACTACAGGGCCGCGGTATGGCCGACTATGGGTCCTTAGTTATATTATGTTACTTATCCGTCCTGATGTCCCTCGGCGTCCTGGACGATGGTGCTTCGGCGTCGCAGCCGCTGCGCCCAGTGGCTGAGGATCTGGCATAGTCTTCGGGCATTCCGGCGCCCAGGCGAAGCAGGGGCACAACAGGCCCTAGAAGAGTTCTTTGGCGGAGTGTCCCCCAGCAGAGGCAGCGGAGTACCGCCCGGGAGTGGGAGACTCGAGGCCGCAGCCCCCGAAATGTGCTGAGTGGCGGTTGGTAGGCCACCGGCACAGCCAGCGGCTGTACTAAGGAGCCCGCAGCTGGTGACGGCCCAGCCTTTGCCACGGACTGGAGCGGGGCGGTGGCGGCTGCGGGCGGCAATGGACAAGCCGCAGCCACGGTTGGGAGTGGAGCGGTAACGGCTGCGGGCAGCAGCGAGCAGGCCGCAGCCGCGAGCTGGAGTGAGGCGGCACTGGCCACAAGTGGCTGCAAACAGGCCACAGTCGCGGGCTGGAGTGAGGCGGCAACGACCGCGGACTGGAGTGAAGCGGTGGTTTCCTGTCGGTCGGCGACGTCTCCCTGCCATCCACCATGAGTCTCTCTCCTGTCGCTGTCCTCTCCTCTGGCTACTGCTCATGGTTCTCCCTGGCGCTCCCACAGACTCCTGCTCCTTCTCTCCCGTACTGCTGACTCACTCTGACTCGCATCCTCCACCCCTTTTATATAGGCTCTTCCCCCAACCAGTCTCAGCGGTCCATCTCTTAACCCTGCTCCCTGGAAACAAACCCCCTAGGAACCTAGATGACGGTCCCCTTGGTTCCGGCCCGGACACTTGGCGGGGGCCCTTCTTCCTACACTCCCCCATCCTGTATGCTCACCAGTCCTTGGGCGAGGGCCTTAGTAGGCTCGGGTTAGCCTTTGGAGATGAAAGTTCTCGTTGCCATACGAACCGGTCCTGTTTGTAACGTTCGGGGGGGTTTGCCAGCTGTTGACTGCTCGGAGCGTCTTAGTTCGACTGTAGTGGAGCTTTCTGGGGTGGTGGAAGGTGGTGGGCTGGTCGATTCAGGCGGGCTGACTGGGCCTACTGGGATGTCATTTCTTGGAGGACCCGCGGGTACTGCTGGGAAATCTTCAACATCCAGGTCCCAGTGGTTCGGGGACCTGAGTAGTAGGCTCGAGTCGCATGGGGTCTATGGATGTACAGGGCCGTAACATATTACGGTGCACAGTGCGAGTGGGAAGTGTCCCATCTTTTTTGGATTGTATTTCGTACACAGGCCCGTCGGAGCTTTTTCTGTGCAATACTCATTAAGGATTTTTTTCCCTCCGAGGTTCTAACTTGTTCTGGGGGCGATGGTCTATTACGAGTACTCGATCCCCAGTCTGGAAGTCGGTGGGTGGAGGCAAAATTCCCCCTGGGTGTTCTAGGTCCTGGAGTTTTGTATGCACGATTCGGTGCAGGGTTTGTAGCCGGTGTCGGTGGTTGTGGACCCACGATGACACCCCGGTCCAGGGTTGGGGTTCTTCCGGGTTCAATTCTACCTCTATGATTCCTTTGCCTTCTCGCCCAAATAGAAATGAGTAGGGGGTATAGCTAGTAACCCGGTGCACCCGGTTGTTATAGACTCACACTAGTTCAGAGACATACTCAGGCCAGTGAGCCTACCGGTCACTCTCCAGGGTATGCAACATTTGAATTAGCGTCCGATTAAATTGTTCGCAGGACCAGTTTCCTTGCGGGTTGTATGGCGTGGGCTGGGATTTATTGATACCATAGAGATGATGTAACTCCTCCATGACTTTCCCCAGGAAGCACGCTCCCTGGTCTGAATGTATCCGTTGAGGGCAGCCGTACAAATGGATAAAGTTTTCACAGATTGCATGAGCAGCCGACTCTGCAGTTTGATCTCGGGTGGGGGTTACCACGTCAAATTTGGTGAAATGGTCCACCATGACGAGACATTGTTCATACCCCTGGTATGCGGGACCAATGGTCAAATAGTCCACAGTCAAAAGCTCGAGGGGTGCTGATGTCACCCTTGTCTGCACTGGGGCCCGTTGTGCGGGCGGATTAGCTAGCTCGCATAGGCGGCAGGCCCGGCAGGTTTCGTCCACAGCAGCTTGCAAGCGCGGATAGTAAACTATCTGCTGCAGCCATTGTAGGGTCTTTTGAGCTCCGAAATGAGCCCCTTTTTCGTGGGCTTCCCGAGCCAGTTCACTGAGTTGGGCTCCGGGCGCGACTACTTCCCAAGTTGTTGCCGACGTCGCACGTGATACTGTCTTACGATACAATACTCCCTTTTTGATGATTAGTTTCTCCCATTGGTGTAACATCAGCAACATATCCTGAGTCAAGGTCTGTCTCTGGGAGTCGGTGGGAAGTCTGCAGGTGGTGACCCATCGGCGTAGGAGCCCAATTTCTTCATCTTCTTGCTGCTGTTGGATCCATCGGTCACGGAACTGTTCCAGCATACCCCTTGGGGGTCCTGGATGGGATTCTTCCTGTGTGGCAGCTGTGAGCACGGCAGTGGTGAGTGCGAACGGTGTCTCTTCCCCTTCTAATTCGTCGTCTCGACTTTTCCCTGGGGTTGTATGCCGGATCCTGGAGAAGGGGTCAGTGTATACATTTTCTGCTCCTCTTTTATTGATGATCTTATAGTTGAACTTGGCCATCCGGGCCACCCATCGCTGCTCCAGGGCCCCTAGTTTGGCATTTTCCAAATGGGCCAGAGGGTTGTTATCAGTCCGCACCACCATTTCGGAGCCCGCTAGGTACTCTGCGAACCGCTCCTTCATGGCCCACACTACCACGAGGAGCTCGAGCTTAAAGGAGCTGTAATTGTCAGGGTTACGCTCGGAGTCATGAAGTGATCGACTACCATAAGCGATCAATCTCACCCGGCCGTCTTGGCCTTGTGACAACACAGCCCCTAGTGTTGTGAGCTCATTTTTGGTTTTGCCTCTGGCTTCTGGTGAGGGTTATGGAGCTGGCTGTGCTGACAGAGGAGTAGTGAGTTCTCTATCTGGACTCCATCGGATACCTGAGGAAGAGGACTGCGATTGGACATCAGGAGTTTCTGATTGGATTTAAGGCAGCCGACTCCCTAGTTTCTTGCTGGTGATTTTCCTGACTGTGGCTCCTGGTTTCCAGTTTGGTTCCTGCCTTCCTAAAGCTAAGTTTTCTCTGCTATTGTTCATATGAGTTTTTGTCTGGTTTACTTAGTTTTTGTGTTCAGCCAGCCCTGGCTGGGACTGGGCTGAATCCCCATTTTCAGTTGATCTCTTTTGCTCTGTCTTCAGAATATACCTGAGTGCTGATATAGTGATTTGAAGTCTAGCGACTTCAGGGCCTTTTTCTATCAGACGTGTTGGACATTCTTTTTGGCAGGGTTTTTTGCATGATTGCAGACAGCAGCTTTTCTTTCCTGTCCTTTCTAGTTAGCGTGGGTCCCATCGTTTGCTCAGCCTATCTTTCTACCGGTGCCTGTGTTTTCATCTTGTTTCACCGACAATACATGTTGGGGGCTGTCTATTGCTGTCTATTGCTTTGGGGCAGTTTAGATTTTCCCTTTCTTTCTTTAGGCTTATTTAGTTCTCCGGCCGTGACGAGGCATCTAGGACCACCGTAGGCACGCTCCACGGCTACTGCTAGTTGTTGTGGATAGGATCAGGGGTCTGCAATCCGCTAGTTACCAACCTCTCTGTTTTTTTGGGCTTAGCTTGCTTTTTGTTTTTTCCTCCTTGGTGACTCATTCATACCACCCTAGCCCGTGGAGGCTCCCATCGGTGTGCAGTATGAACGGTTGCGAGAAATCCGCATAAGCTAACACCGGAGCACCCGAGAGTGCAGCCTTAAGGTCTTGGAAAGCTTCCTCTTGCAGTTGTTGCCACTGGATTTTCCACCCATTCGCCCCGGCAGGAGCCCCCATTAGCAGGTCCTGCAGGGCTCGGGCACGGCATGCAAAATTCTTTACGAAACGACGGTAGTATCCAGCCAACCCCAGGAAGGCCCGCACATCTTTTACCATCTCGGGGGTAGGCCACCTCTGGATGGCAGCAACCTTCTCGCCCTCGGCCGAGACAGTATGTCCCAGATATTCGATCTAAGTGCAAAACAGGTGGCATTTCTGGGGTTTTACCTTCAACGGCCGAGCACCTGCCCCAACGCCTCAGGTGGTCCTCAAACGTGGCAGCATAGATGATGATATCGTCCAGATATATCAGTGTGGCCTTGAAGTTGAGGTCTCCCAGACACCGCTCCATCAGCTGCTGAAAGGTCCCAGGGCAATCTGATTGAACTCAAACAGTCCCATGGGGAGAATGAACGCCGTCTTGGCCTTGTCTTCCTCCGACATGGGCACCTGCCAGTACCCACTGGCCAGATCTAAAGTCGAGAAGTACGTCGCCTTCCCCAAGGTGGACAGGGACTCTTCTATGCGGGGCAGCGGGTACGAGTCTATAATGATACAGGCGTTTAGCTTCCGATAGTCCACGCAGAACTGCAGGGTGCCATCTTTCTTGCGGACCAACACGATGGGGGCCGCCCAGGGGCTCTGACTTTCTTGTATGACCTCCTTCCGCAGCATTTGGCCTTAGGAGCCATCATCACAGAGCAATTCAATGCGACGTCTTGTCGCTTAAGCTATTAGCGCTATTCAACCCATACCTATGAAACACAGCATCCAGTAATCTTAAAGAGATTCTCTGATGAAGGTCTTCTGTTAGACCGAAAACGTGTAGAATTTAAACTTCACCTGGATGCCAATAAAATTTGAATCTTCTTTTTCAACCAATTCTGAGTGCCAAGTTTACTGCTATTCTTATGAACGGGCTGGATATCCTACTTGTGCACCTGACAGAGACTTACCATTGAGTGCCTTGTTGTTTCTATTGTTTGACGCCCACTCCAGACTTCACCTGAAGACGCAAGACCCTGCCTGCAACAGCAACACCGGGTTTGGTAAGGTGTTGCGGAGATCGGCGGTATGCGTTCAGTGCTTACGCATACGGCGATCTCCTGGGGTGGTGTGTCATTCTGTGGGGGATGCGTCACTCTGGGTCTAGACTGAGCAGGCGCGTCGCGCTTGCGCAGTCTATAAACGCTTCAGACAGAGTGACGTTACCCTGGTTATATTATAGATACAGCAGTCATGCTTAACCCTGTCACAACTCTTTAAAATGGGTCGACTCCAGTCTTCGGAATGTTTGAGATGTCACTCAACGGCAGATTTTGCTCATATGGTATGGAGTTGGCCTATTATCCTGTCTTACTGGAATGAGGTAACATCACTTCCTTAGTACAAATCCCAGTTCCCCTTAACCCACTGGTCTGTTTGTTTGGGGTAATGGACGGGGAGATGTGGGGACACTATGTTCGAATTTTCTTGAGGGAGACACTCTTTCTGGCTAGAAGGATTTTGGCACTATGTTGGATGGGTGGTGTGCATCCTTCTCTCAGAGCCTGGATTGAATTGGTAAGTTCAGTTATACCGTATGAGCATATGTTATATCAAAACTGGGGCTGTCTGGGGAAATTTGACAAAATTTGGGATAGGTGGAACTCCTCTCATCTCACCATTCTAGTACGTAGTGGTTCAGTACCACCGTAAATGTTATAATTAAAATACTTTGAATTATCCTATGGCATCAAATGGCTATTAGTAATACATGACTGTGCTTGGCACTGTATTAGTTGTAGTTTAATTAGGTATGTAGTATCATTTTGAAATACGGTAGATATCACCAAATATCTATAAAGTCAGAATGCTATACTCACTTGTTGATTTGGTGTATTATTCTTGCAGCAATGTACGGACTTATGAACCCAAAATTGTATTAAGGATTTAATATGTAAGGTTGCTGTTCCTTTATAATTGTTTGGGCAAGTGCATGTGTATTACTTTGGCTATGTACATGTGTGTATATGTTGTTCTATGGTTAATAAACAAATTAAAAAAAAAAAAGTGTAAATGAGAATGGAACCTCTGTGCTTCCATACCAAGTGCCACGTTACGGAATATACATGGACATTCCTTTACAGGAATCACTTCCAAGAAACATGGAGGACATAGTCCAAGAGTATAATCCGAAAACTTTATTAAACATATCGAGGCAAACAAATATATGTTTAAATAAAATACATATATCAAGACAATGTCAGGTAAATGAACATATGTACCACATACAGTATAAGGGTAGGGGGTAGTAGAATCATTGAGCTTCTGCCTTTGGCTTTTATCTTAAGTCATGTAACAAGGCTCGTTAAAAGGTCGACATTGACTTCTAGGATTGCTACTTCCTATAGGTGACACTAGAGTTCTAGTCCTTTCCCTTACTGAGGGGATAATTTGAATATTTCCCAGAGGAGCATTGCGGCATGAAAGTCTCCTCATGTCGGCATGGTTAACATGTCACTCTCCACAAGGAGAAATGTTACCCCTTGGATGTCATTCAGACTCCTCTTACACAGCCAAACCAGATCTCACACTTTGCACTGATGAGGGGCAGTACTCTGAAACACAGTATCTGCAAATTGATATTCTGTTTTTGACTTTATCCTAAGTCATGTGACAAGACTTGCTAAAGGGTTGACATTAATTTCTTGGATTCTAGTCCTCTTCCTTTCTGAAGAAACAATTTGCATATATAAATATATAAAGTGACAGTGCTTATAGAATTGTAAACATCAAATGTATACTCACTGCATAATTTAAGTCAGTGGCACAAAAAAGGCTACATAGAAAATATGTCAATACTCCAAAAAAGGTCCAATAGCCCAAATGTAAAACCGCATTTATAAACACATAGATGCACAGTCTTGATATATGTCTTTTATTTTAACATATTTGTTTGCCTCAATATGTTTAAAAAGTTTTTGGATTTTACTCTTGGACTATGTGCTCTATGTCTCTTGGTAGTGAACATAATCAATAAATCTACAACCCATGGCACTGTAGCTAATCTCCCTGGAAAAATTTATGAAAGGTTGTAACGCAGGATAGTCCGAATGGTGGATAAGCATCCTGTCACGTGCCCCGTCCTGAGTGACACGGCCAGCAGGCCGGTAACTGATACAACAGGACGCGGCACGTGTAATTGTCCTATGTGACGGGGCCCACAGGCCGGTAACTAATACAATAAGACAGGGGGAATAGGGAAAACCTGGGTAACAATAACAATGGTGGCCCTGTGATAGGGAAACGGGGAAGTGGAGACCTCCTGCACTCCCCTGAGTCAGTGTCTCTACACTCCTAGCGTTCCCTAGGCCGGTTCCGCATCGGGTGCCGCTCAGGATACCTTTAAACCCTAGCTCACCCTGCACCTAAACCCTCACTAGGGAATTGGTCGGTGCGGAAACTAATCCCACCACTGCACTAAACACACATAAGGAAAAATGACATAACAGGGGAACACCACTTAGCTTTGCTCTGTTGCTTACGCTCCCAGCAACAGAGCCACCACCTGCATGCATCTTTTCCTCCAACCGGATCCATAACCATAGTGCAGCCTTGGAGCAAACAGAGTCCACCACCTATGTGCAGCTGTCCAGAAACAGAATCCAGCAAATGAGTCCAGCTTCTGCCAAAAAGTCCAGCATGCTTGAGTCCAACTTTTCTGCCAAAAAGTCCAGCATGCTTGAGTCCAGCTTTCAGCAACCAAGTCCAGCATGCTGAGTGCAACTCTACACCATAGTCGCCACTCCACCAAGCCATGCAAGCACTTCCTGCTGACACCATAACTGTGACTCCACCATGCCATGCCAACCCTTCTTGCAGACACCATAGTTGAGCTCCACCAATCCATGCCAGCACTCCTTGCAGACACCATAGCTGCTACTCGAGGGCTGTGACTGAGCTGCCCGTGACTCTCCTTCAGCTCCCTCCTTCACCCAGGCTTGCTTGTAACTGAAGACCTATCATCAACAGTGATTACCACACCTGATGCTCTCTTATAGAGCTACCACACCTGTTACATAATTAAGTGCACAAACTAAGGTAACCAAAGTGCAATGCTGCTCACCATCACCGGGGCAAACTTAGAACAAACACCACAGTGCAATAATCCTAATGGCCACCGGGGGCAAACCCACACTTTGGCACACAGCCAAAGGAAAAAAAAAGTTTCTTTGTGCATTTAAACTGTCAGATCCACTTCGGATCATGACACATCCACAATCAATAGTGAAAAAAAACAGCCAACAGCACACAAACTTAATGGAATGCATGCTCCAAAGATCCCAGGACCTGATGGGATCAATAAGGCAGCCAAGTGATGAAAGAGGAACAGCATCCACTCCAGGTGAAGAAATAAATATCTTTATTCTGCCAGTGGTAGATACAACGTTTCGACCATAAGGTCTTTATCAAGTACAACAAATAGCAAATGGAGCAACCATAAATAGCGTGGATAAACCAATCACCACAATGGAAACGCCCCTAGGGGTTACCAAATCAAGGATGTCAAACGCTACAAAGAAAAAGCGTTGGTTCTGGCCCCTGATGAAATTAGACACAAACGAGATGTAGGGACTCTTAAACGTATCCCATTTGTATCTAACTTTTGCCCAGTGAGTGGTAGAATTGGGGGGATTCTGAATAGACACTGGAGTCTTTTGCAAAAGGGTCTACCACAGGTTAGTGAATTTAACAGTAGACTGATTCTGTCTTATAGACGGGGTTGTAATTTGAAGGACAAGCTTGTAAAGGCGGATATAGGACATGCTAAAAAAGGTTCACTTCAGTTAACATTATGTCCACCAAGATTTTGTAATTTCCCATGTTTAGGTTGTGCAAGCTGTGGGAATATGATTAAGGGTGACAGTTTTAGTTACCCACGGTCGGGCAGAAAGTTTTATATCAAGGAGAGATACACATGTTCCTCAAGTTTTGTAATCTATTTGATCATTTGCCCTTGTGGGCTCATGTATGTGGGTGAGACGTCCATGGAGATCAGGGCGAGGATCAGTAAACATAAGAGTACTATTAGGACTAAACTTCTAGATTTACCTGTACCGAAAAATGTTGTTGATTGCAAACATTCAGTCAACCAATTAAGATTTAGAGTGATCGATGGGGTCCCATTGTTGAGACGTGGTGGTGATAGGGTTAAACTTCTAAAGAAAAAAGAATTAAGATGGATATCTACTTTGGATACATTACAACCGACAGAGAGGCGTATCTAGGCTTTCTGGCACCCGGGGCAAGAATTTGTTTCGGCACCCCCCCAGCACATATGCGGCTTGCACAGTTAGTCATGTACCCACGAGCTGCTCTCCTTAATCCTCTCAATGTTCAGTAAAAAACTGAAAGCAAGATGAGATGCTCGTTGTCACAAGACCATAACTATGAAAATTGCATATGAGTGAAGTGTCCATGTGATGACTATTGGAACCTGCAGAGCTGAATCCTGTCATAGCAGGTGTCTGAATTCTCACAACGAATGCACTGCATACTTTTAGGATTCTCCTTTGCAGATGTACAGTCATGTCAGCACAAGTATGTGATTTGTATACTTCTGGCCACATTCTGACTAGACGTGCCCGGCCTCGCTCTGTTCATTTTCATTGAGTGAGGCCATGTCTAGTCAGCATGTGACCGTATGTATGCATATTACCGGCACAAGAGAATCCTAACAGCGTTCAGTGAGCACTGTGAGAATTCAGAAGTCTGCAGTCACATAGAATGACAGCAGACTCAGCGCAAACCTGGACAATCCCTTTAATATTCCTAACATAAATAAAAAGATAATAAGTCAGTATCACAAATAACATTTACATCCAGGTACCTTATAGATGACGTCATCTCTGGAGTCGTTGTCCTTCTTTTCTTCTTCTTGTCCCGACCCCATGATGAGTTTTCTCATCCCCATCTCGTCTCTGCAGACTTCCATCTTCTCCGGTCTTCTGCAGCAAATCTCCACACGATGCCCTTAAAGATAGAAGTGTCATTATAATGCTCCTAAATAAAAATATCTGCAATATACTGTGGCCTCACACTATTCCCCTCCCTCCTCATACTTTCTCCTCTAACATCCCACCTGTTCACCATACTGTCTCCTCATATATTTACCCCCACACTCTCTATACTGTCTGCTCACACATACCCCTGACTCCCCTTACTGTGTCTGCACACATCCCATCATCCTCACTCCCCATACTGTGTCCACATACATTTTTCCCATCACTACTCATACTGTGTCCATATACATTTACCCGTTCACACCCCTTACTGTCTGCATCCATCCCGCAAACTGTTTCCTCATACATGCCCTCATACATACTCTTCATTTTGTGTCCTCAAATCTCCTCACACACATTAAATCCCCCCATCCCCAATCCCCCACACACATTAAGTACCCCCCATCCCCACTCCAAATCCCCCCACACACATTAAATCCCTCATCCCCACTCCAAATCCCTCACACATTATAAATAACCCCCCATCCCCACTCCAAATCCCCCCACATATTAAGTATCCCCCATCTCCACTTAATAACCCCGTCCCTACTCCCAAATCCCCCCACACATTATGTACCCCCACACAATTACCCCCATCTCCACTCATTAACCCCTCACACATTAACCCCCATCTCCACTCATTAACCCCCATCCCCACATTAATCCCCATCTCCACTCATTAACCCCCACACATTAACCCCCATCTCCACTCATTAACCCCCACACATTAACCCCCATCTCCACTCATTAACCCCTCCACTCATTAACCCTCAACCCCACATTGACCCCCACACATTAACCCCTATCTCCACTCATTAAATTCCCCACACATTAACCCCCATCCCCACATTAACCCCCATCTCCACTCATTAACCCCCCACTCATTTACCCCATCCCCACATTAACCCCCATCTCCACTCTTTAACCCCATCCCCACATTAACCCACATTTCCACTCATTAACCCCCATCCCCACATTAACCACCATCTCCACTCATTAACCCCCATCCCCACATTAACCCCCAACTCCACTCATTAACCCCCATCTCCACTCATTAACCCCCATCCCCACATTAACCCCATCTCCACTCATTAACCCCCCACACATTAACCCCCATCTCCACTCATTAACCCTCTACTCATTAACCCCCATCCCCACATTAAGCCCCCATCTCCACTCATTAACCCCCATCTCCACTCATTAACCCCCAACTCATTAACCCCCATCCCCACATTAACCCCCATCTCCACTCATGAACACCCCCCATCTCCCATCTTCGGTGGTTCTTCAGCTCCACATAGGAGCACACTTACCACCAGTGTTCGCTCTAGGCACTGGGGAGTGACGTCAGCAGCGTGATCACAGGACCTGATCACGCTGCTGACGTCGCTCTGACCCGGCGGTCAGAGCTTCCATTGTACTGGCGTCTGTATAGACGCCAAGTACAATTGCTGCCTGGGAGCCGGCGTGGCCTCCTTCTCTGCGTCAGCTGTCAGCTTGACAGCTGGGGGGGGGGGGGAGACGCTGCGGACCGCTGCATTAGGTGGCCCAACTGCGCCCCCCTGCTGGCTGCGCCCAGGGCAACTGCCACGGCTGCCCCCCCTGAATGGATACGCCTATGACAACCGAGGGGTTTGAATGTGGATTATAATTTACATATATGTATTTGTTAAAATCCACCTACTCTCTAAAGGTGTTGACATCCTCTTTTAATATCAAGTTTACTTATGAGGGAATATTTTTTAATTTTGTTCATTGTTTTTGGTCAGCTCGTATACAGGTATCTATGACAGCTATTTTGCCGTTCGTTCTGTAATGATTGTAGTGATTGGTCACACTTTGGCGCTAACGGTGTATAGCGCCTTCATTGGTTGGTACATATTGACCATGTTAAGAGAATGGGGATTGGTGAGACATTGTCATAGCAATGATGATGCTATGAGCTGATTGGGAGATTGCCCCGCTTCTTTTGTTTATTTATGCCTTTTCTCCTAATGTCCTGATGTGACTTTTCAGATTTGTACAATTCTATACTATGTTTTATACACTATATTATCTATTTTATACACTTGATGTCTTGTCTGAAATATTATGTATGTATTTTGATATAGGGGCGTTTCCATTGTGGTGATTGGTTTATCCACGCTATATATGGTCGCTCCATTTGCCATTTGTTGTACTTGATAAAGACCTTATGGTCGAAACGTATCTAGCACTGGCAGAATAAAGATATTTATTTCTTCACCTGGAGTGGATGCTGTTCCTCTTTCATCACTTGACATCCACAATCAAGTTCTAAAGAAATTCAAGCTGTCCTGCAGGCTCAGAGTGCATCAGTGTCAGAATCTGTCGACATATGAATGAAATGAAATGCTAGGCAGGAGACCCAGGAGGTCCACATTGCTGATACAGAGACATAAAAAAGCTTAGGCTACAGTTTGCCAAAATGTCTGTTAGTAAGCCAAAATCCTTCTGGAAAAGCATCTTGTGGAGAGATGAGACCAAGTTAGAGCATTTTGGGTAAGGCCTCTTTCACACATCAGGTTTTCGCCGTCAGGCGCGATCCGGCACTTTTGACAAAAACCGGATCCGGCGAAATGCAATGCCGGATCCGGTTTCTCCCCCATTGACTTGCAATTGTGCCGGATCGGGCCGGATGGCCATGCGTTTCATCCGGTTTTCGCCGGATCCGACAATGTGTCGCAATCCGGCGTCTGGAAAAAACGGCTACTGTAACGTTTTTTGTCTCCGGCGAAAAAGCCGGATACGCCGGATCCGGCGTGTCCGGCTTTTTCACACAATGAAAGCCTATGAGCGCCGCAATGCGCCGGATCCGCTTTTTTGGGTCTGAGCATGCTCAGTAGCTCTGCCCACAAGACATATATAAAAGCATGACAGTGGGACCCTCAGCCACACCCAACATGCCACCCAAGACAGCAACCAGGCGCAGGAGAAGGCAGGAGACCACTGCAGCACCATCAGCACCACTACCACCCCAAATGGAGCAGCATGCTGAACAACGGGAGTGGAGTGCAGCGGCAGATGAGAGACGGTAATTATCAAATCCCCCATTCCTCAAAACTAGGGCCATGGAATATCAAGATATTCATTGGCCCTTTGTTTCTCTTTATTCAACAGCCGCCCAAGAGATGCAGCAGCAGCAGTGGCAGCACTGGCAGCAGCAACAGCACCACCCACAGCCATGGAGTCTGGCCAGCAAGAGGACAGCACATCTTCTTCTGGGAGCCCTCCCTCGCATCGTCAGCGTTTGACGGTAAGTTTTTATTTCCAAAATCCATCATCTCTGTAATATATGTCTATTCATTGCCTTTTATTTCAAAACAGGAATCACAAGATGAAGAGGAGCTCCCAGAAGAAGAAGAAGGAAGGGGTGGACAGACACCTGGAGTGGGCTCACAATTGGTAAGTTTTTTGCATCAAACGCAGAAACACAACATCATACTACACACAACACATAGAAAACAATGTTCTTCAGACCACACACAGCAAACAAATGCCTACATCCAAAGACATAACATTTTTTTCTTTTCTTCTCTAGTCTTCCCAATCTGGTGCTCGGCCAAGAGGTCCTCGCAGTGCCTCCCAGGGTTGTCGGCGACAGCAACGCGGCGGTCACCAGCGTGTAAGTATAATATTTAAGTTAAATTTTGGTACACTTTTTATTTCATGTCTTAAGTGTGGTGACTAATTTTGCTATTTTTCTATTTTACTTTAACAGCCTTCACAGCGTGCTCCCGACTCAGACGGTGAGGATGGAGGAATTGATGTTGACCACCTCATCGATCTCGTCAGAGAAAGGGAGCCGCTATGGAATATGGCTGACCGCCGCCATGCTGACCTGATCGTTACCCGACGACTCTGGGAGGAAATCTGTTCGCTCCTTGTGGCCCGCTGGGAGGACCTCGATGCTCGGGCCCAGATTAAAGAGCGTAAGTATATACAGTACTACAGTACCGGTTGCTTGATGTAAACCAGTGTTTCCTGAACTCCAGTCGTCGTGGTCCCCACGGATCATGTGTTCAGGATTTCTATTTACTATGGAAATCCTGAAAACATGACCCCTGGGGACCATGAGGACTGGAATTTGGGAAACACTGATGTTGTATACTAACCACTTTGTCCTTTCTCGTTTCAGGGGAGAGAATTGTGAAGCGGTGGCGGTCTGTGAGGGATCGTTTCAAGAAGGAGTTCAATAAAGAGATGCGGGCCCCGAGTGGATCTGGAGGACGCAGGAGCAAGTACAAGTACGCACGAGCCCTGTCGTTCTTCCGGGATACAATATTACACACCACATGTGAAAAAAAAATATTTAGATGTAACAATTTTTTTTCAGCCAGGGCCATGCCATGTCACTATTTTAATTGTTTTTTTTTCTCTTTATTCCACAGCACGGTGAGCAGCACTAGGGAGCCTGCACGATTGGACCCTTCTGAAGCGATCCCTGAGGAGACCGGCACCGAGGGACACGTCGACCGCCCCGGTACATCTGCACCTTCCCAGCCTTCCCACACATTCGACCCATCTGTCCCATCCACCAGCACAGGAGCATCGTGGCCGCCTACATTACATGAAGCTGCTGGTGAGGAGATCGCTTCCCTTTACCCCACCCTTCTGCCCCTGCCACCTCTAGTACACCTGCAGGTACTGGGCGGCAGCGGCAGAGGGGTCAGGAAAAGACTTATGCGCCAGAGTTCTTGCATCTGAATGCATCTTTCCAGAACTGTCTAAAAGTCTTGTCAGAGAAAATCTCCGCAGGCTTTCAGCAGATCAACTCCAGCATTCTGGAGGTGAAGACACTTCTGCAAACCATGCATTCAGAAGCAAGATCTTCGCCAAACCACACCTTTTTCAGGTCTGTTGTGGAGCGCATGGAAACGCTCTCTCCTACCCAGCAGATGCATGTAATGCATTCATGCCACGGTGCTCTCCAGCACGTTACCTCCCAACCTCCTCCTCCCACCCCAGTAGTTCCTCCACCTGCACCCCCTCCAGCCACTTTCCATCCTCCCCCTCCTATTACATACCAGACACCTCCCCAGTACCAGCAACCTCCCCAGTACCAGACATCTCCCCACTTCCAGCAACCTGCCCCGTACCAAACTCCTTCCCCATACAACTTTCCATCAACATCATCTGCTCCTACAGTCCCTGCCCAATCCTCCACTCCACCGCCCACCACCTCTTCTGCCTCCCACATGTCCACCCATTCTGTAGCTTTTTCCACACCTTCACCTCTAACTGTTCCTTCCCCACCACGATCACAGTCCTCTCTCCACACTCCCAGTGTCGAAGTGTCCCACAGCCCCTCCAGCAGTATTTCCACCCCACACTACACAGATTTATAATGTGTGTTTTTTAATAAAAATGGTCATTTGGTTTAAAACATTAAAAAAGTTTTTTCACTTTAAAAACATTTTACAAAAAAAAAATATTTTAAATAAAAGTTAAATTATCGTTTTACAATGGTTGTCTGTCATTTCTTTCTGCGGCGAACTATGTTTAAAAAAAAAGGTTAAATACAGGGTATTTCAAAGGTAAAAATGTATTCAAAACCAGGAATATAACTGAGTAAATTTTAGCTTTTTGCCACAGTTGTGTTCCTGGTTGTGTTTGAAGCAAAGTATTTCACCTAAAAAGTTGTGTTTATTGTTGGTGATTTCCTAACAATGTACACAACTTTTGTTAAAAGGTGAAATACTTTGCATAAAACACAACCAGGTACACACCTGTGGCCTAAAGGTAAAAATATTAAGACCATGACAAGATAGCCAACTTTGGTTGGCAAAGGTATATACTGTTGGTACAGAAGTTACACAAGTTTGGTTAAGGGCACAAATCTTTCACACTCTGTCATCCTGCCAGTGTACTCTGCCTTGAGGTGACAAAGTATAGTGCAAAATTGTCCCTCATTACTGAAACCGTCACAGAACTTCTAGTGGTAATGTCATGGTAATCTTGCAAGGTGGTTTCTTCAGAGGTGTCCTCAATGGAAATGGGTTCCTTGCAGATAACAAAATTGTGGAGTACCACGCAAGCTTTGATCACCTCGTCCACAGTTTCTGTCTTGAGGTTGATCGCAGTCAATAGGACCCGCCATTTGGCTGTCAGAATACCAAAGGTACATTCAACCATTCTTCTTGCTCTTGTGAGGCGGTAATTAAAAATGTGTTTTGTTCTTGACAATCCTCTGCTACCGTACGGTTTCAAAAGGTGTTCTGACAGCTGGAAGGCTTCATCCCCTACACAGACAAATGGCATAGGTGGACCAGATGTTTGCGGCAGCGGTCTAGGGGATGGGAACTGGAAGGTGTTTCCATACAGTTTACGCCCCATGGCAGACAGCTTGAAAACTTGAGAGTCATTGGAGCGGCCATAGGCCCCAATATCAACAGCAATAAATTTGTATTCCGCGTCAGCGATGGCCATGAGGACAATTGAAAAATATTTCTTGTAATCGAAATATTCCGATCCCGATCCGGCTGGCTTTACAATGCGGATATGTTTCCCGTCCACAGCGCCCAAGCAGTTCGGAAACTGACATATCTGTCTGAAATTTCAATCCACCTCTCTGTTGTGGGCTCTGGTAAAAACTCTTCAGCTAAGGAGTCCCACAGTGCACGGCATGTGTACTTCACTATTCCAGATATGGTGGAAATCCCGAGTCTGTATTGGAAATGCAGTGACGAAAGGGATTCTCCAGTTGCAAGAAATCTGTGGGGAATTATAAAACAATCAATTAGTTTAAAATCACAGCATTACATACCAAAAGTCAGCTATAACACTTGGAGATGCAAACTACCACCAACAAGATTGCAGTGAAAGTGTGCTCTGATGCGAGCATATCCAATAAATGTGGCTTACCTTAAAGTCACCATCAGACGCTCTGCGGGTGAAACAGAGAAGCGGCAATAGGTGTCCGATTTTCTTATGAGGTGTGCAATGCGCTCCACCAAGTAATCAAAATTCTCCATTTTCATCCGAACATATCCAAAAAATTTATCCGGGTTTCGTCGAAGGTCCATGCAGAGTGTAGAATAGACCCCACGCGTCATTCTCTTGGCTGTGATGGGGTGGATCTACAAACGTCGTCTACGATGCCTGATGCGCTCCTGCTGTCTCGCTCTCTCCTTCTCCAGAACAATCACCCTCAAACGATTCGCCTCCGCTGTAAAATCCGCCAAATTCTTCAAAATATTTCCAATCACAACATCCATCTTCGCCAGTAACTTGCTCTTCTCTCCAACCTGCACTTTCTCCTCTACAACCTGTCAAAGAAGGGCTGTAGGAACACGCTATATATAGTTTTTCAGTAGCCAATCCCTTTCGGAAGGCCACAAGGGGCGATTTTAAAAACCGGATCCGGCGTAATCCGTCGAAAAACGGATCGAAAACCGGATGAGACGGATCCGGTTTTGGCTGTCAAGCGCAAGACGGATCCAGCAGAAAACCGGATCCGTCACATCCGGTTTTACTAAACATTTGCAGGATCCGGAGCTCCGGCACGACGCCGGAACGCGCCTGACGCCAAAAACCTGATGTGTGAAAGTAGCCTAAAGCAAATCATTTTACTTTATACCAAAAAATGGAATGACATTGTGGACATTGTTCAAAGATGTTTTGGGGTTGCTTTGCTGCCTCTGGCACTATTTGCCTTGACTGTGCATGGTATCATGAAATATGAAGAATACTAAATGATTTTGAGTCGCAATGTAGTGTCCAGTGTCAGAAAGCTGAGGTTACGTCCTAGGTCATGAGTCTTCCAGTAGGACAATAACCCAAAACATACTTCAAGAAGCACCCAGAAATGGATGGAAACAAAGCCCTGGAGAGTTATGAAGTGGCCAACAATGTGTTCAGATCTAAAACCCATTGAACACCTGTGGAGAGATCTTAAAATTGCTGTGGGGAGAAGGCAGCCTTCAAATATGAGAGACCTGGAGCAGTTTGCAAAAGAAGAGTGGTCTAAAATTCCAGTTAAGAGATGTAAGAAACTTGTTTATGGTTATGAGAAGCTATTATTTTCAGTTATGTATTCCAAAGGGTGTGCAGCTAAATATTAAGCTGAGGCTGCCAACAATTTTATCTGGCCAATTTTGGGGGTTTTGTGTGAAATGATGTCCAATTTACTTTTTTTTTGTTTTTTTTTGTGTTGTTCCAATACACACAAAGGAAATAAACACATGCATAACAAAACATGTGTAATTGCAATAATTTTCTGGGAGAAATTATTTATTTTCTGAAACAATTTCAAGAGTGCCAACACATTTGGCCATGACTGTATAAGAAAAACAGGGATTTCTCTGGAATAAGACATAGAATTGCAGATATCAAGGTATAATTTTATTCAGCTTCCTATGACTTACATGCTCATATAGACTGCTTAGGGGGGGGATGTTCCTACTGATAGATTCCCTTTAACCTGAATTCCACATGCAATTTTCATTCAGCAGTTTCCACTCAGCCCTCTACTTTATTGGTCACTGTACTATATATCATACACTTTCTTTCGAATTGGCAATATGGCATTATTCATACATAAATATGGTTGTGGGGTACACATGTGCTGTTACGGCAAAACCAGTTGCACCACAGTAAGCTTGATAAAACAGTGTGTGCATGTCCACAACATCATCGGGCATCTGACATATGCATACTGATGTGTAGGCTGGAAGTGTTGTGTTGTTATGTTGTGGTTGCCTTCGCATATGCGGTTTTTCATCTGTGCGTAGGAATGAGCGAACCCGAAATGTCCAGTACTGAACACCGAACACGGACTTTTTACGGTACGTCTTGTGAGAATCATGTGGGAATAGTGGATGAGGGCAGGTATATCTCGCCCAGATACCTTTCCTATGTGGCCTAGTCTGGTCAGTATCGCACCTGGTTACTAATGAATAATGGGAGGCGGATATAAAAGGATGCCAGGTGGTTGTGTGAGGGTCTCAGCCTGGGAACACAGAGAGCCTGTCTGTGAGAGACACATGTGAGTGAAAGCAGTGCCCACTGCAACTGTGGTTTGGCTGGACGGGAGAAGCCCGCCAGTTGGTAGTTAGGTCGGATCTTGTTTAGTTAGTGCCGGACAGGCAAGGATTTGTTTTATGTTTTATTTCCTTTATGCATTGCTTTCACCTAATAAACCTGACCCAGTGTCAGTTATACCCAGACCCCGGCTGTGTGCCTGAGTTTCATGCTGAACGCACGTGACCTTTGACCACAGCAAAGGCGATCCTGGAGTGTTTTATCACATTGTGGTGGAGAACGCGGGCATCACGTGGGAACCATGAGCATGGAGGACATGGTGAAAGCGCTGGTACAGTCCACTGCTGTCCAGCAAGAAGCTAATCGGGTGATGATGGCCCAGCTGAAGGAGTTGGTGGACATGACAGTTACCGATCGTTCGTTTCTCCAGCAGGTGGCGCAGCGCTTGGCAAGCTTACTGTCAGAGACACCGCACTACACTTGCTCATAAAGCCAGTGCGCGTGTCCTGAGTACAGAAGCAGTGCTAAGAGTTACCTGGGGAGCAGGGCAGCAGAGTTGACAATGCGTGCTACAAGCTAATAGTGTTAGGGTCCAGTCAGCGCTGGAAAGTAAAGAGACACGGGACCTGCGGACACTGAAAATGAACAAGCTTGCACAGGACCTATGGTCATGTGACTGCAAGGGGGCGTGGCTTAGCGTCCTGCTTTCAGATATGACAGTACAACTCAGAGTCAGGCAAAACGGAGGTCACAACAGTACGGGCAAACGGAGTACAGGAGGGACAAACAGACGGGAGGTCAGACAAAGCCAAAGGTCATACACAGGATCACAGTACAGTACCAGGGATGAGACAGAGCGGATAATCAGGGCCAAGCAGAGATCAAAACCAAACAGACATAGGAGGTACCAGGCAGAATCCAAAGCGATATCCAGGGAACAGACCGAGTCATACACAGAGAATCAAGTAACCAGAACACAGCACTAACACACTCAGGGGTCACCACACAATGCCAAGGGCAAGAGTATAACTGACAGGGATGGGAGCGTCCTGAAGCTATAAGAAGCCTCCCCAGAACCAGGGAGAGGCCACAATCATAGCCCCAGGTGTGCAGGTAAGCCTGCATCAGGATCACAACCTTTAACCCCAGAAATGCCAGTCATCAGCACTGGTTCCAAACATTAACCCCATGTGTGCGAGTCAAACCCGCACTGAGATCATGACAGTACCCCCCTCTCAACGGGGGGCCTCTGGACCCCCAGGCTTGCCCAGGTACTTAGCATGGAAAGCCCGTACCAGGCGATCAGCATGCATCAACCGGGCCGGTACCCAGGACCTGTCCTCCGGTCCATACCCCTTCCAATGAACCAGGTACTGTACCGACCGCCGTACCAACCTGGAATCTACGATATGACCAACCTCGTACTCCACCTGCCCCTCGACCAAAACAGGAGAAGCAGCAGACTCTGAGTCTCCCCGGACTGCTTCAAAAGGTTTCAGTAGAGATTTGTGGAAGACGTTAGGGATCTTGAAAGAGGGTGGAAGGCACAGCCTATACGCCACTGGATTGATTTTTTCCACAATCTTGTACGGGCCAATTAATTTGGGTCCTAACTTGGCTGACAGAATCTTTAACTTAATGTTTCGCGTGGAGAGCCAAACTTTCTCTCCAACCTGAAACGTGGGACCAGGTGTTCGTTTCCTGTCCGCGAAAAACTTATACCTGCCTTGAGACCTGGATATACGCCGCTGGACTTCTGCCCATGTATCTTTTAACCGCTGAACAGAGTCCTCAGCCCCGGGGCACCCCGAATCCAGACGAGAAAACTCACCAAAATGAGGACTGAACCCATAGTTAATCAAGAAAGGGGACCTACCAGTGGATTGACTCACCCAACTATTGAAGGCAAATTCAGCCAACGGCAGTGCATCGCACCAGTCACTCTGTCTAGCAGAGGTTAGGCACCTGAGGATCTGTTCCAGGGACTGGTTAGTGCGCTCCGTCTGCCCATTGCTCTCAGGATGGTATGCAGACGAAAAGGACAGAGACATACCTAATTTTTTGCAGAAAGCACGCCAAAACTTAGCCACAAACTGCACACCACGATCAGACACCACATTCAGGGGTACCCCATGCAACCGGAGCACATGCTGCACAAACAACCTGGACAACGTTTCAGCTGACGTAGTGCGGAAAGGGATACAAAATGAGCCAGCTTAGAAAACCTGTCCACCACTATCCATACCACTGTATTACCCTTAGATGGAGTGAGATTGGTAACAAAATCCATGGATAAGTGAGTCCATGGTCTTTCGGGCACTGCCAAAGGCATCAGCTCCCCTGCCGGCCGGCTATGAGAGCTTTTAGAACGAGTGCAGACCCCTCAACCAGCAAAGAATTTTTTTATGTCCGAACCAAGGGTAGGCCACCAAAAGATCCTAGCCACTGCCAGATGCGTGGCTGAAATACCAGGGTGAGCACTCAGCTTGGATTCATGGAACTCCTGCAAGAGTTTCAGGCGAAGTTGCAAACAACTTCCCCTCTGGCTTGGCCGCCGAGGCCTGCGACTGGGCCCCCTGAATCTCCCGTTCCAATTCAGATGAGACCTCTGCTATCACAACCCCAGGGTGAAGAATGGAGGACGGTGGCTCAGGGGGCGACACCGGCTGAAAACTGCGTGATAAGGCGTCAGCCTTGACATTCTTAGACCCTGGACGAAATGTAATCGTAAACTGAAAACGGGAAAAAAAAAGTGACCAACGGGCTTGTCTGGGCGTTAGTCTTTTAGCAGATTCAATGTACGACAAATTTTTGTGATCTGTGATCACCGTAACCGGGTGACTGGCCCCCTCCAAAAAGTGTCTCCATTCTTCAAACGCCAATTTGACCGCAAGAAGCTCTCTATTGCCTACGTCGTAATTTCTTTCCGCAGCAGAGAACTTCTTGGAAAAGAAAGCACATGGCCTGAGGTTGGTTAGAGTGGCAGGCCCTTGGGACAACACCGCCCCCACCCCCACCTCAGAGGCGTCCACTTTCACGACGAATGGTTTGGACGGATCTGGCTGCACTAACACAGGAGCAGACATAAAACATTTTTTCAGCGTCGCAAAGGCCTCTTTTGCGAGCGAGGACCAATTTCTCACATCTGCACCTTTGCATGTTAGATCCGTGAGAGGTTTGACCACTTGCAAAAACCCCCGGATAAATTTGCGGTAATAATTGGTGAACCCCAAGAAGCGCTGAAGACCCTTAAGATCTCGGGGTTGCACCCAATCCGCAATGGCCTGCACCTTCTTGGGGTCCATGCGAAAACCCTCACCGGATACAATTAACCCCAAAAAAGGACAACTCTTGTACACAGAATACACATTTTTCCAATTTGGCATACAAATGATTTTCTCTCAGCCTTTGGAGCACAGTTCGTACATGTTCCAAATGAGAATACTTGTCGGGGGAATATATCAAAATATCATCTAAGTAGATAAAGACAAAACGACCAATGAGATCCGAGAATACCACGTTGATGAAATTCTGAAATATGGCAGGGGCGTTGGTAAGACCAAACGGCATGACTAAATTTTCAAATAGTCCCTCGGTCGTGAGGAACACGGTTTTCCATTCATCCCCCTCACGGACCCTTATCAAATTATATGCCCCCCGAAGGTCCAGTTTAGAAAACCACTTTGCCCCTGATAGTTGGTTACATAAATCGGGAATCAACGGAAGGGGGTACGTATTCCGTACAGTAATTTGATTAAGCTCCCGGAAGTCGAGACAGGGACGTAACCCGCCATCTTTTTTCTTTACAAAAAAGAAACCTGCCGCCACAGGTGAGACTGAAGGACGTATGTGTCCTTTGCGCAGACTTTCAGTAATGTACTCCTTCATAGCCAAGCGCTCAGGACCGGACAAATTAAACAGACGGGCTTTGGGTAATTTAGCCCCCGGGACCAGCTCAATAGCGCAGTCAAAGGGTCTATGTGGCGGTAACGTCTCGGCCTCGCTTTCGGAGAATACATCTTCGAAGTCCTTCAGGCATTCCGGAATACCTTCCAGCTCGACAGATGATACAGACACAGATTTAACAGGTTCAACCAGCAGTGCGGATTTATCATACAACTCAAAATCATTAAACCCCCATTGTACAATCTCCCCCGTTTTCCAGTTAATAACTGGATTATGGTGTTGTAACCAGGGCATGCCCAACACCAACCCTGCAGGTAGATTGTCCAGCACAAAACAACTTATTTTTTCCACATGAGTAGCGCCCACTCTAAGCGAAAACACATCAGACATAAAGCGAATTCCCTCCTTAGTGAGGGGAGATGAGTCAATGGCCATCACCTTGATCGGAACCTTGAGCCTAACTGTCCCTATCTTGCAGTGTGTGACCAATTGGGAGTCAATAAGATTAATAGATGATCCGCAGTCCACGAAGGCTGTAGAGGAAAAAGAACTACCATCCACAAACAGTTCCACAGGCAGTACTACTTTAGAAAACGAGGAAAATGGTACCTGAGGGTCTGAGCAGCCTCCCCGTTGACTACCCAGACCTAGTCGTTTCCCGCCGACCGGGTTTGAAGACGGGCAATTCGGGCACTCCCTTTTCCAATGTCCCGTTTTACCGCAGTAAAAGCATAACTGCATGTCCTTCTGGCGTTTCCTCTCCGTATCCTTCAGGGAGAGGGCGCCTATATCCATGGGCTCAGGGGCAGTCTCTTTTCCACTGGGGAATAATGGAGTATCCACCTGCATCACCCCTCTGGCCCGCAGCCTGCGGTCCATCCGGACGGCCTGGGTCATGGCGTCCTCGAGAGAGTAAGGTGGGGGATGTAACGCCAAGGCATCCTGCAGCCGCTCGGACAAGCCTCTGCGAAAGAGTCCTCGGAGTGCGGCATCGCTGCAAGAGACCTCTGCCGCCCAGCGGCGGAACTCAGAACAAAACCACTCAGCTGAGTGTTTCCCCTGACAGACACTCATCAACATGTCCTCTGCCAATCGCACTCGGTCAGGTTCATCATAAATGTGCCCGAGGGCCTCAAAGAATGCGTTCAGGAGCAGAGGAAGACAGAGAAAGCCCATGCTTGCGGAGCCCCCCGAAGTAGGGAAATAATGACCCCCACCCTCTGGAACTCATCCCCAGAGGAGCGGGGCCTTAGAGAAAAAAAAAGCTTGCATCCTTCTCTGAAAGACCTGAACTCCTTTTTATCCCCTGAGAAAAGGTCTGGTAATTTGACCGGAGATTCGGGGGACGCTAATGACACATCCCTGCCCCCAGCACCAGAAGCCCCTGCATCGACAGCCCCCTGCACAGTAACCACCAACTGATGCTGGGTCTGGGCCATCGTGTGTTGTTCCACATTGAGCTTATGAAACATTTGGGTCAGGTGCTTGACCTGATCAGACAAGGCTTGTATGGGATCCATGAGGATAACACAATTTTTTTTTTTTTTTTTTTCTTTCTTCAGAAAAAACAAAAACAAAACTGAAATGGTCAGTTATAATGTCAGAGACACCGCACTACACTTGCTCATAAAGCCAGTGCGCGTGTCCTGAGTACAGAAGCAGTGCTAAGAGTTACCTGGGAAGCAGGGCAGCAGAGGTGACAATGCGTGCCACAAGCTAATAGTGTTAGGGTCCAGTCAGCGCTGGAAAGTAAAGAGACACGGGACCTGCGGACACTGAAAATGAACAAGCTTGCACAGGACCTATGGTCATGTGACTGCAAGGGGGCGTGGCTTAGCGTCCTGCTTTCAGATATGACAGTACAACTCAGAGTCAGGCAAAACGGAGGTCACAACAGTACGGGCAAACGGAGTACAGGAGGGACAAACAGACGGGAGGTCAGACAAAGCCAAAGGTCATACACAGGATCACAGTACAGTACCAGGGATGAGACAGAGCGGATAATCAGGGCCAAGCAGAGATCAAAACCAAACAGACATAGGAGGTACCAGGCAGAATCCAAAGCGATATCCAGGGAACAGACCGAGTCATACACAGAGAATCAAGTAACCAGAACACAGCACTAACACACTCAGGGGTCACCACACAATGCCAAGGGCAAGAGTATAACTGACAGGGATGGGAGCGTCCTGAAGCTATAAGAAGCCTCCCCAGAACCAGGGAGAGGCCACAATCATAGCCCCAGGTGTGCAGGTAAGCCTGCATCAGGATCACAACCTTTAACCCCAGAAATGCCAGTCATCAGCACTGGTTCCAAACATTAACCCCACGTGTGCGAGTCAAACCCGCACTGAGATCATGACACTTACCTGAGGTTAACCTGGAAGCCGAGTCGAGAGTGATTCACGTGAGTCGGTACTGGCAGAAGATGACGACCGAAGATGACCTCGAGGCATACCTGACCACGTTTGAACGGACGGCGGTGCGAGAAAAATGGCCGAAGGCACGATGGACCGGCCTGATTGCCCCGTTTCTTTCCGGTGAGGCCCAAAAGGTTCCAAGTCATAACTTGGAACCTGAAGCCGCGCAGCACTTTCACAAACTGAAAGCCGAGATCTTCGCCCGGCTGGGAGTGACGACCGCTGTCCGTGCACAGAGAGTGCATCAATGTACTTATCAGCCGGATAAACCACCGCGGTCACAGATGTTCGACCTGATCCACGTGACGAAGAAGTGGCTACAACCCGAGGTGTTGACAGCGCCAGAGATAATCAAGAGAGTCGTCATGGACAAGTACCTGAGAGCTCTACCGCCAGCCCTGAGGAAGTGGGTAAGCCACGGAAATCCTACGACGGCAGATCAACTGGTGGATCTGGTTGAACGTTACTCCGTGGCGGAAGGACCCCGAGACGACGCTACCCCACCTTGTTCTTCATCATCTCCACGTGGAACCGGTAAGACTGTTCCAGGGAGTAGGGGAGAAGGAAAAATCCCTAAGACAGTGCGGTAGGAAAACGGGACTGCCCGCACTGCGAGGCCAAGAGTAACGAACTATGGTCTAAGCAAGGGGCCCATTAGGTGTTTCCGCTGCCAAGAGATGGGACACATTGTTGCGAACTGTCCACTCACTACTGAACCCATGCAGTGCGACATCACTGACTCTAAAAACCGCATGTCTATGGTTGCACGGGTAGTGAGTGTGAATGCTGGTCAAAAGGATGTGGAAAAACACTTGTGTGATTTAACTGTTGATGGAAAAAATGTGGTGGCCTTGTTAGACTCGGGAAGTGTGGTGACTCAGGTGAAGGCCAGTCTGGTGTCAGCCCCGACTGGACCATCAGACAAATTTTCTGTAACGTGTGTGCATGGAGACACCTGTTCGTACCTCACCGGGGTCATATGCATTACTACTTCCTATGGGTCTGTGCAACATAAAGTGGGACTCGTCCCGGCGTTATTGCATGATGTTATCCTGGGCCGGGATTTTCCCCACTTCTGGCAATTGTGGGAGAATCAGTTGATACCCCAGGGTAATAGTGTACATGATTCTTCTCCCAGGGTGCGTGTGGGTCCCGAACCCCTGGAAGAGGCTTCCCCGGAAGACTCGGGGGAAGAGTCTGCTGGAAATGACCTGCAGTGCCCGTTTTCAGTCCTGGCGGATGATACGGAGGAGACCGGGGAAGAGGAGGAGGCCGACAGCCGTCCACCTCCCCATTTGCCGGATTTAGAAGTTCAGAAAGATGACTTCCAAAGCAAGCAAATAAAGGATCCTACCCTTTCTCAGGCTAGGACAAATGTAAAAGTGATAAATGGGGTACCCGTAGAACCTGTCTCTAGGCTGCAATATCCTTACATGGTTCTGGAGAATGATTTACTCTATCAGATAGAGAAAAAGGGGGAAGACACGGTGCAACTATTAGTCGTGCCAAAACCCTACCGGCGGCATGTGCTGGACCTGGCCCACGGACATGTGATGGGAGGTCACCTGGGAGTCCAGAAAACCACCGAAAGGATATTACACTGTTTTGTTTGGCCAGGCATGCATTATATATTATGAGTCTTGTCCTGACTGCCAAGCCTCTGCACCTAAGCCCCTGTTCTGTAGCCATTTGGTACCCCTACCTATTATTGAAGTCCCGTTTGAGAGGATTGGGATGGATTTAGTTGGGGCCCCTTCCACGGTCTGCACGTGGACACCAACATATCCTGGTCATCTTGGATTATGCCACTCATTACCCGGAGGCCATCCCTTTGTGTAACACGGCCACCAAGACGATTGCCAAGGAACTGGTGCATGTGTTTAGTCGGGTCAGTATACCAAAACAGATACTCACTGACCAGGGGACCCCCTTTATGTCCAGGGTAATGAAGGAGCTCTGCCGATTGTACAAATCGAACCGTTACGCACATCCGTGTATCACCCTCAAACAGACGGGTTGGTCGAACGGTTCAATAAAACTCTGAAGCAGATGCTGAGAAAGGTGATAGACAAGGATGGGAAGAACTGGGACTATTTACTTCCGTATTTGCTTTTTGCCATCAGGGAAGTACCCCAGTCTTCCATGGGATTCTCGCCTTTCGAGTTATTGTACGCCCGATGTCCTCGCGGACTGTTAGACGTTGCAAAAGAAACCTGGGAGGGACAGGTCACTCCGTTTAAAACGGTGATAGATCACGTCACACAGATGCAGGGCCGTATTGCGGCTGTTATGCCTATCGTCAAAGAACACATGATGCAGGCTCAAGGAGCCCAAAAAAGAATCTATGATAGGGGCGCCAAGATCCGTACGTTTGCACCCGGAGATAGGGTGTTGATCCTGGTCCCCACGGTGGACAGTAAGTTCCTGGCAAAGTGGCAGGGCCCCTTTGAGATTAAGGAAAGAGATGGTGAAGTAAATTACAAAGCATACCAGGCAGGTAAACGGAAACCTGAACAGATTTATCATGTAAATCTGATAAAACCCTGGAAAGATCGGTCTGCCTTGTCAGCGGAGCTGGCCCGTCCCGTCTGCTCGCATACTGCACCGGAGGTACGGGTTGCAGAGACTCTCTCGGAGCGGCAAAAGACAGGTCAGGCAGTTTCTACTTCACAACCAAAAGTTTTTCTCAGAAAAACCCGGGCAGACTACGCTAATGAAACATGACATCGTAACGGAACCTGGTGACACAGTTCACGTGAAACTCTACCGAATCCCGGAAGCGCGCTGTGAAGCCGTTTCCCGAGAAGTAAAGGCAATGTTAGAGTTAGGAGTCATTGAGGAATCGCACAGTGCTTGGTCCAGCCCGATTGTGCTAATTCCTAAAGCGGACAGCACCATCCGGTTCTGCAATGACTTCAGGAAACTGAATGCGGTCTCAAAATTTGATGCCTACCCTATGCCCCGGGTCGACGAGTTAATAGATCGGTTAGGAAAAGCCCGGTATATTACGACCCTAGATCTAACAAAGGGGTATTGGCAGATCCCTCTGGCTGAGGCTGCCAGAGAAAAGACGGTATTTGCTACGCCGGAAGGATTATTTCAGTATGTGTATATGCCGTTTGGACTGCACGGGGCACCGGCGACCTTCCAGAGACTGATGGGTCGAGTCCTGAGGCCACATAGGCGGTACGCTTTGGCCTATTTGGATGACATTGTCATTTACAGCTTGGACTGGGAGACTCATCTCCAGAAAGTACAAGCTGTGATTGACGACCTGTGGGAGGCAGGTCTAACCGCGAACCCCAAGAAATGTCACATCGGGCTAGAAGAAGCCCGGTATTTGGGGTATGTAATTGGGAGGGGTATTGTTAAACCCCAGCTCGATAAGATTCAGGCGGTTCAGGACTGGCCGCAACCTGTCAACAAGAAGCAGGTGCAAGCCTTTCTGGGGATCGCCGGCTATTATCGCCGGTTCATACCCAACTTTGCAGCCATCGCTACCCCCCTGACTGATCTTACAAAAGGGAAAGACTCTGTCATGATTAAATGGAGTTTAGCGGCTGAAGAAGCCTTCCAAAGCCTAGAACGGGCACTTTGCTCTCAACCAGTACTGGTGACTCCGGACTTCTGCAGCGAGTTTGTGGTACAAACGGATGCCTCTTATACCGGTATCGGGGCCGTACTGTCACAAGTGAGGGACGGAATGGAACACCCAGTGCTCTATCTCAGCAGGAAACTGAATAAACATGAGCAAAAGTATTGTCACGGCACCGCCAGACTCAGGGCCTGCTGTCCCGGCCTCGGCCAGTAGGAGGCGCCGGACTATCACATCACCTTCAGACTCAGGGCCTGCTGTCCCAGCCTCGGCCAGTAGGAGGCGCCGGACTATCACATCACCGTCAGACTCAGGGCCTGCTGTCCCAGCCTCGACCACTAGGAGGCCCCGGACTGTCCTATCACCATCTGACCCGTGGCCTGCAGTCTCGGCCTTGGTCTCTGGGAGGCGTTGTGCTTCAACCCCGAGTGATGGCGGCGATAGTCATGAGGCTCCTGCGCAGGCGTCCGCTGGACGCAGGCTTCGCTCCTCGGTCAGTCATGAAGGGGCTGGTGCATTACCATCCAGCCTGGTCCTGGGGGCGGTCCGGATGACATCATCAGGCCACGGGCCTGTAAGGGATGACCTGATCCCTCAAATACCTTGGGACTGCTCTTGCAGGCCGCCGGATATATTCTTGGTTCCCCTGCATGTTACTGTGTGAATTACTGTTGACTGACTGACTTTTGCCTGGACTTCTGACCCTTCTTCTGCCTAACGATTCTGTACCTCTGCGACTCTCCTGGTTTATGACACTGACTTCGGCCTGGATTCTGACTCTGCTTCTGTCTAACGATTCGGTACCTCTGCGACTCTCCTGGTTTATGACACTGACTTCGGCCTGGATTCTGACTCTGCTTCTGTCTAACGATTCGGTGCCTCTGCGACTCTCCTGGTTTATGACTCTGGCTTCGACCTGGTATCTGTCTTTGCTGCTGTCTACTGTTGTTATACCATTTCTGCCTGACTGGTTTAGTCTCAGATATCATTGCCTTTGTGTCCTGTGTTGGAACACCTTTCTGGCGACCGTCCTGCTCTGGTCATTGCTCCTATTCAGACAGCACCTCCTGGGCTCTGCTATAAATCCAGATCCCTGTATAGGGGTAAAGGGTATCAGTGTTTCTCGGGGTGTTGTCCGGCTGCAGCCCAGACCGCAGGCAGACGTCACAAGTATGCAGTCATAGAAAAAGAGTGCCTAGCCATTAAGTGGGCTCTAGAGGTCCTCAAATATTACCTGGTGGACCGAAAGTTCAGGCTGATCACTGACCATGCCCCTCTCAAGTGGATGCACTTGAACAAGGAACGGAATAGCCGGGTGACCCGGTGGTTCCTTGCCCTGCAGGCCTACACTTTTACGGTGGAGCACCGCCCAGGGGTATAGATGGGGAATGCAGATGCCCTGTCCCGAGGGCACTGTTTGGCGGGTGTCATTGCTCGACCGGAGTGGTCTGAGCAGAGGGGGGGATATGTGAGAATCATGTGGGAATAGTGGATGAGGGCAGGTATATCTCGCCCAGATACCTTTCCTATGTGGCCTAGTCTGGTCAGTATCGCACCTGGTTACTAATGAATAATGGGAGGCGGATATAAAAGGATGCCAGGTGGTTGTGTGAGGGTCTCAGCCTGGGAACACAGAGAGCCTGTCTGTGAGAGACACATGTGAGTGAAAGCAGTGCCCACTGCAACTGTGGTTTGGCTGGACGGGAGAAGCCCGCCAGTTGGTAGTTAGGTCGGATCTTGTTTAGTTAGTGCCAGACAGGCAAGGATTTGTTTTATGTTTTATTTTCTTTATGCATTGCTTTCACCTAATAAACCTGACCCAGTGTCAGTTATACCCAGACCCCGGCTGTGCGCCTGAGTTTCATGCTGAACGCACGTGACCTTTGACCCCAGCAAAGGCAATCCTGGAGTGTTTTATCACAGTCTGCTTTCTTGTTCAGGTTTGCCAGTCTAATAAAGCTTGTTGATAGGCTGCAGCACAGTCAAGCAACATGCTTTTAGAATAGGCACTTCCGGAGCCATTACAGCCATGCCAGGTATTGGCATGGCTGTGATTCGTCGGCGCAGCACGTGACCCGGCCTTTATAAAGGCCAGATCACAAGTGCCGCCGCCATTATGCTCTCAGTAGTGTAGGGGATAGGACAGAGCTGGAGTGAGGAGCAGATTCTGACTGCAAAAAAAAAATGTCTGCAACCTATATTTTTGCTACTACTGTGATAAAATCTGCTGTTTGTACTCTCCAAACCTCTCTATGAGAGTACTGTGCTAAAGTCTGATGTGTGTACTCGCCCCCTCCCCCACCTGTGGGAATACTGTTCCTTCAGCCACTGTGTGCACTCTGCACCCCCTCGCCTGTGACATTACTATCCATTAATAGACCAAATAAATATTTTTTCAGGACAGCTGTGTGTTTTCTACTTGTTTTGAAAATAAATATATTGGATCAGCAGTCTTTTTGCCATTTCTAGGGCCAAAAAATAATTTCTCTGGACCAGTGTGTATTTTTTAATAGTCTGTGAAATAAATAATTGGCATTAGCCATCTATCTGCCATTTCTAGGCCAAATAAATCATTTTTCAGGACCGATGTGTATTTTCTAGTAGTAATGCAACAAAATTACTAGCATCAGTCATCTAGTTGCTATTTGTAGGCCAAACAAATATTTTTTCAGTATTACTAGGTGATCAGATGTGATTACAGTCGGGTCAATAGCTGAAAAATGATATGAATTCGTCAATATGATGATAAAATGACTGGGTGGCCAACATCAATAGTAGTAACTTACTTAATTAGATATTGGTCCAGTAATCCAAGGATAAATTGGAGTGGCCCAAAGGTAATGCTAAAATAATGTATATAAGCTTAAATTAGGATGTAAGGTTACCAGGTAGTGCTAAATTACAAGGTAGTGCTGACTGGTGCATTAATATGTAAAGTTACTAGGCTTTGCTAGGTTGTAGGATGGCAGTTACGTGTCCTGTCAATGGTGGTGCAGTGCAATGGCAGAATCTAGATGTCTGCGTGCAGGGCACAGGAGGTTAGACGGCTTGCTGCGCGAAGCGGTGCTTCAGGCAAGCCCGGACGCCAGCCCCAAAGGGGCTACAGGGAGGGCGCACATGACTAAGGAGGGATGCTAGGCCTGAGGGTTAGTGAAGGGTAAGGTGTAGTGCTTTTGTGTTTGTGGGGAAGGTGTGGGTTGGAGCTATGGGGCTTATGGTGCAATGTGAGTTGGCAGGGAGTGGTCAGTAGTGCTTTGTGCTTGTGGGGAAGGTGTGGGTTGGAGCTATGGGGCTTATTGTGCAATGTGAGTTGGCAGGGAGTGGTCAGTAGTGGGATGGATATATAGGGCAGAACTGTGGGGGGATGGTCATTCCTTACCTTGCAGACGTCCGGAATCGTCAGCTTCTCACATCTGGGACTTCAGCTTGAATCTTTGGATCCAGAAGATGGAATACCTCATGGCACAGATGAAGAGGATGATGTAGCAGCGCGGCCAGCAGTGGATGAAGGAACAGCTGCAGCGATGGTCTGGTGATGGCGACGGCGGAGAAGATGGGACCCCTCTGCCTCCAAAGCGGCAGCGACGATCACGGCCTCCTGAGCACCTCAGCCCGGAGTTAAGTTTGCAGCGGAGGATGAGCCCCATTAGCAGACCTGTTGCAGAAGACATCGCGGGGCCGGAGCCAGAAGTCGAGAAGCAGGCAGCAAGGTAACGGGACGGTGAGTGACGTGGCCGGCCTCCCCTCCATTTCGGATCGCGTCATACAGTGGTGACGCGCACGTCGCGGCCACGTTACCCGGCGTGGTCACCTGACCCGGCGCGGTCATCGGCATCAGTGGACGGCGGTGACGTGACGCGGCAAGGAGCCCGGTGGCGAGGTGGTGTGTGACTTCACCAGCCTCATTTCCTTTCTCGCGGCGCTGGGGGGAAGCGGGCGGTGGCTCGGTCATGTGGCCACCCTTCAGCTGCCAGGGGCCACAGGTCATGTGGTCCGGCGTCGCGTTCCCCCGGCGTTGGGTGCCAGATTCAGGAGGTGTTGCCTGCGGCTGGAGCGCCAACCTCCCCCCCGTTTGAGGCTCCGAGCCAGTGACTTTTTGCCATGCGTTCCCGGACGGACAATCGGTCTGGGCGCTGGCGCTGCGGCCCAGGAGGGCTGCAGTCGGCGTAGATCCATGGAGAAGATCGCAGTTGCGGTGCTCGACGCGGAGGACACGTGACGGCTGTTCCGTGGGGTTCCGCGGAGTCAGCCTAGTAAGTAAGGCTCACTTAAACCTTTATTAATGTCTAGATTATATTGGTTGGGAAGGGTGTTGCTACGTATGGTTTCGGGTGTTTGTCTGGGGGTTCGGAAAGATGCGCGGCTGGTCCATGTGGACAGCGTTCGAATCTGTGAGGGAATGGTTGCTTTGTGGTCCAGGAGGCTGTTTTGTGCACTTCATGAGTGTTGGGAGGTATTTTTTAATTTCATGCTAGTTTGCTTTTATGATAGTGGGTATATCTATAGGTGACGACATCATTTTATTTTGGTTAGTATAATTGTGCTTGCATTCTCTGGGTGTTTGTGTATGACTGGTGGTGATTCCATGGCGGTTTGTGAGTAATTCAGGTGGTGATACGGATATTGGCAGAGCGGTGGTGGATAGCCATATCCATGCCAGTTTTATGGTTTATTGTTATAGGCATGGGGTCTTTGGGCTGGAGGATTATCGCCGCGCCAAGTATTTGATAAGGGTTTGATGGTAGTTCACTGATGTGGTGAGCTGTTTTATCGCTGTGCCTAGTATTTGATAAGGGTTGATGTTAGTTCACTGATGTGGTGAGCAGTTTTATCGCCGCGCCTAGTATTTGATAAGGGTTGATGTTAGTTCAATGATGTGGTGAGCAGTTTTATCGCCGCGCCTAGTATTTGATAAGGGTTTGATGGTAGTTCACTGATGTGGTGAGCAGTTTTATCGCCGCGCCTAGTATTTGATAAGGGCTTGATGGTAGTTCACTGATGTGGTGAGCAGTTTTATCGCCGCGCCTAGTATTTGATAAGGGTTGGATGGCAGTTCACTGACGTGGTGATCTGTTTGGGTAGTGCATCGGGCCGCTTAATCTTTCACGTTACAGTGGGGTGTGTTCTATTGCTGGTCAGAGGTGAGGGGGTAGGTGGTCGAGTTTTCATTAGGGTGTGTTTTATTTATATGCCGGGTTCGGTTCTCCAATAGGGGCTTTGAGTGTACTAAGGGTTTTCATGTTCACTAGGGGCATTTTGGTTTGTTGCGGCAGACGTTCTGGTGAGGTCGAGATGCTTGGGACGGCAGATCATTCGGGAACCTGCCTTTCTGGCAGCAATGGATGACATTTCCCCCGGGGGGCTTGGAGTTGACCTTTTACCGGATTTGTTTTCCTGGTTAATTTCTGGGGTACGTAGATATGGCGTGGAGCTGGGGTTATGGTTGGTCAATGTCCGGTTGTTGAGGTCCGTGGTTTGGTTTCTGTGTGGTAGTCGGGGATTATCTGGTATTAGGGATGGTGCAGTGCTTATTTTCTGTTCATGGTCCAACCTGGGACTACTATCTGGTATTAGGGAAGGTGGTGTGCTTATTTCTGTTCATGGTCCAACCCTTGACTACTTTGGGTTTCTTCATGCTCAGGGCGTTGTTGCGGTTATAATGTGTTTGGATAAGTCAAAGTGGTTGATTCACCTGGGGCCCTATGTCTAAGTCAGGTTAGGTTAACGAGTACATCGTGTCAGGTCGGGGGTCGTTATTAGGTTCCCGTGTATATCGCGCTGCTGTTTTGGGGGGTTGATTTTGGTTACTGAATACGTGGGGCTACGATCCACTGGGGGTTTTTGCATGATCTGCAGTCATATGGCGTTCTTACGGTAATTTGCTGGTCGTGGCTGCCCTGGGGCAGTTTTAACAACTTTTGTACGTAAGGACTGGTGGGTTCTCACTGCGGTTCTTTAGGGTTGCCGATTGAGCTTTTGGCAGACTGTATCGGGTGGTATTTGTTACAGCCGTTGATTGCAGCTACGTAGGAGTTTATTATACAGAGTGGATAGTTTTTCGTTACAATGGGCTAGGAGGTTTATTGTGGGTGCAGCTGGTCCTGCTTTGCCTTCTGGGTATACAGCTCTCCTTAGAGTCTTTTCTTTTTGGGTGCCCCCGGACGGGGGGGCCAGGGTGAAGTGTTGCGCAAGGATGATGCAACATTTGAGTTGGGTAACCCAGCGTGTGCTTTACTGGTCTCGGGGGTCCTGGTTGGTGAACGGTTTGTTTATCCAGCGGGTGTTGTTCCATTTGTCAGGAATTCTGTATAGAGCATGAGGCAGGACATGTTGTTTCGATGGCCGTGTGAATGGTCTCCCGCGTGGGTGTAGCCCGTCCGGCAATACATGGCTATGTCATTTATTCCGTTATGCGCACTTGTCAGGACCGGCTGGTATTATGGGGACACGGTTGTGGTGCAGCGCTGCTGCGGGGGAGGTGTACTTTAGGTAGTGGGTGAGCAGGTTGCAGCTATAACATTACTTTCATTAATGTCGGGCTGGTGGTACGCTGTGGCAGGGGAAGCTAGTGCGATGTGCATTGACTTTTAATGATTCTAAGGACCTGGTAATCGTCTGGGGTTGTGCTCCGTTTGGGGGTGCTTTTTGCGGTGCTTTAAGGCTGAGTGGTGGACAAGCATCGGGCACCGGTGAGTGCAATGTTTTGACGGATGGCCCGGGTTTATGGTGTCTGGGGTTTTCGGGAGACGTGATGTGTGTCTGAGTTTTCCTGGACTTCAGGTGGTGTGGAGTCGCTTTTCTTTCTTTTGTGAGTAGTGTCGAATCTGCAGTTCAGTGGGGAATGGGTGCGGAGTACATCTCACTTTTGGTAAGAGGGTGGCAACAATAGTGTTGTGATTCTGGGTTCGAGGTGCACGGGTGATGCACACAATTAATTCGTTCCGGGTCGTAGTGATTACGGGGTGGATTGGTTTATGTTTTCTAGTTGGGTGGATATTTTAAGATAGATGCTATCACGCAGGGTTGACGGGACCAACAGCGTTTTGGTACTGCACGTGTGTGGTGGAGACTTGGTCGCTGGGGCGTCAAGGAGTTTGATCTGAGACATCGGGCCTGAATGCTCCTGCCTGGGAGCCATGCTCGTGTTGTTGTTCATGACTATATAGTGGGGCACGTTTTTCAACAATCTGTCGGAGGTTGGGGAACCAGTGTAGGTTCTGTTGTTACGTCTATAATGGTTGGCTTTGATTATTATCAGGTGGAGTGCAATTTTCTGCCTGGGAGCCGTGCTCATGTTGGTGTCCATAGGGGCTCCTGTTTGGAATGACTACATAGTGGGTTTTACTGGGCACATTTTCAAGAATCTATCAGAGGTTTGGGGAACCAATGTAGGTTCTTTTGTTCACGGCAATAATGGTTGGCTTTGATTAATTATTAGGTGAAGTATAATTTTCGGAGGCGCCTGCAATGTTGCGGTCTCAACGAGGCAGAGGCGGCGGCTCAGGTTGGGGACTGGTCGCGCAGGCGGTGCATAGGATTGGACGATGCGGTTGGCTAGTTGCAGGTCTTGGGTGTAGCTGACCTTGTTGTACTGGTATTTTGGTGTAGGTTGGCATTGTGAGGTCTAATGGGGATCAGTTTTGATTGATTGGTCTTGGTACAGAAACATTGGTTACTCGAGCCGCAGAGTCGGCTCGGGTTGGGTTTTTGGTGGTGGTACTCGCACGTACAAGGTGTCATACGTGCTCGCGGTGGCGGAAAGGAGGGGGGTATTTGAAGTCGGTGGATTGCACAAAGAGCGGGGGGGTGAACCCAGTGCAGGAGCGGGTTACCCCTGGTGGTGCAATGGTATACTTGGTTAAGGTGGGTCCCAGCTGTGCTGGGTCACAGCGGGACATGTTAACGTGGGACCCTGCTGTGCTCGGTCACAGCGGGGCATGTTAACGTGGGTCCCTGCTGGGCTGGGTCCCAGCAGGACATTGGTTGGGCAACACTCGGCTGGGTGTCCTCGAGCCGGTGTGGTGCGGCTGAGGGCACGTGGTGGAGCTGGT
Source organism: Dendrobates tinctorius (assembly GCF_039654945.1). NCBI lineage: Eukaryota > Metazoa > Chordata > Amphibia > Anura > Dendrobatidae > Dendrobates > Dendrobates tinctorius. The sequence goes on along the minus strand of NW_027362048.1, from coordinate 1,292,422 downwards.
GTTGCAATCATGTACAATGGGTTTTGCAACACTCGGCTGGGTGTCCTCGAGCCGGTGTGGTGCGGCTGAGGGCACGTGGTGGAGCTGGTGTTGCAATCATGTACAATGGACTCTTCATTTACCCCCCCTCCTTTTGCTGGTGGTTATGTTTATGGAATATTTCTACGTTTATGGATAAAATGTTATTGCTTGTTTGGTGTTAATAAACAGGGCTGCTGTGGCCTTTTACATCCAATGTCACGCAGTCGTGTCTTATTTAAGTTAAGAAGGGGTAAGTGTGGGTTTTGGGAGGGGTCATTACAGTGAAGCCGTCAGTCAGACTTTCCTAAGTCAAGGTAACTCAGCTGCTAGGTAGCAGAGGACACTAGCATAAGCGTGTAGTATACAACAATCTGAGCTGCTCGCCACACAGAGTGGCACTTCAGAGAGCTCAGTGGCTAGATTGCTAGATTGTGAGAGGATGCCCGCACCTCGCGCGCTCTGGCGGGAAGCGACGCTGAGGATGTGGTGTGGTTGGAGGAGGGAGGAGCTGTTGTGACATCACAGGGCTGCAGGACGGATAGGCGTATGGGACAATCTACCAACGCATTTCAAGGGGTATCTCCCCTCTTCGTCAGGGTTATGCCCTCATTAGGCATCCAGTCCTTATAAAGGCTTCTTCCCTCCCTCCATGATTGTGCCTGCCGCTGATTGATTAATGTCACGGATACATAGTGCTGCATTTGTTATGATAGCTGCTTTGGAAAAGAATGATCTCACTTGGAGCTTTATATTGTTTGTCAGTAGGAACATACTAATGAAATCTAATATATAAAGCTCAAAGTGTGTATGTATGTGTGCATGTGTGTATGTCCGGGATAGGCATCCGCACCGTCGCAGATACAGCCACAAAATTTGGCACAGTCACACGTCTGGACCCCGAGAGCGTCCTAAGCTATGTTGTGAGGCGAAATTTTAACCCCACGCGTTCCAATTCACCAAACAATTTTGCCCCTATCTACATACTGAGGAAAAAGTGTGTGCGCGTCAAGCCCCGCCCCTCATTATGATGTCACAATGCCCCTATCTACATAATGGGGAAGCAGGGTGTGCGTATCAAGCCCCGCCCCTCATTATGATGTTACAATGGTTGCCATGGGGATGCTGATGTCATCATAGGTTGCAAGCCCCGCCGCTCATTATGATGTCATAATGGTTGACTAGGAGATGGAGGATGTGTGATGGGTGTATGGGCACTGGACTATGGGATGGAGGATATGTATGATGGGTATATGGGCACGGGACTATGGGATGGAGGATGTGTATGACGGGTGTATGGGCACGGGACTATGGGATGGAGGATATGCATGACGGGTATATGGGCACGGGACTATGGGATGGAGGATATGTATGACGGGTATATGGGCATGGGACTATGGGATGGAGGATATGTATGACGGGTATATGGGCACGGGACTATGGGATGGAGGATATGTATGATGGGTATATGGGCATTGGACTATGAGATGAAGGATGTGTGATGGGTATATGGGCACTCAACTATGGGATGGCGAATATGTATGATGGGTATATGGGCATGGGACTATGGGATGGAGGATGTGTGATGGGTATATGGGCATGGGACTATGGGATGGAGGATGTGTGATGGCTATATGGGCACTCGACTATGGGATGGAGGATATGTATGATGGGTATATGGGCACGGGACTATGGGATGGAGGATGTGTGATGGGTATATGGGCACTGGACTATGGGATGGAGTATAATTATAATTTGCTATAACTAACCACAGTTAGTTACTATTATTAAAGAGAACTTTAATAATATGTGTAGGCAGTTCAGAAACATGTGTTTTGCCATAGTGTAATTAAAATGGTGTTTAATTAAAACTTAAATTTTATTACTAATAATCTAAAAACATGTAGGTTTCTCTAGAGTTAATATGGTTTAAAAGAATATAAATTATATAATGGCTTTAAGTTAAAATTGTGCTGTGCAGTGAAAATCATTTAAGAACAAACAATAAATGGTTTATGATGTAATTAAAAATTATATATTTTGTGTTACCACCTCTTGTTAAATTATAAAAAGAATAAAACGCCTGTTACCATTAGTCAGTGTGTCTTTGGGTGCAAGGCACACTGTCATTAAAATTTAGATTACTGTTTGGCTTACTTCTGATACATAATATCTAAAAATATTCTAAAATTATGGAGGAAATAAATTAGGTTAAAATGCATAAAGTTCGATCTCCTGATTCAAGCCATTTGGGTCTAGACTGTTAAGGGTGAATATCCACCTGGATTCCACCCTTTGACATGGCTTTAAGGAAATCGCCCCCCCCCACCTTGGGTTACGTTGGACTGATTGAATGCCAAAGAAAGAAATTCCTAGGCAAGAATGATTATGTCTTTCGAGGAAGTGATGAGATAATGGATGCCCTTTGAAACCCTTATTAATATTGTCCAAATGCTCTTTAATTCTGTCCATCTGGCGTCTTTTTGTGCTGCCAACATATATTTTATTGCATGGACATTTAAGTATGTAGATAACGCCCACAGTTTGGCATGTAATATAATTTTTAATATGGTATTGATGTGTACCATTTGAATCCATGAATGTGGTATATAACTGTTTTCTATTGATGTCCATTTGCAACATGGACACTTTCCGCATGACTTGAAGCCTTGTATTTGGGCTGTTGGGCTAATGAAAAATGATTTGTGATGATTAGTATTTTTATTCATCCTAGAGGACAAGACTGGTTTAGTTGTAGGTGCCAGAAGGAGACCCAGATTTTGTGCCCCTTTTATATACAAATTTGGGGTACTTTGGTAATAAGTCCCCAATGCATTTGTCTCCTTGTAATATCGGCCAATGCTTCAAAATGATCTTATTAAACTGTTTGTATCCTGAATGGAATTAGGTGACTATGGGTAATTGATTTACCTGTTCTTTAAGAGTCAAGGAGTTAGTATCTGTTTGGGTTTTGGTCAATAGGGAATCTTTGGGTATGGCTTCTACTTCTTGTCTTGCTTTGTCCAAAGCTACTGAGTTGTGCTTTGCTGTGCTTTGTCCTCGAATTGTGCCATTAGATTTCTGGTTTCCATGTGATAATCGCAGATATTTGTACAGTTCCTTCTAATTCTCATATTGTCCTTTAGGCCTCTTTCACACTTCAGTTTTTTACAATCAGTCACAATCCGCCAGGTTTTGAAAAAAACGGATCCTCAATTTTCTTTTGAGGATCCGTTTTTTTCCCCCATTGACTTCCATTAATGGCGGATTGTGACGGATGGCTGTCCGTTGCATCCGTTTTTTTTGAGGATCCGCCAAAAGTTGCTGTCCGTCACCATCCTCAAAGATTTGAAAACGGAGCTTGCAACGTTTTTTTCTCTGGCGGATCCTCAAGACACTGATTTAACCCGAAATTCATTCTGGGTGCCGGACAAAAAAAAATTCTCTCTCTCTCCCTCTCTCCCTCTCTCTCTCTCTCTCCAGGCTGTGATTCCTTTAAGATTCTTCATTTTGCGGATCCGTCAAAAAAACGGACGGGTGGCATCCGTTGTCATCAGTACTAAAACGGATCCGCCATCCGTCCTTTTGGCGGATTTTGACTGATGCAAAAAACTGAAGTGTGAAAGAGGCCTTAGGGATATAGGCCATTGATCATTTTGTGTTTGGGTTAAGCCTGATTTATGGGCTCCTATGGGTGATAATATTTTTTACTTCCTCACCTGCATTCTATCTAATACATACAAAGGGCAACATACGTTGACACTGCTCTTTATATATAACAACCTGGGTTCTTATTGCTTGAATAGCCCTTTGGGCAATTAGTTATACTGGGGCTACCCTGCAATACGTGTTTCCCCTTGGGGAGGTAAAATGTATTATTATTATGTTGGATAATTACATTGTATTTAATTTATTATACTGTTTCAGATTATATTAGCACGGTCTTATACATTCTATAACCTATTGACAAATAGCCCTTATTCATCATAATCAGTATTGAATAATTTTGTTACTTGGCATCATACACCAACATATTATGTTATACAATGGCATAATGTATGCATTATAATTCGTACATTATACTATCTCTGTATTTTGTGTGATATATTTTGCGTGTCAGGACATTAGGTTGATTACTGCAAGGAGAAATATAAGTTTGTGATATTCTAATTATGATATAACTATATATTGACCTCATTTGATTGGCCCATGTTTGCAACTTATTGTATGTGCTTCAGGTTTTGCACAAGTATATTATGGTTTTTAAGCTGGTTGTATATTAATAAAGTAGTGGAACATTTTAGGAGTGCACATCACTATTGTATTTCTTTTCATTTTTTCTGATGAAACTGATGAAAAGCACTGCCGGCTTGATTCCGCATGTGATCATTGAATCGTGCAGATTCACCACATCCAATACATTGTACGGGTGAAATCTATCTTGTGGAGGCTCGCGTCTCAGCAAGATACACAGACATGCTGCATTCTGGAGAGACACGCTGAAAGCCTATCTCCGCGGGTGACCAGCGGGCGTCTGTGCACGCATAGTGGACATGGGATTTCTTGAAATCCCATCCACTATGCTGTAACATATGGACGCTGTGGGTTGGATGCTGCATAAGTGCGCAGTGGCCAACCCGCAGCGTTTACTGATTGTGTGCACACACCCTAAGTCAGGTATATTATGAAGGCATCCTTTTGATTAATCTGTTGCACATAATAATTCAACTGATATTAAAGAGACCCTTTCACCATATCAAAAACAGCCATTTATTTGCTTTTATTTTATTTGCACTACTCCCCTGAGCAATTCGCTTTTTGTATTCTTTAAATCCACTGTATGGTTTCAAACATAGGGGCCTTTTCATTTGATGTTCCTGTTTATGGTCTTTATCAAGGGGGCATGGCTCATAGAACAATTATTGCAGAACTGCCATAATACACATCAGAGAATTCTATGAGCCAGGCCCCATATCTCTGGAACTGTATGGCTGTTTTAAAAAAAATACAAAATACAAAAACCATAATACTCAGGAGAGCAGCACAGATAAAATAATTATAAGAGCAAAAACTGGTCACTATTGACTTGGTGACAGGTCTTTACCAGAGCCCTGGTATATCTGAAAGCCAGTGCTACAATTTGTATAAAGATCCTTTATAAGTTATTTGTTAGGGCTTTCAAGTGGATTTAGGCTCATAATAAGCTTTGCTATGTGGCTCTATGATTTTTCTTTGTGTTCTTGTGAAACTATCGAAACTGTGATTTTATTTATCTGGAATATTACAGTATTTTTCTGACTATAAGACGCACCAGACCATAAGACGCACCTCAAAGTTTTAGAAGAAAAATAGGTAAAAAATTTAATCCGTCAAATGGGGGTCTTACAGTCCTAATTCCAGCTTAACCTGGGTAATCAGTAGCGTTGGTGGAGTGGGGTCACAGATGGGTTTGCGGTGGTCTGGCGATGATACGACTTCCATCCCAGACTGGTGTGGCATTATTTGGCGGTGTTCGGTGGTGCAGGGGCTCGGATGACATTTTGTGAAAGTCCGGAGCCCCCGCACTTTCATTGCTGCAATGCTGTGGCTTCCGGGAAAATGGCCGCCAGAGGCGGCACATGAGTAGACTGAGATCTCGGCACTGAGATCTCGTTGCCGAGATCTTAATCTGCGCATGCGCTGCCTCTAGAAGCCATGTTCCTGGAGGCCATAGCATTGCAGCAATGGAAATGCAGGGGCTCCGGGCTTTCACAAAATGTCGGCGCAGCACCCGCACCACCGAACACTGCCACACCAGTCTGGGATGGGAGTTGTATCATCACCCTGCAGCGTTGGACCACCGAACACTCCCTCTTCCCAGCCCAGGACCGACAAAATCGCCCGACTTCTGCTGCCGCCATTCTACTAGTAAGTACATTACGACTATAAGATGCACTCCCATTCCCCCCCCCCAAATTTTGGGGGAAAAAAGTGCGTCTTATAGTCCGAAAAATACGGTACATTAATATTACAACATTTTACATTCATATATGATGGGGTCAGTGCTTTCCAAAAATGGGGTCAGATTGTGCCTATATTAAAGCTGTCTCGCAGCTCTAAAACTAAAAGAAAAAGAATCTTGAAGAGCAAAAGTAAGATTTTCTGCATATCTCGTGTTTCATCATTACCTGTAAATAATTTAGAAAGAAACATTGCCTTGACAATTACCTGGCTGCAGGCTTGTCGACATCGGCTTCATATGAATTGTCTTTGGCAGTAGATTGAGTAAGGTCTTCTCCACTTCTGTCATCCACATCAGTGACAGTTGGTATTTCCTGGCTACTGACTATGGCTTCACATTTTCTCTCTTTGAGACTAGACAAGTCACTTGCACTTTCCTCTTGGGCTGAGGAGTGTTCTTCATGTCCTGATTCTTCACCATGTAACACTGCGGAATCTTCTGTTCCATCTTCATTTGATGTTAATTTAACTCTGTTTTCTGCATCCTCTATTCTAGCTTTTCCTAATTGTTGTGCTTTTGGTTGTGTTGGTGCTGTCTGCTCATCTCTTTGCTGCACCTCATCCAGTACATTATCTTGTGCCGGATCTTTATTAGTTGGATCTTCTGTAAGAGGTGTTGTACCACTTTCTTGCAACCCTTCTTCAAGTGTATTAATTGTACTCTCACTTGTGGCCTTGGAAATATTTTGACTTGCATTTGCTTCTTGTTCATCTGCTAGAACAGAGGGTTCTTCGTCTGACATCTCTATGTAATATTTCTTTTACAAAAAGTAATAATATTAACAACGTTTCAGCATCTATCAGAAAATGTACTTCTCTTCTGAGCAATTTCCCCTCTACTTATAAACGGGCATCGTGGATAGGGTATCTATTTTTATTCAGGATTAGCTGGTTTTATCCCTCTTCCTTAGCCAACCCCTCTCCCTGCCAGCTGTCACCTTGGAAGGCTAAAAACAGTTCTGTACTATGTTACTTGTCACTGTTCTCTTGATGTAACCATAAATAATACAGAAACAAAACTGTGTGTTTCTGTATGTCACAAGTAGATGATGTGAGCCAGTGATATGAGCATGCAAAAATAGGCATTATGCAGTTATCTTAAAGGAAACCTGATTCACGGACAGGCTCCATTACTGCAAATACTGGTATTTTATTCTGAAGAGCAGCAGAATTTCAGAGAAAATATACTTTAGGTCCCCTTCACCTATCCGTGTTTCCGGTACGTGTGGCATCTTCACTGGAGACACACACACGCACACCAATTATTATTTATGGGGCTGTGTACATGTCTGTGTTTTCATACAGACCTTGTGCCCATGTGAATCACATGTGCATCTGCGTGACCCACACGTAGACATGTACAATACGTACCGCAAATGTGCACACGGATGCATAAAGTGTGACACATACAGGAACAGATTGCAGAATAGAAATTACCAATGTTTAGGTGTTAAAGATGTGCAAAGAAAGAGATAGGTAGATAGATAGATAGATAGATAGATAGATAGATAGATAGATAGATAGATAGATAGATACTGTACATAGATAGATGGTCTGACTGGGCTGGCAGGGTACCAGAGAAGTGTCCCGTGGGCCCAAGAGAAGAAAAAAAACAAACTGTTATTAGGGGAATGGGTCCTTTAAAAGCACAGGCAGGGACTCATGCACCCAGACCTGACCCGCCTCGCCAACCAGGGCCGGTGATACCACCTAGATCGTGAACAAACAGGGAGGGGGGAATTGTATACTCTTACATCAGTGTTTCCCACAGCTCCAGTGTCTTCAGCGTCTTCTGATTCTGTGACGTCTCAGGGCAGAAGGTGCGTTGATGTCATTGCAGAGAGTTAGAAGTCGCTGGCGAGACCAGACCTGTGGAGAATAGGAGAGGCGAGTATTTGATTTGATTATTTTTATGTATGGAGCATTATATGGGCCTATTATACTGTATGTGTTAGGAGTGGCGGAAGGCACTAAATAAAAATATAAATAAAGTGCCTTCGCCACTCGGGGTCCACCGTGCAGAGGATGTAATAACTGCTGCTAGGTGACGACAGAGCAATCTGGCAGTAGTGTGCACAGGGTTAACTGCACCCAATGTGCACTGCACAGACTCTGTTGAACTCACAGAGTCCTAGTAACAATAATAAACACAAAAACGCTGAGTCTGTTTAGGACACATAACTACAGCGCTGCACCCGCGGTATCTAGTCACAGGAGTAGCACTAGATGGCGGTACTTACTCCGTCTAGACCTACCGACAAGGATCGGGTGTAGAGCGTCGCAAACCGCGAACGTACGCAGGGCTGCAACTGCAGCGCAGCAAGATCGGAGCCGCTGCAATGACACTGCTAACTAGCAGGCGCAATGCTGACGCTAGGCTGCTGAGGCAATGGAGCAATAGCGCGCTGGTGCTGATACTGGCAATAACTCAGGCACTCTCACAGACGTAGTATCAGAGGGTAGGGGTTTTCAATGAGTCATTCACCAGTCCATGCATCCATCAGCAAACATACAGCAGCAGTATGGCTATACTATTGCATGGCGGAACAGCCATGCACGCTTTTTATAGCGAATGTGACCTTCCGGAAATCTCCAGGTCTCCAAGAGGAGCCAATGGGATCCGACACAGGACCTGAACACCTGACTCCCGAACTCCAATGGGAGTTCGTCCCATGAGCATGCTCAGATGCAGGGGTAGAGGACTTGGCCTCTGGAGAGAGTTGCCGCAAGGCAATCTCCTCTGCAGTCTCCCCTACAGCAGATGAAGAGCAGGAGACTGCAGAATGTGAGGATCTATATTTCAGCAAAGGAGAGGCAGAAATCTGACTCCTAACATTACCCCCCCTCCTAGGGTCCCCCCCTCCCTGAGCCTTCCGGACCATCAGCCTGTGCCCTACAGAGGCATAGGGCTCAAACTCGCCCAAAGGCGAGCTTGGTGTCCTGGTGGGTGATACGGTGAACCGGGACACATGGAAGGCGTAAGTGGAGGCAAGGTCACCAGGTTTCAGAAGGGACACCTGGGAGATAGCGGGAGTGGGCGATGCAACAGAGTGCCGCCGTGAGTCGGCGGCCGTCACCACATTCCTCCTAGGAAGGCTATCCTGAGCACATGAGGCGCAGGCCTGAATAAACTTTTTGATGTCCCGAGCCCTGTGGGGCCACCAATACGCGCCGGCCAACAGCTTCGCAGTTTGCATATAGCCCCGATGGTTATGCGCATTGGACGCGTGTGCCCAGGCGAGGACCTGAGCCCTAAGGTGAGGAGGGACAAAGGTCTCGTCGACCAGGTCAGAGTCCGACCATTGCGGGGAGCTGGCTTCCTGAGAAGCAGCACACACATGATGACAACCGCAAATGGAAACTTGAGCCGGAGCTGCATCAAAACTGGTACAAGACACCTCCATGGGCTCTGGGAGTAGAACCTCTGGCTCAGACAGCTCCAGAGGCTCAAAAAATTTGAGAGCCGGACTAGCTCTCCACTTGGAGTGAGCACGCTCCATACTGCGCTCTGAAAAACAGAGGTCAATGCGTGAGGAGACAGAAATTAGCTCCTCCAAGGTAGTAGGGATCTCTCTAGTAGAGAGAGCATCCTTGACATGCTCCGCTAGCCCTCGCCAAAAAACGGGAATAAGGGCCTTATCAGACTATTCCAACTCGGACGCCAGTGTCCGAAAACGGACAGTGTTATGAATGAGTCACCAGAGGAGAAAACAAAAATACAAGCTAAGTCCAGAAAACCGGAGAGGTTGGTAGCTATCGGATTGCAGACCCCTCGTTATGGATCTTGAATGTAACAGGAAGAGCCAATCGAAAAGAGACCGGATTAAGAATCTACAAAATCTTGTAAGGTCCAATAAATCTAGGTTTAAACTTTGGAGAAGCCACCTTTATAGAGATATTCTTTGATGACAACCAAACCATATCACCCACCTTAAACCGGGGACCAATGGTCCTATGCCGGTTGGAAAACCGCTGGGCCTTTTCCTGGGAGAGAGACAACTTATCCACCACTTGGTCCCAAATCTGGTTCATTCTCTCCACCACAGTGTCAACACCTGGGCAGGCAGAAGACTCCACCTGCCCTGAAGAGAATCGAGGATGAAACCCAAAGTTACAAAAAAAGGTGACATCAAAGTGGCAGAACTAGCTCTATTATTTAAAGCAAATTCGGCCAAGGGCAAAAATGAAACCCAATCATCCTGATCAGCAGAAATAAAACATCTCAAATACTACTCCAAAATCTGGTTTGTTCTCTCCGTCTGCCCATTGGTTTGAGGGTGAAACGCAGAGGAGAAGGACAACTGAATTCCCAGCTTGGAACAGAAAGTCCTCCAAAATCTAGAAACAAACTGAACTCCTCTATCAGATACAATGTTCTCAGGAATCCCGTGCAAGCGAACCACCTGTTGCAAAAACAAGGGCACCAACTCTGAGGAAGATGGCAACTTAGGGAGTGGTACAAGATGGACCATCTTAGAGAATCTATCACAAATCACCCAAATAACAGTCATTCTCTGAGAGACAGGCATATCAGAGATAAAAATCCATTGAAATATGGGTCCATGACCTCCTGGGCACCGGCAAAGGCATCAACAACCCACTAGAGCGAGATGTTATGAGTTCATTTTCCCCTTCACCATTGAGGTCTGATGAACTCCCTCTGGGCGACGGGGATCTCTGACTGGATATAAGGCAGCCGACGCCCTTCTGCCTCACTGGTGATTTCTCTGTGGAATTCTAGGAGACCAGTCTGATTCCTGCTCCTCAAAAGCTAAGTTTTCTGCTTTGCCTTTTTGCATTTGTGTTTTGGTTTTAGTTTGCCTTGCTTTTCTGGATTCTGCCATTCCCTGCTGGGGTGAGCTGAATTCCTTTTTGTTGGTTTGCTCTATCTTCAGAAAATACCTGAGTACTGACATAGTCTTTTTGAAGCCGAGCGTCTTCAGGGCCTTTTTCCCTGTCAGTCTGTTGGCTCTCATTTTGATAGGGTTTTTCGAGGATTGCAGACAGAAGCCTTCCTATCCTGTCCTATCTAGTTAGCTTGGGCCCCATCATTTGCTCAGTCTATCTTTCTATCTGTGTTAGTGTTTTTTCTTCTTGCTTCACCGTCATTATATGTTGGGGGCTGCCTATTGCTTTGGGGTCTGCTCTGGGGCAGTTTAGATTTCCCTTTCTGTCTTTAGGCTAGGCAGTTCTCCAGCTGTGATCAAGGGGTCTAGGGCATCATAGGAACCCCCCACGGCTACTGCTAGTTGTTGTTGATAGGTTCAGGGGTCTGCAATCCGATAGCTGCCAACTTCTCTGGTTTTCTGGACTTAGCTAGCATTTCTGTTTTTGCCTCCTACGGTGACTCATTCATAACAGCGAGAACAAGGTTTAGACCGGGAGCAAGTCCCACAGGACTGCACAAAATTCCTGACATCACGAGACAAGGCGGGCCACCAAAAAGACCGACTCACCAAATCTCTTGTACCAAAAATACCTGGATGACCAGCCAATGCGGAGCAGTGAACCTCAGACATCACTCTCTTCCTCCACTGGTCAGGAACATACAATTTTCCAATGGGACAACGCTCAGGTTTGTCCTCCTGAAACTCTTCCAGAACACGTCTCAAATCGGGCGAGATGGCAGAAAGAACTACCCCCTCACCTAAGATGGTAACAGGCTTGATCACAATAGGAGAATCAGCAAAGAAACTCCTAGAGAGGGCGTCTGCCTTGACATTCTTAGTGCCCGGAAGAAAAGAGACCACAAAATCAAAAAGTGTGAAAAACAAGGCCCACCTAGCCTGTCTAGGATTCAAGCATTTGGACGACTCCAGGTAAATCAAATTCTTGTGGTCAGTAAGGACCACGACTTGATGTTTAGCTCCCTCCAACCAATGTCTCCACTCCTCAAATGCCCATTTCATGGCTAACAGTTCCCGATTCCCTACATCATAGTTACGTTCGGATGGGGATAACTTTCAGGAAAAGAAAGCACAGGGATTCATTTTAGATGTTACAGGATCTTTTTGGGACAAAACAGCTCCTGCACCAATCTCAGAAGCGTCCACCTCTACCTGAAACAGGAGTGAGACATCAGGTTGCCGCAAAACCGGAGTAGAAGTGAACCTTCGCTTCAGCTCCTGAAAAGAAGAAATAGCCTCCGGAGACCAATTCAGCACATCAGCCCCCTTCTTAGTCAAATCAGTCAATGGTTTGGCAATAACAGAAAAATTAGCTATACATTTACGATAAAAATTAGCAAAAACTTCTGGAGGGCCTTCAAAGAAGTGGGCTGAATTCAATCATAAATGGCCTGTACCTTGGCCGGGTCCATTTCAATAGTTGACGGAGACAAAATAAATCCCAAAAATGAAATCCTCTGTACACCAAAAAGGCATTTCGATCCCTTGACATACAGGGAATTCTCCCTCAAAATCTGGAACACAGTCCGAACATGTTCCACATGAGAGTCCCAATCCTTGGAAAAGATCAAAATATCATCCAGATAGATGATCAAAAATTTATCCACAAAGTCTCGGAAAATATCATTCATGAAGCACTGGAAGACAGAAGGGGCATTAGTGAGCCCAAAAGGCATCACCAGGTATTCAAAATGTCCCTCCGGAGTATTAAACGCCGTCTTCTATTCATCCCCCTGCTTAATGCGAATAAGATTATACGCCCCCCTGAGGTCAAGCTTGGTAAACCAGCAAGCACCTTTAACTCTGGAGAATAGATCAGAAATCAGGGGTAACGGATACTGATATTTAACAGTAATTTTGTTGAGGGAACGATAGTCAATATAAGGCCTTAATGAACCATCTTTCTTGGCCACAAAAAAAACCCCACCACCTAAGGGTGAAGAGGATGGTCTAATATGACCCTTCTCCAACGACTCCTTAATATAGGATCGCATAGCCTCGTGCTCGGGTACAGATAAATTGAAAAGTCGACCCTTGGGAAATTTACACCCAGGGCTCAGCTCAATTGCACAGTCATAACTCCTATGAGGAGGCAAAGACGCAGACTCATACTCACTAAATACATCATAAAAATCAGCCAAATAGTCAGGAACATCATGCAACTGGGGAGAGGTGGAGAAAATAGGAGCATCACTAAGGGCACACCGACAACCCCGACTCACCACAGACACAGATTTCCAATCCAAAACTGGATTATGGATTTGCAACCAGGGAAACCCCAGAACGATGGCATCATGCGAATTATGCATCACCAAAAATCTGCAATTTTCTTGATGGTCTGGGGCGACCCGCATTACCACCTGGGTCCAAAACTGAGGTTTATTCTTCGCCAAAGGAGTAGCATCAATACCCCTCAAAGGGATAGGCGTCCGCAGAGGTGTCATAGGAAACCCACAAAGTTTAGCAAAATCCAAGTCCATCAGGTTCAGAGCTGCTCCCGAATCCACAAAAGCCTTAGTGGAAAATGTGAACAGGGAGCAGATCAGAGTAATTGCCAGAAGAAACTTAGGTTGAACACCACCCACAGCAAATGTGTGTGCAAAACGTTTCTCTTGTTTAGGGCAGACAGAAATCATATGAGAGAAAAAACACAGCTTATTACGCCTTCTGAATTCCTGAAGTTGCGCCCTAGACAAAACTCTATCACATTGCATAGGTTCAGACATTTGTTCAACATGTGGCAACATTTCTCGTGTACTTTTACGTTCACGTAAACGCCGATCAACCTGAATGGCTAATGACATAGAATCGTCAAGACCAGAGGGAACAGGAAATCCCACCATAGTATCTTTTACGGTTTCTGACAAACCCTTCCAAAAGAGAGCTGCCAAGGCACCATCATTCCAGGTAGTAAGGACCGCCCACTTTTGGAATTTTTGACAGTACAACTCTGCAGAATCCTGACCCTGGCTCAATGCCAACAGGGCCTTTTCAGCCTGATCAATAGCATTAGGTTCATCATACAACAACCCCAAGGCCTGAAAAAATGCGTTCACATCAGTCAGAATAGGATGATCAGGTGTCAAAGAAAACGCCCAATCCTGGGGATCGCCGCGCAGCAAAGAGATGACAATTTTAACCTGCTGCGCGGAGCTCCCCGATGAGTTAGGCTTCAAGGCAAACAATAATTTACAATTATTCTTAAAATTCAGAAATTTAGACAGATCCCCAAAAAACACATCAGGAGTAGGGATCTTTGGTTCAGCAGCATGTGAATGAGCAAGATAGGCGGAAATTCCCCGCACTTCAGCAGTAAGCTGCTCCACACAATCAGACAATTGCTTAATCTCCATTGAGAAAAAATTCCCCCTACGGCCTCAGAGAAATAGAGGAAAAAATATACACCAAGAAAAAAAAATTGACACTTTTTTCAGTGGAGGCAAGGTCACCAGGTTTCAGAAGGGACACCTGGGAGATAGAGGGAGTGGGCGATGCAACAGAGTGCCGCCGAGAGTCGGCGGCCATCACCACTCTCCTCCTAGGAAGGCTATCCTGAGCACATGAGGCGCAGGCCTGAATAAACTTTTTGATGTCCCGAGCCCTGTGGGGCCACCAATACGCGCCGGCCAACAGCTTCGCAGTTTGCATATAGCCCCGATGGTTATGCGCATTGGACGCGTGTGCCCAGGCGAGGACCTGAGCCCTAAGGTGAGTAGGGACAAAGGTCTCGTAGACCGGCTCAGAGTCCGACCATTGCGGGGAGCTGGCTTCCTGAGAAGAGAAGCAGCACACACATGATGACAACCACAAATGGAAACTTGAGCCGGAGCTGCATCAAAACTGGTACAAGACACCTCCATGGGCTCTGGGGGTAGAACCTCTGGCTCAGACAGCTCCTGAGGCTCAAAAAATTTGAGAGCCGGACTAGCTCCCCACTTGGAGTGAGCACGCTCCATACTGCGCTCCGAAAAACAGAGGTCAATGCGTGAGGAGACAGAAATTAGCTCCTCCAAGGTAGTAGGGATCTCTCTAGTAGAGAGAGCATCCTTGACATGCTCCGCTAGCCCTCGCCAAAAAACGGGAATAAGGGCCTTATCAGACCATTCCAACTCGGACGCCAGTGTCCGAAAACGGACGGTGTTATGAATGAGTCACCGGAGGAGGAGAAAACAAAAATACAAGCTAAGTCCAGAAAACCGGAGAGGTTGGTAGCTATCGGATTGCAGACCCCTGATCCATTTATAAAATGGAAAGAGGGAGGCATATCTAAAGAAGAATATAATGCTGTCTGCAGAACCTGCAGGGCACAAATCAGATTAGCTAAAGCTGAAAATGAATTGAGGCTTGCAAGAGATGTCAAAAGCAATAATAAAGGATTTTGGGGATATGTCAAAAGTAAAAGAAAAGTCAAAGATGCTATAGGATTTTTACAGGATGAAAATGATGAAATGGTAAGACAGGATGTTGAGAAGGCTGAACTTTTAAATTCCTATTTTGCATCTGTTTTCTCTCAGAAAGGAAATGTAACATCAACTGTTATTCACTGTCCTATTAAGGGAATAGAAGAATCCAGGATATCTATAAACAGAAAGATAGTGAGGAAACACTTAGCTAGCCTAAATGAATTCAAGTCTCCAGGTCCAGATGAATTACACCCCAGAGTACTGAAGGAGATAGCAGAAGAAATTTTTGAACCCCTCTCTATAATCTTTGAAAATTCTTGGAGAACAGGAGAAGTGCCAGAAGACTGGAGAAGAGCAAATGTTGTTCCTATCTTCAAAAAGGGGAAGAAGGTGGACCCAGGTAACTATAGGCCGGTGAGTCTGACTTCTATACCAGGAAAGATCTTTGAACAAATTATTAAACAACATGTATGTCAATACCTGGATAAGAATGAAGTGATTAAACAGAGTCAGCATGGGTTTGTAACTAATAAGTCATGTCAGACTAACTTAATTTCCTTCTATGACGGTATCACTGATTGGGTGGATCAAGGAAATGCTGTAGATATAGTATATCTTGACTTCAGCAAAGCATTTGACAAAGTCTCTCATACAATCCTTATTGAAAAAATGATTAAGTATGGAATGGACAAGGCAACTGTTAGGTGGATTCATAACTGGCTTAGTGATCGGACCCAAAGAGTGGTCGTAAATGGCTGCACATCCAGTTGGAAGAATGTCTCAAGTGGGGTACCACAGGGCTCTGTCCTGGGCCCTGTATTGTTCAACATCTTTATCAACGATTTAGATGAAGGAATTGAGGGTAAACTGATTAAATTTGCTGATGACACAAAGCTAGGAGGGATAGCTAATACTAGAGAAGAGAGAGAGAGGATTCAAAAAGATTTAAATAAACTGGAGAAGTGGGCAGCAACTAACAGAATGGTTTTTAACAGGGAGAAATGCAAAGTACTACATCTGGGCAATAAAAATGGAAAAAGCATATATAGAATGGGAGGAATAGGGCTAAGTGACAGCACATGTGAAAAAGACTTGGGTATACTAATAGATCACAGACTGAATATGAGTCAACAGTGTGATGCAGCAGCAAAAAAGGCAAATGCAATTCTAGGATGTATTAACAGAAGCATACAGTCTAGATCACGTGAAGTCATTATTTCCCTCTACTCCTCTTTGGTCAGACCTCATCTGGAATATTGTGTCCAGTTTTGGGCACCACATTTTAAAAAAGACATCAACAAACTGGAGCAAGTTCAGAAAAGAGCGACCAGAATGGTGACCGGTCTGCAAACCCTGTCTTATGAAGAAAGGTTGCAGGATTTGGGAATGTTTAGTTTGCAAAAGAGAAGACTGAGAGGAGACTTAATAGCTGTCTACAAATATCTAAAGGGCTGTCACATTGTAGAAGGATCAACTTTATTCTCATTTGCACAAGGAAAGACTAGAAGCAATGGGATGAAACTGAATGGGAGGAGACACAGATTAGATATTAGAAAAAACTTTTTGACAGTTAGAGTGATCAATGAGTGGAATAGGCTGCCACGAGAAGTGGTGAGTTCTCCTTCAATGGAAGTCTTCAAACAGAGGCTGGACAGACATCTGACTGGGATGATTTAGCGAATCCTGCTTTGAGCAGGGGGTTGGACCAGATGGCCCAGGAGGTCCCTTCCAACTCTACAATTCTATGATTCTATGATTCTATGATCCTATACACCACAACTAACAGTAGCCGTGGGGGGTTCCTACGGTGCCCTAGACCCCTCGTCACAGCCGGAGAGCTACATAAGCCTAAAGAAGGAAAGGGGAAATCTAAACTGCCCCAGAGCAGACCCCAAAGCAATAGATAGCCCCCAACATGTATTGTCGGTGAAAAACAGATGAAAACACAAACACAGACAGAAAGACAGGCTGAGCAAATGATGGGGCCCAACTAACTAGATAGGACAGGACAGAAAAGATGCTGGCTGCAATCCGCAAAAAACCCTACCAAAAATGTCCCAACCATCTGATAGGGAAAAAGGCCCTGAAGTCGCTAGACTTCAAAATCACTATATCAGCACTCAGGTATATTCTGAAAACAGAGCAAAGAGACAAAAATGATCAGAGACAAAAATGAAATTCAGCCAGTCCCAACCAGGACTGGCTGAATACAAACACTAAGGAAACCAGACAAAATCTCATGGAATAATAGCAGGGCAAAAACCTAGCTTTTAGTAGACAGGAACTAAGCTGGATGCAAGAGCTCAGAGCATAAAGGATCACCAGCAGCCCTGCAGGGCGTCGGCTGCCTTATATCCACTCAGAAATTCCAGATGTCCAATCACACTCCGCCTGTTCAGATGACAGGTTCTTCCCATCCCAATCAATTTCACTACCTCTCTTCACCAGCAGAGGGAGTTCATCAGTCATCAAAGGTGAAGGGGAGAATGAACTCACAACAGGACGGCATACTGGCTAAACGAGAGGGATCCCTGAGTAAGAGCGAGTAACTGCAGAGAAGTGTCATGTGTGACCCGTGGGCCGAGGAAAACCTGCTTGATAGCCATTAACAGGTGACCTGCAGTCCGAATATCAGGATCACCGCGCTCCCACAAAGGCATAGCCAATTCCAAGGCCTTGCCCGACAGTAGGGAAATAACAAATGCCACCTTGGCCCGTTCCGTAGGGAATTGCGCGGCCAGTAGCTCCAGGTGGACTGAGCACTGGCTGATGAAGCCCCTACAGGAGGCGCCATCTGCGGAAAACTTATTGGGAGGCAGGTGACTGTCGGTGCGAGGGTGGACACGGACATATGGTCTATTGCATCAGTTAGAGCTTGTACAGCAGCATCAGTAGCTTGTGCAGTGGCGAGAGCCTTCTCAAGAGTAACTAAGCGGTTCTCAAGCTGCCGTATGCACTGCATGAGTTGCTGCTGATCTGCCATCACTAGCCAGACCCTGGCGCTAGTATAATGTTAGGAGTGGCGGAAGGCAATAAATAAAAATATAAATAAGGTGCTTTTGCCACGCGGGGTCCACCGTGCACAGGATGTAATAACTGCTGCTAGGTGACGACAGAGCAATCTGGCGGTAGTGTGCACAGGGTTAACTGCACCCAATGTGCACTGCACAGACTCTGCTGAACTCACAGAGCCCTAGTAACAATAATAAACACAAAAACGCTGAGTCTGTTTTGGACACAGAACTACAGCGCTGCACCCGAGGTATCTGGTCACAGGAGTAGCACTAAATGGCAGTACTTACTCCATTTAGACCTACCGACAAGGATCGGGTGTAGAGCGTCGCAACCGCGAATGCACGCAGGGCTGTAACTGCAGCGCGGCAAGAACGGAGCCGCTGCAATGACACTGCTAACTAGCAGGCGCAATGCTGACGCTAGGCTGCCGAGGCAATGAAGCAATAGCGCGCTGGTGCTGATACTGGCAATAACTCATGCTCTCTCACAGACATAGTATCAGAGGGTAGGGGTTTCCAATGAGTCATTCACCAGTCCATGCATCCAGCAACAAACATACAGCAGCAGTATGGCTATACTAGCGCATGGCGGAACAGCCATGCGCGCTTTTTATAGCGAACGGGACCTTCCGGAAATCTCCAGGTCTCCAAGAGGAGCCAATGGGATCCGACACAGGACCTTAACACCTGACTCCCGAAATCCAATGGGAGTTCATCCCATGAGCATGCTCAGATGCAGGGGTAGAGGACTTAGCCTCTGGAGAGAGTTGCCACAAGGCAATCTCCTCTGCAGTCTCCCCTACAGCAGATGAAGAGCAGGAGACTGCAGAAAGTGAGGATCTAGATTTCAGCAAAGGAGAGGCAGAAATCTGACGCCTAACAGTATGGAGCATTAACTTGGACCTATTATTGTGTATGGAGCAGTAACTTCAACCCATTATACTGTATGGGCCCATTATACTGCATGGAGCAATGCCTATGCAGCAACAATAGTAAAAGATAGAATGTAAAAAAATAATAAAAAAATAAAAAATCGTGATTTTTTTCACTTTCCAGCGTCCCGCGCAGCGTCCTCAGCGATGCTCCCGTTCCCAGCGATGCCTTGCGACAATGACCTTTGATGACGTAGCGGTCTTACGATACTGTAGCGGAAAGTAAGCGGCTGTCATGCATTCCTATGTGTGCGGAATCATGGCGATTCTTTGCAGCATCGCGGAGATTCCGCAAAAATAATGAGCCTGCTGCGTTTTTTTTCCGCTATGCGATTCCGCCGCGGAAAAAACGCAGCATTAGCACAGCATGTGCGGAATGCCATAGGAATGCATGGGGTGCGTTCTGTATGTGTTTTTGCAGCATTTTCGCAGCAAAAAACGCGGCAAAAACGCAAACAATCCGCAACATGGGTTCACAGCCTAAAAATTATTCCTTTATTTATTTTGTTAAAAGAACATAATACAGGCAGTGGATGGTAAAAAATCTGATGCGTTTCCACGCAAAAGAGTCTTAATCATGGATTACAATCCACTGCCTGTAGTATGTTCTTTTAACAAAATAAATTAAGGAATAATTTTATACTTACCTTCCTGCCTGAGATCGCTGGAGATTACTGTGTATTTGGAAAGTACAGTCATGGCCAAAAGTTTTGAGAATGACACAAAATTATATTTTTGATCTGCTGCCCTCTGGTTTTTATGTGTGTTTGTCAGATGTTTTTATCACATACAGAAATATAATTGCAATCATATTATGAGTAACAAAAGGTTATATTGACAGTTAGAATGAGTTAATGCAGCAAGTCAATATTTGCAGTGTTGACCCTTCTTCTTCAGGACCTCAGCAATTCTCCCTGGCATGCTCTCAATCAACTTCTGGATCAAATCCTGACTGATAGCAGTCCATTCTTGCAAAATCAATGCTTTTATTTTGCCTGAATTTGAAGGTTTTTGTTTGTCCACCCGTCTCTTGATCATTGACCACAAGTTCTCAATGGGATTAAGATCTGGGCAGTTTCCAGGCCATGGTCCCAAAATCTCTATGTTTTGTTCCCTGAGCCAATTAGTTATCACCTTTGCTTTATGGCAAGGTGCTCCATCATGTTGAAAAAGGCATTGTTGATCGCCAAACTGCTCTTGGACGGTTGGAAGAAGTTGCTCTTGGAGGACATTCTGGTACCATTCTTTATTCATGGCTGTGTTTTTAGGCAAGACTAAGAGAGAGCCCATTCCCTTGGCTGAGAAGCAACCCCACACATGAATGGTTTCAGGATGCTGGACAGTTGGCATGAGACAAGACTGGTGGTAGCGCTCACCTGGTCTTCTCCGAATAAACCGTTTTCCAGATGTCCCAAACAATCGAAAAGGGGATTCATCAGAGAAAATGACTTTACCCCAGTCCTCAGCAGTCCACGCCCTGTACCTCTTGCAGAATATCAGTCTGTCCATGATGTTTTTTCTGGAGAGAAGTGGCTTCTTTGCTGCCCTCCTTGAGACCAGGCCTTGCTCCAAGAGTCTCCGCCTCTCAGTGCGTGCAGATGCACTCACACCTGCCTGCTGCCATTCCTGAGCAAGCTCTGCACTGCTGGTAGCCCGATCCCGCAGCTGAAACACTTTTAAGAGATGGTCCTGGAGCTTGCTGGTCTTTCTTGGGCGCCCTGGAGCCTTTTTGGTAACAAGGGAACCTCTCTCCTTGAAGTTCTTGATGATGCAATAGATTGTTGACTGAGGTGCAATCTTTCTAGCTGCGATACTCTTCCCTGTTAGGCCATTTTTGTGCAGTGCAATGATGACTGCACATGTTTCTTTAGAGATAACCATGGTTAACAGAAGAGAAACAATGATGCCAAGCACCAGCCTCCTTTTAAAGTGTCCAGTGGTGTCATTCTTACTTAAACATGACAGATTGATCTCCAGCCCTGTCCTCATCAACACCCACACCTGTGTTAATGGAGCAATCACTGAAACGATGTTAGCTGGTCCTTTTAAGGCAGGGCTGCAATGATGTTGAAATGTGTTTTGGGGGATAAAGTTAATTTTCTAGGCAAATATTGACTTTGCAAGTAATTGCTGTTAAACTGATCACTCTTTATAACATTCTGGAGTATATGCAAATTGCCATTAGAAAAAATGAAGCAGTAGACTTTGTAAAAATTAATATTTGTGTCATTCTCAAAACTTTTGGCCATGACTGTATATTGTATGGGGCATTACATGGGACCCATAATACTGTATGGAGCAATATATGGGGCCCAGTGTACTGTGTGGAGCATTATATGGGGCTCATTATATACTGTGTGGAGCATTATATGGGGGCCACTATATACTGTATCGAGCAATATATGGGGGCCATTATATACTGCATGGAGCAATATATGGGGGCCATTATATACTGTATAGAGCAATATATGGGGCCATTATATACTGTATGGAGCAATATATTGGGGCCATTCTATACTGCATGGAGCAATAAATGGGGAGCCATTTTATACTGTATGGGAGCAAAATATGGGGCCCTTTATATACTGCATGGAGCAATATATGGGGGCCATTATATACTGTATTGAGCAATATATGTGGCCATTATATACTGTATGGAGAAATATATGGGGGCCATTATATACTGTATACAGCAATATATGGGGGCCATTATATACTGTATGTGTGACGGACTCAGCTCCTGCTGAGCCCATTTTTTGAGTGGACCCTCTGGGTCATGGCACCCACCCGCCGAGGGCGAGCTTACCTTGTGAGAATCCACCCCCTGTACAGGGAGTGTCAGGGGCAAGACCAAGGGGGTGAGCCACCACGACTGCTGGGACCAGACGGCCGGCTCAGGGGACACTAGACGAGTGTCTGACAACAAGGACGAGCAGGAAGCAAGACGAGACAAGACATAGGTGCAAGGTAACTTCATTAGGATAACATACAGTCATGGCCAAAAGTATTGACACCCCTGCAATTCTATCAGATAATACGCAGTTTCTTCCTGACAATGATTGCAAACACAAATTCTTTGGTATTATTATCTTCATTTAATTTGTCTTAAATGAAAAAACGCAAAAGAGAATGAAGCAAAAAGCAAAACATTGATCATTTCACACAAAACTCCAAAAATGGGCCGGACAAAAGTATTGGCACCCTCAGCCTAATACTTGGTTGCACAACCTTTAGCCAAAATAACTGCGACCAACCGCTTCCGGTAACCATCAATGAGTTTCTTACAATGCTCTGCTGGAATTTTAGACCATTCTTCTTTGGCAAACTACTCCAGGTACCTGATATTTGAAGGGTGCCTTCTCCAAACTGCCATTTTTAGATCTCTCCACAGGTGTTCTATGGGATTCAGGTCTGGACTCATTGCTGGCCAACTTAGAAGTCTCCAGTGCTTTCTCTCAAACCATTTTCTAGTGCTTTTTGAAGTGTGTTTTGGGTTATTGTCCTGCTGGAAGACCCATGACCTCTGAGGTAGACCCAGCTTTCTCACACTGGGCCCTAAATTATGCTGCAAAATTTGTTGGTAGTCTTCTGACTTCATAATGCCATGCACACGATCAAGCAGTCCAGTGCCAGAGGCAGCAAAGCAACCCCAAAACATCAGGGAACCTCTGCCATGTTTGACTGTAGGGACCATGTACTTTTCTTTGAATACCTCTTTTTTCTCCTGTAAACTCTATGTTGATGCTTTTGCCCTAAAAGCTCTACTTTTGTCTCATCTGACCAAAGAACATTCTTCCAAAATGTTTTAGGCTTTTTCAGGTAAGTTTTGGCAAACTCCAACCTGGCTTTTTTATGTCTCGGGGGTAAGAAGTGGAGTCTTCCTGGGTCTCCTACCATACAGTCCCTTTTCATTCAGATGTCGACGGATAGTACGGGTTGACACCGTTGTACCCTCGGACTGCAGGGCAGCTTGAACTTGTTTGGATGTTAGTGGAGGTTCTTTATCCAACATCCGCACAATCTTGCATTGAAATCTCTTGTCAATTTTTCTTTTCCGTCCACATCTAGGGAGGTTAGCCACAGTGCCATGGGCTTTAAACTTCTTGATGACACTGCGCACGGTAGACACAGGAACATTCAGGTCTTTGGAGATGGACTTGTAGCCTTGAGATTGCTCATGCTTCCTCACAATTTGGTTTCTCAAGTCCTCAGACAGTTCTTTGGTCTTCTTTCTTTTCTCCATGCTCAATGTGGTACACACAAGGACACAGGACAGAGGTTGAGTCAACTTTAATCCATGTCCACTGGCTGCAAGTGTGATTTAGTTATTGCCAACACCTGTTAGGTGCCACAGGTAAGTTATAGGTGCTGTTAATTACACAAATTAGAGAAGCATCACATGATTTTTCGAACAGTGCCAATACTTTTGTCCACCCTCTTTGTTATGTTTGGTGTGGAATTATATCCAATTTGGCTTTAGGACAATTCTTTTTGTGTTTTTTCATTTAAGAGAAATTAAATGAAGATAATAATACCAAAGAATTTGTGTTTGCAATCATTTTCAGGAAGAAACTGAGTATTATCTGACAGAATTGCAGGGGTGTCAATACTTTTGGCCATGACTGTACAGTGTAAACAAGCAAACGTGCAAGGTGCGCGCGTGGGCACACCAAGGTCCATAGAATGGTACGTGCCAGGTGGCACGCCTAGGTACAGGTATCGGCACGATGGCATCGGACTCCGGACTGCTGGCAACGATCGACATCATCAAGGCATCAGGCTGCGGACATCAGCTCCGGACGTCAGGCCGCAGTCATCCAGCTCATGATCTCTGGCAGCGATCGGCAGGTTCCGGGCATCCGGCAGGCAAACCAGGTTCCAGGCAAGGAGGCACGACAGATATCCGGGCATGGTGCGTGATAGGGAACACGCCGAGGTCCAAGGCTAGGTGCGTGTGTAGGGGACACACCAGGGTTCAAAGCTAGGTGCGTGTGTAGGGGACACGCCAGGGTTCACAGACGAGACAGGGTGCGTGTGTGTGGAGACACGCCAAGGCATGAGAGAGCGCGAGTGTAGACACACGCCAAGGCACAAGGTATGAGACAGAGTCCTGAGCGTGCAAAGGGCACGCCAGGGTCAGGTGAGGCAGAGTCCTGCGCGTGCAGAGAGGCACGCCAGGAACAGGGTTCAAGGACCAGGTTAGGACCTGTGCGTGCAAGAGGGCACGACAGGGTACATGGCCAAACCTGCGCGTACTGTTATGGAAGCACGGGGAGGTATGCCATGTCAGGCGAGGGCCTGCGCGTGCTTTAGAGAGCACGCAGAGCACAGTGCGGAAACAGCGTGAAGTGCAAGGGAGCACAGAGGGCACGGCTGGGGCACTGGCTAGCTGATCGGGCTGCGGCACTGACAGACGGGCAAGACTCCAGCGAACCCGACTGAGGCATGGCAGGCGACACAGCTGTCACTGACCGACGAGCACGGCTGAGGCACAAGCAGGCGAGCACGGCTAGGGCGGGCACAGCTGAGGCACAAACAGGAGGCTAGGAAGGCCAGGCGTATGCAAAGAGCATACAAAGAAACAGAGCAAGGGAAGACAAGACGAGAAACAAGGCAGGGCTTAAGCAGAGTACAGAACCAGGAACGGAAGCAGATCAGAGCAAGAACAGAGGTAGCAGCGGAGCGTAGGCCGAAGCCCAGAGCTGGGCCAAGGGAGAACCTTGGGACTAGCCTAGAAACGTGCAAGAGAGCATAGTAGGAAAGAGTCTAGCAGCGGAGCGTAGGCGAAGCCCAGAGCCGGGTCAAGGGAGAACCTTGGGACTAGACATGGAAAAAGAGAGGAGGAAGGGTGCGTGTGCCAGGGAGCACAACAGAGCACCATAGGAGAGAGCGAGGCAGAGCAAGCAAAGACCATAGGGAGGAACAAGGCAGAGCAAGGCAAGGTACGGAACAAGGCATAGCGTAAACAGGCAAGGCAGAGAAACAGAAGGACTACAAGTCCAAGCAGGACAAAGACAAACATGGCACAACAGACAAACATAAGACAAGGCACGGGACAAGAGATGGAGTACGAGCACGGAGCATGTGCAGAGACGCACGACAGGGCAGAGTGCAAGGGCACAGAATAGAGGGAGCGCCCCACAGACCAAGCAGCCATGCAGGGACACCACACAATACTCAGGCCCTGAGCAAAGGAAGGGGCGGCCTGATATAGGGCATAGCACCTCCTCTTCCAGGTCAGGACCAGGGGAGCACTTCCGGGTTCAGATCCACAGGATAACAGAGCACACATGATCAGAGTTCCAGACATGACGAGACGACTGCAGATCCAATGCTGAAACCTAGACAGGTCACATGATCATAGTTCTAGACATGGCGGAGAGTTTTGAGTGGAACAGGCTGCCACGAGAAGTGGTGAGTTCTCCTTCAATGGAAGTCTTCAAACAGAGGCTGGACAGACATCTAACTGGGATGATTTAGCGAATCCTGCTTTGAGCAGGGGGTTGGACCAGATGGCCCAGGAGGTCCCTTCCAACTCTACCATTCTATGATTCTATGATTCTATGATTACCGAACCAGACAGTGCAGGATCTTTAGGAAACGTCACATGATCAGCGTTCCAGACATGACGAGATGATTGCAGAACCAGACAGTGCAGGATCCAGGCAGGGACACATGATCAGGGACTCTAGACAAGACGAGAAGATCACAGAAGGCAGAGCAGAAATGCAGGCATCCTTCAGCTCAGACATGAGGTGAGTGTGCACACTGCTCTAGTGAACATGCAGGACAGCAGACAAGATATGTGCATGCACATCGCTCCAGGAGTTCTTGAGACAAAACAGACATGGCAGACATGACAAACATGGCGGACATGACAGTATGGAGCAATGTATGGGGCCATTATATACTGTATGGAGCAATATATGGGGGCCATTATATACTGCACGGAGCAAAATATGGGGCGCCATTATCTTGGGGTCCAGGATGAGTACATTTTTACCGGAAGGGGCCATGGATGGGGACATTATTAAATATAGGGGCCCAGAATGGGGACCTTACTAAAGTGGGCATAGGGGTTCAGGATGGGGGCAACATAAAGGGGCCCAGGATCTGGGACCTTATTAAATAAAGAGGTGACATAATTACTGTATGGGTTCAAGATGAGGAACATACATTATTGGTTTATGGTGGCATTTGGGGACATAAATATTATAGGGGCCAAATAGGGAACATTATTACTGCTATCATTTAATTTATTTTTAAACAGCAGACAAAAAGGCAGCAAACACTTTCCTGCCCAGATCTTGAAACAAATGCACTACAGGGTGAAGCCAGCCCATAAAGCAAGATGTCAGCAACACAGGTGCAAAATACCAGATCAACATCCACTCTCCACCTACGTATTCTTGGAGGGGGTGACTGCCCAGTATACAATTGCACAATAAAGGCCCGCATAGGGTGCTGATCACACAAAGGTACTGCACAGTGTATAATGGCCCCATCTGGGCAGGAAAGTGTTTGCTGCCTTTTTGTCTGCTGTTGAAAAAATGAATTTTTGGAGACTTTGAGTCTTCTTTAGTGGCTTTGTTATTGAGTTTATCCTTTAATTTACTCTTCAAGATACTGTCTTCCATGGGATGGGGAACAAAAGGAAAGTCCTGTTACTGTGCACAGCGGCACTATGGTTTTTTTTTTCATCTGACGTAGTGTAAAAATTGGGGGCAAAAAGTGGGGAATGTGCTCTGGAAGCGATCAGCTATAGATTAACTGTGAGTTATTTTCTCCAGAGACGAGTCTTGGCTGGAAGAAGTGATGGCGGTCTGCACTGGATGAAGAAGAAAAAGATGATGAATGACTTCAACTACAGATGTCACTGGTGAGTCAGTGTGGTACCTGTACACTGACACTATACACTGTATACCATATACACAGCTCCTGTGTATAATGTCACTGGTATACAAAAAAACACGGCACTCCAGAGAAAAACAGAGGAGAATTGGTGCTCAAGTAAGGTTTCCAACCCATAGATTAATTTTATTGTGCATCCGGACAAAAATAGACTCATATCATATGAACGTTTTCGGTCCAACAACGGACCTTCATCAGAAAGGTCTTTTTGTTTCTTTAGAGTAGACTGTAAGAGATACAGTAGGGTAAAAGATATCCTAAGGCAGAAATAAAATCCTGCTTATTTTGTAATGACTGGAACTCGAGTCTATCAAAGGAGCTGGATACAATATGACTGGATGAAGCAGGCCTTAGGGAGAGAGTGGCAGCGCTGTATGGAGCAGTGTCTGCAAGGGGCTGCAGCATTAAGAGGCCGCTGAAACAATCCAGGGTGCCGCCGTGAGAGTAACTCTTAGTTACTCCTCATTCAGGATGTAATTTTCC
Source organism: Dendrobates tinctorius (assembly GCF_039654945.1). Taxonomy (NCBI): domain Eukaryota; kingdom Metazoa; phylum Chordata; class Amphibia; order Anura; family Dendrobatidae; genus Dendrobates; species Dendrobates tinctorius. Next base: position 1,264,754 of record NW_027362048.1, on the reverse strand, counting down.
TCCTGGGGACTATCCGATACACACAGGCCATTACACACAGGCCTCACCCGGTCAGCGGCCTCCGCATGTGCGCTTCAGGAAGGCAGCAGACCTTCTAGCATGTCGGCCTTCCAGGACCTTCCAAACAGACCAATCAGATCCAGGCATTCCCTCATGTCACCTACCTTGGTCACCTTATATGGTCCGTAGCCACGTCCACACCATCACATGGCTATGACCTCATTGCAGGTCCTTCACAACCACACACATAGGCTTTACTTCAGACACATGCCCCTGGGTGGGTTTGTAGGTGACTGGTCCACCCATCTCACCAGCCACCTGGAAGCTTTTCCCTAATACAGTGTTGGGAACGGCGGAACGCACTAAATAAAAATAATAATAAAGTGCGTTCGCCGCTCGGGGTCCACCGTGCAGTAGGTGTTACAACCGCTGCTGAGTAATGGCAGATGAGCAATATGGCGATATAATGCACACGGGTTCAACTTCACCCGAAGTGCGCAGAGTGGGCTCTGTTCACACACAGAGGCGCCGCAACAAAAACATACAAAAGGCTGAGCCTGTTAGAGTCACAGGCCTCAGGTAAATGCACACACGGTATAAGGTTACAGGAGCAGGAACTAAGACAGAGGGGCTGTGTCCGTGCGGCGTCGCTACTGCGAACACCAAGAAGGGCTGCAACTGCAGCGCGGCGCAGGACATTGCTGCTGGACGACACAGCTACAAAGCAGGCGCTATGTTGGACGCTAGCGCAGAGGTGTTGTGTGCACAGTGGCCTAAGGCTTGCCACAGGCTGGCACAGACTACTGAACTAATTCCCTAACCACATGTGTAATATCAGAGGGAAGGGGTTTTATAATAAGTCAGTCTCCAGAATCATACATCCGTCACCATTCACACATAGCAGTATAGTTTATACTAGCGCATGGCGGAACGGCCATGCGTGCTTTTTATAGCCGTGCGGGACCTTCCAGATCTCCGAGATGGACCAATGAGATCTGGAACAGGACCTGGGCACATGACTCCCGATTTCCAATGGGAGATCGTCTTGTGAGCAAGCCCAGTAGGAGCACAGAGTGACTTAGTCTCTGGAGCGGTCTGCTGCAAAGTAATCTCCTCTGCAGTAGAAAGACAGCAGGAGACCGCAGAATGTGAGGCTCTGGATTCCTGCAGAGTAGACGCAGAAACCTGACGCCTAACAATACAGAGTAACAAACCCTCAGCAGAATATCTGCTGATTAATAGCGATTCCAGCTTCCATCACAAGGCCACCCACCTTGTGATACATAACGGTCATTTACCATCCTTTCTCCATTCATCCTATGGATATGGATATTACCACAATGTACATGCCTGTATGCCTGTACTGGGAAACCCACACAGCACCCCCTAGCAGACACAGTGGTCACTGCATCACATACCTCCCCCCTCTGTTCAAACTTGTGGGGTTGAACACATGACATCACCCAGGGATCTCGGGACCGGGCACCCATGTCACCCTGCCCTATAAGTCGAGAGGACCGTCTCAGTCTGTTGTGGGCGTCATACGGCATCATTTTTACGTTAGGCCTCCCCCGCCCCCAGTATATCGGCCTTGGGCTTTGGCCTTCCAGTCAAAGTCCATCTGCATGACCAGACACTCTTTAGTCTCCACCTTTCTACAGTGAGCTCCGTCACCCGACCTTTCACTCACTGGCCGGCTCTCCTGGTGGGTACAGTCAGAAGTCCCACTTACAGTCGCGTCAACTGTCAGGCCTGAGTCTGACCCATTTAGTGTTTCACAGGAGCTAAGGTCTATCAGTCTCGTACTGCCAGAAGAACTGCCACTTGCAGATTTGCGACGTTCACGTTTTGCTGAAGGTCTTTGGCCACCTGCAACCTCATTAATTGGGGTGTACCTTCTGGTCCTTATACCCCGGGATGCAGGCTGCCACCATCTGATGTTCCACATCTCTTTATTAATCTGCAGTCGGTCCAGTCTCAACTGCTCTATCTCCTGTAGGTATGTCACTCGGTATTCCAGGAGCATTCAGAAGTTCCTTAGGCTTTCCAAGGGAGCCAAACACAATGATAGGAATTATACCATCTTCACCAGATACCTGGACTTCACCATCAGGAGGGATCCTCACCCTCGCCACACCGAAGATATCCACAAGGTTTTGCATTACCTTCCCGAGCCTTCCAACGACTCTCCCCACCAGATATTTGGGTACTGGAATTACATCTTCCCCCAATCCCAGCCGATTCTTAGCTTCCCTTGCCAGCTCTAGATGTCGAGCAGCTTTCACATTACTCCGCCTGAACATCTGTTTAGCGTGGAGACATTGCAGATCCATATCTGTCAGGACAGCTACCCGCTTTGCTGTGTCTTCCTTGGCTGATAGTACCACCAACTGCCGAGTCTCAGGTGCCCAGTGCACCCTACATGCTTTGACCGCCTTTTTAAAAGCCTCATGCACACCTTCACTGGTACAGGCTTCTTGCACGTCTTCGGGTACGTCAATCACACATTTGAAGATCGTGGACTTGCTCTCTTCATGGGCAGATGACTCCTGATTTACCTCGGACACTTCCCTCAAGACATCTGCCACGACCGGGTGACTGTCTTTTCCAGCTTTTAGCTCACACTCTTCCTGAGATTTACCCTCTTCAGGACACCTTGCCAAGATGGGCAATTGCAGCTCTGTCTTGTTATCACTTGGGCACGGCTGCTGTACGTCTTCGTCCACCAACTTCTCCCACAGAAGACCTCTGACAGTTTCTTTGAGCACTTCCACATCTTCTCTGACGGTCTTATTCATATTTTGCCATGTTGACAGGTGACCTCTGAGCTCCAAGACTCCAGCTCATCTACTCTGTGCTCGGCCATGTGTCTCAGGGCCTTGACTGCAAAGAGCTCGGACTCTAGGTGGCAAATTCCATACTCGCCACCATTAAACATTCTTTCGCCAGCTGTTGACACATCTCTTCGCGCCCTTGCTCCAAGTCTTGTAGATGCTCTTCTACCTGGTGAAAACTGTCAACTCGCTCTTTCCACATGCACACTTCCTTGGTCAGGTTGTCAACTTGACCCTCTAGCTGTCGGGTGATAGCGGTCAAATTGGAGTCACCACTCACCCTGTCATCCAGGAACAGCAAGCCCCCATTCACACAGGTGTCAGACCCCTTTTCTGGAGGTACCCCGTTTCCCACGGTCACACGTTTGGTCACCCCAGCCAAATCCCCGAGTTGGTCAGACCCACACTTTCTCTCGTTCACCCGGAGGTCTGGACTTCTGGACTATCGACCTTAGGTGGTGCTACCTCCTCGATTGAGCCACCCCACCTTTCATCAACTTCCCATGCATCTTCAAACAAGACAAAGTCCCGGCCCCTCTCAAAGGGATACACTAAGTTTGGTGGTATACTGCCACCTTGGCACTCAACCCTTTTGGACCCCTAAATCATTACTCTGTCCACAGTATAGTCCACAGTGACCCCATGGTGGCAGCGAACCTTGATCTTTTTCTCGGTCAGACAGAAAACGAGAGGAGTTCCTGTCAGAGTCACCTGACTCTTTGAGTCCAGCCGTCCAGAGACTCCTTCATGGTGTAGCATCAGAATACACACCTGCGGCCCGTCGTCATCTGGAAAGAATGTGCAGCACTCAGAAAAAGTCATACACAAACACCGCTGTTCCCCAGACATGTCCACTGAGGTAACCAGTGCTGCCCCTTTTGAAAACTCCACCCCTTTTTGGACCCCTATCCCCTTTTTGGACTTCGCCTCCCCCTGGGACTCCATCCCTTTTTGGGTTACCACTCCGATTTGGGTCACCGTCTCCCTCTGGGATTCCACCCCTTTTAGGGTCACCACCCCAATTTGGGCCACCGCCCCCTTTCGGGATTTCCCCATGTCCCCTCTACAAGCCTTCTTAGGCTAGAGTTCGCACGGTACCGTTTATGTCTTTTGGGCTTAAAACTGGCCCTTTAAGAAGATGAATACTTTGATGCCCTCTTACGATGCCACACCAGCTCCTGCTGGCACTGCCACAGCTCCTGCTGTAGCCGCAAAGCACCAGCACCTCCGGCTGCCGCTCACAAACAGCTGCTGGCGTCACCTTCGTAACCCCGCCGAGTTACAGCAAGCCGCTTGTCACCTTTGTAACCCCGCCGAGTTACAGCAAGCCCCTTGTCACCTTCGTGATCCCACTGAGTCACCGCAAGCTGAGTTGAGAGGGAGAAAAAAAACACACAACACGAAAACACACGTGGCCTGTCCAAGTGCTATTCAGGACGTCCGTCCCCACGTGGAACCGTCCGACACCCAGGCCTCACCGGGTGCTATTCAGGGATCCAACCCTCCTCCCAGGGTTTCCCAACACACTGGTCTCACCAGGTCCAGGGGCGCAGCACGTGCTCCAGGGATCCGATTCTTCTCCCAGAATGTCCAAACACTGACCCTCCAGGACCTGGCACTCTGAACCATTCAGGTACACAGTCTTTCTCACTGACCCCGGTCAGTACAACACGGACACCTGTCCGTTACCTGCTGGTGTCGGCCACACAGGTTCCCGGATGCCTCTTCTCCGCAGAGGTATCCCACAAATTACCAACAGTCTCTTTCTCTGACCTCGGTCAGCATAACTCACGGTTTTCACGACCGTTTGCTCCCCTTGCCAGCACTGAACCATGTGCTTCTTGAAACAGTTGCCCCTAGCAACCGATTTTGTAGTCCTTGTCCGTTGCCCCTAGCAACAAGGCTACAACAGTGCCCTTAGCATTCTCCACCAATTGTAAGGTAGCGTGTTATGATTGAGTCACCGTAGGAGGCAAAAATAGAAATGCTAGCTAAGTCCAGAAAACCAGAGAAGTTGGCAGCTATCGGATTGCAGACCCCTGAACCTATCAACACAACTAGCAGTAGCCGTGGGGGGCTCCTACGATGCCCTAGGCCCCTCGATCACAGCCGGAGGACTACATAGCCTAAAGACAGAAAGGGAAATCTAAACTGCCCCAGAGCAGACCCCAAAGTAAAAGGCAGCCCCCCACATATAATGACGGTGAAGCAAGAAAAAAGAACAAAACACAGGCAGAAAGATAGACTGAGCAAAGATGGGGCCCACGCTAGCTTAGATAGGAAAGGACAGGAAGGCTGCTGTCTGCAATCCGTGAAAACCCCTATGAAAATAAGAGCCAACAAACTGACAGTAAAAAAGGCCCTGAAGACGCTAGGCTTCAAAAAAGCTATGTCAGTACTCAGGAATATTCTGAAGACAGAGCAACAGGCAAAAGGAGATTCAGCTCACCCCAGCAGGGAATGGCAGAATCCAGAAAAGCAAGGAAAACAAAGCACTAATGCAAAAAGGCAAAGCAGAAATCTTAGCTTTAGATGAGCAGGAATCAGACTGGTTTCCTAGAAGTCCACAGAGAATCACCCGCAGGCCAGAAGGGCGTCGGCAGCCTTATATCCAGTCATTAACTCCACTCAGCCAGTCATCATCATCAGCCCCAGGTGTTTGACAATCAGGCTCACTACCTTTCTTCACCAGAAGAGGGAATTCCTCGGGCCTCAGTAGTGAAGGGGAAAATGAACTCACAACAGTAGCGCTCATGAAGTGTATTGGGGGACACTCTCTTGGCAGCAGATTAACAAGGTCCGGCATGGGTTTTTCTCATAAATCAGTCCATGTGGTTTTATTAATCAGACGGCATAAACCATGGAAGCATGAAAGAAACAGTAACAGTCTTATATCAAAACAGAAGAATGTTCATGACAGAGCTCCGCTCTGTTAGACCTGTGGTCACACAGGCTGTGCCATCATGTCCAGCACTCAGGCTCTCGCCTAAACACAGTTAATTCACCCTGTCCGGGTTACCGCTTAGTTACTCCTCATTCAGGATGTCAGTTTCCTCCTGGGGACTGTCCAATACACACAGGCCATTACACACAGGCCTCACCCGGTCAGCGGCCTCCGCATGTGCGCTTCAGGACGGTAGCAGACCTTCTAGCACGTCAGCCTTCTGGGACCTTCTAAACAGACCAATCAGATCCAGGCACTCCCTCATGTGGCCTACCCTGGTCACCTTATATGGTCCATAGCCACACCCACAGCATCACATGGCTATGACCTCATTGCAGGTCCTTCACAACCACACACATGGGCTTTACTTCAGACACACGCTCCTGGGTGGGTTTGTAAGTGACTGGTCCACCCATCTCACCAGCCACCTGGAAGCTTCTCCCTAATACAGAGTAACAAAGTCTCAGCAGAATATCTGCTGATTAATAGCGATTCCAGCTTCCATCACAAGGCCACCCAACTTGTGATACATATTGGTCATTTACCATCCTTTCTCCATTCATCCTATTTCCATTACCACAATGTACATGCCTGTATGCCTGTCCTGGGACACCCACACAGCGCCCCCTAGCGGACGCAGTGGTCACTGCACCACTGTCACGATCCAGGTTGGATCTGACAGAGTAAATGCACAAAGTAACCTTTTTTTCCTTGGTTGTGTGCCAAAGGTGGTTTTGCCCCCGGTGGCCATTAGGATCATTGCACTGTGGTGATTTCAGTTGTAGTTTTCCCCCCAGTGGCCATTAGGTTCATTGCACTCTGGTTACCTTAGTTTGTGCACGTAATTATGTAACAGGTGTGATAGCTCTATAAGAAAGTATCAGGTGTGTTAATCACTGTTGGTGATAAAGTATTCATTTGCAAGCAAGCCTGGGTGAAGGAGGGAGCTAAAGGAGAGTCATGGGCAGCTCAGTGAGATTCCCGGAGTGTCAGCTATGGTGTCTGCAAGGATTGCTGGCATGGCGTGGTGGAGTCGCAGCTATGGTGTCAGCAAGGAGTTCGTGCATGGATTGGTGGAGTGGCAGATATGGTGTAGAGCTGCACTCAAAATGCTGGATGTTGTTGCTGAGAGCTTGTCACGTGGGGCTTAGTCCCACTAAGGCTGTAATACCCGGGGGCCCTGTGATGTCCCTATAACTAGGGGAAACCCTGTCTGACCCTCAACCCAGGGTTTTTGCTGATGGTGCAAATGCCTGAGCCTCCAACCTTTCCTTGTCTCCTGCTCAGCCCTGCACTTAACCCTCCACCCTCCACCCAGTGAGGAGACACACCACCAAAGCCCCCACACAAATAAAGACAGACAGGGAGAACTTAAACTGCACTGCGCCGCACTCACACAGGAATAAACAGTAATGTGAACAGGGCACAACTAAACACAAATATGGGAAGGAGAAAGGATAACAACGGATCATACGACACCAGATACGAATCTCTCTCTCTGCAACACCTCCACTCCAGACCGGAACCACTTGGTATGAAACACAAGCTACAATCGGCGACGCCCATAGGCCAGCATGACTATTTAAAGACCATGGGCGTGACTATCCATCCAACCTGGTCTCCAGCAGGATTAACCCCCGAGAGCCTGAAGATTAGGCCGGCGCCACTGAGGCTATAGTGGCTGGAGGTGGAACTACCTCTGCCTGCCGGACGCTGTGGTGTGAACAGCGTCCGACATGACAGAGCTGGACTCAAGCATGCTGGACTTTTTGGCAGAAAAGCTGGACTCATTTGCGGGACTCTGTTTGTGGACAGCTGCACGCAGGTGTGGACTCTGTTTGCTCCAAGGCTGCACTATGATGCTGAGAAGGTCCATGTCAGGGCTCAAATGTCAGGACCCTGTCAGCGTCAGCAAACTGCCACGCCGACCAGGGTGATTTACCCCCACTATGGGAGAGCACGGGGCCCAATACAGTAGTGACGGTTCAAGCAGACAGAACCTGCGGCACTGAAAATAGTAAGGAGTCCCAGGACCTTGATCATGTGACTGCAGGGGGCGGGGCTTAGCATCCTACTGCTGCAGATGATATAATGTACCTACTGCAGGGAAACTGTAGTGGAGGAAAACGCAGGTCAGACAAGCGAGGGTTCGTACACGCAGAGGGCTGTGCGGTACCAGAGGGACGAGCAGAGAATAGTCAAGTCACAGGCAGAGGGTCATACACAGAGAGAGAGCGCAGTACAAGAGGGACAGGCAGAACTCGTAACAGGGACAGAACCGGATCAAAACCAAGCAAGCCAGCAAGATATCAGGCACAAGGCACACATACGCAACTAACTCAGCCGAGGGCAGGAGTATAACTGACACCGGACCTAGGTCAAGTGAGCATTAAATAGCCGCCCTCTGCCAGAGAGAGGCAGAATCAATTAAGCCCTGTCTGACCAGGGCGGGCCAAAGACAAATCCCATCCTGGATCATGACAGTACCCTCCTCTCAATGGGGGGGCCACTAGACCCCCGGGTCTCTCAGGATACTTGGCGTGAAAGGCCCGGACCAACCGATCCGCATGAACCGATTGAGCATGAATCCTTTCCAATGTACAAGATATTGAAGGGCATGACGGACCAACCTAGAGTCAATAATTTGTTCCACCTCGTACTCAGACTGCCCATCTACCAAAACCGGTGGTGGGGAAGACGATGATCCCTCCCCACAGGACCTCACAGGTTTCAAAAGGGACCCTATGGAAAACATTGGGGATCCGTACAGGTGGCGGGAGACGCAACCGAAAAACCACCGGGTTAACCACTTCGGTAATTTCATAGGGACCAATAAACTTAGGTCCAAGCTTCGCAGAGGGGACCTTGAGCCTTATATTCTTGGTAGATAACCATACCTTATCCCCAATCTGGAACAATGGCCCTGCGGACCGTTTTTTGTCTGCAAAAAACTTATATTTATCCTGGGCCTTCGTAACGTTACTCTGGACCTCCCGCCATACCTCCCCCAACTGCTGGATAGTCTCATCCGCTCCAGGACACCTAGAGTCCAAACGGGAAAACTCTCTGAAATGAGGATGAAACCCATAGTTGCAGAAAAAGGGAGATGTACCCGTAGACTGATTAATGCGGTTGTTAAATGCAAACTCGGCCAAAGGTAATGCAGTACACCAATCATCCTGTCGGGCTGAGGTCAAGCAACGCAGAATTTGCTCCAGAGACTGATTGGTCCGCTCGGTCTGCCCATTAGTCTCTGGATGGTAAGCGGATGAAAAGGACAGACCAATACCCAACCTCTTACAAAATGCCCTCCAAGATCTGGAAACAAATTGTACTCCTCTATCAGACACCACATTCAAGGGTACCCCATGCAACCGCACCACATGCTCAACAAACAATCTGGACAACATTTCCACATTAGGTAGAGCTGCCAAAGGTACAAAATGTGCCTGCTTACTAAACCTGTCCACCACAACCCAAACGACGGTATTACCCTTGTAGGGGGGAAGGTTGGTGATGAAATCCATGGACAAATGAGTCCATGGTCTCTCAGGAATTGGCAGTGGTACCAATTCGCCGGCCGGCCAGTTATGGGGGGTTTTCACACGGGCACAAGCATCACACGCAGACACATATTCCCCAACATCAGAGGCTAAAGAAGACCACCAGAATATTCTAGCAATGGCCTTCTGGGTAGCCGAGATCCCTGGATGTCCACCCAGAACTGAGTCATGGAACTCCTGGAGTACCTTGAGACGAAACTGAGCTGGTACGAAAAGTTTATCCACCGGCTTAGCCGGAGGCGCAAGAGACAGGGCTTCCTGAATCTCCCATTCCAACATATTAGAAATACCTGCCGCCACCACCCCGGGCTGAAGAATGGAGGTTCGGGGGGAGGAAACCAGATCTAGACTGCGTGACAAGGCATCAGCTCTGACATTTTTGGATCCTGGCCAAAAAGTGATAGAGAAGGGGAATCGGGAAAAAAAAAGGGTTGATCTAGCCTGTCTAGGAGTCAACCTTTTAGCTGACTCAATGTAAGCTAGGTTCTTGTAGTCTGTAATTTCGGTTATAGGATGGACAGCCCCCTCCAAAAAGTGCCTCCATTCTTCAAAGGCCAACTTCACGGCCAGAAGTTCTCAATTCCCAACATCATATTTTCTCTCCGCAGGGGAGAATTTCTTCGAGAAAAAAGCGCAAGGTCTCAAATTAGTCAAAGTGGTTCAGATAGGTCCGGTTGAATAAGAACCGGAGCAGACATGAAACATTTTTTTAAACACTGAAACGCCTCTATCGCTGCGGCTGACCAATTCATGATATCGGCCCCCTTTTCAGTCATGTCTGTGAGGGGTTTAACCACCTGTGAGAACCCCCTTATAAATTTGCGATAATAATTGGCGAATCCTAGGAAACGCTGCAGAGCTTTTAAATCACAAGGTTGGACCCAATCGACAATGGCTTGCACCTTATTAGGATCCATGCGATACACCTCAGCAGACACAATGAACCCCAGAAAAGACAGTTCCTGTAGGAAGGTTGTCCATAACAAAGCATGAAATATGTTCCTGGTGCAAGGTACTCACTTTAAGGAGAAACTCCTCTGTAAGAAATATGACATCATTCTTAGCCATTGGTGTTTTGTCAATGGCAACAACGTGGATAGGAGTCTCCAGCCTAACTGTCCCTAACTTACACCTGGACACCAAGTCAGAGTCAATAAAGTTCAACGACGATCCGCAATCCACGAAAGCAGAAGTGGGTGTGGAGACACTCCCACAACAAAGTTCCACTTGTAACAACATTTTAGAAAATGGTGAAAAGGGTACCTGAGAGCCTGGGTGACCTCCACGACAATCAACCGGGCTCAGTCGCTTGCAGGTTGGTGGATCAGAAGGGCCATCCTTTTTCCAATGTCCGGAATCACCACAGTGAAAACAGCATTTTCCCAAGCGCCGTTGTCTCTTTTCTTTCTCCTTGACGTCGATGGTTCCCATCTCCATGGTTTCCAATGTAGGACTGGCTCCCCTTCCTTGGGAAAATAACGGGGTTTCATCTGCATCACTCCCCTGGCCCGTAGCCTGCGATCCATTCGGACGGCTTGTGTCATAGCGTCCTCCAGGGAATCAGGCGGTGGTTGAGAGCCAAGGCATCCTTCAGACGTTCAGACAGGCCTCTACGGAACAAACCCCGGAGGGCAGCATCATTCCAGCAGACCTCAGCAGCCCAGCGTCTGAACTCTGAGAAAAACCACTCGGCTGAGTGCTTCCCCTGGCACACACTCATCACCCTGTCCTCAGCCATACGCATCCGATAAGGCTCATCATAAATATGCCCCAGGGCCTCAAAAAATGCATCCACAGTCATATGCTCAGGGGCAGTGGTCGGAAGGGAGAAAGCCCAAGCCTGTGGCCACAAACATCACACGCAGACACATATTCCCCAACATCAGAGGCTAAAGACCACCAGAATATTCTAGCAATGGCCTTCCGGGTAGCCGACAGTGCACCTAGATGTCGGACACGGTGGAGGAAAAGATGCACGCAGGTGGTGGGCTCTGTTGCTGGGAGCGTAAGCAGCAGAGCAAAGCTAAGTGGTGTTCCCCTGTTTTGTCACTTTTCCTTATGTGTGTTTAGTGCAGTGGTGGGATTAGTTTCCGCACCGACCAATTCCCTAGTGAGGGTTTAGGTGCAGGGCGAGTCAGGGTTTTGAGGTTCCTGATTGGCGCCCGGTGCAGAACCGGCCTAGGGAACGTTAGGAGTGTAGAGACACTGACTCAGGGGAGTGCAGGAGGTCTCCACTTCCCCGTTTCCCTATCGCAGGGCCACCATTGTTGTTGTTACCCAGGTTTTCCCTATTCCCTTTGTCTTATTGCATTAGTTACTGGCCTGCGGGCCGCGTCACATAGGACAATTACACGTGCCGCGTACTGTTGTATCAGTTACCAGCCTGCTGGCCGTGTCACTCAGGATGGGGCACATGACAACCAAATACCTATACACTATATACAGAGCTGTTGTGTATAATGTCACCGGTGATCACTGCAATATCTGTACACTGACACTATCATAGCTTCTGTGTATAATGTCAATGGTGATCACTGTATTACCTGTACATTGACACTTTTTACAGAGCTCCTGTGTATAATGTCACCGGTGATTCCTGTATTACCTGTACACTGACACTATATACAGAGGTCCTGTGTATAATGTTACTGGTGATCACTGTATTACCTGTACACTAATGCTATACACTATATACAGAGCTCATATGTATGTTACTGGTGATCACTGTATTACCTGTACACTGACAGCATACACTATATACAGAGCTTCTGTGTATAATGTTAATGGTGATCACTGTATTTCCTGTACACTGACACTATATACAGAGCTCCTGTGTATAATGTAATTGATCACTGTATAACCTTTACACTGACACTATAAACAGAGCTCCTGTATATGTCACCAGTGGTCACTGCATTACCTGTACACTGACACTATATACAGAGCTCCTGTGTATAATGTCACAAGTGATCCATGTATTACCTGTGCACTTACACTATGTACAGCGCTCCGATGTATAATAGCACTGGTGATCACTGTATTATTTGTGCACTGACACTATATACAGAGCTCCTGTGTATAATGTTACTGGTGATCACTGTATTACCTGTACACTGACACTATATACAGGGCTTCTGTGTCACCAGTGGTAATATTAGTGTTATTAGTATTGTGGTTTTTATTAATTATCAGTATTGTAGTATTCGATCACTATGAGTTGGTAATATATGGTCTGGTCATGATGAGACTGTATTTGTGTTTTTATGTGGTATTATTCAGTCACTATGTGGTGGTAATATGTGGTCCGGCCATGGTGTGGGGGTATTTATCCCCTGTATGTGGTATTAGTTGATCACTGTGCAGGTCTTGTCATGTGCGGTGGTATTTGTTCTTTGTATGAGGTATTATTGTTCTTGTTATAGTGGAGTGTTTTGTATACTAAGGTCACTTGGTCTCTCTGATATCGATAATGGAAAGTTTAACCCCTCCCTGTCCTGTGACTATTACACAGTAGCAGTCGGCATACTCCTGTCCCCACAATGCACTTTCAAGGTCATCCCCCCAGTTCCATCACTCTCATTCCCTTCTTTTGAGATCCACACCATCAGGCTCTTCTGTCCCCTCTCCCTCAGAGTAGCAGTCATATATCAGCCCCCAGGCTCACCCACCCAATTCCTTGACCTTTTCTCTGCCTGGCTGCCGCACTTCATGTCCTCAGAACTACCAACCCTTATCCTGGGAAACTTCAACATCCCCACTTCCACATCTGCATCCCAGCTTCTATCACTAACCACTTCTCTAAGCCTCTCACAGCTCTCAACATCTGAGACACACAAGGACGGTCACACCCTTGTCCTGGTCTTTGTCCGGCTCTGTTCAATCTCCTACCTAAATAACTCACCCCTTCCCCTCTCTGACCGCAACATTCTCTCCTTCACGTTCACAAATCCTCGCCCACCCCAGCACACTCCTACCTACCACACAGTCAGAAATCTTCATGCCATTAAACCTCATACACTTTCAGACTCCCTACACTCATCACTGTTCTCAGTCTCCTCTTTTTCCTTTCCTGATGTGGCTGTACACCACTACAATGACACTCTCAGAAGTGTCAGCGCCGGGATTTTTTCTCTAATCACCAACCTCGGGTAAAGCTCATTTAGAGCTTCTCTTACCTAGGATCCTAGGAGTGGAAGAATAAAGAGAGAGACACAGGAAGCGTGTCTTTCAAGTTAATCTCTCCCCTTTATTAAGATGGGTACTTCTTTTATAGGATCACAAAAGAGGAAATAGACAAATATAGACAATTTCCGTAATATTATGTAACAATTGCGAAATGATGGATAATTGGCAAAAACAATAGTTATATAACAGATATGACAAAATGATATATTATGTGTCTAATTGGGGATGACGGGAATATGGCACTTCCTTGATATCAATTTAACAATTCGTGGAACTGCATCCGGTAATACTAATAGGCCAGAATACTTGGCCTTGACATTTTAGACATTATTCTAAGAAAAGAGAGAATTTTGGAACTGACCACTTGGCAGAATTGTCTAACCACGTAGACAGATGATAACAATTAAAATAGTGTCATGGGTTACAAGTTGTTTTTCAGTTATTTTTCTGGTCTATAGAAACTAAGATTAACCATTTCTTTGACAACTCCCCTCTTTTTATCATTCTGTCTACCTACCACTATCTATCCTTGCCTTTATCCGAGGCCTGCAAGATAACCCTACTTCACAAAATACACGGCTTGTCCTATGTATATCATGGGATACCAGTCCTGCTGCGTATCCATTCAGGTTATACCTGGAAATCAGACCTTCTTTCCCTACCTCTGTTCTACTTATTGCCCTATCTCAGAGGAATGCAGATTTTATTGAGGGAAGTTATGTCTATTTTGTGAGTAACGTGTTAACGAGACATAGTAAATTCATAATTATGGTAATATATTGTAACATATATTTTGATATATTGATATGTATATATATATTTTATATCTTTATTCATTAGTAATTGTTAATCATTTAATCATTTGAAGTCCATAATGCATGTAATCTTCATCGTTGTAGTTTTTCCTGAAGTTCTTCTCTTTATCTTTGTTCAAACCAGTGGTTTTCCACAATGCATACAATCAGCCAAGTCCACTGACGTTTGCTTGTTGCAGAATATACATTTACGCTGAACGGTGGTTATAAAGGTTGTCATCACTTGTGTCTGATTGATTCCTGAATTGGCCTCAATTTTGGCACTACCTTTTCCTGGAAAACATTTACAATTAGAACCAAGAATTTTCCTTATGAGCAGAACAAATAGTCTTATCATTACAGCAATAACCAATATTACAAAAACTGCTTGAATTAAAAAAATGAATTATTCCTGATATCCATCCGCCTATCCCCTTAAACAGATTTAAAGGATTTAACCATGCGAGCCATTCAGGAAAGGGCAAATCTTCTAAGGCATTAACCTTTCGTATTCCTTCCTTGATCAGCCTGGCTTGTTCTATATCATGAGTAACTCTCATCAATCCAGATGGATCGATATAGTGACAGCATGCGGGTCCCACTACCTGACAGAATCCCCCTTGAGATGCCGTAAGATAGTCAAGCACCATAGAATGTTGATTAGTTATAACAATGAGCTGTCTCATATAAGCAGATTCTACATTAATGGCATCAAATAGATACTCTGTCACATTATCAAAAATATCACCCAATTCTTCTATCATCTGAGCATTTCTTAAAGTTCCGAACATAACTCCCAAAGGACCAGTAAGAACCATCCCTGTCTTAAGGTACCATGGGGTATGCATTAGATGCTTAGGTGGCTGGGGTGAGGGTGCACTGCGTTTCGCTATCATGTGACCAGGAACATTTTTATAAGGAAAGTCATTCTCATTCCATACCCAGGTGGCTGGCTCTAATTTAGCTAGTGTACATGCACCTTCGGCTCCTTTAGGAATCCATCTATATGCATTACTTCCACAGACTACATAAACTCCTTTTGGTAATTCAAACTGAAATTCATTAAGGAAAGCTATCGCTATTGAAACCAACCGAGTAGTGTCAGTATAAAGGCACCAAGAATCATCTAAATCTGTAGTAACTGCCCTATAATATCGTAATGGTTGGCATTCCGGTTCTGTATTGAGGCTTATAGACATTTCAGCTGCTCCATCTCCATACTGACCTTCTCTGGTTTCTTCATCTACATGAACCGCCTCTCTTGCAGTGCACTGTGTTGTATTGCCATAAAGGAATGAATGATTCCTTGTCCAATTAGTATCATGTAGGAATCGTTCCAAACACACCTGGTCACTGCAAATTTGTTTATCTCCCAGAGAAAAGGGAGTTTTTACTGCAAAGCTAAGTTTTAGCTCCTGATCGGGCACTTTCCCTATATAATTTTTATCAGTAGCCTTGTTTCCCCAGTTTCCATCATATTCCTTAAATTCGAATAGATTGATCGGTCGTTTATCTACAGGTTCCTGTCTCCTAGTGAGATTTATTTGAAACCATGGCTGCTTTGTCCAACCTGTAATAGGCAAGGCAGCAGAGGTCTGACTCTGTTGTTCAGCCAGATTAAGGGCCCGCATTTCCAAACACCCTCCCCTGAACAGCTCCTCCTCTGTTAGTGGAGTTACGAAATATGGCATAGTTTTTGCAGCAATGGGGGCATGAGAACAAATCCAACAATTGGATAAATTTCGGACCTGAGCAATATAGCTATGGTACTGGACAAATTTATTAGCCCACTGTTTTGATACATCACTATCCCATGGTTCAAAAACATCATTATCTTTTTTACATTGCATAGACGACATCACAGTGAGAAGCAAGAATGGATAGTACTTCCCAAATTCCATCCTTCTTAGTTTCTGTGGAACTTCTTGCAGTGAGAAGCGTGAATCCAGGTGGTTTTTCCCTCCAGCTTAACAGATGTAGGCGTGGTCAGCTGGACCTGGTAGGGTCCTTCAAAGCGAGGATCCAGACTTTTTCTTAGATGCTTTCGCGTCACCACCCAATCCCCAGGCTTAAGATCATGTGAGCCTGATAAGGAGGACGGATCTGGAAGGGAACTGAAAACACGCGCATGAATTTGCTGTAACACCTGTTGTAACGCGCCTACATAGGCCGTCATATTTGAATGAGAGGCCTGCATCTGCTGGGGAAAGTACAATCCTGTCTTTGGAGGGCTCCCAAACAACACTTCATATGGACTTAAACTTGTCTTTTGGTTGGGAGTTACCCTAACAGTGTACAATGCAATGGGAAGACACTCAGTCCATGGTTTACCTGTCTCTGCCATTGCCTTTTGAATTTTCAATTTCAGTGTACCATTTAACCTTTCCACCCTGCCACTACTCTGAGGGTGATAGGGAGTATGAAAAGATTGTTCTATCCCTAAGGCTCGAGTGATTCCTTGGCACACCTGTGAAGTAAAGTGACTACCTCGGTCACTTTCGATTACCTCTGGTACTCCAAATCTGCAAACAACTTCTGATATCAACTTTTTAACCACAGTGCGTGCATTTGCATGAGCACAAGGCCATGCTTCTGGCCAATTTGAGAAAAGATCCACACATACCAGCACATATTCATAATTGCCTACCCTTGGAAGCTGAATGAAATCAATCTGCAGTCGCTGAAAAGGGTACAATGGCCTCGGGGTGCACTTTAGTGGCACCGTTACTGTTTTTCCCACGTTGTGGCATGCGCAGATTACACATCCCTGTACGAATTTTGCAGCAGCATAATGGAACCCTGGTGCGACCCAACTTGCTTTTACCTGACTTACCATTCCATCCTTGGATTGATGGGATATTCCGTGGGAGAGGGAGCACACCATAGGGTACAATGCCCTGGGCAAACAATACCTATCATCCGCTCTCCACAATCCATCTTCTTCCTTCGCACCTGAGTGCCTTTGCCATCCCTCCTTTTCTGGTGCAGAGGCCTGATCTTGCAGGTTCTGAAGTAATTGTAGATCCACCTCCCTCGACACCTGTACAGTATATGTTCCTGCGGGAAGAGGGAATAAAGCAGCAGCCTTGGCTGCAATATCAGCTCGGTTATTACCTTCAGCTTCCTTAGTGCGCTCCTTTGTGTGAGCTTGCACTTTTACTACAGCAACTTTCTTAGGCAGCTCCAATGCTCTAAGGAGCTGGGCCACCAATTCTGCATTTTTAATGGGTTTACCAGAGGAACCAACAAACTTTCTGCTCTTCCATATGGGACCATAATCATGGCATATGCCAAATGCATAGCGGCTATCTGTGAAGATATTTGCTGTCAAATGTTCAGCGATTACACACGCCTCAGCGAGTGCTTTCAATTCAGCTTCCTGTGCAGACATTTCGGCTGGCAGTGCTTCACTCTTTACCACCTCATGCTGATCTATAATTGCATATCCTGTATAAGGTACACCATTTTGATAATACCGTGATCCGTCTACATACAACTCTAAGTCTGCATTAGAAATTGGTGTCTCCTGCACATTGGCAAGTGGTTGTGTTTCTGCCTCCATAAGCTCAAAGCAGTCATGCTGAGCTTCAATTAATTCTGAATCATCAGTATCTGGCAGCAAAGTAGCGGGGTTCAAAACTGTACACCTTTTTATAGTCACATTTGGGGGTGTAAGCAGAGCCACTTCATACTTTGTTAACCTATTCATGGACAAATGTTTTGTCCTTGCCTGGAGCAGTAGCTCCTGCACAGAGTGTGGTACCAGAATTTCCAAGGGATTATCTAGCACCAAGTCTGCAACTTTTTCCTTCAGTATTGCACAAGCTGCGACTGCTCTGATGCATGTTGGTGCTCCTTGTGCTACTGTGTCAAGTTTGGCTGAATAATATCCTAGGGGGCGATGCTTCCCTCCATGTTGTTGTGTAAGCACCCCTTTAGCATGTCCCCCTGATTCATGACAGTACAAACGGAAAGGCAGGCCATAGTTTGGGATTCCTAGGGCCAGTGCAGAGACGATGGCTTCCTTCAGATTTTGGAACCCCTCTTTGGCTTCCGAGGTCAGCTGGTACGGCTGCCCTTTATTACATGCGGATAACACGTCAAAGAGAGGCTGCATCATTTGCGATGCAGCAGGAATCCATTCTCTGCAGTAACCAATCAATCCCAAAAATGTTCTCAGTGCAGTATTTGAGGTAGGCTCAATGGCTTGGCTTATGGCCTTTTTCCTCTGTAAAGTTATATGTTTTAATTGGAATGAAATGCAATGTCCCAAGAAAATGACCTTTTCCTTCGCTATCTGTAATTTGTCTTTTGACACCTTGCATCCTTCATGATACAAGAATATCAGTAATGAAGCAGTTTCCTTTAGACACACTTGCCTATCTGGGGTACAAAGAAGTAAGTCATCCACGTACTGTATCAACTGCACATCTTCCCTTTCAGGGTGCCAAGAAAGAAAGATTCCTGCCATTGCCTCGGAAAATACAGAAGGGGAAGTAGCTCCCCCTTGAGGCAGTCGTGTCCAACAGTACTGCTTGCCAGCATGTGTAAAAGCAAACAGCATTTGGCTTTCTTCGTCAATTGGCACCGAGAAAAAGGCATTGCTTAGATCAATAACAGTAAAACATTTTGCATTACTTGGAATCTGATTCAACAAGGTATGAGGATTTGGCACAATAGGTATGTCCACTATCATTAGTTTGTTAATTTCCCTTAAATCATGTACCATCCGGTACACCGCAGGTTGCCCTGCCACAGTCTGCTTCTTCTTTATCGGAAAAAGAGGTGTATTAAAAATGGATTTTTTCTCCTTTAGTATACCTGCCTTCAGATAGGTGGATACCTGTGCAGAAATAGCCTCAGTTTGTTCTTTACTCAGCGGGTATTGTCGAATACGTACTGGTACAGCTCCTAGTTTCAACTTAATAGAAACAGGTGTTATTTTTAACAAACCCACATCTGTTTTATCTTTTACCCATAGTGCAGCTGGCATTTGCTCAAGCATCTGCAGTATCTCCTCATCTTGCTCAACCTGTTGTTTTTCCTGTTCTTCTAACCGCATCATGGACATCACCGTGGACATTGCTTCTTCCGATAAAGGGCCTGAAACAGTAATTCCCTTTTTTCCAAATTTAATGATTGCATTGACAGCATTTAAAATATCAGCTCCTATCAAATTCAGGGGGCATTTTTCTGATACTAACAATTGGGCACATAAGTCACTAGTTTGAGCTATTCGTACATTCATAGGTTCTGTCTCATACAAAGGATGAACCACTCCCTCTGCTCCTATTCCCTTCACCGTTTTCCCTGTCATGAATCGTTGTGGCATATCTTGTTTTCTTATAATAGTACGGCTCGCCCCCGTATCAATTAAACATTTCAATTGCTTCCCATTGGGAAGTTGTAATTGGGTTGTGGCCCTTGGACCATCCCTAGGGGGAACCACTATTACAGAATCATATTGGGGGCTGCCAAGTTCCTAATCTGACAAATTTCCTGCCTCATCAGTTGCTACCAGTGAAACACGAGTCTGCTCTGGGTTAGTTGTTCTATTCCTGAAACAATTCCTTTTGAGGTGCCCTCTCTGGCCACATTCATAGCAAAGCCCTTTCCGTCTGCACTCCTCTGGGTCTATTAACCCATCTCTCCTTTTTCTGTCTCCTCCCGCAGCTCTGTTATGTATGCCTGATGCTTGGACCGCAGTTCTGACAGCATTATTAAAGGCATCAGGAGGTATATTTACCATGACAGGCACCGGCTTCTGCTGTTTTTTACTTTGCGATTATTAATTTGGGCTTCTATCCCCCGGAATACAGGAAGAGAATTCTCCAAGGTAGCAAATACACATTCAGGTCTTACTTTCATCACTTCAGCTCTCAAGTCCTCTCTTAATCCAGTTATAAACATGCTTTTCAGAAACCTAGCTTCCCTAGGATTTTTCAGGTCATAGTCATGGTCTGTGAACGCTTCTGCGCACTTTGCATGAAATTTGTCAATAGGTTCATCTGGTTCTTGAAATACTTCAGGCAACCCTGAGGTCAACTCTTCTGTTAGCTGCTTGGCTACTACGTGTAACCTTGCTATAAACTGTCGCCCTGATTCTCTAGTTTTCTTATCCTCTGGAACTTCACGTATCGTATTAACATCTGCCGGGACTGCCCTCACCTTCTCAAGCAAAGGCACTCCAGCCGATATTCGACACAGTGGTTCCAGATCATTCCAAGCTGCATCATAATTATCAGCTACCCCTTCTACTGCTCTATAGAATCCTAAGGGATTCTTGTAGGGATCGGGGAAGCTGGTTGCCATGGCTAACTGTTCAGATCTACTCCATGGCTTATACCACGTAGTGGTATCTACTTTTCCCTCATCCTCTCCGTCATCTGTTGGTCTGCTTGTAGTCTGAGTTATCACAGGGAAGCTGCTGACTGTGGCTTTTCTCTCAGCCCTACTGCAAAAATCACATTCTATCTTCCCTTTCTCCTGTGGCTTATTACACCTATTACAAATCCAAGTAAGGGATCTCATAGCTCTATTTGAATAACCCTGAGTATCCTCACTTTGCTGGTGTTTGTCCTCACATCTCCACTCATTATTTTCCCTAATCAACTTTAGCTTAGCCACCTGTGAACTACCTTGAGA
Organism: Dendrobates tinctorius; assembly: GCF_039654945.1. Classification (NCBI taxonomy): domain Eukaryota; kingdom Metazoa; phylum Chordata; class Amphibia; order Anura; family Dendrobatidae; genus Dendrobates; species Dendrobates tinctorius. The sequence goes on along the minus strand of NW_027362048.1, from coordinate 1,243,789 downwards.
GGGACTGGGTGTCATTTGCAATCTAAAATCATCCCCACTTCCCCCTGAAACCTCCCGCCCTCCCTGTCCAGAACTTTTTATTGGGGTGGAAAAACTATCTAGAGATTCCCTTGGAAGTGCAGGGTATTGATTTGTAACTGAATATGTAGGAGGAGAAGATTCAAAAGTAAAGGGGCTCTTTTGCCTCTGCATTGGAGATGCAGGAGGAATCATTCTCTCCCCCACATACTGAATAAATGGGGTCCCTGGTGTCTGATAAATCACTGGTATCTGACCAGAACGGAGTCCTGACATATGAAAATCTGGTGGAGACAAAAATGATGGTGAAGAAAAATAAGGCACAGTACTAGCCGTCGCTGCTTCAGTGGACATAGATTCTATGTCCTTTCCACTAATGATTCTTTCCCTTATAGGGCTACAACTACTTGTAACTTTTGAATCACTGACTGAGACTTCCTCTCTCTCACTCAAAGGGGCGGAGGGAGCCGTGGACACAGGCTGTCGTTGTAAAGGAGGGGCTGTTGCTTGTCCCTGCGCTATTAGATTTCTCCCTCTTCTATTCTGGGCGAACTCACTCTCGTCATCATCATTATCAGTATTAAAATATGGATCATGCTGCTCAGCCGTTCTCATCCAAGCAGCCACTTGTTCCTCATAACCATGCCTCTCGATCCACTTATCATGCTCTTTGCTAAATCGTTTCCATCTCTCAATGTCTAAACACCCATTCTCTGGCATCCCTGCTTGCTTTAAAATTTTTGTAGCATTTTTAACCGCTTTTTGCCCATGTTCCAAGCGCACCAGATCCCTCATTTTATATCTTGGATCTGTGTTTCGTCCTGGCCTGGTAAACTTAGTGCCCATAGCAAAAAGCTATCTGAATCAGAAGCTGTCAAGGTCAGCCACCTCCTATCTTCAGCTCTGCCTGTCTGTTTCAGAAACTGTCAAGGTCGGCTATTCCTATCTTCAGTTCTGACTGTCTATATCGGAAACCGTCACGGTCAGCTACTCCTATCTTCAGTTCCTATATCTAGCAGGATCCCACTGGTCGATTATGATGTCCAGCAGTCTCTGCTTCTAAAGTAACAAGCTGAACTTGTAATTTCTGTTCTGCCCTGATTCTACTACACACCTTGTAGAACAGGTAACTATAAGTTGCTACAAACAATATTATTCCAAAAGCAAGCCCTACATATTCCTTATACATCAGAATCAGATCCTGAGTTTTCACTAGACTCTGAGCATGTCAAATCTATTCCTGAGTCTATTTCAGAGAGATCAAAATAGTATTCATGTGAGACTATATCTTGCCACCTTGGCATGTACCATCTAGTCTCTAAGATGTATGACCAACTTTTCAATAATGCATGAGGGTGTGGCACTATATGACAGGAAAATACTCGGTACAATTTATTTTCTCTTCTGTACTGATGAGAAACAACTGGCGTTAAATGTACTCTTTCCAAAAACCAATCAGACCTTACTCTTCTCACCCTTTTTTGACAAATCGTAACTGAACACAAACAACTTCCACACGGCATGTACAAGTAACACGTACACTTCACAAACTAGTATTCATCTCAAAGTGTCTCAAAGCCACCGGACAGTAACTGTCTCCTGTACTTCCAAATCTTCGCAATACCTCTGCTATCTCACAATTGACCGGGGTATCTCGAGGCACTCTAAAATGAATATTTATAGTCAAAATATACACTCTCACAGATCCAAGCCAGGTTATGGCAGCCCACCAGCCAACTCCTCCCGTGATTTTTCCCTCAGTCTTCCAGTAATGTGGGGTCGCATCTGTCTGCAAACTCTTTATAACTATACTTTGAACACACTGATCACAGGACATTTATCAACCAATTATTATCCTTTTACTACTTAGCTTATTCTTTCTACTACTTAGCAACTAGCAGAGCAACAAAAACACATAATAACATAATCCACCAACCAAAGAAAAACCAGAATAGCAATCAAAGTGAGAAGGGTGGAACATGTATAACACAACATTACTTTCTATTTTCAGTTCTGCCTTCTACATATAACACCCATTCAACTCACACCCCTTTCAAGATTTAAGATCATTCATGAGAAAAAAAAAAAAAAAATTTTTTTTAGCAGCACTTTTGATCTGTTGCCCGGTCTTGTACTGGCAATGCAATATCAAGCACACAAAATTAGAATGTTAGGATGGTTAGTATTTTTAGACAGATAAACAAATATAAATATACAACCACAAACAATACAAACTACATTAAAGTCAAGAGACAAAAGATTAAAGCCAAGGAACAAAAGAAACAAAACAAGCAAAAAATTAAAAAAACTTAAAATAAAAAAAAATAAAACAAACCTTAATTTTTGTTACCCGAGGGGATTCCCATTCAAAGATCCAGACAGACTGACCTACCTACCCTGTCTTAGGGAGACAAGAAAGGATGCGAGCCAAAATGGCTCACGTACCCGGGTCTCCTTTCTGTTCTCCCCCCGACAGAGCAAGGCAAACCTTTTCAGTCCAAATTGATAGTTAAAGGGGAATTCAATCTCGCTACGGGCCTCCAAGTTTGTCAGCGCCGGGATTTTTTCTCTAATCACCAACCTCGGGTAAAGCTCATTTAGAGCTTCTCTTACCTAGGATCCTAGGAGTGGAAGAATAAAGAGAGAGACACAGGAGGCTTGTCTTTCAAGTTAATCTCTCCCCTTTATTAAGATGGGTACTTCTTTTATAGGATCACAAAAGAGGAAATAGACAAATATAGACAATTTCCGTAATATTATGTAACAATTGCGAAATGATGGATAATTGGCAAAAACAATAGTTATATAACAGATATGACAAAATGATATATTATGTGTCTAATTGGGGATGACGGGAATATGGCACTTCCTTGATATCAATTTAACAATTCGTGGAACTGCATCCGGTAATACTAGTAGGCCAGAATACTTGGCCTTGACATTTTAGACATTATTCTAAGAAAAGAGAGAATTTTGGAACTGACCACTTGGCAGAATTGTCTAACCACGTAGACAGATGATAACAATTAAAATAGTGTCATGGGTTACAAGTTGTTTTTCAGTTATTTTTCTGGTCTATAGAAACTAAGATTAACCATTTCTTTGACAGAAGCACCTTGGACCAAGTAGCGCCCCTCACCCTCAGAACCTCCAAACACGGAGAAAAACAGCTCTGGCTCACATCGCAAACTCAACTTCTCCAGCTCTGCTCCAGGAGTGCTGAACGCTTATGGAGGAAAACTCGCACACCAGTAGACTTCATTCACCTCAAATTTTTGTTAAGAACCTATAACTCTGCCCTTCTCCTCGCCAAACAGGCCTACTTCTCCACCCTGATCTTCTCACTATCCAACAACCCCAAGAAACTTTTTGACACCTTTCACTCCCTCTTCAGGCTGAAAGCACAAGTCCCTATCACAGACATTTATGCTGATGACCTGGCCTCCCACTTTATAGAGGAAATAGCTAATATCCGTAAGGAAATCCGCTCCCAGCCTCCAAGTGCTGTGACTCCCATCCCTCCCTGCATTTCCCCTGGCTCACTCTCCACATTTCATCCCATCACAGAAGAAGTCTCCAGACTCCTCTCTTCTTCTCGTCCGACTACACGCACTACCAACCCCATTCCCTCACATCTCCTCCAGTCTCTACAGTCATCACAACTCACTTAACTACAATCTTTAATCTCTCCCTCTCCTCGGGCATTTTCCCTTCCTCCTTCAAACACTCCATTATTATTCCTTTATTAAAGAATCCCGCTCTTGACCCATCCTGCACAAATAACTACAGACCAGTCTCAATCTCCCCTTCATCTCTAAACTCTTGGAGTGCCTTGTCTACTCCTGCCTTACCCATTACCTCTCCACTCATTCACTCCTAGACCCTTCACAGTCCAGCATCTGCCCCCTACACTTGACAGAAACTGCACTCATCAAAGGGACCAATGACCTTCTGACAGCAAAATGTAACGGTGACCACTCTCTGCTGTCATGGTATAGGACATGGTTAATGTCCTGTTCTCGCAGGGTTAACTTTTGCTGGACTCCCTTTGGATCTGGGAGGGGTATTTATACCCACTCCAGACTAGGATTCCCTGTCAGCTATACTGTTGTTCTGGCTGTGTGTCTGACCCCCTGGTGTATGTGTATATGCATTGCTTGACTGCCTCCCGTGTATGACCTGGTCTGTCCCCTCACTCTGTTCTCTGTCTCACGTTTTGGTACTATTGTCTTCTCCAGTTCTGACCTCCTGGCTTGGCTATCATTACTCCGTTACAGTTTGCCTCTATTGTACCGTCTACTGCCCGTTCTGGTTTACTGATCTATTGCTTCGTCCTGACTATCCATTCTGTCTAATCCTTTGGTAATGTCGTGCTATCTTGTGCTTTGACCCCGGCCTGATCTGGTTTACATCTCTGTCTATGCTCCTTGATAACATTGTCCCGTAGTTACCCTTTTAGGAGTTTTCCTCAGCTCCTAGCTCTCTGGAGTTTAGACCACGCCCTCAGCAGTCACGTGCTTCAGGTCCTGTAAGTCTGGAGCATGCATCGTCACCACTGCTGCTCCACTGCACAGTTTTTGTACTCAGGACACGCTCACTGGCTCAGTTAGGAAGTGCAGTGCGATGTTCCTGACATTATAGCTGACCATTTCAGTTTATTTTCTCTGTGAGGGAAAAAAAAAGTGTTATCCTCATGGATCCCATGCAAGCTTTGGCTGATCAGGTCAAGCACCTGACCCAAATGTTCCATAAGCTCAATGTGGAACAGCGCACGATGGCCCATACCCAGCAACAGTTGGTGGATACTGTACAGGGGGCTGTCGCTGCAGGTGCTCCTAGTTCTGGGGGTAGAGATGTGTCATTAGCATCCCCCCAAATCTCCGGTCAAATTGCCAGACCCTTTCTGAGGGGATAAAAGGGTGTTCAGGTCCTTCAGAGAAGGATGCAAGCTTTTTTTTTTCCCTAAGGCCCCACTCCTCCGGGGACGAGTTCCAGAGGATGGGGGTCATCATTACCCTCCTTCGGGTGCTCCGCAAGCATGGGCTTTCTCTTTCTCTTCCTCTGCTCCTGAACGGATGTTGGTGAACTTGTTCTTTGAGGCTCTGGGGCATATCTATGACGAGCTTGATAGAGTGCATCTGGCAGAGGATATGGTGATGAGTGTGACACAGGGGAGGAACTCTGCTGAATGGTTCTGCTCAGAGTTTAGATGTGGGGCCACTGAAGTATCCTGGAACAAAGCCGCCCTGAGGGGGATGTTCCGCAGGGGCCTGTCTGACCGTCTGCAGGACGATCGAGCATTACATCCTCCTCCTGATACCCTGAAGGACGCCATGATGCAGGCGGTCCATATGGACCGTAAACTCCATGCTAGAGGAATGATGCAACAAGAGTCTCCCTTGTACCCCAAATTTTATGTCACATTGCCCCTGTATCTGAGCCCATGGAGATTGGGTCAGTCTCGGTTAAGGAGAAACAACGAAGGCACCGTAGAGACAACCCACTATGCTTTACTGTGGAGCCTCTGGACATTAGAAAAGGAATTGCCCCTCCTGCCCTTCTCCAGTGAAACCATCAGAGAAACGACCGAGTCTGAGCAGCAATCGAGGAGGTTGTCCAGACTCCCAGGTACATTTTTTCTCTCTTACACAGATGGTGCTCCAGGTTGAATTGGAACTTGCTGGCGGTCCTGCTATGACCACCGCCTTTGTTGACTGTGGTTCCTCCATTAATCTGATAGATGCCCAAGTTGTGACCCTTAATAAGATAGGGACAGTCAGGTTGAAAGACCCTGTTAAAATTGTGGCTGTGGATTCATCCCCTCTTACCCAGGATGGAATTTGTTTTATGTCTGCAGTTTTTTCTATGAAAGTGGGTTCCACTCACGTGGAAAAGTTAAGTTGTTTTGTTATGAATAATCTGCCTGCAGGACTTGTATTGGGGATGCCCTGGCTGCAATGCCGCAATCCTTTCATTGATTGGGTGAAGGGGGAGATCACCCGATGGGGATGTAATGATAATGGTCTGTGCTGTAACCTGATTCCTTTTGTCAATCCGATAAAATCTGTATCTGTGACGTCTGTCGGTCTGGAGGGTATTCCGGAGTACCTGAGAGACTTTGAAGAAGTGTTTTCCGAAAGCGAGGCTGAGGCGCTTCCACCACATAGACCGTATGATTGTGCCATTGATTTAATACCTGGAGCCAAATTACCCAAGGCTTGTTTGCTTAATTTGTCTGGGCCTGAGCGCTAAGCTATGAAACAGTACATCAAAGAGAGCCTTCGCAAGGGGCATATTCGTCCCTCGGTCTCACCCATGGCAGCAGGGTTTTTCTTTGTAAAGAAAAAAGATGGTGGGTTGTGAGACATCTAGGGCATTATAGGCACGTCCCACGGCTAATGCTAGTTGAGTTGTTAGGTTTAGGGGTCTGCAATCCGCCAAGTTGCCAACCTTTCTTGTTTCCTGGTTGCTTAGCTAACTTCCCGTAATCCTCCTCGGTGACCGAATCATAACAACGTACCCTCTCCCATTGATTCCCGATTTATGTAACCAACTCACTGGGGCCAAATGGTTTTCTAAGCTCGATCTACGAGGGGCTCATAACCTTATAAGGATCCGGGAGGGGATGAATGGAAAACGGCGTTCCTGACGACTGAGGGGCTGTTTGAAAAACTGGTTATGCCATTCGGCCTCACTAACGCCCCTGCTGTTTTTCAGAACTTCATTAATGTTGTTTTCTCTGACCTGATTGGGCATTATGCAGTCATTTACCTGGATGACATCTTGGTATACTCTGAGGACAGTCAGTCACACTTACACCATCTACGTACGGTTCTTATGAGACTACGGGAGAACCATTTGTACGCTAAGCTGGAAAAGTGCTCATTTTTTTATGCAAAAACTGTCTTTTCTGGGTGTAATTGTATCTGGGGAGGGATTCCACATGGATCCAAGGAAGGTTCAGGCCATTACAGATTGGGTGCAGCCTCATGATCTGAAGGGGTTGCAACGATTTCTGGGCTTCGCTAACTATTATAGGAAGTTCATTAAAAGGTTCTCGCAGGGGTGAAACCCTTGATGGACCTCACTCTTAAAGGGGCAGATGTAAAAAATTGGTCCGTGGCCGCAAAAAATTCCTTTCTTACATTAAAGAAATGCTTTACTTCAGCCCCTGTGTTGGTACAACTCGATTCATCAAGACCTTTTATCGTGGAGGTCGACGCTTCAGAGGTGGGAGTGGGGGCAATGTTGTCCCAGGGCCCCTCTACCCTGACTAACCTCAAACCCTGTGCCTTTTTTTCTGAAAAGTTCTCTTCGGCCGAGAGAAACTATGATGTCAGCAACAGGGAATTGTTAGAGGTTAAATTGACCTTCAAAGAATGGAGGCATTTTTTGGAGGGGGCCGCTTATCCCATTACAGTCATCACTGATCATAAAAATTTGGCCTATATCGTGTCTGCTAAGAGATTGATCCCCAGACAGGGGATTTCATTTTACAATTACATTCCGACCAGGGTCTAAAAATGTAAAGGCGGATGCCTTATCCTGAAGTTTTTATTCTGTGTCCCCTCCAGAACCTCCTTCCTCCATTCTTCAACTGGGAGTGGTTGTAGCCGAAGTCTCCTCTGAGTTACAGAGAGATATTCTGGAAGCACAAGCACAGGCTCCCAGGAATAAACCCCCAGGTAAATTGCTTGTACCCGAACATTTCCATCTCACACTCCTGCAAGAATTTCATGATTCTGTGTTATGTGCACACCCTGGTATTGCAGCTACCCGATGGGAAGTCGCCAAGGGTTTTTGGTGGCCCTCTATGGGTAGTGATATCAAAAGGTTTGTAAATACTTGTGGGGTGTGTGCTCACTCTAAAAGCTCTCAGGTCCGACCGGCCGGGGAATTAGTGCCTTTGCCAATTCCGGATAAACCATGGACACATTTGTCCATGGACTTTATCACTAATCTTCCCCCTTCCAAGGGCAACTCAGTGGTATAGGAAGTGGTTGATAGATTTTCTAAGCAAGCCCACTTTGTGCCATTATTTGCGTTACCATCTGCTGAAACCTTGGCCCGCTTGTTTATACAGCACATAATTCGGTTGCATGGAGTGCCTGTGAACGTAGTGGCGGACAGGGGTGTGCAATTTGTGGCCAGGTTTTGGAGAGCGTTTTGTAAGAAGTTGGGGGTCACGTTGTCATTCTCCTCTGCCTATCACCCGGAATCCAACGGACAGACTGAACGCACCAACCAGTCATTGAGCAGATTCTGAGATGCCTGGCCTCCTCTAGACAGGAAGACTGGTGTGAAGTATTACCCATGGCAGAATTTGCCCTGGTGCTGAAGGGATGGTATAAGTGCAGGGGAACATCTCCAAAGCCCAGAAGAAGTTCAAACATTTTGCGGACAGGAGGAGGGGGGTGGTTCCTGCGTTGACAGTGGGGGGAAAAAGTCTGGTTGTCCACCCGTAACATCTTAAGATACCCACTATGAAGTTGGGCCCCAAATTTATTGTCCCATACACGATTGTAGAGGTGATCAACCCAGTGGCCTGCAGATAACAGTTGCCCACCTCCTTCAAAATATCTAACGTCTTCCACAGGTCCCTATTAAAACCTGTGGGGACAGTTAGAGAAGATCCCTCATCCGTGGTTCCACCAGTATTGGTAGAGGGTCAACTGGAGTACGAGATAGGACGCATCATTGATTCACGGTGGGTGCGCCGGAGACTTCAGTACCTTATTCATTGGAAGGGATATTCCGTTGAGGATCGGTCATGGGTTCCGGCCAGTTCGGTGCACGCTGATTGACTGGTGCGGGCTTTTCATGCCACATACCCTGAGAAGCCTGGGGGTCCAGTTGCCCCCGTTAAGGGGGGTGTACTGTCATGGTATAGGACATGGTTAATGTCCTGTTCTCGCAGGGTTAAATTTTGCTGGCCTCCCTTTAGATCTGGGAGGGGTATTTATACCCACTCCAGACTAGGATTCCCTAGTTGAATCCTTTGAATGGTTGAATGGTGGAATGTAGTTGATTAAATGAATAGTTCGTGACGCCACCTGTGGTGTTCGGCAAGTGAGATGTTAAGCTGATGCTGCATGCAGATCCTCTGGGACTGGTGGTGTGGTGCAGCCAAGATGGTGAAGCTCCCCACAGGTGGAGCTGTAGTCCCTGGGCAGTGTAGATGTAGGGGTAGAGGAGAGGCACAGGCGGTGTAGAAGCTGGTACCCCGATGTAGTGGTACAGGGTGTGTTAGCGCAGGAATAATTGGAGGACACCAGGGCATGTAGTTCCAAAGCTTTACTCACAGTCTGTAGTACGCACAGGTGCCTGCCTCTGTGCTGTGTCCTCCGGGTCAGGGACTCAGTCAACCTCCAGGTCAGATGGAATGCTCCCTTACAACACTCCGCCAACATGTGCCTTTCTGAACGTCTCCTCTTATAGCGCCTTTGGTGTGAAGTACTCCTAGTACTGAGTTACACTGGAGTTCCTCCTGACAGATGTTCCCAAGAACCATACTTGTACGGCAGACAGCTGTAGCCTGCTTCGGGGACTCCTTACTCCTGAGTCCCAGCTCACTATCCAAGTTGCTGTTGTGCCCCCAAGTTTTAAATGGGAGTAGTGAATTTACAGCTCACTACTCCACCGATGTCTGCTGTAGGACCATTAGTATCCATACAACCTCGGGGACCGGGCCCCGGCCTTGCGTTTAGAACTTCTAGGCAGGGTTCTCTCCTAACCCACGTCCTCTGTTCCCTTTTATTCCTTTGTTCTGTACTAGTCTCTCCTTCTTATGGAAGATCAGGTCTCTGTTCAATGTCTTTCTCCTTCTTTCCTTTCCCGTGCCAGCAGACCCAGGTCACTGAGGTCTGCTGCAGCACCTCCTTCCTCCATCCCTCTCTCAGGGATCTTCTCTCCTCACTCCTCTCCACTCACCGACTGACCGACTGACTGACCTGAAATCCTAAACCTTCCCGCTCTTTTAAGTATTCTAACTCCACCCGCCTCTCAGCACGTTTCGTGTTCCAAGCAGGGATCCACCAAAGGTGCTCTGCTACACTCCAAGCAGGGAGCCGCAATGTGGCTTTGCTGAACTACTGTGTTGTGTGGGATGCAAGTGTTGGAGCGTGGTCAGGAGCCTCCAACCTACTTGGATGGTGGGGTACCACACCTCAGGAGGAGGTGCAGTTCCTCTGTGGCAACTGAATCCTCAGGGGCGCCACATTCACACACTTAAGGAACAATGGATGGGAGTGCAGTTACGTTGTCTTTTATGACGAGGTGGTAGTAGTGGCCACCAATCGGAGCTGAGGGGCATTGCAAAAGAAAACCTAAGTCCCGCCTGCGCCGGAGAGTTATGAGTCGCCAACGAGGTCGCTCGTCGTTGATAAAGGGCGTCAAACACAGCGATTCAGGTGGACCAGCGGGACGCCAATGATCAAAAGACGGCCCAGAACGTTCGAGCACGATCAGCGACATCGCAGCGGGGGCCCCATCTGCCGCTGCATGTCACACATAGCGAGATCGCTGACGATGTCACTGTTGCGTCACTAAATAGGTGACACTTAAGCGATCTCGCTACGATCTCACTATGTGTGAAGGGACCTTTACACATAAAATGACTTTGATTAGGGAATGTGATAGGCCGCTCTGAACAAATGTGTTTTGAGGGAGCGTCTAAAACTGTGCAAGTTGTAGACGGTCATAATTTCTTGGGGTAGAGCATTCCAGAGGATTGGTGCAGCGCGGGAGAAATCTTGGAGTCGGGAGTGGACGGTACAGATTAGTGCAGAGGTTAGTTGAAAGTCGTTTGCAGAGCGCAGCGATCGGCTAAGCCGATAGACAGAAATGAGGGAGGAGATGTAAGGGGGTGCCACACTGTGGAGAGCTTTGTGGGTGAGAACAAGTACTTTGAATTGGATCCTATAACGAATGGGCAGCCAGTGTAACGACTGGTGAAGAGCGGACACGTCTGAGTACCGATTAGCTAGATGGACGACCCTGGATGCTGCATTAAGGATAGACTGGAGAGGGGAAAGTCGAGTAACGGGGAGGCCAATTAATAGAGCATTGCAGTAGTCCAGGCGGGAGTGGATCAGGGTGACAGTGAGGGTTTTTGTTGTTTCTATGGTGAGAAAAGGGCGAATTCTAGAGATGTTCTTCAGGTGTAAGCGGCAAGAGATTGTATATGGGATGTGAAGGAGAGATTAGTGTCAAACTTAACATCCAGACAGCACGCATGCTGTTGGGGTGTTATTATGGTGCCACCCACAGAGAGGGAAATGTCAGATTTAGGGAGGTTAGTAGACGGCGGGAGCAGAAGTTCAGTTTTGGGGAGGTTGAGTTTCAGATAGAGAGCAGAGATGATGTTGGAGACTGCGGACAATCACTGGCGTTCTGTAGTACCGCGGGGGTAAGGTCAGGGAATGATGTGTACAGTTGTGTTTCATCAGCGTAAAGATGGTACGGAAAGCCAAATCTGCTGATGGTCTGTCCTATTGGGGCCGTGTAGAGAGAGAAGAGAAGGGAGCCAAGGACTGAGCCCTGAGGTACCTCAACAGCGAGAGGAAGAGGAGATGAAGAGGAGCCAGCGAACAGAACACTGAAGGAGCGGTTAGAAAGATAGGAAGAGAACCAGGAGACAGCAGTGTCCTTAATGCCGAGTGACTGGAGCCTAGAGAGTAGGAGATGGTGGTTAACAGTGTCGAAAGCTGCAGAAAGTTCGAGAAGAATGAGCAGAGAGTATTCACTTTTACATTTTGCTGTCAGAAGGTCATTGGTCACTTTGATGAGTGCAGTTTCTGTCTAGTGTAGGGGGTGGAAGCCAGACTGTGAATGGTCTAGGAGTGAATGAGTGGAGAGATAACGGGTAAGGCGGGAGTAGACAAGGTACTCCAAGAGTTTAGAGATGAAGGGGAGATTGGAGACTGGTCTGTAGTTATTTGTGCAGGATCGGCAGAGCCGGTTTCCTTAATAATGGAGTAATGATGGAGTGTTTGAGGGAGGATGGGAAAATGCCTGAGGAGAGGGAGAGCTTAAAGATTGTTAAAGATTGTAGTTAGGTGAGTTATGAAGACTGGAGAGAGAGAGATTGGAGGAGATGTGAGGGAATGGGGTCAGTAGTGCATGTAGTTGGACGAGAAGAGAGGAGTCTGGAGACTTCTTCTGTGATTAGATCAAACGTGGAGAGTGAGCCAGGGGAAATGCATGGATGTTTGGGCGAGGATTTCCTGATGGATATTATCTATTTTTTCTATAAAGTGAGAGGCTAGGTCATCTTCTCAAATATATGTGATAGGGGCTTGTGCTTTTGGCCTGAGGAGGGAGTTAAAAGTGTCAAAAAGTTTCTTGGGGTTGTAGGCTAGTGAGGAGATCAGGGTGGTGAAGTAGGTCTGTTTGGCGAGGTGAAGGACAGCGTTATAGGTTCTTAATATAAATTTGAAGTGGATGAAGTCTTCTGGTGTGCGGGTTTTCCTCCCTAAGTGGGGCGCCCTCCCAGGGCTGTGGGGTACTCGGTACCGGGCCGGTGTCGGTGGAATGTGTCACGGCAGCTGTGACCCGGTCCGTGGCCCTGGGCGCCCAAATCAATGGTGGTTTGTAGTTATTGGAATGGAATAATTCGTGACGCCACCTGTGGTGTTTGGCAAGCAAGATGTTAAGCCAACGCTGCATGCAGATCCTCTGGGGCTGATGGTGTGTTGCAGCATAGATGGTGTAGCTCCCCACAGGTGAAGCTGTAACCCCAGGGCTGTGAATAGGCGCAGGCGGTGTGAGGAATGTTGGTACCCCGATGTAGCAGTGCTGACGGTGTTGGCGCACAAATGACTGGAAGACACCAGTGCTTGTAGTTCCAAAGCTTTACTCACAGTTCATGGTACACACTGGTGCCTGCCTCCGTGCCATGTCGTCCGGGGCAGAGACTCAATCAACCTCCTGGGTAAGTCAGGTTTCTCCTTTCCAACACTCCGCCAACATGTACCTGTCCTGAACGACTCCTCTATTGCGCCTTTGAGTGTGAAGAGCTCCAGTACCGTGGTACTCTGAAGTTCCTCCTGTCACATGTTCCAAACAACTCTACTTGTATGACAGACAGCTGTAGCCTCTCTCGGGGACTCCCTTCTCCGGAGTCCTGGCTCTCTATTCAGTTGCTGTTGTGCCCCAAGTCTTGGATGGGAGTAGTGCATTTACAGCCAACTACTCCACCGGTGTCTGCTGCAGAACCATAAGTGTCCATACAACCTCGGGGACCGGGCCCCGGCCTTGCGCTGAGAATCTATAGGCAGGGTTCCTCTTCCAACCCACAACTCCTCTCTGTTCTCCTACTCCTTCGTTCCGCGCTGTTCCTTCTCTCTCTTATGGAAGCTTAGGTTGCAGTTCTACGTCCTTCTCCTTCTGTTCCTTTCCCATGGCAGCTGGCTCAGGTCACTGAGGCAGCTGCAGCACTCCTTCCTCCATCCCTCCTTCTAGGGATCCGTCCTCAGTCTCTCCTGACTGACTGACCCTCAGGCTGAACTGAACTGAACTCCAATTCTAAACTTTCCCACTCTTTTATATCTAACTCCACCCACCTCCCAGCACATCTCGTGTTATGAAGCAAGGACCCATGAAAGGTGCTCTGCTATCCTCTAAGCATGGAGCCGCAATCTGGTCCATTGCTGAACTATCCTGTGTGTGGGTGCAGGTGTTGGAGTGTGGAAAGGAGTTCCCAACTTACCTAGTTGGTGGGGCACCACACCTTAGGAGAAGGTGCAGTACCTCTGTGGCGACTGAGCCTCAGGGGCGCCACCCCCCCCGTTAAACACAGCACGTTCGCGAGCTGCAAGATAACAAAGTAGGCAGCAAAGAAACATACAAAAATTTTGTAATGCATAACAAACTTTTCTTATACTAATCTTCCTAGTATAGGAGGTACTCATCTTGAACGTTACAAACAATTCTATCTAAAATTCTATCTAAAATGTTTAATTCTAAGTGCAATTCTCAATTCAAAGTGCTATTCTCTGTAACACATTTTTCTCTCACTTTTCTCTCTTTCTCTAGACGCAAGACGCTGACCGCAAATACCTGGTCCGTCACCTGTCACTTTCAATTCTTTATTCATCACTCATTTCTATATCAGACATTCCTAATTCTTCTATAAAAGCCATTTCTCAGTTACTAATACTCTTATAAAACACATTATCAAATACTTCACAGTAAAACATTAAACAGTTATTCTCGTAAGTGCTGGACACCGCTCCCAGCCGGGATTTCTTGCAGTGTCCTTTGAGGTAGACATCATCTTCGAAAAGTGTCCATGCAAAAACATTATCTTCGCAAAGTGTCTCTATATGTAAAACCAAGAGAGGGCACCTAAAGAGGTGCAACTATTTACAATAAAAGTTTTTGGATCACTCCAAGTTCATGATCGCTTGTTCAAGATTGAAGAACGCTGCCAAGTCAAAACAGGGCAACTAAAGGTGCTACCAGAAAAAAAAAAACAAAACATGATAGCAAAAAGGCCCAACTGGTGCAAACAAACCCTCCTGGGTAAGGAGATTTTGGAAGTTTTTCTTAGTGCTAATCCCCTCCTGGGGTTCTGGAAGCCGAACTGGAACTGTCCTCATCCTGATTCTGGTTTCTTGTTAAAGGGCCTTGAAGCTGTGGCAAATGGAACCCATGATGTATCTCAATGCCCATCAACTGATCCTCCTCAATAGGCGGTTCCACTGTTCTGGTACGAGGTATAGCTCCTAGGGCTTCTACATCCTGGCGGCACTGACAAGCAACTACCTTGGGACTGGGCAGTGAAGGGATCCCGAAATCACCGTCCCAAAACGATCCAAATCCCCCTCTTTCCTGTAGATGTCGAATCGGGCGTGCCTGCTCCAACCGTACCCCCAACAGCAGGGTCCTCCTCCGCCTCCCCATCAACCCATTAGGAAGGCCGGGGTATATACCTGGGAGTTCTCGACGGTGCGGCCTCTGCTTCGGTTCAGGCGTGGTGGCAATAGGCGCTGTCTTGTGAGACACCGGGGATGGCGGTGGAGCCAATAGCAGCTGCGGATCCGCTGGGGTTGCTGGCGGGGCCTGCGCAGCTGCGCCAGGTCCGGGCAGGAGATTCTCTTCCCCCACTTCAACTTCCTGGGCTGTGTACAACTCTTCCGGTATCAGCGGCAAAGAAGGGACAGAGTACGCTGTTGGTGGCATGGCAGCGGCTCCAAGCTCCGCAGGGTCTGCCAGGGAATGGTCCAGTACAACAGCAGCAGGTACCGGTGTTGCGTGTACCGCTGGTGCAGGCCCCTCCGGGGCGCGCTGCCGGCTCAGTCTCCCCAAGGCCTCCTGCCTCAGCGGCAGCCGGGTGGTCAGCTTGACTATTTCTTCTTCCAAATGCCGGCGGTTCATCTCGTAAAACGGGTTGGAGCCGTCAGACATGGTGCCAGGGAGATCCGTTTCCTCGCGCTCCGCAGGCCTCCTTCCCTCAGTCTCCAAAATGGCGTTCTGGCGTTCATCTTCCTGCCTCAGCCCCTTTCCCGACACTGGCTTCTTCTGCCCCTCCTTCCGGGGGCGGCGTCTTCTCCCAGCGCCTCCATACCAAGCCAGTATACGAACCTCTCGGGGGGTGGGCCATGTATCTGTCACATAGTAATTCAGGCAGGGAAGGCTCAATACTCTTCGCAGTCTTTTCCTAGAACCTCCCATCTCTTCACGCCTTTCTTCTCCGTGCCAGCGGCCATTTCTAATGTCCATTTTACAGTCTATTAAATCAGGTCTTCTGCACATTTTCAAAAGTTCAAAGTCTCACAAATTTCAGGCGCACAGAATTTGATGGCATCGGGTCTCGTCATCCTGTTCGTGACGCCAAAATTGGGTCGCCCTCCCAGGGCTGTGGGGTACTCGGTACCGGGCCGGTGTCAGTGGAATGTTTTCTGGGCAGCTGTGACCCGGTCCGTGGCCCTGGGCGCCCAAATCAATGGTAGTTTGTAGTTAATGGAATAGTTTGTGACGCCACCTGTGGTGTTTGGCAAGCAAGATGTTAAGCCAACACTGCATGCAGATCCTCTGGGGCTGATGGTGTGTTGCAGCATAGATGGGGTAGCTCCCCACAAATGAAGCTGTAACCACAGGGCAGTGAATAGGCGCAGGCGGTGTGAGGAATGTTGGTACCCCGATGTAGGGGTGGTGACGGAGTTGGCGCACAAATGACTGGAAGACACCAGGGCTTGTAGTTCCAAAGCTTTACTCACAGTTCGTGGTACACACTGGTGCCTGCCTCCGTGCTGTGTCCTCCGGGGCAGAGACTCAATCAACCTCCCGGGCAAGTCAGGCTTCTCCTCTCCAACACTCTGCCAACATGTACCTGTCCTGAACGACTCCTCTATTGCACCTTTTTGTGTGAAGAGCTCCAGTACCGTGGTACTCTGAAGTTCCTCCTGTCAGATGTTCCTAACAACTCTACTTGTATGACAGACAGCTGTAGCCTCTCTTGGGGACTCCCTTCTCCGGAGTCCTGGCTCTCTATTCAGTTGCTGTTATGCCCCAAGTCTTGGATGAGAGTAGTGCATTTACAGCCAACTACTCCACCGGTGTCTGCTGCAGAACCATAAGTGTCCATACAACCTCGGGGACCGGGCCCTGGCCTTGCGCTGAGAACCTATAGGCAGGGTTCCTCTTCCAACCCACAACTCCTCTCTGTTCTCCTACTCCTTCGTTCCGCACTGTTCCTTCTCTCTCTTATGGAAGCTTAGGTTGCAGTTCTACATCCTTCTCCTTCTGTTCCGTTCCCGTGCCAGCTGGCCCAGGTCACTGAGGCAGCTGCAGCACTCCTTCCTCCATCCCTCCTTCTTGGGATCCGTCCTCAGTCTCTCCTGACTGACTGACCCTCAGGCTGAACTGAACTGAACTCCAATTCTAAACTTTCCCACTCTTTTATATCTAACTCCACCCACCTCCCACCACAACTCGTCTTACGAAGCAAGGACCCACGAAAGGTGCTCTGCTATCCTCTAAGCATGGAGCCGCAATCTGGTCCATTGCTGAACTATCCTGTGTGTGGGTGCAGGTGTTGGAGTGTGGAAAGGAGTTCCCAACTTACCTAGGTGGTGGGGCACTACACTTTAGGAAAAGGTGCAGTACCTCTGTGGCGACTGAGCTTCAGGGGCGCCACATAAGCGTTCAGCACTCCTAGAGCATTGCTGAAGAAGTCGAGTTTGCGGGTCAAGTGTCAGTGGATGCGCTGCTGATGAATATATATATTGGACAGGTTTCAGGTCCAATAAAGCTTTTTAAAATATAATCGACTATCTGGATATATTCATCAGCAGCCCTAACGTCAGTCGCCGGCCCCTCATTGGCTGGCAGGTCTCTGCACAGCAATACCTTTTAGCTGAATATGAGTCCTCGCTAGGGATGAGCGATATTGCCCGATATCATATCGGAATTCCGATTTCCGATATTGAAAAAATATCGGATATCGGAATTTCTGATTTCCGATATCAATGCAAGTCAATGGCAGAAAAAAATCGGAATTACAAAATGACCACTACAGTGCTATATAATGGATAAAATGGAGGGGAAACACCTCAGGATAATGGGGAAGGAGTTTGCAGAGGCAGAGGAGCAAATCGCTAGAAAAATGCACAGAGCGAAAGCTGTAGTAGGAAAACATCTTCTTAACAGTGGTGTTTTTTCTTTGGGTTAGGATTAGTTGGGGTAGGGTTAGGGTTTATGGTTAGTAGGGTAAGGGTTAGGGGTTAGGGATAGTTAGGGTTAGTTATTTTACATTATTAAATTAAAACTGCCGGTGGTGGTGTCAATATGCCCTTTGACTGACATGTGTCCGTGTTCAGCTCACCTTGCTTTGCAGGGAGTTTCCAGGAGTACCACGTGGAGGAACGGATGCACTCCCTTTAAACCATGCTTAGTCTTCTTCTGCTGATTATATTACTGTTATTCAGTAATTCTGCATATTGATATTCTGCTTTTGGTTCATGTACATCTGCTCCTACTGCTTCCTAAACCTCTGTCTATGGTTATCCTGCTATTGGCTAGTCGCAGAATTTCCTAAACCCAGAGGAAATACGCCGAAGTAACAGTAGGCACAGGAACTTGAGAGAACCAGCTGGTGAGTCTGGAACCCGTATAGGCAGCAGAAATCAGCATAAGAGCCAATGGAACTAACGGGCACCAGCTGACGTTACCAGAGGCCGATAACTAAGCAGGAGGTAACCTGTGCCAGAATGTACTACCAAGGACCAGCAGACGTTACTGGAACTCGGATACCACAAAGGAGGGACCTAAGCCATTGACTCTACTGAGAACCAGCTGACGTTACTGGAACCAAGATAAGCAGCAGAAGGTAAAAGTGCCAGTGACTGTACTGGGCAACAGCTGACATTACTGTAGCCCGGATACCACAATGTAGTAGTGACATAAGCCAAAAGCACTGCCGAGAAGCCCAAAAAAACCACACAGAGATGCAAGTTCAAGAGCAAAAAGACAGGAGTCCGGGGACATCTCCATCTGTCTTCTTGTCTTGGGTCTTCTGCATCTGTCTTCCTGTCTTGGGTCTTCTGCATCTGTCTTTCTGTCTTGGGTCTTTTACCGGAGTAATGTCTTCTCGGCAGAAGGTGCAAGAGCCACATTTGCCCCCGCAACCCGGACACAGTCTTCTTTACTCCGCAGTCGCAGCAGGGGAGGAGGAGGGCCTACTGGCACTGTCGAGACCAGCCTTGAGCGCCAGGTCCCGGAGTCCACATAGGGGGCTCCTACACTGCCGACACCACGGATAACAGCAAACTGAGCCGGAATGATGTACGGCGGGGGCATGGAACAGTGCGGCGGACACAACCGTGTAACGGCGAGCGTTGTCGAAACACGGTTTGGAGCAGGAGGTACCCGTGCCCTTGGACACTCCCGAGAACCAGCTGGCGATGCTGGAACTCGGTTTACCCCTCTGGGGAGGCACGTGTGTCCGCACTTCACTGCCAGAAAAAAGCCGGTGTGGCTGGATCCCGCCTCTTGTGCTTCTGCCTATAGGTGTTTGGCATCTGTCGTCCTTTTTTTCCCACTTTGGTCTAACGAGGTACAGCTGGCGTTACTGTTGCCCAGAAACACAGCATGCTGTGAAAGTGGCAGTCACGGAAATGGGCAATAGCTGGCGGTACTAGGGCCCAGAAACTAGGCATGCTGTGAAATCAGCAGTCACGGAAATGGGCACTAGCTGGCGGTACTAGAGCCCATGGAAAACAGTATGAGGTGAAAGAGTCAGTCACAGAACCAGGAGCTAGATGTTGGTAGTAGAGGCCAGAGCACTGGCATAACAGATGACGCTGTGTGCAACATAGGCACATGACAGAGCATGCATACTGCTACCAACCATGCATGTAACCTGTCTACTCTGGCCCAGGGCAGCAAAAGTCACCAGAAATCCAGGCCTGGTTCATTTTTAGGAATGTAAGCCGGTCCACATTTGCAGCGGATAGTCTGGTACGTTGGTCTGTTAGTACATTGCCAGCTGCACTAAAGACACGTTCAGAAATCACACTGGCACCAGGACCAGCCAGGACCTCCAAGGCATACTGGCTAAGCTCGGGCCATGTATCCAACTTGGAGACCCAAAACTTGAAGGGGGCAGATCCATCCTGAAGCACACTGACAGGGGTGGAGAGGTATTGTACCACCATGTCACGGTAACGTTGCCTCCTAGTGCGTTGCACTGTCTGTGCTGATGGTGCCCGAACTGTTTGCGGGTTCAGAAACCGTTGGAACAGGTTGGGTATACTGAACCTGTCAGTAGCAGATGTACTGCTTCTGCTACCGGCTTCTGAACGGATTCCGCTGGGCCCAGGAAGCACTGAGGTGCCTGCTAGTGCACGAGCATCACTGCTATGCGGTGTAAAAGAGTACATGAGTGAATTAACCAGTGCATCTAGGTACTCCTGCATTTTACGCGCCCAGTTCATCGGTGTAATTAGGCTTTGAAGGCTGTCCCGGTAACGTGGATCTAAGAGGGTGGCCACCCAGTAGTCATTTGTGTGGAGGATACGAGCCACGCGTGGGTCTTTTCTCAGACACTGCAGCATGAAGTCACTCATGTGCTGAAGACTGTCAACTGGCCATGCATCGCTGTCACCAGCTGGAGGAATGTGCTCTGGCTGCTCTGCATCACCCCATCCACGCTCTATCTGGTGACTACTAGTAGAGCGCTGTGTACTTTCCTCCTCTGGCTCATCCTCATAGTCCTCCTCATCCTCCTCGCTTGCTGTGTCCTGCCTGGACCTTTGTGAGGCACCCACAGAGCTTTGTACCAACCGGGCCGATGAAGATTGCCTGGTTGGTCCAAGTGTCTCATCATACTCCTCCTCCAGAGAAACCTCATCCCTTAGTCCTTTAAGTGATGATTCTATAAGGCATATAAGGGGAATAGTCAGGCTGAGTAGGGCAGCATCCGTGCTCACCATCAGAGTGGAGTCCTCGAAGCACTTCAAAACTGTGCATATGTCCTTCATGGATGCCCACTCTTTGGTTGTAAAGTGGGAGGGCTGAGATGTGTGTCGCCTACTTTGCACCTGCTGCAGCTGCAACTCCATAATTGCAGGTTGCTGCTCACACAACCTCCGCAGCATATGCAAAGTTGAATTCCACCTGGTGGGGAGGTCAACAATGATGCGGTGCTCGGGCAGGCCCAATCTGCGCTGCATGGCTGAAAGGCGCGATGCAGCCATGCTTGAGCGCCGCAAATGAGAGCACTTGTATCTGACTTTGTGCAGCAGCTCCTCAAGGTCAGGATAGTTCCTAAGGAAATTCTGCACCACCAAGTTTAGGACATGGGCACAGCATGGAATGTGAGTCAGACCACCTAGGCCCAGAGCCGCGACCAGGTTTCGGCCGTTGTCACACACCACCATACCTGGCTGGAGGTTGAGCGGCGGAAGCCACATGTCGCTCTGCTCTTTGAGCGTGTTCCACAGCTCGGTTGCGGTGTGGCTAACATCACCCAGATAAACCAATTTCAACAAGGCCTGTTGATGTTTGGCCAATGCAGTGCTGAAATCGGTTGTTGTGGTACGTCTGGGTGCAGGCGAGTCTGACGAGGAGTATGAGGAGGAGTCAATTTGTACGGAGGAGAGGCCTGCAATCCGTGTAGTTGGGAGGACCCGTGCACTTGCACTGTCTACTTCAGTTCCAGGCTCAACTACATTTACCCAATGGGCGGTGATGGAAATGTAGCGTCTCTGGCCATGCTGACTGGTCCACGCGTCGGTGGTCAGGTGGACCTTGCTACTAACTGCATTTTGTAGCGCATGCTTAATTTTACGCTACACATGCTGTTTCAGGGCGAGGACGGCTTGCCTGCTGAAGTAGAAGCAGCTGGGAACACTGTATTGTGGGATTGCAAACTGTGGTTTAATGACTACTGTGTCCACTAGGGGGTGCTGTGTGGATGTCCCAAGAGAGAGGATGAGTGGCAGAATACTGAGTGGCCGTTGTTAGAGTTGAGCGACTTTTGGTTTTTTAGGGTCGAGTTTCGTTTCGTGAAACCCGACTTTTCCAAAAGTCGGGTCGAGCAAGATCGTCCGATTATAGGGAAAAGTCGGGGTCGTCCCGAAACACGAAACCCAATGTAAGTCAATGGGGAATAAAAGTCGGCAGTGAGAGGAGGACAGGAAACACACCTACAGTGCCCATTTGAATGCCAAAAGCATCAATTCTTCTTACTTAAGCTTGTCAACCTTAATTAACTTCATAATACAAGTTACGCACTGAAAAATGGGGGTTATTTGGCTAAAGTTGTGGGGGGGGGGGCTGGCTCCAGGTTTTCATGTGCCCTGGGCGAAAGAGCGCCCCTTTAACACATACCACAACTCATCATGCTCCGATACGGCAGAGAAATAGCGGTATAGTACAATGAAAAATACCTCACTTTTTACATCTCATGACAAGGCCCATCTATTTCTCCATACAGAATCATTGGTCCCATATAATGTTTGAAACAGTATATGATGAGCTCCACATAATGCTACAGTATATGTTGGTCCCCATGGATGAAGCTCCACTGTCTTATGGGCCCAAATAATGCTCCAAACATAATGGGCCCCATTTCTAATGCTCTAGTGTATAATGGGCCCTGTAAATGCTGCTCCAGTGTCTGATGTCCACCTTTGGAATGTTCCAGTGTATGGTGGGCCCCATCTATCATTCTCCAGAGTATAGTGCTCCCCAAAAATTGCTGTCCCAACATTGAAAACAATCAAATAAGTCTCCTCGCTAGGGAATCCCAGTACTAGTCTGGACTCCTCGTCGTCCCCATCTTCCATCTCACTGCACAGTATTTCAACCTTGCAAGTGCTGTGATCCTGAGCAAGCAGGGGGGGCCCACTCGTTGGCGACGGCACTGGCACAGGGCCTCTGATAGTACGGTGGTGTGTCTGATGGCGGGTGGGCCGAACCTGCACTTTCATCTGCAGCTTCCTCTTTGTCACCGTGTAAGATGGAACTGTATATGGGAAGGGTAACCTGAGTTTCATCAGGGTCAGATTCAGGCCGTGTAGCGTGCGAGGGGAATGTAGTGGTCTGGGTCAATGTACCAGCAGATTCATCGAGCAGTGGCTGGGCATCAGTGTACTTGTGTCGCCCCCAGGAGTACGGTCGCCACAGTGGCATTACCTTCTTCCTAGGGAGTGTGATGTCATGCTTGGGAGCAACGAAGGATCTCTCTAGCAGGTTAACTGATTGGGCAGCGTTATTCCCACGAGTCATGACCCTCCAAACAGCGTTCATGAAGGCAAAGTGTTTGTTTTACGTGGGCAGTATGGTTGCAAAGCTGAACCTTAAAGGAATGTCCAGAAGGGCACCACCAGGAGGGGAGCCTACGGTTAAATTCGACTCCACCTGGGAAACCTCAACCATGCCAGCTACAGAACAGATGCACACATTGCAAGCTTAATTCCGTTAACGAACGAGACTCCGTCATGCCCCACGGTCCGAGTCCGGCTTACTAGAGGGACACGTGAGGCTCTGGCATATGAGATTGGCCAATAACTGGCGTGTCATGCCCTTACATGTCCGTGGCTGCATGTGCGCTACACTGAAAAGGCCAGCGTTTGTCGCTTACAGGTGCAGATAACCCGCTGAACAACGTTAGTGATGGGGATCACTGATTACAATTATTACCCGCGAACAATGATTTCCCAGTCAGTGCAGGTCAACCGCAGTTCCAGAATTAGGCCTAACCGTCATTCCTGAAAAAATGAAAAACTTACGTGTGCAAACCACAGGTGATGTAGCTTGCTTAACAGCTCGCCAGCCATTCTCACGCCCAGTATGGATTACACGTGATTGCACAAAGGTGAGAAAGGGTACTGTATCCCCAGATAACATGTATGGATAGCGTACACATTCAAAATATATGTCTATACATCAGGAGGCAGGCTCAGACGGTGTCAGGCACAGTATGGATTGCACGTGATTGCACAAAGGTTAGAAAGGGTACCGTATCCCTGGATAACAAGTATGGATAGCGTACACATTCAAAATATATGTCTATACATCAGGAGGCAGGCTCAGACGGTGTCAGGCACAGTATGGATTGCACGTGATTGCACAAAGGTTAGAAAGGGTACCGTTTCCCCGGATAACATGTATGGATGGCGTACACATTCAAAATATATGTCTCAGGAGGCAGGCTCAGACGGTGTTAGGCCCAGTATGGATCGCATGTGATTGCACAAAGGTTAGAAAGGGTACCGTATCCCTGGATAACATGTATGGATAGCGTACACATTCAAAATATATGTCTATACATCAGGAGGCAGGCTCAGACGGTGTCAGGCACAGTATGGATTGCACGTGATTGCACAAAGGTTAGAAAGGGTACCGTATCCCTGGATAACATGTATGGATAGCGTACACATTCAAAATATATGTCTATACATCAGGAGGCAGGCTCAGATGGTGTTAGGCCCAGTATGGATTGCACGTGATTGCACAAAGGTTAGAAAGGGTACCGTATCCCCGGATAACATGTATGGATAGCGTACACATTCAAAATATATGTCTATACATCAGGAGGCAGGCTCAGATGGTGTCAGGCACAGTATGCATTGCACGTGATTGCACAAAGGTTAGAAAGGGTATCGTTTCCCCGGATAACATGTATGGATAGCGTACACATTCAAAATATATGTCTCAGGAGGCAGGCTCAGACGGTGTTAGGCCCAGTATGGATTGCACATGATTGCACAAAGGTTAGAAAGGGTACCGTATCCCCGGATAACATGTATGGATAGCGTACACATTCAAAATATATGTCTATACGTCAGGAGGCAGGCTCAGATGGTGTCAGGCACATTATGGATTGCACGTGATTGCACAAAGGTTAGAAAGGGTACCGTATCCCTGGATAACAAGTATGGATAGCGTACACATTCAAAATATATGTCTCAGGAGGCAGGCTCAGACGATGTTAGGCCCAGTATGGATTGCACGTGATTGCACAAAGGTTAGAAAGGGTACCGTATCCCCATATAACATGTATGGATAGCGTACACATTCAAAATATATGTCTATACATGAGGAGGCAGGCTCAGACGGTGTTAGGCCCAGTATGGATTGCACGTGATTGCACAAAGGTTAGAAAGGGTACCGTTTCCCCGGATAACATGTATGGATAGCGTACACATTCAAAATATATGTCTCAGGAGTCAGGCTCAGACGGTGTTAGGCCCAGTATGGATCGCACGTGATTGCACAAAGGTTAGAAAGGGTACCGTATCCCTGGATAACAAGTATGGATAGCGTACACATTCAAAATATATGTCTCAGGAGGCAGGCTCAGACGGTGTTAGGCCCAGTATGGATTGCACGTGATTGCACAAAGGTTAGAAAGGGTACCGTATCCCCAGATAACATGTATGGATAGCGTACACATTCAAAATATATGTCTATACATCAGGAGGCAGGCTCAGACGGTGTTAGGCCCAGTATGGATTGCACGTGATTGCACAAAGGTTAGAAAGGGTACCGTATCCCCAGATAACATGTATGGATAGCGTACACATTCAAAATATATGTCTATACATCAGGAGGCAGGCTCAGACGGTGTTAGGCCCAGTATGGATTGCACGTGATTGCACAAAGGTTAGAAAGGGTACCGTTTCCCCGGATAACATGTATGGATAGCGTATACATTCAAAATATATGTCTCAGGAGGCAGGCTCAGACGGTGTTAGGCCCAGTATGGATCGCACGTGATTGCACAAAGGTTAGAAAGGGTACCGTATCCCTGGATAACATGTATGGATAGCGTACACATTCAAAATATATGTCTATACATCAGGAGGCAGGCTCAGACGGTGTTAGGCCCAGTATGGATTGCACGTGATTGCACAAAGGTTAGAAAGGGTACCGTATCCCCAGATAACATGTATGGATAGCGTACACATTCAAAATATATGTCTATACATCAGGAGGCAGGCTCAGACGGTGTTAGGCCCAGTATGGATTGCACGTGATTGCACAAAGGTTAGAAAGGGTACCGTTTCCCCGGATAACATGTATGGATAGCGTACACATTCAAAATATATGTCTCAGGAGGCAGGCTCAGACGGTGTTAGGCCCAGAATGGATCGCACGTGATTGCACAAAGGTTAGAAAGGGTACCGTATCCCTGGATAACAAGTATGGATAGCGTACACATTCAAAATATATGTCTCAGGAGGCAGGCTCAGATGGTGTTAGGCCCAGTATGGATTGCACGTGATTGCACAAAGGTTAGAAAGGGTACCGTATCCCCAGATAACATGTATGGATAGCGTACACATTCAAAATATATGTCTATACATCAGGAGGCAGGCTCAGACGGTGTTAGGCCCAGTATGGATTGCACGTGATTGCACAAAGGTTAGAAAGGGTACCGTTTCCCCGGATAACATGTATGGATAGCGTACACATTCAAAATATATGTCTCAGGAGGCAGGCTCAGACGGTGTTAGGCCCAGTATGGATCGCACGTGATTGCACAAAGGTTAGAAAGGGTACCGTATCCCTGGATAACATGTATGGATAGCGTACACATTCAAAATATATGTCTATTCATCAGGAGGCAGGCTCAGACGGTGTCAGGCACAGTATGGATTGCACGTGATTGCACAAAGGTTAGAAAGGGTACCGTATCCCCGGATAACATGTATGAATAGCGTACACATTCAAAATATATGTCTATACATCAGGAGGCAGGCTCAGACGGTGTCAGGCACAGTATGGATTTGATGGCCCAGACTACACAGCGGAGGAGCAGGGAGAGGTAAAGATTGCAAATGCTGGGGCCCTGCCCAAGCAAGGGGGGCCCACTCGTGGGCGTCGGTACTGGCACTGGGCCCCTCATAGTACAGCGGTGTGTCTGACGGCGGGTGTGCACCACCACCGTCAGAGACACTTGATTGCACTATGAGGGACCCTGTGCCAGTGCCCGTGCCCAAGAGTCGGCCTACCCACCTGTCCAGGGCAACGGCACTCGCACGGTGTCGTGCGCTAGGTTGCGACCCCGGCCATGGGGGGGAGGCAGCACAGTTAGGGAGTTTTAGAAAGTGGCATATGTTGATGTTGGACATTCAGCTGATGCAAAAGGTGAAATAGGTGAAGTCCCAGGAAGAGGTGGACCAAAGCAAGCCATTTTTCTGTCACCCTATGTGTCATCAGGGGAAGGTGGGACAAAATCCTTGGAAACCCATGCATGGTTCATTTTAATGAAGGTTAGATCATCCACATTTTGGGTTGACAGACGGGTCCTTTTTTCTGTCAGGATTGATCCAGCTGCACTGAAGACTCTTTCCGATAGCACACTTGCAGCTGGGCAAGCGAGCTCCTGTAAGGCATATTGGGCCAATTCAGGCCAGGTGTCCAGTTTAGCGGCCCAATAGTCAAAGGGGAATGACCTGTGTGGGAGAACATCGATATGGGAGGAAAAGTAGTTTGTAACCATAGTTGACAACTGCTGTCTCCTGTCACTTTCCATCGATGCAGTATTACCAGTTGTGTGAGCGGTATTTGAAAAATCAGTCCACAACATTGTCATGAAACCCCTGTCTCCAACGCCACTTCTGCTGTGTGCACCACGAACACCTCTGCCAAGCTGCCCCCGGCCCGTACGGCTCGTGTGAGAACCATCACCGCTGCTGTGTGCTGGGAATGCCTCAAGCAACCGATTTACCAGAGTTGCTTGTTTATTAGCCAATATTAGGTCAAGGTTCTCCTGTGGCATGATGTTTTGTAATTTGCCTTTATAGCGTGGATCCAGGATGCTGGCCAACCAGTAGTCGTCATCGTTCATCATTTTGGCAATGCGGGGGTCCCTTTTTAGGATCCGCAAGGCATAATCTGACATGTGGGCCAATGTTCCCGGTGTCAATGATGCACTGCGAGTGCTGGGTGGAGGAGCACTTTCTGGCAAATCCACATCCCTCCAGTCACGCACAAACCCTGTACCAGACCTTGCCACGCCAACATTTTCACTTGCCCCACGAGATGCATCCTCCTCCCCTAAGTAATCATCCCCATCATCATGCTCCTCCTCCTCTTCTTCCTCCACCTCGTCCAGGAGAGGTCCCTGAGCACACAATGGCTGAATGTCATCAAGGATTTCCTCCTCCTCTTCCTCCTCATCAACATTGGCTGCAGACGCCTGCTCCTTAAGGTGCGTCAAAGTTTGCATGAGCAGAAGCATAAGTGGGATGCTCATGCTTAGGATGGCGTCGTCTGCGCTTACCAGCCGTGTGCATTCCTCAAAACACTGAAGGACTTTACAGAGGTCTTTCAGCTTCGACCACTGCACACCTGTCAACTCCATGTCTGCTCTCAAAGTGCCTGGCCGTGTATCCTCCCACAAATGCATTATGGCCTGCCTCTGCTCGCACAGCCGCTCCACCATGTGCAGGGTGGAGTTCCACCTTGTTGCAATGTCGATAATGAGGCGGTGGTTGGGAAGGTGGAGCAATCGCTGCAGCTTCTGCATACGAACGGAGTGTACAGGCGACTGGCGGATGTGCGCGCACAGTCTTCACTCCTTCTGGAGCAGGGCTGTTAACTCCGGATAATTTTTGAGGAAGCACTGCACCACCAGGTTCAAGGTGTGAGCCAAGCAAGGTATGTGGCTGAGTTTTGAAAGGGCTATGGCTGCCACAAAATTACGGCCGTTATCACTAACTACCTTGCCTGCCTCAAGATGTACACTGCCCAGCCATGACTCAGTTTGTCGCTTCAAGTACTCGGCCAGCACCTCGGCGGTGTGTCTGTTGCCCAAACACACCATCTGCAACACAGCCTGCTGATGCTTTCCACTAGCTGCTCGATAGGGGGACACATCGTGTGCAACAGTGGCAGCTGCAGATGGAGTGCTCGTACGACTGCGCTGTGTGGACGAGCTTTCGCTTCTGGAGGAGGAGGAGGGTCGAACGCCTACAGCCAACTGTTTCCTATACCGTGGGCTAGGCAGCACTGTCCCACCACCGCTGTCCCCTGTGGACCCTGCATCCACCACATTAACCCAGTGCGCAGTGATGGACACGTAACGGCCCTGGCCATGCCGACTGGACCATGCATCAGTTGTGAGGTGCACCTTTCCGCTCACTGACTGCTTGAGTGCATGGACAATGCGGTCTTTCACATGATGGTGGAGGGCTGGGATGGCTTTGCGAGAGAAGAAGTGGCGACTGGGTAGGTCATAGCGTGGTACTGCATAGGCCATGAGTTCGCGGAAAGCTGTGCTTTCCACCAACCGAAAGGGCATCATCTCATACGAGATTAGTTTGGCAATGTGGGCGTTCAAACCCAGTGTACGCGGATGAGAGACTGAGTACTTTCTTGACCTACTCATAGTGTCTGGGAGGGTGAGCTGGACTTGAGAGCTGCATATGGTGGAAGTAGCGGTGGACTGAGAGAGGGTTGATGATGGTGATGGAGTTGGTGTTCTTTCTGATGGCCTAGAATCAGTCTTTCGTTGATATAACAGTGGGATTCCCTGACTGCTATGGCCTTGCAACGACACCTCTACATTTGCTGCTGTGCTAACCGGTGGGCTTACAGTGGGGGAAACAATGTAGCGTTGCTGACTACCTTCGTTGTGATCAGTTGCACATGTGGCACTTGAGGTTTGGTGTTGTGTCCACGCTTGCAAGTGCATGCTGGTTAAATGTCTAAGCATGCAACTGGTATTCAAATTTTTCAGATTTTTCCCTCGGCTAAAGGTCTTTGCGCACTTCTTACAGATAACCTTGGCCTGATCATGAGGATTTTGTTCAAAAAAGTGCCACACTGCACTCTTCCTACTTTGGCAGACATTTTGCGGCCTAGCACGCTGTGATCTTTTGACCCTCTGGACAAGCTGTCCAGTAACTATTTTGATGTTTGGAACCTGTCTTTGGAGTGCTACGGGCCTGCCAGATAACAGCAGTTGCGATGTCGATGTCTGCTGTGGATGCTCCTCATCTGAGCTATTGGAAGCAGCACCCTCTTCCCCCAATGGATGCCAATCTGGGTCAACAACTGGGTCATCCATCACCTCCTCTTCTATGTCATGTGCACCTTCCTCTGTGTCACCGTGTATGGTGATATAGTGTGCGGGAAGGGGCACCTGAGTCTCATCAGGGTCAGAATCTGGCTCTGTACACTGCGAGGACAATGTAGTGCTCTGAGTGAATGTACCAGCAGAATCATCCATCAGCGGCTGTGCATCAGTGCACTCCATGTCAGATTCATCTTGGCCTGGGTTTTTCACCATTTGACTTGATAATCCAGGCATGGTATGTGAAAACAGCTCCATGGAGTAATCAGTATTATGGCCTGCGTCATCCTTCAATCTTGGTTGGGGTGAAGGACACAAGGAAAGGTGTGGTTCATGAACATGAGCCTCCAATGACGACTCAGTGCTTTTACTTTTTACAACTGAAGAAGAGGAGGCGATAGAGCTGGAGGCTGAGTCAGCAATGTAAGACAAAACTTTTTCCTGATGCTCTGGCTTTAAAAGCGGTTTGCCAACTCCTAGAAAACTAAGCGTTCGAGGCCTTATGTAGCCAGACGATGACGAAGGCTCAACACCTCCTGCATTCGGTCCTATTTTGCTCTTGCCACTACCATCAGATCCACCACCAACACCATCATTACCAGCTGCCAACCCCCGCCCAA
Organism: Dendrobates tinctorius; assembly: GCF_039654945.1. NCBI lineage: Eukaryota > Metazoa > Chordata > Amphibia > Anura > Dendrobatidae > Dendrobates > Dendrobates tinctorius. Next base: position 1,213,618 of record NW_027362048.1, on the reverse strand, counting down.
TTCCACGGCCTCTTCCACCAGCCTTCCTCATTTTTGGTAGAAATGTAGACAAAATCCAACAAACTATATAGTAATGTAAAACAAGGTACAAGGTGTCTATAGGACAGGGGAGATTTTGAATTTCTGCAGACACTTTTGGACACTGGACACTTTTGGATTGTGTGAGGCCCAATGAATATCTGAGCGCTATGTGACAGGCTCGATGGCACAGCTGTGACCAAAGTGACTAGAGGATAAGGGAGATTTTGAATCTCTGCACACACTTTTGGACACTGGACACTTTTG